>NC_136108.1:19052657-19727919 GCF_965212315.1 Lampetra planeri | reverse complement strand
GGGTGAGTGGGTGAGTGGGTGAGTGAGTGTGGTGAGTGTGAGTGAGTGTGTGAGTGTGTGAGTGGGTGGGTGAGTGAGTGTGTGTGTGAGTGAGTGAGTGGGTGGGTGAGTGTGTGAGTGGGTGGGTGGGTGGGTGTGTGAGTGAGTGGGTGGGTGGGTGGGTGTGTGAGTGGGTGAGTGAGTGGGTGAGTGGGTGATTGAGTGGGTGGGTGGGTGTGTGAGTGAGTGAGTGGGTGGGTGGGTGGGGTGTGTGAGTGGGTGAGTGAGTGGGTGAGTGGGTGAGTGAGTGGGTGGGTGGGTGGGTGGGTGTGTGAGTGAGTGGGTGAGTGTGTGAATGAGTGGGTGGGTGTGTGAGTGAGTGGGTGTGTGAGTGAGTGGGTGGGTGTGTGAGTGGGTGGGTGGGTGTGAGTGAGTGGGTGAGTGGGTGGGTGGGTGAGTGAGTGAGTGAGTGGGTGAGGTGGGTGGTGAGTGAGTGGTGGGTGGGTGGGTGAGTGGGGTGGGTGAGTGTGTGGGTGGGTGGGTAAGTGGGTGAGTGTGTGAGTGAGTGAGTGGGTGGGTGGGTGGGTGGGTGGGTGGGTGGGTGGGTGGGTGAGTGGGTGAGTGGGTGAGTGAGTGGGTGGGTGAGTGAGTGGGTGGGTGTGTGAGTGAGTGGGTGAGTGAGTGGGTGGGTGAGTGTGTGAGTGAGTGGGGTGAGTGTGTGAGTGAGTGAGTGGGTGGATGGGTGTGTGAGTGGGTGGGTGAGTGTGTGAGTGAGTGGGTGAGTGTGTGAGTGAGTGAGTGGGTGAGTGGGTGGGTAAGTGGGTGAGTGTGTGAGTGCGTGAGTGAGTGGGTGGGTAGGTGGGTAAGTGGGTGGGTGTGTGAGTGAGTGAGTGGGTGTGTGAGTGAGTGGGTGAGTGTGTGAGTGAGTGGGTGAGTGAGTGGGTGGGTGGGTGGGTAAGTGGGTGAGTGTGTGAGTGAGTGAGTGGGTGAGTGGGTGGGTAAGTGGGTGAGTGTGTGAGTGGGTGAGTGAGCGGGTGGGTGGGTAAGTGGGTGAGTGTGTGAGTGAGTGAGTGGGTGAGTGGGTGGGTAAGTGGGTGAGTGTGTGAGTGAGTGAGTGAGTGGGTGAGTGGGTGGGTAAGTGGGTGAGTGTGTGAGTGGGTGAGTGAATGGGTGAGTGAGTGGGTGGGTAAGTGGGTGAGTGTGTGAGTGAGTGGGTGGGTGGGTGTGTGAGTGAGTGGGTGAGTGTGTGAGTGGGTGAGTGAGTGGGTGGGTGGGTGGGTAAGTGGGTGAGTGTGTGAGTGAGTGAGTGAGTGGGTGAGTGGGTGGGTAAGTGGGTGAGTGAGTGAGTGGGTGAGTGGGTGGGTAAGTGGGTGAGTGTGTGAGTGGGTGAGTGAATGGGTGAGTGAGTGGGTGAGTGGGTGGGTAAGTGGGTGAGTGTGTGAATGAGTGGGTGGGTGTGTGTGTGAGTAAGTGGGTGAGTGTGTGAGTGGGTGAGTGAGTGAGTGGGTGAGTGGGTGGGTGGGTGAATGAGTGGGTGGGTGTATGGGTGAGTGGGTGAGTTGGTGAGTGGGTGAGTGAGTGAGTGGGTGAGTGTGTGGGTAAGTGGGTGAGTGTGTGAGTGGGTGAGTGTGTGAGTGGGTGAGTGAGTGGGTGGGTGGGTGGGTGGGTGGGTGAGTAAGTGGGTGAGTGTGTGAGTGGGTGAGTGAGTGGGAGAGTGAGTGGGTGGGTGGGTGAATGAGTGGGTGGGTGTATGGGTGAGTGGGTGAGTGAGTGAGTGAGTGGGTGAGTGAGTGTGTGGGTGGATGGGTGTGTGAGTGGGTGGGTGAGTGGGTGAGTGTGTGAGTGGGTGAGTGAGTGGGTGGGTGGGTGAGTAAGTGGGTGAGTGTGTGAGTGGGTGAGTTAGTGGGTGAGTGAGTGGGTGGGTGGGTGAATGAGTGGGTGGGTGTATGGGTGAGTGGGTGAGTGGGTGAGTGGGTGAGTGAGTGAGTGGGTGAGTAAGTGTGTGGGTGGATGGATGTGTGAGTGGGTGGGTGAGTGGGTGAGTGTGTGAGTGGGTGGGTGAGTGAGTGAGTGGGTGGGTGAGTGGGTGAATGGGTGAGTGAGTGGGTGAGTGGGTGAGTGAGTGTGTGGGTAAGTGGGTGGGTGGGTGAGTGAGTGAGTGAGTGGGTGGGTGGGTGAATGGGTGAGTCTGTGGGTGAGTGAGTGAGTGGGTGAGTGAGTGGGTGGGTGGGTGAATGGGTGAGTGCGTGGGTGAGTGGGTGGGTGAGTGATTGGGTGACTGTATGAGTGAGTGGGTGAGCGTGTGAGTGAGTGAGTGGGTGAGTGCGTGGGTGAGTGGGTGAGTGCGTGGGTGTGTGAGTGACTCACTGAATAGATGAGTCAGTGAGTGAGTGGGTGAGTGAGTGAGTGTGTGGGTGGATGGGTGTGTGAGTGGGTGGGTGAGTGGGTGAGTGTGTGAGTGGGTGAGTGAGTGGGTGGGTGGGTGAGTAAGTGGGTGAGTGTGTGAGTGGGTGAGTTAGTGGGTGAGTGAGTGGGTGGGTGGGTGAATGAGTGGGTGGGTGTATGGGTGAGTGGGTGAGTGGGTGAGTGGGTGAGTGAGTGAGTGGGTGAGTAAGTGTGTGGGTGGATGGATGTGTGAGTGGGTGGGTGAGTGGGTGAGTGTGTGAGTGGGTGGGTGAGTGAGTGAGTGGGTGGGTGAGTGGGTGAATGGGTGAGTGAGTGGGTGAGTGGGTGAGTGAGTGTGTGGGTAAGTGGGTGGGTGGGTGAGTGAGTGAGTGAGTGGGTGGGTGGGTGAATGGGTGAGTCTGTGGGTGAGTGAGTGAGTGGGTGAGTGAGTGGGTGGGTGGGTGAATGGGTGAGTGCGTGGGTGAGTGGGTGGGTGAGTGATTGGGTGACTGTATGAGTGAGTGGGTGAGCGTGTGAGTGAGTGAGTGGGTGAGTGCGTGGGTGAGTGGGTGAGTGCGTGGGTGTGTGAGTGACTCACTGAATAGATGAGTCAGTGAGTGAGTGGGTGAGTGAGTGAGTGAGTGGGTGAGTGTGTGAGTAAGTGGGTGAGTGGGTGAGTGAGTGGGTGAGTGCGTGGGTGAGTGCGTGAGGAAGTGTATTAGTGAGTGAGTAGGTGAGTGAGTGACTCACTGAATGGATGAGTCAGTGAGTGAGTGGTCAGTGAGTGAGTGGTCGCCCTCTTTAAGAAGGGGGACCGCACAGACTGTAACAACTACAGGGGCATCTCAATCTCCCGTGTGCCGGGAAAGGTCCTGGCAAGGATTATTCAACATCGCCTTGCCAAGCACGCTGAGGAGAGGCTTGCAGAGCCCCAATGTGGTTTCAGGAAGGGGCGGTCCTGCACATATCCCATATTTTCTGTCCATCTGCTACAGCAAAGGTGTAGGGAATTCCAACAGGATCTACGTCTCTGGTTTATTGACCTGTTCAAGACCTATGATACCATCAGTAGGCCTGGGCTCTGGGTTGTTCTTCATGCCTTCGGAGTCCCTGACTCTCTGCTCACGATCATTAAGGACCTTCATGATGGTGAGCAGGCCCGGGTAAAACTACGTGGCCGAGAGTTGGAGCCATTCCCTGTTCACCTTGGGATATGACAGGGATGTCCTCTGGCTCCCACATTACGTATCATCTATTCGAACACGCAGTTCGTGAAGCCTCCGATTGCTGTACCAGAGGAATTTCCATCTGGTACAGATACAATGGGGGGCTGATCAGTGCCCGGGTGTGGTCAAGGGATGACTCCCTATTGGTCAACCATGTTACATATGCCGAAAATCTGGTAATTGCTGCTCACTCAGAGGAGAAGTTGGAGGCGCTGCTGCTGAACATGGAGCGTGCCACTAAGAGGTATGGCCTTACCATCAGCCCCACCAAAACTCAGCACCTGCCTGGGTATTTTGTACCATTGGACACTCCACCTCCACAACTCCCAATTGGTGATGGGGCAGTTGTGGAGAGAGTGGAGAGCTTCCCATACCTGGGAAGTGTGATCATGAGCGGCTCCGGTTTGACAGCAGAGGTCTCACTCCAAATCAGTCGAGTGGCATTATCTTTTCATCAGTTGCATAACGCTGTGTGGAAGCTACAGTACCTGGTCTATCGCTCCACATGAAGCTTCAGGTCTTCTCGGCCACAGTCATGCCCTACCTTCTCTACGCTTGCAAAACGTGAACCCCTCTAATGGAACATCTTCACTGGTTAGAAATATTTAGGCTGGCCTGCCTACGATCCATCCTGGGTTTAACCAGGCTGGATTGTGTGAGGAGCTGACAAATCCTTGAAAGATCTGGACAAAGTCCCATCGGTGAGCTCCTCCGGCAGGCAAGGCTGTGTTGTCTGGGTCATGTAGCCTGCATGCCCAGCCACCGCATGCCCAAACAGCTTTTGTTCGGCCAGATAGAGGGGACTAAACGGGCACGGCACAGGCTAGAGAAGAGATGGAGTGATGTGGTACATGAGGATGTGGAGCTGAGTGGACTTGCCGATGACTGGTACCAGCAGTGTCAAGATCGGCCTATGTGGAGGAGGCTCGTGAAGGATGCTACTGGGCAGTTGGAGGCAGTCACCCTCCAACAAAAACGGAGGGCGAAGGAGCGACGCTCATAAAAATGAACGGAGTGCCGGGTGGCTAAAGCACATCAAGTTGGCACAGTACGGGGCACAGGTGGTGCATCGGCCAGTCATCTCAGTCAGTCGACCCGTGGCACCTGGGTATGACCCGTGACCTCCTGCCAAAGGGCGTTCGACACTTCACGTGGCCTCAACGTACACATAGCCTGGCACAAGCGCCGTGGTGACGTCACCGCCACTTAGTGGCGAATGGCAGTTGTTGATTGAATAGGTGAGTTAGTGTGTGAATGAGTGAGTGGGTGAGTGAGTGCATAGTTGAGTGAGTGAGTAAATGAGTGCCTGATTTAATGAATAGGTGAGTGGGTGAGTGGGTGAGTGGATGAACGAGTGACTGACTGAATGGGTGAGTCAGTGAGTGAGTGGGTGAGTGAGTGAGTGCACAGGTGTGTGAGTTAGTGGGTGTGTGAGTTAGTGAGTGGGTGAATGAGTGGGTGAGTTAGTGGGTGAGTGCGTGAGTGAGTGGGTGAGTTAGTAAGTGGGTGAGTTAGTGGGTGAGCGAGTGAGTGAGTGTGTGGGTGAGTGAGTGGGTGAGTGCGTGAGTGAGTGGGTGAGTTAGTGAGTGGGCGAGTGAGTGGCTGGGCGAGTGAGTGAGTGGGTGAGCGAGTGAGTGAGTGGGTGAGCGAGTGAGTGAGTGGGTGGGTGAATGAATGGGCGAGTTTACTATGACCTGTAGTGTGGTGATTGAACACAGTACAGTGGATGATACAAAACAATCGGTCTGGTCGACTGAGTTCTCAACATGACTGGAGGAATAGTAACCAGGGTAGTGGTGAAGGAAGAGTGATAGGGAGGCGACTGACCGTCGGTGAACGAGTGACTGGAATTAATCAGTGAGTGCTGCATCTTCCATCAACGTGACTGCTTTGCGTTGCAATCTATCGACATAACAGCGGGATTCCAACGTCAGAGGAATGTGTGCTCTGTATGGCTGCAGTAATAATTGATAATTGTTGTATGGTATGCATTTTTGTTATTCTTTCACACCGTACGTAACCAACCGTGCTAATCAGAGGTGCGGGGGCTTTACAACAAACTAAGCACAAAAAAGCAGTTTCAAAGAAATTTGTTTCCAATTCAGATTTCAAAGTGCATAGCTCCAATGATAATTGTTTTTTTACCCTTCTATCTGGCAACAAAACTGACACCTTTTTACAAGGAGTCATGTTTGCATAGACCGCAATACCTGCAGTCATAATACAAACAAAAGACATAACTCTGATAATGTGCACTGTCCTTGAAGTGCCCATGTGAGACTAGGCTATAAGGAAAGCTGTCTCGGGTGTGGACCAATCAACTTCAAGGACAGTGCACATTATCAGAGTTATGTCTTTTGTTTGTATTATGGCTGCAGATATTGCGGTCTATGCAAACATGACCCCTTGTAAAAAGGTGTCAGTTTTGTTGCCAGATAGAAGGGTAAAAAAACAATTATCATATTTTTACTGGCAAATGAGGTTCCCATAGTGCATAGCTCCAGTGGCTTTCCTAATATTGGACGGAAGTGCGTTCCAGACGGCCGCAGAAGCGCATTTGAAAGTGCGTGATGCGGTGACCGTCTTTGTTTTATGTTAGTTACAGAGCCGTTCCAGGACAGGTCAGCTGAGATTATTGTGACGAGTGTATTCGTGGTTTTACTACGGTAAAGAATATATGTTTTTAATACAGGACAAGAATATCATTTTTTTACGTTTTGATTTACAATGTATCGCTTCGAAGTGCAATGAACATCTCAAGGCACAGCAATAAACGTAAAACAACAGCAATGAAGGACAAATAAGGCGGAGTACAAAGTTAAAGTAGAATAATAAAAACAGCTTAAATAAATAATGAAGCCTGCAAGTATTAAGCGAATTACATATACGTAGGTGGGTGTTTGAAGGTTAACCTGCACTTTTCATTCTAGATGATAACAATACTAATAATAATTTAAAAAATCAGAGATCCATGCTGATACTTTTTGCGGAGTGTTAGGGGCAGCAACTAGAATCGACAGCGCGAGTGACGTCACAGAGCTGCGCAAAGCAGCCTGGGTATATCCAATGTGGTAGCGCACAGCTTTCCAGGCAGTTGTGGGGGACAGCAGCTTCGCCTAATAAAGTTCCTGGTTCAGGAAAAAAGAGGTTAAAACATCACACATCGACGAGTTGAACGGCGGGGGACCCGTTGGCACTTCACTCCGTTGACACTTCACCGATGTTTTACCCTCGGTTTGGAATGAAACTCAGGCTTTTGCTGAGTTCCTAGTGCACCGCACTAACCGCTGTGCCACCAATCCCTCCCCCCCCCCATCGTGTTTCTATCGTACGAACAACGTCGATGTTTCCGAGCAGCTTCAGGTCTCGCCGTGAAACATTTCGAGATTTCTCCCGCCCCCCCCCCCCAGCGCAGGATGCTTTGTGAGCACTTATTATTTCTATCCCCTTGTAGGCTGCGCGGGACAAGCGATGTCGAATAAAAGGCTTCCCATGAAGATAAAAACGAAAGTGTCAGCAAAACGAACATGCTGCATGAAGAGATTTGTCAGAGCGTGTCTACGCTCAGAGCCTGTGTTGTGTAATTAACATTGCCGGCATAACAAACGCTTTCTCATCCCCCTTCCAAGTTGGCAGTGAGTGCACTCATCAGAACAGTTGCTGTTAATGGAATTCTGTTCATGGGAGATTTCTTACAAAGCACTCGGGGGGCGGGGCGGGGGGGTAAATAGCCTCCAGGAGTACATTTCTATATTAACTTCAGATAACTCCTTCTGGGCCACGAACGCCCAGTTCGTTCCTGCTCTCATTCCGTTGCCGCTCGCTCGCTCTCACTCGCTCTCTCTCTCACGTTGCTTCTCTTTCCTCCCGCCTGGTAACAGTCGTGGCAGGAAGTCTGGGCTGCTGGATTTGGGAATGGCTAATACTTGCAGCTGTTTGCTTATGATAAGGGGAGATAATCTACAGAGAGAAAGAGAGAGAAAAAAGGCAATACGGGAAATGTTCAATGTAACATTGTCACGTTTAGATTTGTTTGGGGGCGCGCGTCAAACTGCTTTAAATGTTGCATGAATGTTTTGGTTGAATTTTACCTGGCATTGCATCATCTGGCTATTTCCTTTCAAACAAATTAAGGTCATGAACGTAAAACGATTCGCGGTGACCCTCCTCGTTTCACGCGCTGAATGTTTTATGCAGCTGCTGATGCTAAATAAAATGACATTGACTGACAAGCCCTGGAAGTTCTGCGTATTGGTAATGTGACACCGTGATTGATCACGCGGTATCCGAACGACGTATGTATCTTGAGATGCAAAGTTACCTTCCTGTTAATGACCTCTAAAGGCCTCTTCTCTCATGCCACGGAACTTAACAAAAAGTACTGAGATGAAATTCTATTACGTGGTGGCAAGGATATGTTATCTCCCTCGTCCGGGAGCAGGAGGTCGTGACCTCAACCCTGACTGCCTGTACAGAGCACGGTTTTCGGAGTTTGCATGTTTTTTCCCCCGTGGTCGCGTGGATCTCTCTCTCTCTCTCTCTGGGCTCCTCTGGTGTTTTCCCTCCACATTTGGAAACACGCGATTAGATGATTTTGCCGCCACTATGCATTCCCCCCCTCACCCCCCCGTGTTGTGACGATGCAAACCACTTCGATGAGGCTATCGCCTGTGGCCAGGTGGCCTCTGAAAAAAAATAGTGGCCTTGCCTGGTATATAAAATACTGCGGCTTAGTTTTGGAATTCACCACAAAGCTGCATTGATCGTAACATTACAAGAATTGGCAGCCAAGCGTCAATCAACCGCTCCCCGTCTTGTGTCAGTCTTTGGGCGACGTTTGACGATACTACACCACGCCGATGAGTGAGGTCAGACACGAGCAGCCACTCACATTAGCCACGGTCGGAGAATCAAATTTAGGTCGCTGGGTTTCCACCACCACGCCACCCCCCACCCCCCCCCCAAAAAAGTCGACATTAGACATTGCCGTAGAGCAGCGGTGGTCCGCACACCGCCAGGGGAAAGAAAAGTAATAACATCAACACCCAAGGACATTTACAATCTCAATTAACTAGTAGCACGGTTGGCTACGTACGGTGTGATTTGACTGCAACACATTGCACAAGCATAGCGTTTGGTTGTCCGCGGAATGTCTGGAGGCTGAAAAAAGGGTGGTAAGCGCTGCTGTAGAGTATTAAAATTGCATTATTCCATTCACACAACTACACAAGCTCTTAAACGCTCTCGCTGTGCGCTTTGTGTGTGAGACTGTGGTTTTTCGTGTTAAACTGTGCCCAACATTCCTCGCTTTATTCAAGTCGATCTCTTGACTGCAGGGCTGGCCCGATTTTAGATGTTGTCCAGGAGGGGGGCAATAGGGATGAGGGTCCAGGGTCTGTAGAAGATTGGGATTTTTTTGATATATATATCCCAGATTTCTGGTGCACACCTGTAATGCACGGCTGATGGAGAAAACCAGGGCATGGCAGCAACGCAAATGTGTGCATTTCGACCTCTTTTTCTGTAAAGTTTTGAGTGCTTTCGCATCGCATTAAATATTCCGATGCAGGGCGCTGTTGAAGAAATATGGAGACTCGGGGAAGGCTTCCTGCATAAATAATGGTGATTAATATTTATTGCAGAAAAAAGTCACTTTTCAAAATACTACATTGTTTTACGCATCCGTGGTGTGTGTAAGTTCAAGCAGTTGGTAGTGTTCAAAAAAACTTCTTCAAGTTTATCTGTAAAAGGATTTGTCAATAAACATGTTTGTCCTGTTGATGGTGCCTTTCAATTCCGCTCTCTCTCTCTCCCTGTATATCCAATATCTGTCACTGTAAACCGTGGATTGACAGGTTAGCTGTGATTTATTTTGTTGTGTATTCATTGATTCGCCGTCGTCTCTTATCAAATACATAAAAGATTCTGGAATTCAAGAACAATTGCACATCACATCCAACCTCGGGGACATTGTGAATTAGATCAGTTCGGCTCTTTGACGCTGCAAATCAGGCATTCATCATGCTATCTGCAATATCACAGATCTTTCGACCAAGTGGATTTCTCTGTATCCATATGATTGTCATCCCATTCTAACACAGCCAGGTATGCTATGTGTGTATTAAGATAAAGGTTGACTCTAGATTTGAAGTTTTCGTGACTGCAAGGATCCATACGCTTTGGTTCTTTCGGTAAAGTCACGTAGGTGAAATAGATAAATAAATAAAATGGAAATAACTAAATTAAATCACGACGTTTTGGAAGCAACACAAGCCTCCGTCATCAGCCACAGCAAGAAATAATTATTTCTTGCTGTGGCTGTCCTACCTGATGATGGAGGCTTGTGTTGGTTCCGAAACGTCGTGATTTGATTTAATTTAGTTATTTTCATTTTTATTTTATTTTTATTTTTTTATTTTCACCTACGTGACTTTACCGAATGAACCAAAGAGTATAAAGGTGGAGATGAGGATATCAGTGAAATGTTAGAAAATCAAAGTGACCAAAACGATTTGAAAAGGGCCACAATTTTGGAGCGGTGCTCACCTCCATTGACAGTCCTGAGCTACTGGTGAAAATTCCACGTTCCCTTGGCAGGAACCAGTATAGCGCTCTGGGACAATCATTACCGATTTCCACAGAATGGTGCTTATTGACTCCGCTTCACGATGGTCTGAGTCAACGCCCTGTTTGGAATTTGAAATCCACGACGTTCTCATCACGAGTTAAGCACTCCGTCTGTCATCGGCCAGACTCAGTCTTCATATAAAAGCTGCCCTTGGACAAAGTCGGTTGGGGAGCCCCGTGCAAGCGCTACAACCGTGCTACTGTGGATGAGAAGGTCGCAGAAACGTATCTCACAGACAAGGCACGGCCCCAGTGGGTAGCCACCTCTTCACTGCGAAACCACGGGCATGCAAAGCAGCCAAGGGGCATCTTCGCTTCTATCAAATGTAAACACATTACTCAGAGCATATTTAACATAAAACTAACCATCATCGCGGCATCATCGCGACCCATAGGCAGATGGCACGTAAGTTGTCTACTGAACAGTTTGTAGATTTTTTTCACTTTCCTTTGTCTTCTGCCAATATGCTCAAGTAGTGGCCAAATCTGTCTGGCAACAATCTCTTGTGATGTCGTCGTCAAGCCGTTCTCTGTTAGGTCTTCCTCTCTTTCCTGTTTCTTCCCTTTAACACGCTTTTATTTCACTGTTGTTGTTGTTTTCGTATCCTTAAATCTTGTAACTCAATTTTAACCCACTTCCCAATGTGGTATCGACTGCAAACTTCGTATACTTATGTCTTACTGATGACAATACTATATTCTATCATAAAAATAAAATAAAAATATTAAAAAATTATATTTTTACCCGCTTTCTATTAACTCACTCTGTCTGTTGTTGTTGTCGTATCCTCAAATCTTGTACCTCAATTTTAACCCACTTCCCAATGTGGTATCGACTGCAAACTTGGTATACTTATGTCATACTGATGACAATACTATATTATATCATTACAAAATATTTAAACCATATTTTTAATATGTTATGTTTCGCCTTGGGTCTAATTTTCCACGCTCAACTGACGTTGGCTGTAATTTGCCACGGCTCCTTACGTTATGGCAAGCTTTGGGGGCACTTCCTGGAGTCGTGGAGTTCTGCCATTACTAGTACGGTACATTTCATTAAAGCGTCGTTTTAAAAAAAAAGTATGTTTTAAATATTACTTATTCCGAACAAAACACTTTTAATGATCCTGTTGTTTTCCACCCTACATGTGTGTCCAAATAGTGCCAGTTTCCTTCTCACCGCTGCCTGCATCACCAGGTCACCAGGTCTTCTTCTATGTACAACCTTTAAACTACTTAGACATTGCTCATCCTTTGGGGGGGGTCCAGGTTAGATACAGTCTCCTTTTGTGACGAAGCACCTGAATTTAATTGCAATACATCATGACGAGGACGATGACGATGATGATGATGATGATTCTGGATGATGAGCACGAGAATGGCAGGCGATGGAGCTTGATGACGATGCTGATAATGATGACGGTGGCCATCGTCGCTGCCTTCAGCCCCAGTCAACGCAGCCACTGCCACCGCCGATGATTCGAGATAGTGAAGGTAGACAACGAAGGCTGAGCATGATCACGTTTGTAAATAATAACAACAACCGTCATTCGCCACTAAGTGGTGGTGACGTCACCACGACGCTTGTGCCAGGCCATGTGCACCTTGAGGCCACGTGAAGTGTCGAACGCCCGCTGGCAGGAGGTCACGGGGCAGACCCAGGTGCCACGGGTCGACTGACTGAGATGACCGAGATGACTGGCTGATGCACCACCTGTACCCCCTACTGTGCCAACTTGCTGTGCTTTAGCCACCAGGCGCTCCGCTCGTTGTTGTGAGTGTTGCTCCTCCGCCCCCCGTTGTTGTTGGAGGGCGACTGCCTCCAACTGCCCAGTAGCGTCCTTCACAAGCCTCCTCCACAGAGGCCGATCTTGACACCGCTGGTACCAGTCATCGGCAAGTCCACTCAGGTCCACGTCCTCCTGTACCACATCTTCTCTAGCCCGTGCCGCGCCCGTTTAGCCCCCTCGATCCGGCCGAACAAAAGCTGTTTGGGCATGCGGTGATTGGGCATGCGGGCTACATGGCCCAACCAACGCAGCCTTGATGAGTGATGCAGATGATGGATTACAATGATACGTGATGATGCAGATGATGGATGCCACCTTCACGGCCACTATCGTCATCAGTCACTGCCGATGCTGCGAGGCAATGCACCTATCGTGACTGATGTTAGCCTGAGCTGCTGGTTGTGAGCCTTCAAACCGTGGCTAGGAATGAAACGCAGCCTGCCAAGTTCACAGTGCAGTGCGTGAAAACACTGCGCCATTATCCCCTCCCCGTGGATATAAATAATAACGTTTAGACGAAAAATGTTCAACACCCACATGCTGGATGAAAGCCTTCTCGTGCAATCTCAGCGGGGCGGGTTGTTGAGCCATACTTCACCGAGCTGGTCATTGCAAGGCTATGAATTGCCGGACACGCCCTGGAGTGGTTCATACATCACTTGCTGCCGATGTTTAATCGTGGCTGGTCCATAGCACGGCTGTGTGCGTGTGCTAACCACTGCGCGCCACTGCAGCGCCCTGGAGTGTAGACGTCATAGTCATGAACCATGCTCTATCCACTGCTGGGCAAAGGGCCTCCCCAGAGCTGCCACCATCTCTCGTGGTCTTGCAACGGAAGATTCCACAGCGCCCGTGTACACGCAAGCTGGGCGTAAAGTCAGACAGAGGCACGCAAAGAGGCGTGGGGATTGTAGTGTCAGCAGGGCACCGCTGCCATTGTTAGCTACCGATGGGGAAAAAAGTGAGAATTTCATTACGTTTTATTTTTATTATTTTATTATTTCCCTTCTACGTGACTTTACCGAACCAAGAAGATACCGATGGGGAGTTTGCAGAGGAGCGATTTTTTTTTTATGCCGCTGAGCAGAGCTGATGCGCGACCTGAGCCGTGTCACTCGACACCCTGGTCACGCTCGCCTGCTCGTTGCAGAGGTTCACTGTCCGAATGCAACAGGGCGGCCCTGGTTAATACCGTGGGCGTATGAAACCATGAATGAGCGCCGTCTGCTTCCGCAGTGGACATGAAGCATCACTCATCGTCACTGGAAGAAGAAGAGTAGGCCATTGTGTGAACTACATCGCAGTCCAAATTTGAGATTGAACAAGAATGCGTGCACATTATTCAATGGGGCAATCGTCAATGCCGACCGCAAAACTTGGCAGGACCCTCCTGAAGAAAGTTTCGAGACTCAGTGGGGCGTTTTTTGGTAAGCAAGCGTGATCAATAAATAAATCAACATATTTAGGAGCAAAAAGTGGGGCGCTTTTTGATAAGCAAGCGTGATCAATAAATACATGAATATATTTAGGAGAATCCAGGGATTTTTTTTTACATGCGTAATGAGACGACTTCCGAGACACAACTTGTAGAGGGTTTCTTATGTATTTCTCGATACTTTAATGACAGGGTCACGGAGTAACGTAAGCGCTGAGTTACTTCCCGCTTAGCCACCCATACAATCACATCGGCGACGTACACTATACAGCTGACTGACTAAATAGCGACAACGATGAAGACTGTATAGCCGGCTGACTATGCGACGACGACGACGAAGAGATTGCAGCGATGACAGCGACGACAGCCAGGACCCGAAACCCCACGACAGCCCCGAACCCCCCCGTTCGCCCCTCCCTTATATCCCTCCAGCGTGGCCAAGCCCCGCCCTTGGCCACGCCCCTCTTCTGGAACTCTCTCGCTGGTTCCAGGAGCTTCCAGATCGATCCCCTCCTTGACTCTTGGCCCAGTTACGCCCCCTTTGTGGCTGCTTATGTGAGTGTCGTTCTGTAACGCACGCATGCCCGTAGTTAGCCCCCATGATCAGTAGATGGCACCCTGTCACTACACATGCAATAAAGCAATGGGTCAAGGACACGTGAGTGAGATCTTGAACCGAATGCTTTAAAAAAAAAAAAGAAAATGGGCAGTGTCCATCGAGGTATCGTCAGTATTAAAGGATTAAACAGTCGTTCGAACTGCACGCTTGAAATGTTGGCACAACAAATTCCTTAGACGCGGTTACATTTCGTTCCTGTCATGTTTAAACCAAGAAGCTTGAGTGATCTTCAGAAGCACAAACGTCAGTGTCAGTAGAACAACCACTCCCGTGATGTTGGCGAACACGTGGAACACTACATCATGGCACCTCCCTTGCCAATGTAGTGGGTTCGAATTAGGTGCACACACACACAGCTTGGAGGCAACACTATTTATTAAACGGTAAGTAATATAACACTGTACATGAGGTGGTGACCACCTTCCACAACTCACTAACACTCTGGGACACGACACAGAGTGGACCAGGCAGGCTGCGGGCTGCCTGGTCCAGGACGACGACCCGGGACTAGAGGACCGATGATATCGTCTTCACTTCGGAGTTTAACAGCCTCGCTCTCCGTTCACACCACGCTTATATCTGCTCTGGCGTGGCCGGCTCTGCCCAGGCCACGCCTCCCTTCCCAGGCCACGCCTCCCTTCCCCTCCCTCACGGGAGGTATGGGTCCCTCCACCACGTGACCCCCCAGGCACCCTCTTGGGGCCCCCAGCCCTCGTACGGGCCGACACAGTAGTGACGTCTTATGTCACTACACCAATATCGAAACATAAGCATAGGTTTTACCTTTTCTGGCAATCAGACAGTTGTTATGATGGTGCATGTTCACCACAAGTATATGTGGTTAATGCAGACATGATCCCTTGCAAAAGGTTTCTGTTTGGTGTTTCAACATCTTAACACAAATGTTTTATTGCCAGAAAGGGTAAAATACATTCTCATACCTGGAACGCTCTCCACTAAATGCAACGTCGTTGTCACCAATGCCGTGGCGGCCACGTGGGACGTTCAAAGAGATGAAATTCGTGATAGAATCAAGTGCACAGTTGCATCGACCTAGCTCAAACAGCTGGGTAATTATAATTCTTTAATAATGGATGATATCTTCATGTAGTATTCATTGTGATCTAAGTGGTTGCACTTTATACGTTCATGCTATACTTGTTTTGACCGTGTCAGTTCTCGTTGATCACTCCTTATTTTCTTCACTAAATTAATCTCCAAAGCCTGCAGTTATGTTTAATATATATGGAAGTATAAGGAACACATTGGTCCAACTCAGACGCATGTCCACGCATGCGATAATCTCCAAAAAAATGAAATCATGCCGCGCCTGCCAATGGAAATGCCCACCGCTCTCCGCTAAACTTAAATATGGGGACTAGCTTTGTCCTTCAGAGCTGAGAGCAGTCGTAACAGCTCGAGGGCATCCAATGTACATTCCCTGAAGACGGAGAACAAATTAATGACGATGTCTTGAATACCATGCCGTGTTTTTTCACTGCCCCCCTTTGCGAGTTAAACTGCACCCATTCTCTACTGTCACCTAAACCTTTCTCCCCTCAATTTTTTATTTAAAGCTTTCGTGACTGCAGGGATTCATATCCTTGGTTCTTTCGGTAAAGTCACGTAGAAGGGAAATAATAAAATAATAATAATATAAAACAATACAATTCTCACGACGTTTCGACTGCAACACAAGCAATCATCATCAGGTGT
Organism: Lampetra planeri; assembly: GCF_965212315.1. Classification (NCBI taxonomy): domain Eukaryota; kingdom Metazoa; phylum Chordata; class Hyperoartia; order Petromyzontiformes; family Petromyzontidae; genus Lampetra; species Lampetra planeri. The sequence continues at coordinate 19,712,139 of NC_136108.1, read as the reverse complement.
GAAATCCACAGCAATAAAATTTGCTGTGGATTTCACACCTGATGATGATTGCTTATGTTGTAATAGAAACGTCGTGAGAATTTAATTGTTTTATATTTTTCTTATTTTATTATTTCCCTTCTACGTTACTTTACCGAAAGAACCAAGAATATACTTTCTCACCTCTTCTACCACTATTGTAGACTTTGGAATATCACCCTGCAGCTTAAAATGTCCACAGTTGTTTTGATATTGCGTGAGTCGGCGTTGCGAACGTGATTGGGAGTGGCGGTCATTTTTAATGCACGGAATTCCTGATGCTTTTGGGGGGAATGCTTCTCCCGTGGTAACAGCGGGCGATGGGATTTTGTGATCCTCACAAATAACAAGACTGCTGGCAGACAATGGTAAGGTTCTCGCAGGCTGCACTGAAATCATTGTTGTAGGCTTTCATCCACACTCCAGCTGTGTTCAAAACCAATGGAGAGGTGTCCTGGCAAAACGTGACAACCAGCATTTAGATAATAAAACAAATTCAGAAAACCCAACCAATGACGCTCAACTTCCACTTGCACTAATTGTATGATCGCTCCACAGACGGCCGCCACTTTGAAAGTAATAATTCACTAACTCGGCTTATTCCAACTATACTCATAACAAACCCAACTCCTCTGGACAATAAACTGTTGCGGGTTCGCAATTCTGTCGAGTGTGAGGGTCGCTAGCCCCCGAGATCCCTCCCTCGGTACCCCTAACGGCCGGGTTAACCTCATTACTCGCCCCCTCGCTGCTAGGCGAACCGCTGCTGCGTTCTTCACCCATGGGGTGAGAGCCGTCGCTCCAGGATTCCCCTCCCCCGCGGGTCCGCGTAGTAGGCATGGTTAATTACGTACGCGCACACCCACACACAGCTCTGCGCGGCACTCACTCAACCCTGACCACTCACGCTAGGATCGCGCACCTGTATTAAACCCGTCGTGAACGTGCGCGCACACACACATACAGCTCCACACGCGATACCCACTCTTGCGCCGCTCTGCGCCGCGCTCGCCGCTCACGTTATGATCGCGCACCTGGGGTACGCTGATTACGCACGCCGCGAGCTTACGCATACACAGTACCACACGCGTTCACACTTATAACACGAGATCACACGAGGCCACGATCAGCTATTAATGATTTATTGTCTGCTACGTGGGACTGGTTGTTGAGTCAGTATGAATCGACGAGGCTGCCTACTCTACTAGCCCGGAACCTATTCCCTATTTATCGTTCACGAAACACTTTTACCTCCTTACTCACGGTTTGAGGCACTCGACGTTCCGTGGGTTTTCCTCGCTGCTTGCCTCGACACGTCGCACGGACGTCCGGAGGGCAGAGCTGGGGCAGTCCTGGACGTTGGCTTCTCGGAGCAAGAGAGCGATTTCCCCTTTGCGCTCCCCATTTATCCTCCCTACCTCAAAGGGAATGCGACTCTGGACAATAGGCTCGCGACCCTCTCGCATGCGCACCGCGGTTCCGGGCGCTTTTGATATGCTACTTAATGCTCAACCTGCGCGGCGCAAATTCCAATCAATCCCTTTCTCACGCAGGCCCCCCCCCATTATCGCAGTTTATGCGGCGGCGTCCGTCACAAAGGTGCGCCGTGGGAATTTGTGCACGGCTCCCCGCGTGACCCCGCTCTCCCGATTACTCATACTAACAGCCTTATCCTTTAACTCCCCTAACAATGGTGCCTGCGTGTTTTCTAATGATGCTCCTCCATCACAATGCTTATTCCCTCTGCCTGCCCCGTCGATACTTGCGTGTGTGGGGTGTGTGAGATGCGTTTCCCCCGCGGTGGCCGAGTGGCCCCTCGCTGCGACCTTGCAACCTTAAGGCCGGTCGCAGCGCCGCGGTGCAAAGTAGCGTCGGGGGAGGTCGTCCAATTCCCTGGTCGCCGGAAACCGTGAAAGTTTAATCCCGATAAGGGCTTCTCGGATAAAAACCGGTCGGCCAGGTGACCTCCCCACGGAGCTCTATGGGGGGGGGGGGGGAATGCGTGCGGGTGTGTTCGTATGAGGTGAGGTGAGGGGGACGCGGGGTCGGCTCCGTCGCTTGGTGGTGGCGAGGTCTTAGATGGGGCGCCTGCTGAACGGCTTCGTGGCGGCGGCATGACACGAGCACGCAACTCGAGTATGCACCCAATGCACACACTGCAACTATTCCGAGAATCGCATTACGTGCTGCCGCGATGGATTATGGGTAGCAGTCCAAGTTCACGAATACACCAAACGCCGTCTTGTTATTTTTTTACGAAAATAAGAATTTGTCGGTCAGTTTATTTCGTGTTTTTACGTCGGGAGACAAACTCTTGTCTGCTGATGCGTCACATCATTGCTTTAGAAGCACCCTGTATAATGAGGCTTTGTTGTGAAATTGCAGTCATCTAGACCGCGGCTGAATGCAATATGTTGATCTAATGTTACGGAACCGGGTAATGTGCATGACAGCAACACATAATGGTTGGGCATGTTAAAGTATTGTTACAAAGTGCGATGGATGTCACGTGGTAAATATAAAACTATTTACTCATATTATTTTTAACTTAATCGTGTAAAGCGCATTGAGCGATTGAGCTCTTTTTCAGTGGCTACCTGGCCACAAATGATAGCTCAATACGTGGGCATGTATAGCAGCCAAATACTCTAAAACGCGTGCTTCTAAATGTGGTAGAGAAAAAACCGGAGGACCCCGATTAAAAATCCACGCGACAACGGGGAGAGAGAAAGATTGAGAGAACACGTAAACTCCAAACATAGAGCAGGCGTCGTCAGGGTCGGAATTGAACCCACGACCCCTTGTACACCAGGCGAGGTAGTTAGTTAAATGACGTCACGCACCTGGGGGGGTGTGTGACGAGGGGGGGGCGGTGAGAAATGTGACGTCATAGCAAATGCGCAACTTTAAATAAATATAGAATTGTTATAACAACACTAATTGTTATAACAACACTCCTACAACATCAGAGTACAGACCCACATCAAATACGCACTACAATGACAATAGTGAAGTATTGGAAAATGACGGCAGGAAACTCCTTGACGGGAACACACTTCTTTTATTAAATCTTGACTTGTAACAATACAACGCGTGGCCTCTCTTCTTCACAATGCGGTCACCATACAACGGTACAACTCGTGACCTCTTCTTCTTCACCCTACGCTTCTCTTGACTCTCTGGATTCTGTGCTGCTGGCTCTCTGTGCCTCGTGTAGACTCCGCGCCTCGGCTACACTCCTCTCTCGCCTCGTGTAGACTCTGCGCCTCTGCTACACTCTCCACTCGCCTCGTGTAGACTTTGCATCTCTCTCTCTGGCTACACCGTATGCATACTCGGCTCGTGTAGACCTTCCTCTCTCTCTGGCTACACCGTATGCATACTCGGCTCGTGTAGACCGTTCTCTCTCGCTGGCTACACACTATACATCACTCAGCTCGTGTAGACCGTTCTCTCTCTCTGGCTACACACTATACATTACTCAGCTCGTGTTTCCACTCCCCGACCAATCACACCGCGCTGCTACCCGATCACTCCCTCTGGGCGCGTCACCGGCACACAGCCAATCAGCAGCACTACCCCCACCCGCGCACTGACGCCTGCTCCTCCCCGTCAGCGCGCGTCACCACACACACACCCGTACATACGCGCTGGCACACGACAATACACCCAGCGCGTATCACCACTACATCACCCCCTCCCACATAGCTCGCAGCCGGCCCGGCTGCTAACAACAACCCACCCGCGACGATAAAACGACAACCAACAAAAAAAAAACCCCGTAACCCCCCGAGTGTGCCCCGTAACATAACACAACAACAACAACAACAACAACAAGAATAACTATGTACAGATTGACAATGAACACGAAAAGTCAACAAGAACACGATACGAGCAAATTCGAAACGAACGCGCCCCACGTCTCTGCGACTACACGCAGTGACGAGGCGCTCCAACTGCCCCGACTCCTCACGAGGCAGGTCATGCAAAGTAGCACGACCTGGCGCGAGTCCGTCTGGCTGGTCCATCGTATGGGGCGGGACACTGACAACCGTCCGGCGGTTCCGGCTGCTCCAGACGGCGCGGAACGGGCCTGAAAGGGCCGGCCCCGCCGCGGAGATCCGGCCGCCGGTGATCGGCAGCTGTCAGTTCCGAGACACCTGGGAGCAGATCAGGCGAAAATACGTGTGGATCAGGCAGAGACATTTCCCCCTCTGGGTCGCCGGTCACGTCACACGCCCGGCCATCACGACACAAGGGGAGGCCATATGGAGGCGAGAACGGTTTCAGTCGGGAGGGGTGAACGTACCAACGGCGCTTTCCCCACTTTATCTGAACGCACTGGGGCCGTGCAACGCGCACGACCTCCACGGGTCCCCTCCACGGTCTCAACAATTTAGGCGACGTAGCCAAGGGTGCCGGAGGGCAATGCAGCCAGGCCCTGTCACCTGGTTTCCATTCGTGCATGGACACCTTCCGTGCCCGCAACCGTTCATTAGCAATTTGGCGAGCCCGCGAATTAAGCCGTGCGGCCTCCCTCGCCTCTGTCAGCTTGTGAATATTAAACTTAATGTGTTCTGCCAAATTAGAATTAGTTCGTGGAGCGGACAGGCCAAGTTGCGTTTCCATTGGCGGGTCAGCTTCCCGACCGTACATCAAATAGAATGGGGAAAACCCCGTAGCTGCATGGGGGGCCATTCTATACGCGGCAAGGACTCCCGGGACCTGCAGGTCCCAATCTACATGTGCCTCACACACCTGCTGGCACAGCATGGAAGTCAAGGTTTTGTGGAGTCTCTCCACCATCCCGTCAGTCTGCGGGTGGTACGGGGAGGTACGCACCTTCTTGGTACCCAACAGATCGCACACCTCTTGCAACAATTTACTCGAAAAATTTTTACCTTGGTCGGTCAGCAGGCGTTCGGGAGCCCCCTTGTCCAGGACATAGCCCTGGACGAAGGCATCCGTCACAGCCGCTGCCGACTGGTTAGCGAGAGGCCACGCCATAGGCCATCGGGTAAAGTATTCGACCCCCACTAACAAATATTTATTCCCTCTCGGCGTGACTGGGAAGGGCCCCAAAATATCGAGTGCAACGAGCTCGTTGGTACGCGAGACCTGAATAGATTGCAGCGGTGGATTAGCTGCCACGGCCGGTGGTTTACGCCTGGCGCACTCAACGCACCCCTTCAGAATATGCACCACATCACTTCCCATTCCCGGCCAGTAATAGTCACGCTGAAGCAGGGCAAGCGTCTTGTTAACTCCCAAGTGCAAGAGGCGTTCGTGTGCCGCCAAGACAACCCTCCCCCTCACAGCGGAAGGCACCACGAGTGCGTTCCGCCGGGACAAACTGTCCCATTTCAATAACACTCCCTGCTCAAGTACATAGGAGCCGGTACGCTCCTGGTCCCCCTCGGGACCCCCAACCTTGCGGCGCAATGCTAGCAGCGAGCTGTCCGCCATCTGGAGGCGGCCCCATTCGCTGAGCGACAGCGAGAGCAGCGAGTCCCGACCCTGAGAGGCAGTGGAATCATCCCCGATCGGTGCGCCCGCTGTCGCAGCCAGTGCCCCCATCTCCCCCGCAAGCGTCGGTTTACAGCGCGCCGATCCCGACAAACACGCGCATTCATCACAAGGCAACAACCGCGACAAGCAATCGGCATTCGTGTGTCGCAACCCCTTACGGTACGTAGTCGTAAACTGATAGTCCTGGAGGACTTCCAACCAACGCGACAACTGGCCCGAGGGCTGGGCGACCCTCAATGAATACTGTAGCGCCGCGTGGTCCGTTCGGACTGTAAAGTGACGACCATAAAGATATGGCCTAAACTGCTGCACAAAAAAAACAATGGCAAGCAGCTCGCGACGGGTGACACAGTAGCGCTGCTCCGCCGGAGACAACACCCTACTACCGTAGGCGACAACTCTTTCGACACCCCCAACGACTTGGGATAGCACCCCCCCAATGCCCGTGTTGCTAGCATCCGTGTCCAGCAAAAAGGGACTGGCAAAATCGGGATAACACAAGGGTGGGGCACCCACCAAGGCGTCCCGGAGGGAGCGAAACGCGGCCTCCTCCTCCGGTCCCCATTTGAACTTCACTCCCTTCGCCGTTAGAGCGTGCAAGGGTTTTGCAATAGTGGCGAAGTGCTCAACGAACCGCCGATAATAAGAAGCAAACCCGATGAAACTACGCACGTCGGAAACGGACGTAGGTGTCGGCCACGAACCGACACAATCCGTCTTCGCGGGATCGGTGGAGATCCCCGAAGAATCGACAATGTGACCCAAGTATCTAACGGACCTACGAAGGAGGTGACATTTGGCCGGTTTAAATTTCAACTTAGCCGATCGCATTCGCAAGAACACCCCTCTCAATCGCCGGAGGTGTTCTTCAAACGTTTTACTGAAAACAATGACATCGTCCATATAAATCAAGCATGTATCCCACTGCAAGCCCGACAAAACCAGCTCCATAAGTCGCTGAAACGTCGCTGGAGAGGAGTGAAGTCCCATGGGTAACCGGTTAAACTGGAACAGCCCCCCTGGAGTCCGAAATGCTGTCTTAGGTTTCGACTCTTCGTCGAGCGGCAACTGCCAAAACCCCGATAACAAATCAAGAGTCGAAAAATATCGCGCACCAGACAATGCATCGAGGGACTCATCCATCCTGGGGAGCGGATACGCGTCAGCCACAGAGATCTTATTCAGGCGACGGAAATCAACGCAGAATCGCAGGGACCCGTCCTGCTTCTTAACCAGCACAATAGGCGCTCCCCACGGGCTAGAGGAGGGCGAAATAATATCGGCTTCTAGCATATCGTTAACAGCCGACTGAACATGTTCCTTCTCCACGGGACTCAGTCGGAAGGGATTTAGCCTGACCGGCGCCGCATCGCCCGTTTCAATGTGATGGTGCAACAAATCCGTGCACCCAATGTCATACTTATGTTTACTGAATACATCAGAGAATTCAATGAGCAACTCGCGCAGCGCACCCAACTGCGCCGCCGACAAATCGTCCGAGGCGGCACATAACGAATGGACCCACTCAAGGTCTTCCTTTGGCTCAACGTTCCGCGCGGGGCTCGAGCCCACCTGCGCAACCAACCCATCATCCCCAGGGACCTGCGCCGCGTGAGCCAGCACGGTGCCCTGCGGAATGACAGCTGGTCGCGACCCCGCGTTCAAAACCATCACAAACGGATCCCTGTCAGCCCGCACCAAAGTGTGAGCCACCGATAAATCAAGACCCCCGACAGCCTTGTTAGAAGGACCCAAAAGCATACTCTGTCCCGAAGCCTCCCTCACCCATGGTTTCCGCAACCGGAGGGGAATCAACATCTGTGAACCCGGGGGCACTTGCACTGTCTGCGTCGCCACCGCTTGTATCGTAGCGCACGCCGTCCGAATGTCAGTAGGGCCCGTCAAAAATGAAATCCGGCGACCCGATGGCAGTTCAATGCATCGTTGATCGATAAGAATTTTAATAGGCATTTTAGCCAAAAAATCAGTGCCCAAAAGACACGGAACTGCCAAAGAAGACGAAACGAAAACGGGTCCCGACAATTTGATATCTCCAATGCAAATGGACGCCCTAACCTGACCGATAATGCCCAACGATCCCCCATTAGCGGCGTAAAATGGCACATCCACTGGAAGCAGCGGACGACATTGGACTGGAAGAATATTATAAATGAGGTCCGATATAATAGTTGCCGATGCCCCCGTGTCCACTAACACCCTAATCTCAACCCCATCAATAGATCCCGTAACAACGGACGAACCCGCCGAAGCAGCCACAATTCTATGCCCCAATTCCGCCCATTCAATGTCTCCCTGGTCCCGGCCGAACCCCCCTCGCCGAACCGAATCCCCGAACCTTAACCGGCCCTCCTCCGCCACAACGCGGCGTCCCATGTGTGCCGAATAAACAGGCCGAGCGTGTGAGGTGCCGCGACTTGCCGGGGATTGTAGAGATGACTTGGGCTCTCGGTCGTCGTCCAGCCGAGCTCCCATGGCGCGCTGCCGCGGAGCGCGGCACCCGGACGCCACGTGGCCCCGGAGGCCGCAGTTATAGCACGTGACGAGGGTCGGAGTAGATCTTGGTTGCTCCGACTTTCGGCCCGATCGCAGAGGCGACCGGGCCCCCGGCCTCCAGTCCCCTGGTCGTCCCGTGGCGAACGCCTCCTCTCGTGGGCTGACGACTTGGGGTTCGGCGACCACCAAACCCGGGGCTGCGACGACAGCAGCGTTGCAACCAACGCCTTGCTTCCGTTGTAGGGCCTCGTGCGCTTGAATACTCGTGGCGACTCTCAAAGAAGAAATATCAATCTCGTCAGCTGTGTTGATAGGGACCCCCAGGTCCTGCGCCAACTTGAGCAGCTGCTCCAAAACCATCGCGTCTTGGCCCTCCTCGTCCATCCGAGGGAACGCAGCATCAGCAAGAGCCAGCAACGCCGTGCGATAGGCCAGCGCGGTCTCCGTGGCCGCTTTCCGTCTTGCGTAGAACTGATGGCGGCACGTAGAGGGAGGTCCGTAGACCCTGGCCAACAAACCCAGCGCATCCTTCAGCGTGGAGCGGTCCGACTTCCGTGCAGCCCTGAAGGCCGCGAGCGCATCGTCGTCCAGCATGGCGGGCAATGCCCGCAGCGCCGTAGCATCGGACCACGCTGACATCTCTTGATGCGCCAAAAACCTTCGCTGAAATTGGCCCCAGTCTCCGCCTTCCGCCTTGAAGGCTGACAACGTGGGCAGGCGCTGCTGAAAAATGAAGTCATCCGCCTCGTGGTTCCTCTCCGCCTGTCCGTCGGTGTCTAAGATGGCGGCTCCAGCAGCAGACGTAAGATGGCGGACCCCCTCGCGCGCTGATGACGTCGATGCGCGCGCTTGGGAACCCACCACCACGTGGCGCTCGCCGTTCCCGCCAAAAGTAGGCCCAGGCGCAATGGCGGGAATCCCCCATTCGTTTTGGCGGGAATCTGCGGGGCGACCTTGTAAAATGTCCCCCACCGTCCCCGCTCCTCCCGACGAGCTGATCTCCGCCAAGATGGACGCGGCGGCGAGCAGCAGCTCCGCCAGTCGGGAGTGCGCCTCACGAAGCCCGGCGTCGGTCCCCGGTCGCTCGGCCGGCGCCGTCGACGGACCCTGCAGCGTGGGCAAGTCCTCTTCCTCACCCCCCGCCACCAGCGGCCCCGAGTCGTCCAGGTCTTCCTCGCGGTCAATCCCGTGGGTCCTACGGGTCTTCCTTGTCTCCATACTTGGAAGCCCGTTTCACTTCTGACGCCAGATGAAGTATTGGAAAATGACGGCAGGAAACTCCTTGACGGGAACACACTTCTTTTATTAAATCTTGACTTGTAACAATACAACGCGTGGCCTCTCTTCTTCACAATGCGGTCACCATACAACGGTACAACTCGTGACCTCTTCTTCTTCACCCTACGCTTCTCTTGACTCTCTGGATTCTGTGCTGCTGGCTCTCTGTGCCTCGTGTAGACTCCGCGCCTCGGCTACACTCCTCTCTCGCCTCGTGTAGACTCTGCGCCTCTGCTACACTCTCCACTCGCCTCGTGTAGACTTTGCATCTCTCTCTCTGGCTACACCGTATGCATACTCGGCTCGTGTAGACCTTCCTCTCTCTCTGGCTACACCGTATGCATACTCGGCTCGTGTAGACCGTTCTCTCTCGCTGGCTACACACTATACATCACTCAGCTCGTGTAGACCGTTCTCTCTCTCTGGCTACACACTATACATTACTCAGCTCGTGTTTCCACTCCCCGACCAATCACACCGTGCTGCTACCCGATCACTCCCTCTGGGCGCGTCACCGGCACACAGCCAATCAGCAGCACTACCCCCACCCGCGCACTGACGCCTGCTCCTCCCCGTCAGCGCGCGTCACCACACACACACCCGTACATACGCGCTGGCACACGACAATACACCCAGCGCGTATCACCACTACAATAGTTTAAAGCGATTTGAAGCATGTTTTATTTTCAAAATGGAAATATGTTTTTTGGGAAGGGGGGGGGGCAGAGCTTTGTGACGTCATATTTGAAGGGGGGGGTCTGACTTTTTGTGACGCCGTGTGACGAGGGGCGGGGGGGTCAAAAATCGTCCAAAATCGCGTGACGTCATTTATGGACGGCCCCTTAACAAACTCGCACACCGCGACGCCCAAATCCGCACGCGGTCTCAAGCACGCGTCCTGATTTCGCGTGGCCATCGTTTGCTGATGTGTTGTGGCATGTCTACAACCTTGGCCTCAGTGCCGGCCCGAGCCTCTTGGGGGCCCTAAGCAGAATTTGATTTGGGGGCCCCCCTCCCACCACGCAGACTCATCTGTGCTAGAAGATTATTGACACAAATGTCACACTATAATGTTATAGCGAATATTATAAACGAATACAGTGAGGTTATGTATTAATAAAAAATAAAAACAACACTTAAAATACTTCACTCTTTTATTAAAACTTCTGAATACAAACGGTCACAAAAAACATATTAAATAAATTATTTGCAAATGTGCATTAAATGTGCAATCTTTTAAATAAAACCAAAATAGACAAACATTAATCTAATCAAAAATAGAATGTTACAAAAAAAAAGATACTTAAATAATGAAAGCAAACATAAGAACAGCAAGGGTTCAACAATGTCAACTGTACAACAATGACCTCAAAATCGTTCCTTCCTAGCTTTTCTGGAGGCAAAGTCACTAATGACATCATTGTATGGTATTGCTTGGCCAACTTTGTTATTAATACTAATGACTGCAAGTCCACTTAGTCTTTCCTGGGCCATTGATGATCTCAAATATGTTTTTATCAATTTGAGCTTGGAAAAGCTCCTCTCTGCTGAGGCAACTGACACAGGCAGAGTGCAGGCTATCCTGAGAGCTACCCAAAGATTTGGGTAAAGCTCACACATCTCATTTTGTGAGAGGTATGTGAGAAGCTCAAAGGCAGTCATCATAGTTTGGGGAAGTTCAGGAAAAAAAAAACGATTCGGGGGCCCCCTGGTGGCCAGGGGGCCCCAAGCAGCCGCTTAGTTCGCTTATGCCTCGGGCCGGCCCTGCTTGGCCTGCGCTCCTAATGCTTCTTCCAGCGTGCTGGTTGGGCGAGCGAATGAAGAATCCTTTCCTCGCCACGCACCGATGCATGCAGATTGATGCGACTGCTTCTTGACCGTTAGGAGGCGGCCAAGTCGCAGTGCGCGGCGAGGCGCGTGAAGAAAGTTGCATCGTGACTGCGTCGCGGACGGGTTTTTGTTGCGAACCTCGTATGAGCTCGCCGTTCGCAGCAATAGGTTTACCGGGTTGTGTTTTCGGCACAGGCTACAACCCCCGTTGGGCATAAAATGCTAATTTTTCGATGGGGACCAGTTTGCATCAACAACAACTGAACACGAAAACAATACGAAATGAACCCGTTGCATGGTCCAGTTCGGAATGGCGAGCAGCTGATATGGTGAATCGTGTTTGGCTTGCATCTACATGAGTAATGCAGCGACACACGCCACACCTAATAGCCCAGTCAACCGTGCAAATGAGTGAGTGGCATTCCACAACCTGCTGTTGCCCCGTGTCGTACCATCAATAGCTCGGGCGGTGGTAAATGAGCCCGATTCCACGTACACTGATATCTACAGCTTTCCGACATTGTGCCACGTGGGTGTGACATTCTGCCAGCAGGTCACGGGACAGACCCAGGTGTCCATGCGGGTTGACTGACGATGATTGACAGATGCACCACCCGCGCTCACAACTTGATCCCACCACCACGTTGTCCACCTCACGCTGATTGTGTCGTGCGGGGAGACGGTGGTGCAGTGGTTAGAGCGCAGCATCGCTACCAGCCCGGTGACCCAGAAGTTACATTCCCCCACTCACGGTAAACACCGGTGACAAGCTATCTGAAAACGGTCCTGGGCCTCCCCTAGGTCGACTCAACCTCAAATGAGTACCCGGTGCGGGGTGTAAAACATCGCGACTGGGGAGACAAAGGCGGTGGGGCGTGGTGTTGGCCACCCACTCCCCCCCCCCAAAAAATAAACATGCTTCAAATCGCTTTAAACTATTGTCATTGTAGTGCGTATTTAATGTGCCGCTGCACTCTGATGTTATAGGAGAAAACATTTATTAAAAAGTATATTTAATTAAGTAGAACGTGTTGTCTATATTTATTTAAAGCTGCGCATTTTGATGTGACGTCACATTTCTCAAACCCCCCTCCCCCCCCTCGTCACACATCGTCAAAAATGTCTGACCTCCCCCCCTAGGTGCGTGACGTCATTTATGGACGGCGCCTTTGCTCCACCCTCCATATCGGTGTGGCAGAGTTGAGCTCAGTCGAAGAGTGCTTTGCACGAATTAAGAACGACGACGATGATGATGATGATGCCGATAACAATGCAATGATGGTAATGGTGGTGGTGACGACGACGACGTTGACACTTGAGACATTTACTGACGAATGGAGTTGGATAAAGAATGAAAACCTTGCTGCAGTTAATGCTAAATATTGCCTCAAGGGGGCGTCGCTATCATTCTTTCACAGAGGCGATGCGTGCCGATGAAACGTGGAACGTTGAGCCAACGTTGGTTCAAACGGTGAGCTGAACGTTGAGTGCTTGCTGGATACTACTTGATACCCTTGACTGTGGAGTTCCAGATCTTCGATCAGTCCGCCTTGTTCCAGGGTATTCGATCCTAACCCTGACGCCTGCTGCTGTGTATTTGGATTTTGCGGCGTCTCTCTCTCTCTCTCCCCGTGGTCGTGTGGATTTTTATCCGGGCCCTCCGGTTTTTCCCTCCACATTTAGAATCAACATCACGGCGTTCAGAGTATTTGGCTGCTATTCATTTCCACGCGATAAGCCACTTGGTTGAGCTGTCATTTGCGGCCAGGTCGCTTCTGAAAAAAAGCTCTATGTGGGCCTTAACCTGTAAAATAAAATAAAACCCACATGTCTTGTTTCGTTAGTTAAGTTTAATACCCACACAGTTCACAAGACGATCGTCTGTTCTCTCGACATCGCTTTGCCAGTGATCAAAATCGAGTTCAGTACATGGCGGATATCGTGGGGAGGGGGGGGGGGTGTGACAGGGAAGTCGTGACCATCGCTAAGCAGCCTGAGGATGCTTACAAATGTTTGTGTGCTGCCGATCGGCCAATTCTGATTCTGTAAATATGTGAAGAATTAAGAGGTAAAATCTGACACTTCTTCTTTCATGTGGTTGAGGTAGATGCAGATCAACAAAGCAACAACTACAATTAGACATCCAGGTGGTCCAGCTAGATAATCACGTCAGGAGCAAGCGGAGCATATCGCTTTGATGATGTCCCCTCTGCATTGTGGCTCGGGCATTGCATCGTTAGATGTTGCACGGTCTGTTCTGGATGACCACAGTCGCGCATTGGAGAGTTTTAAATTTGCCATTGATGCATCAGGTGGCCGCATTTGCCACGGTCTGTACGGATGGGGTTTATGGTGACACCATGAGCTTCGTTTAAGACCAAAACCAGGGATCTTCTGCGTTGGGTCTTTCACATTTCTCCTTTAAAGTTTTACAAGGGGGGCAACGTCATCGGGCCTAGCATCAGAATCCCCAACGCTTTCTCAATTCCTTTGCCTCTTCCATCGGGGTGCATTAATTTTTGTTCCCCATCTATTATGATTGATGGGTTCCCTCAAAGGTGAGATCCACGGAGTGAGGTTTTGCGAGGGAAACGTGGCTACCCTCGGCTTTTTGTATTGGGGAGGTGCATCCAAAATGCCTTCCAGAGCCCACAGCCATTAAAACATTTCAGAAAAGTAAAATGAGCAACGATAATCATGATCTTCTTGGTTCTTTCGGTAAAGTCACATAGAATGGTAATAATAAAATAATAAAAATAAAACATCATATTTTATTATTTCCATTCTACGTGACTTTACTGAAAGAACCAAGAAGATGAATCCCTGCAGTCACGAAAGCTTTAAATCGAAAGATAATCATGATATAACGATATTTTACAACCAGGAGGTTGCTATTATATCGTAGAATACATTTTAATATTCCCTTATCGCGAAAATCCTCATTCTTATGGCTCAGCTCTACTTCCTCCTCAGCTACTGATTAATCCGGGTGGCATTGTGGGTCTCAGTGCTGACTCAGTTCGGAAAAGTCATATCATGGTTGGGGGTTGACTCAGCACATCAACCCTCTGGGATCGATAAATTGAGGACTACATCTCTGGACGTCAGCTGTGGTTGCCCGATGGGTTGACCAGTCCTCGCAATTGCACCGTGGAATTTACATCGCTGTCTCACCGCTGCAAACAGCAATTGGTGCCACCGGAATGTTTGTCTTGAGCAGGGAGAGGCCTTCGCTTTGACTCCAGCTCCTCTCACTGACCAATGTTGACTGGGTGACGGTGATGCCCCCGTATGAGAGGCAATAATGAGTTCAGACGCAGGACCAGATAATTATCAGCTCAGGAGACACGAATGCAGTCTCAGCATTTTGGACTTGTTTTGCCAACTCATGAATCAAGTTCACTCCTGCAATGATTGCATCTTGGCAGATCACATATAATTCAGTCACTTATTTATCTATCGAGGAATGTCCCACCGAGTTTCAAAATAATGATCGGTGTGGGTCCTGCGTTAAATAATTTTGTACCCAGCATACATGGGCAAAACACTCAGGAATATTCACAAAATGATGAGGAAGCCGTTTGACTTTCTTGCCACCTTATGCCCAATTTGTAGCCAAGGAAGTTGGGGGTGTCACATCACAATGGTGCAATGCGTCAGCTCCATGAGTCCCAGCTTCCAAAGTACTATATTACAGGTAGCCGCCACCATACCCACGTGATGCAGATAATGATATGCATTTAATCGAACGCACTTCACGTCAAGGCATAGCAGAGCGGCTTACACGTGATACGTGACTTGCATAACTTCTCACTTTAAACATTGTAAAGGGCACAGTGGCAGCTTTGGGCGTTGCGTTGGCGAGATGTTAACTACCTCGCCTGGTTCGACCCCGACGCTGACGCCTGCTGCTGTATATTTGGAGTTTGCATGTTCTCTCGTCCCGTGGCCGCGTGGATTTTTCTCCAAGCCCTCGGGTTTGCCCTCCACATTTAGAAACATGCATTTAAACTATGTGGCTGCCATAAATGTCTGCACGATGAGCCACTTCGTTGAGCTATCATTTGTGGTGGCCAGGCCGTTTCTGAAAAAGAGCTGTATAGCTCAGTCGGCTTTATCTGGTAAAATAAAAAAATGTTTCAGTTGTTTTAGGGTTAACCCACCAGGTACTTAATAAGGCACATGTAATATTTTTTTTAGTATCATTTACAAAGAAAGCAATTACCGCATTGAGGTTGCACAAAGGTAGCAGCAACATACGAAGCACAGGAGGAGTCGGACAAGGAGGTCTACTCTTCGTCAATATTATTCACAAAAATATATCTTGCAATGTTTTTGTGAAAGTAACCAGGCAGCCCAGATGATACCACACTGAGCTCAGTGGGCCTTAACTGGTAAAACACATTCCTTCTGCGGAGGGGGCTGGTAGGAACGTTGGGTTGCTCGGTCAATGGCCAGGGTCAACGGCGGCGTGGTGTATCCCGCAAATATGCCCGACTGTGAGGGCGGGCACAAGCCGGCGTGAGTAGGTTAAACGTTGAGTTTTATAAGGGCACCACGGGGTGACCAGCCCCTCCCCACCCAGCCCCACCCCTTCCACCCCCCACCCAGCCCCACCCTCCCCACCCAGCCCCTCCCTACCCTCCCTACCCAGCCCTCCCCACCCAGCCCCACCCTCCCCACCCAGCCCCTTCCCAACCTTCCCCACCCAGCCCCTCGCAAACCACCCAGCCCCTCCCTGCACGACGGACGGACACAATAATCCCCTGTGGGCTGGTGTAACCAGGAGGTTCCTACCAGTAATAAAACAGAGCTTAGTTTATAGTTTTAGTCTCTATAAGAGGTAACAAAGTGAGTCAGTCAGCATCCGATCTGCACGGGGCATTAGTCTGGCAGTAGGGGGCGATGATCGCTGCTGTGTGTATGTCACCATGGCACCACCACAGACGTGAATTAGGTTGCGTTGCTTTGAAATCAGAGGCTTTGGCAGCTTGTGAATGGACCAATCCAAATTCCCACAACATAATAATAGTAATCAGAATGTATAGCTGTTAGTCAATCCATTGCCGGATGAAGGCCTTCCCACGCTGCATTTGGTCACGGGGATTGTTTGACCAAAAATACGTGACCACGCTGGTCAGTGTGAGTTATGGAATTGGGGCGGCGGGCGGAGATAATGATTTTAGCTTTGACCAGGGTTACCGGGTTCACTGCATGGCGGGCAAACCACCGTTCCACTGCTCAACCAATGTAGCACATTACAATTCAATGCATGCGGGGATTAAACGGAAGTGGTGTCTCCAGTATTTTAAGTTGCTGCTGTAGAATATACGAGAGGGAGGTGTGAAGAGAATTCGTGGGGGAGGAAGTGTTATCGTAAAATATGAAGGCCCTGATTTCTTGGTAGAGGTATGAAGAAAGAGTAAAACATTGGAATGCAACACAAACGGGAGGTGGCTCAGAGAAGAGAATAATATAATCAGAGGGCCCATTCACATTACAGTATAAACACTGTTCATCCATGAAACAGTGGTTTATTGTAGTTATCATTGTTACCCCATGGCATAAACAAGGGAAATCCCATAACAACGTTTAATTGGGGGTTGATCGCGTTCATGCCAATGTGACATAAACCCACCTCTGCCCGCCAAGCCAATTAGTGAGGTTCGTCAAGTGAAGAAAACGAGCCAATTCGTTACTACTTGAACACAACGCTCATGTGTTGGAGAGTAAACCCCACGACACTCACAATCTGAGTCCGACGTTTCGCTGGTGACTACATCCGGCCTCGTCGGACGATCGCCAGAATTGTGAAGAAGTCTTCCTGTTTCCGAGTCGTACATAGCGTGAAGGTGATGTTATGACTGACTGTGCACCTACGAGTGCGAAGGACACAGGGGGGTTTGATGCATTCACGTAAAAAAATATAACGTATTGTGTTACTAATGCATTATAATGGATGATTAAGTACTCCGAGGTCAAGCTGTCCTCTCCTGCGGTGTTCGGGCTTTTGCGAGTACACCTCCCAAGTTTTGGAACGCGTTGCCTTTTGCTGGAAATATAATCAGAATCGTTATACAGTGAGGGAAAAAAAGTATTTGATCCCCTGCTGATTTTGTACGTTTGTCCACTGACAAAGAAATGATCAGTCTATAATTTTAATGGTAGGTTTATTTTAACAGTGAGAGACAGAATAACAACAACAAAATCCAGAAAAACGCATGTCAAAAATGTTATACTGTAAATTGATTTGCATTTTAATGAGGGAAATAAGTATTTGACCCTCTCTCAATCAGAAAGATTTCCTTCTACGTGACTTTACCGAAAGAACAAAGAATATGAATCCCTGCAGTCTCGAAAGCTTTAAATCAAAATTTGAATCAAAATGTTTCGGTCTGTTTAGAAAGATCACCTCTTTAAATTGGCCTTTACGCTCCGCCTAGTTCTGGCCGTTACCCCTGCAGCTTCTGTTTATTTCTCTGCGTTGGGATTTTACGGATGAAAAGCGCCTCATAAATGTGAATTATTCTTAGTATTATTCACCCAGCAGTGGATTATCCAAGGGCTGTACGTGATGAATGAAGCCATCGCCCCTTTATTTAGCCTCAACACCGCTTCGCGGAAAGGAATTGGACCACATTACCTCGAGCAAGGCTCGGCAAGCAACATAACGAGGAGAGCCATTTTTGTTGTTCGAATTCGATTTCAATCCCAAACAAACCCCCTCTCAATATTTCAAGAGCCACAGGGCAGTTCATTAAAGAGCCACCGCATGCGGCTACCGACCCTCCCTTGTCCAGAGAGACGCAGCCGAACATTTACTCCACACACACACATTCCACCTGGGATGTGTGTGTGTATGTTGAACTTCTTTCGCGCCGTACGTAGCCAACCGCGCTCGCGAAATGTCTTTAATGGAGCAAAGTTCAAACGAGATAAAATGCCATTGTATGTAAACTTATTGTCCGGTCGGCTGACATCGACTCAAAAAAAAAAATCGACTTTACAGGATTGCCACGATGTTAAACCTAATCCTCTCGCTTTCGTCTTTTCTTTTTGTTGGTGTCCTCTCCGCAAACGAAGTCGGCCTAACAAGTGTGGCCTGCACCTCGCGCCCCTGCCGGAGTCAACAACACCGCAAGGCCACGCGGCGGCGCGTGGGTTACGGTCGCTGCGTTTTAAAAGGTCGTCTCCGGGGGTGCCCTGCATGCGGTCAGAGTGGGATGCGAAAAGGTCACGCGCGGGGAGCGAGTCAGACGTCGCGTGTGCGTGAAGGGCAAGCCCCAAGCCTGGGACCGCAGAGAGCAGTGCAGTGCAGAAGGATGACGATAACAAAACAAAAACACACACATTGCGCCTACAACCCACGCACGCACGCGGGCGGGTTGCTTACACTTTTTTGCTGGCCGTTGTGAGAGTTCAGATGCAGAAGATTGCCGCTTCAAAACAACGAGGCAGGGCACAAAGGTAGCGGGACTTATTCCGCGCAAGAACAAAGACCCCCCGTATAGCCTTAACAGACTGTAGGGGCAAGTGCTGTTAGCGAGCAGCACCTATGAAGGCCGGCACGGCACACAAGGGGGGGGGGGTGGGGGTGGCCAGCACCACGCCCGACCCGCTTTTGTCTCCCCAAGTGGCGATGTTTACAGAGCGCACCAGGTACAAATTTGAGGCTGAGTCGACCTAGGGGAGGGCCCAGGACCGGTTCAGATAATCGCCACTGATGTTGGCCGTGAGCGGGAATTGAACTCGGGTCGCCGGGTTCGTAGCCCAGCGCGCTAACTGCTACACTACCGCTCCCCGCGCAAGAACACACACGCACACGTGTATTTATTGACACCCACAAAGGGACAACTCGCTTTAACAATGACGTTAAAGCACCGCCCTCTGGTTGTGTTATTCCAGGGAGAAATTGCTTGAGAAATAGTCGCGCGTGAAGTAGTGTGTTATTGAATTTAAACGTAGCTATTAAACCATTGAACGGAGGAAATAAAGCGGGCCCACAATGCTATAAGGGGCCGTCCATAAATGACGTCACTCGATTTTGGACGGTTTTTGACCCCCCCCCCACCCCTTCGTCACACGGCGTCACAAAAAGTCAGACCCCCCTTCAAATATGACGTCACAAAGCTCTGCCCCCCCCCCCCTAAAAAAATAAAACATGCTTCAAATCGCTTTAAACTATTGTCATTGTAGTGCGTATTTAATGTGGCGCTGCACTCTGATGTTGTAGGAAAAAACATGCATTAAAAGTATATTTAATTAAGTAGAACGTGTTGCTAATAATTATTTAAAGTTGCGCATTTTGATGTGACGTCACATTTCTCAAACCCCCCCCCCCCCTCGTCACACATCGTCACAAATCTCTGACCCCCCCCCCACCTCCCAGGTGCGTGACGTCATTTATGGACGGGCCCCTAATTGTACACTGTGCCTGCAAAACGTGCCGTTTTAAATCAAAATGTAGAATAGTGCACGTGCTAGGGTTTAACTATTGTAGTTGTATTTCTGCGCGGCCGAATCGATTATCACCACAAATACTGCAGTCTACAGATACCTATGCTATTGTATTGTAGCCACTATGCACTTTTAAATCCGGATTGAAAACTTATGTCTTTACAACTGCTTTTGCTTTAACACGGTTGGCTACGTACGGTGTGAAAGAAGTTCAACATACTGTACATACAGTATACCTGCAACGATTTTTTTCGGATAAAACCTACGCAAGCAGTGACTGTAAATATTGATGTTTAGGCAATGACCAATTTAATCGGGGTCATTGTTTCTGTTGTTCGGACTGACCAAGAGTAGAAGTGGCAGCAGAGAACTGGTGCTAAAGTGCAGTGGTATACCCTTACCTGGTAAAACAACAACAACAACAAAATCGTTTGTAGTTAGGAGTAGTTTTAGATTAACGCTGCCATGAGAGTGATCGGTAGTGCCCTGAAATCTACCGCCTTGCTCCCGTGGCTGCCGGTGTCGTCAAACACCCCCCCCCCATCCCCAACGTAATCAGAATAGACTCAGGCGTATGTGTGTTGAACTTCTTTCGCACCGTACGTAGCCAACCGCGCTAATCGGCGATGCGGGGGAAGGACAAGAAGGGAATGGATGAACGCCGATAGTCGTCGGCACGAACATTGATTGGGCCAACTCAGCCGGGAGGAATCCGATGAGCTATAAAGCTCTTTATCACAGATGTCCAAATCTGGTCGATGGTCCAACCACAGAACTTCGCTTTCCGTATCTAGCAGAGATGCTGCACCGCGCTCAATCGTGTCCACACAGTACATCTCACGGGAGGTATGTGTGTGTACGTTGAACTTCTTTCGCACCGTACGTAGCCAACCGCTCTAATCGGAGGTGCTCAACCACCGCACAAGTGCGGAGGCGAGGACCCGTCGTCCTGCGAATGTGGCGAGGTTGTCCATGAGCCACGTGGCCGATGACTGCCCGATGTACTCATCCCTCGGAGGAACAACAGCAGCAGCGACAGCCACAATCCTCCAAATCTTGCAACCTCGGAAGCCATCAACTGGCTATCTCAGCTCACCTTAGAACTGCGATCGATTGTTGGTTTTGAATCGCAGCACGCAAGCAGACCAAGAATACAAAACGAGTTGATTGAATAGTGCAATGAACAAGTCAGCAGTTGTTCCTGCTTCTAGGTTTGAAGCTTTCGTGAATGCAAGGATTCATACTCTTAGGTTTTTTCGGTAAAGTCACGTAGGTAAAAAATGAAATTAAAATAATTATTTTATTTTAAAATAATTTTTAAAATAATTATATTATTTCTATTATTACTTCTATTAATTTTCATTTTATTTTTTACCTACGTGACTTTACCGAAAAAACCTAAGAGCATTGTTCCTGCTTGTTTCCTCTTCAAAAGAAACTCCCTCCCTCTTCATCTGAGAGTCGGACAAAGTCCCGAGCTACGTGCACGTTTTTGTTGTTCTCGAGTTACGTTTCCATCTTTCTGCATAAGAGGTGACCCATTGTGAATTGCCAATTTATTAACCTCATTCTTGCTGCCTCGCGTTGTCTGCTGTGGTGTGTCTTCAATCATGGGGTTGTGTTCTCTGTACTTATTTTTGCATTCGAGCATCTCGGCGTCTATATTTTTTACATTTCTGCTTTCCACGACGAAGTCTTTTCTGTAGGCGGACAAATTGCTCTCCGATTTCCTCTCGAAGCTTTCTCCCAAATTAAAAATCACCATTCCTTATTATAACCAAAACAACAAGACAATGTGTCTCCTTATAATATGTCTCTCCCCGTAAATTAAATGAAAGTATTTATTACACAGCCCATCAGCCCGATGGCCTTCTGGCAGTGCGTCATTTCAGCAGCATTGATGCAAAATTCGAGGCCGGTTTTGACACACAGTGTCTCGTCAGCAGCATCAGACTTGCTCGAATTCATGCTGGAGAGACGGATCTACGAAGGAGTCAAACTTTCTGCTAATTGTTATGTATATACGCTTCACCGCGACTCTCAGGAGCAACGTCGAGTTAACCATTACGCTAATCCCGCACCACGTGAGTCAATTCGTGAATTAAAGTGGTGACATCTTTTACTCGTTGGTTCTTTCGGTAAAGTCACGTAAGTATAAAATAAAATGCGGTGTCATCTTTTTGAAAAATGTGATCATCTAGGCATTTAAATTTCGATTTAAAGCTTTCGTGACTGCATGGATTCATCTTCTTGGTTCTTTCGGTAAAGTCACGTAGAAGGGAAATAATAAAATGATATAACTAAAACATAATAAAATAATTCTCACGACGTTTCAGACAGCGCTGTCTTCCCGACAGACCTGTTCTTCACCTGAGGACGGCTGCTTGCGTTGTGGCCGAAACGTCGTGAGAATTATTTTATTATGGTTTTTTTTCCCTTTTACGTGACTTTACCGAAAGAACCAAGAAGATCTAGGCATTTGTTCATCTAAAATCTTAAAGTCAATCTGTTGCTTAGAGTTAATATAAAATAAGATCGCTGCTGCTGCTGCCGCCCTGCTTAATGTTCATCAAATTGGGTTTTCCCGCCAGTTATCGATGCACTCTCCTCGACTGTTTTGAAGTGCATCTTGCATCGCGCCAGCCTTGTGGTCCACCTCCCGCGTGCGAATCATTTGTTTTTGCTTCAAAGTTCGGATGTCGGGTCACGAACCTCAGAAACCACGGCCTGTGCCTGCACGTGACAACGTGGCAGGAAATCTCTATCGCACCCTTCAGAGTTTGGGCGGAGGGATTG
This sequence comes from Lampetra planeri, assembly GCF_965212315.1. Lineage (NCBI taxonomy): Eukaryota > Metazoa > Chordata > Hyperoartia > Petromyzontiformes > Petromyzontidae > Lampetra > Lampetra planeri. The sequence goes on along the minus strand of NC_136108.1, from coordinate 19,689,717 downwards.
TTGGTAATTCCCCCCGCAGAAATAACCCGGTGCCTGCGGCTATTGAACCAACTGCATGGCAGCTGGCTCAGTGGAGGGCATTCCTCACCACTGTCACCTATTCAGGAACGCAATTTTTTCCTGTGTCTGCGATTACGCGTGACAGAGTTGGTGCTGTTATTTTATTCGGTCGACTCAGTCTCAACTGAGTACCCGATGCGGTGTGTAAAACATCGCCACTAGGAAGACAAAGGCGGCCTGGCGTGATGTGGCACTCCCTCCTGTGCCACAGTGGCGGCCTTCACAGGTGCTCGCTACCAGCAGCTGCCCCAACAGTCTGTTGAGGCTAGTTGGGGAATCTCTATCTTTGTTATTTTATTCTCACGCAGCCCTAGCTTTGGATAGCATGGTGGCCACATACTGTATAAGTGAGCCTGGCATGCATGTGCCGCAGGTAAATGCATTTATTACAACTTAGAGTGGGTCCTTTCTCAAGTAAGCATTGGGGTGGTGCTCATCTCTATATGGGCGCCACGGTGACGAGATCTTAACTACATCGCCGGGTATACAGGAGGGCATGGGTTCGATCCCGGCCATGATGACGCCTGTGTATTTGGAGTTTGCATGTCCCTTCCTGTGGTGGCGTGGATTTTGTTCCGGGTCCTCTGATTGTTTTCGTATTTGGCTGCTGCTCTAAATGTCACCGTGGCGATAAGCCGCCAATTCGTTGAGCTATCGTTTGTGATCGCCAGGTCGCTTCTGAAAAAGAAGCTAAGAGCTCTGTGGGGCCTTACCTGGTAAAATAAGAAGTTTTGTTTTTTTAGTTTTAGCCTGGTCCCTACCATAAAAATATGGAACTTCCACTCCTGGCAAAGGGCCATCAGCAGAGATGAGCACTGCTCATTCTTGCTTGTACAAATTTCGTCATCATCATCATCATTGCTCATTATAGAGAAATTCCACATCTCAGTCCACAGGCATCAAAAGCCACATGCGTTTAGAGCATTCGGCCGCTACTTGGTTGAGCTATCATTTCTGATGGCCGGGTCGCTTCTGAACAAGAGCTACTAAACAGCTCAGTGGGGGCCTTACCTGGTAACAATACAAATACATAATGAGGGCCCTGGGGCAGCAACGCTCACACTCATAAGGCAGCATCACAAGTGAGGCGACGTCACCATCGTGATTGTTTAACTGCTCGCTTGCCTCATCGCAAGCAGGAAGGGTTTCCGCTCGAGGGAGCTCCAGAGAACCCCACGGGAGGGTACTTGGTCTACTCTTCCACGGATGAAGTCAACGCCTTGATGCGCACGTGAAACTGAATACACCATGGCCATCCGAGCGACGCAATGGGATTTCTTGCTTCCCTCGTCAAGGAAGGTGAATAAATAATGGATACTTAAATTAAAGTACTGATTTGCTTGAAACACTCTGCCCACGTAAAACAGCCACTTCACAATTATACGAATGATTACGTACTGATTCCCAGCACCGGATATGTAGGATAAGATTCGCCAATCCCAATTATATGTAAGGCAATCAGCAGGTGCTCCACACTGAGGCGATACAGATCTCATGATGTGTGTCCTTGAACAGTTGTCATTGAAGACCTATGTCTTTGGTAGTCCATACTAACCAATAACAGGGCCCTAGCTCTAACTTTTGTCTCAATCATACAATAGGATGAATGAGGTTTGTATACTCCAGATTAAATGTTTTATGATTTCCTCAGGTATGCCCATACCCTGGATGGCTTTCGATGAACAGTTTTGCACATCAGTCATTTGCATGTGTGCACCGCATGTTGAACTTAGGTCGCACCGAACGTAGCCAACCACGCGAATCGGACGTTCTCAGGTGGTACAGGATGACAATGCAATCCACGGTGGTGTAGTGTAAAGCAGTGCGACACGAATCCACAATGGTAAAGGTTTGGTAGGCTTGGGAAAGTATGATGCATGCTACATCTTGCGTGGCACGGTGGTACTCTGATGAGCTGGTACAGTGAAATTATTCTACGCATCATCCACAACGAAGGCATGTAGACAAAAGTTGGAAATGTTTGACATTAAGCGAAGAAGAAACGTGTCAAGAAAGTGACGCTATTTCTAGAAATGTGACATTGTAATGCAAGCTGAAACATGGCAATGTGCCATCACGTATCTAGTTCACACCACGCTGTGCCACTTGCGTCGCAATGGATTCATGAGTAAAAACGTGAGCTATGGGGTCGTCCATAAATGACGTCACGCGATTTTGGACGATTTTTGACCCCCCCGTCGTTGTCGTCACACGGCGTCATAAAAAGTCAGACCCCCCCCCCCTCAAATGACGTCACAAAGCTCTGCCCCCCCCCCCCCACAAAAAATAAAACATGCTTCAAATCGCTTTAAACTATTGTCATTGCAGTGCGTATTTAATGTGGCGCTGCACTCTGATGTGGAAGGAGAAAACATTTATTAAAAAGTATTTAATTAAGTGGAACGTGTTGTCTATATTTATTTCAAGTTGCGCATTTTGATGTGACGTCACATTTCTCAACCCCCCCTCTCGTCACACATCGTCACAAATGTCTGACCCCCCGTCCCCCCCTAGGTGCGTGACGTCATTTATGGACGGCCCCTATGGTGGCTCCAGTTGAATATCTGCGTACGTCTCTGTGAATTATTAGCATCGTGTTGAAATTTATTGTTAGTATTCTACATGCTGGATCTAAACAAGGCGAACGCCACGAAAGCGATGATTGACAGCCCTTTCATTAATCCACTGCTCTCTGAAGGCCTCCCCACGCTTTGTCGCTCGTAAGGATGTTGTTTGGTGAGTGCGATTTTGTTTGTATGTAAGTATGGTATGTTGAACTTATCGCGCCCCGTACGTAGCCAACCGTGCTAATCGGAGGTGCGGGGGAAGGACAATAAACTAAACACAAAAAGCTGTTCTAAAGACAAGAGTTTTCCATCTAGATTTAAAAGTGCATAGCTCCAGTGGCTTCCGAATATCGGGATGAAGAGCGTTCCAGACGGCCGCAAAAGCGCATCTGAAAGCGCGCGATGCGGTGACCACCGCCTTTGTTCGATGGGCAGCCGAAAGCCGCTGCTGCGAGGATTACCAGAGTTCGCGTGATGGTGGTTTATGCTTCTTGACGAGATCAGCAAGGCATCGTGATTCATTTGTGGCGAGCACTTTGTGAGCAGCGAGTGCTACCTTACTACATGTGTACACTCGGCGACCTCCAGCCCAGAACAGGTGTGGACATCACTCGCCACCGATGTTAGTCCTGGCCACAAACCGAACCGCCGGCTCCCTAACGCAGCGCTCCGCCTGTGAAGACAGGATCTTATTATCTTCACAGGGACATCGATACGCCGTGAATCAGCAATGCGCAAGAGCGCAGAAGGGTGGTCAACACGTCTACGCCTCTATATAAGGAACGAAACAGTAAGATACTTCTCCACAAAGCTAGTTGTAATTACTGGCGAAACGTCGTATTCAGATTGTAAATGTTGTGCCTTGGCCACGTTCTGTTTACATGACAACCTTTACTAGTTGGTTGTGTCGGACGGTGGCGGGTTTTAACGACACATTTATATATTTACGCGATCTAACCCCAAAAACCCCTATCATGGATGGCATCTTACGTTAAGTCTGATCATACGAAAACAACCCGAAGCCTCCGATTAGCACGGTTGGCTACGTACGGTGCAAAAAAAGTTCAACATACGTACATGCATGACTCATCACGCGAGTTAACTGATTGGTTAGAGGGCGGTGCCGAGGAGCTACGTCGCGTGGTGCTGCCAAAACATGATTTGGTGACGGCTTGTGAGGTCACTGACACCCTGCAGTGCGTATCAGCCCCAGACGGCTGCCAGCAAACAATGTGTGCGGGGGATGGGGGGTCACAACCTGGGTCCGTAATCAAACGCGTGCGTAAATGTCACGGGCCAGGGAATTCCCCCCAGGGATGAAAACAAGCCTACGCACTGTGCCGCGGTCACTGGCGACAGTTTGACCACACAATTGGGCCACCTCCTCCACCTCCTCCCTGCGGTCAGCAGGGAAACTAAAACATTCGGATACGGCAACTGTTGATGATATTTAGATATTTGAAAGTTTAAGTCCGTTTTTTGTTTTGTTTCTGTAACATTAAATGCGGTTGGTTTTTTGTGTGTTGTTGTCGCAATACCATCCGCACCTCCGATTAGCACGGTTAGTTACGTACGGTGCGAAAGAAGTTCAACATACTCCGCAAAGATAAAGATTCCTCGTATAACCTTAAAAGACTGTTGGGGCAAGTGCTGTTAGCGAGCACCTATGAAGGCCTTCACGACACACGAGGGGGTGAGTTTCCAGCACCACGCCCGACCGCCTTTGTCTCCCTAGTAGCGATGTTTACACACCGCGCCAGGTACTCATTTGAGGCTGAGTCGGCCTAGGGGAGGCCCAGGACCGATTCAGATGAACGTCACCGGTGTTGACCGTGAGCGGGAATCGAACTTAAGTCGCCGAGTTTATAGCGCAGCTAACCGCTACACTACCACTCCCCACTCTACATACATATACCTACATACATATACAGTACCTACATACATATAAATATCACCTTGTCCCTTTCCCTCGTTCAAAAATGTTAAATATATATTTTATTTGCAGCGTCCCGTCGCGTTCATATATTGCGGGGCAGGATATGTGTTGCAGATGTTTAAACTATTATACATTTTTTTACGGCTGCGAATATAGTTATGGCAAAGGTAAAACAAAAATCTACGTGACTTTACCGAAAGAACCAAAGAGTAATTCCTGCAGTCACGAAAGCTCCAACTCATGTGTAGCTAATTCATAGTTAACATCACGCACCACTGAAACACAAACATCGCATTCACACGCGTTCCACGTCAGAATCAGGATCTGCGTTGATCCTGAGGGAAATCCGATGAGCTGTGAAGCTCTTCTTCACAGGTGTGACGTGTCGGCAGGTGACAAAATTGGCATTGCACGAGGCATTTTCGTGGCCCTAAACGAAACGCCACGAATCAAAACCGGCGCAAGTGAACGTAATCCGCGCACGGTGCGCAAAAAGAAGTCCGACACAAGATCGCACGCAAGGGCACTGCTGACAATCGGAGCCGCGCCTTCGCATTAGCAATTGCCCGTCGGCACTTGCGCGGTTGCCTTTCGCCGCCGCCGGGAGTCTGACGAGACGCTTTCGCGGCGTTGCGACCCCACGCGCCGCGCAGGTAAAACAATCCTCGGCTCGCCCTGCAAACGCGCACGAACAGAAGCAGCGATGAGCGGGGAGCGACTCCCCCGCGGGTCACCCCCGGGAATTCCCACACCACACCCCCCACCACCACCCGGTGTATGACACCCAGAAAATCCGAAGCCTTTGAAAATTAAAAAAAATACAGAATATAAAAAAAACTCTTCATATCTGCATTTAAATAAACCCCCGTTTCAAGTTTGTTTATTCATTTATTAATTAACTTTCTGTGTGCCCATGTGTGTGTCTCTCTCTGTTTGTGTGTCTGTCTGTGTGTCTCCGTGTCTATGTTTTATCTCTCTCTCAAATTTAACAATCTTTGGAAGAACGCAATCAACCAGGTGGGGTGTTGACTGTTGTGTTAGCCGACTCTCTGTGTTGTATTGCATTGTATTTCCAAGTTTACTATGTTTGTTTTCTCATAATTTGTACCTGATGATGGTTGCTTGTGTTGCAATCGAAACGTCGTATTCTATTATTATTTTATTTCTTTCGACGTGACTTTACCGAAAGAACCAAAGAGTATAATTTATGATTTTATTTTAATCAGGTACAGTATGTGTTGTGCTGTTGACCTGGCCATCTGGGTTTTATTCCCCACATTGGCTGAATTTAATGGCGAGTGATGTTGACCGACCCATTCCTCGTTCACCAACAACAATGCTCAGTCCAGTGCGGTGAAGTATGGTCAAATAACCTCCACGATTGACACGACGTGGGGAGGGATTCATCCAGCAGTGGATTGGCAAGGGCCTTTAAATTACTGCATCTTTATTTTCTGAATAGGACATGCTGTCCCTTGATTTTACTTCCCACCTTGTTATGTATGTATGTATGTTGAACTTATTTTGCATCATGCGTAGCCAACCGTGCCTGTTGCATATTAAGATGCAATTTGTTTGGACACGGGTCAAGAATGGACCTGGAAAGGATGCCATGTAGGGCGCGACAACGTACAAAATTGTTAAATAAATAGAGAAAGACCAAGGGTGCACTAGAGAGACATTATTGAGAATGGCGTGAACAAAAAGGTTGAAGGATGATGAGACTTTGAAGCTGGTGCATGATAGAAAATGGCAAAAGAAGACTTCATTTGGCCCCAGTCACTGTTGCGCTGGCAGATGGGAATCTAATAAGAGTCATACACGATCTATTCAGATTCTGTAATCATATGTATTATTGGTAAATATTTAAGTTAGAACCCTTTTAATAATGTATAGCAATTATAATTTGCGAGCATTACCTTCACTTTCTAATCTTGGCGTAAGAAATGTCGGTATTTTGAGGCCTGTGGACTGAGACGTGGCATAAATGTCATCGGTGATGATGACGATTCAATTTGTACAACCAAGAATGAACGTTGCTCATCTCTGTTGATGGCGCTGTGCCAGTGGTGAAAGTTCCACATTTCTATGGTGGAGACCAGTCTGAAACTAAAAAACTAAACCACTCTTATTGTACCAGGTAAGGTCCACTAAGTTATATAGCTCATTTTATCTTACCTGGTCACAAATGATAGCTCAACGAAGCGGCGTACCATGTGGACATTTATAGCGGCCAAATACTCTAAAAGCCCGCTTATAAATGTGGATTAAAAAAACGGAGCAGCCGGAGAAATATCCACGCGACCACGGGGAGAACACGCAAACTCCAAATATACAGGCATCATGGTTGGGTTCGAACCCTACGACATCCTGTATACCAGGCGAGGGAGTTAACATCACACAACTACGGTGTCCCCCCCCCCCAGTAATTCCACAGGACAACCATTTACAACTATCACTCGATGTTTATTGTGGATTCGCAACAACGATCATCGCAACGTACACGTTATATTGCGTACCACACGCGCGTCTGATTGGCCATTAATAGTACCGAGTTTTCGCACACAATTTGGGATCAAAAGCATTTAAAGTTTTGGAATCACCTAAGTTTTGTCTCTTGGCATCTCCACTCTGTCCTCATTTAAACTGACTCAATTAAACTCACCAAAGTTTAAGCGTGAATATAATTTTACAATGCTATAATTACGTTTTTTTAAATCTGTAATTGTGGAATGCTTAGATGTTATCTGCCGACAGTCTCTCTTCAATAAGAGCTTCTGAGCTTGATGGACTTTACTCGGGAAATAAACCTCTGAACTTCTGAAATATATTATTGGTTATGTTGGGCCACCTTGAATCTATATTATGGATAACAAAACATTTTGACGTACATATTATCCAAAAAGTATTGGCTCACACGTAGTACATTGAATTAAATTAGTTTAATCATATAACAACTATGATAAACAATCAGGATGTACGTAACATCATTATAAATCCTACCATAATCAATCACAATCAATACAGCTTAATGACACTAATGGACATAAATCAAACCAGTAAAATAAACAATAGCATACCATTAATCTTGTGTAAACGGCAGATTATAACCTAAGAGATGGATCAAACATTTAATCGTGTATAGAGCTTCTGGCATCAACAAATCTGCAACCTCATTGGAAGGAATAAAACGCTTTAAACACAGTGAACTCTAATAAATTGAAAGTCCCAACCTTTAGTGACCCCCGACCTATTGATCGTCTTTATAATGCCGTGCTCGGAGGGGGTTAGAGAGCCGCTTTTTCACGGTGAGTGGCAGCTAAGTTCTGAAGCTAGAGAGAGATGACCGGTGGGTGGAGCGGGGGACGATGTACGATGGGTGGAGCGGGGGACGATGTACGGTGGGTGGAGGGGGGAACGTTGGGGGAGATGCGAGGAGTGGGGGAGGTGGGAGAAGGGCGAGAGGGCCAGGTGGGAGGAGGGGGAGGTGGGAGAAGGGGGGAGGTGGGAGGATGGGGGGAGGAGGGGGGAGGTAGGAGAAGGGGGGGAGGTGGAAGGAGGGGGGGAGGTGGGGGAAAGAGGGAGTGGGAGGAGGGAGTAGGTGGGAGGAGGGGGGGGGTGAGAGGAGGAGGGGGAGTTGGGAGGAGGGGTGGGGAGGAGGTTGGAGGAGGTTGAAGGAGGGGGGGAGGTGGAGCAGTAGGGAGTGGGAGGAGGGGGTGAGGTGGGAGGTGGGGGGAGGTGGGGGTAGTTGGGAGGAGGGGGGGAGGTGGAGCAGTGGGGAGTTGGAGGAGATGGTGAGGTGGGAGGTGGGAGTGTCATGGTGCGTTGGTAAGGGTTGTGACGCCCCCATGCGAGCACCACAACGCTCCTCACTCTGTGTGATTAACCGCAGCAACAGCAGCAGCAGCCGATCCGGTTACACCACGGGGGGTCGGCAACCTGCGGCTCCGAAGTCGCATGCGGCTCTTTCAGGAGCGCTTCGTAACGTTAGTTATTAAGGAGACATCGTATTTACCACAGTGCACTGCGGCTCTTGGAAGATTGAGCGGGTCGAGGGGGGTGGTGGATTTTGTTGTTTACCGAATTTGACAAAAAAAAGATGCCTCTTCTTGTTATTTTGGTTGTCGACCCCTGGGTTACGCGGTCCATTCGTGAGGTCACGGAAGCAGCACTCGCAAATGCGTTGTACGCGGAGAGAAATTAGAGCAGCCGATATGTATTAACGCCACTCGTAATGTTATTGCACAACACCACGATTGTAATTTGTGGCTATGCCAATATTACGTGGAAAAAAATAAAAGCTCGCGTGTAAAAAAAACACAGTTTTCAAATCACAACAATCATAATTGTGTATTCAAATGTGGCGTAAGTGATCGACGTCATTTCTGTTGTCTGCCAAAAATCACGGAGTTGAGATCCGGCCAAGAACCGGCGCATAGACGGCGTTCGAACACCCTGAGACGAATCAAGACAAACACGGGGACGCATCTTGACCGTGCATCGCCGGAACCAACGTGGTGCATCAACGAGTCAAGATGACTGACGCAGACGGCAAACAACCGTGAGGGTGTGCTTTCACACCTTCAAATCGATGACAAATGATGTCCGTGGCTGGTTAGACATCAAGACGTGTCCTTCACAGTGACAGCGACGTGCCATGGTTGGGGGGAGGGGGTGGAGGAGGGCATTAGGATGACAGGCGTACCGTGACAGCACGTGACGGCTTATTCCAAAGCGCGACTGTGGATCGCCGAATAGCTATCAATGTGTCATCACGGGATCTTCTTTGCCAGTATCAAATATGAGAATAGGTTTTCCCCTTTTTTCTGGCAACAAAACAGCTATGTTAAGATGTTCAAACACCAAACTGAAAGCTTTTGCGAGGAATCATGCCTGCATTAACCACAATGCTTGTGGTCAAAATGCAAACAGAAAACATAGTCTGAGAGTATACGCATTGTCTTTGAAACTGATTGGTCCACACCAGAGACAGCTTTCTTTTGAGCCTAGTCTCAAACAGTGTTCTAACACTGTTTTTTGTTTTGCATTTTGACCACAAGTATTGTGGTTAATGCAGACATGATTCCTTGCAAAAGGTTTCAGTTTGGTGTTTTAACATCTTAACACCTATACTCTTTGGTTTTTTCGGTAAAGTCATGTAGGCAGAAAAATAAAATAAAAATAATTTCTCACGACGTTTAGATCGCGACACAAGCGGCCGTCCTCAGGCGGAAAATTGAATCCGGCAGTGGAACTGCTGAACCAGAAAGAAACACAGCGAGAGAGCAGTTACAACAAGAGGTTATATATGTGGCGGAGGGCAAGCAGGCGGGGTCTGAGCTGGAAAGGAATTCCATCCCCGCACGCAAGCACGTCAGTTGTGTTAATGGGGAAGATTATGGAGAGAGAGATTACACCTGTTTTGTTGCCAAAAAAATTGGGAAAGGGGCCGTCCATAAATGACGTCACGCACCTAGGGGGGGGGGGGGTCAGACATTTATGACGATGTGTGACGAGGGGGGGGGGGGAGTGACGTCACATAAAAATGCGCAACTTTAAATAAATATAGACAACACGTTCTACTTAATTATTTTTCTCCTACAACATCAGAGTGCAGCGCCACATTAAATACGCACTACAATGACAATAGTTTAAAACGATTTGAAGCATGTTTTATATATTATTTTTTTGGGGGGGCAGAGCTTTGTGACGTCATATTTGAGGGGTGGTCTGACTTTTTGTGACGCCGTGTCACGAGGGGGGAGGGTAAAAAATCGTCCAAATTCGCGTGACGTCATTTATGGACGGCCCCAAAACCTATTCTCAGCGATGAATGTATTTTAACATCCAGTTGTTTACTCGTTCAGAGGAGGAGGGGGGAGGGGGCACTGCATTCTGAATCCTGTTCGGCCCGCACTCCATTATTATTGGCAGTGGCTGAAATCGGTGGAAAGTGATACCTGGATTTGTTATCCGGTCACCCACATCCCGTTTAGCAAGTCAAGTTTGAAGTTTGACCAATCAACCCCAGTAACCACGGCTGTAAGTTATTCAGCTGAATACAGTTGTTGTAGGTGTATCATCGCAGGTAAAACAATTACTGAGGGTAGGTGTTTGTTTTTGTTGCTTTGTAAATATGTAATAATTTGTTGTCCATGAACTATTATTATGAAGGTGCAATCTTTTCTTACGTAACCATTTCTATAATTGATGTTGGTGTATTCTGGTAGTTTGATGTCACTCTCTGAAATGGGTTTACAAAGAAGAATGAAAAAGACAACCCTGGAAGCATCCACATTATTTTCTCACGATAATTTTTTGGTTCCTGACATTTTAATTTACTTTCGCGACGACGTTCTTTTATGTTTTAGATTATTGCTACTACTACTACCACCCAAAAACACACACTTTCACCGGCACTTGTAGCTGGTGGCCAGGGACACGGAACGTCTTCAGTGACATTTCCACTCGGGTTCGCAATCGAATATCCAACAACCGCCACGCGTCTTGTTTGTTGTTTGTCAGTGTCGGCGCCATCTGCCACAGGGCGAACGCAATTCAGCCGCGCATTCGCCACCGCAAAGACAAAGACCCCCCGTATAGCCTTTAACAGACTGTTGGGCCAAGTGCTGTTAGCGATCAGCACCTATGAAGACTGGCACTGTACACGAGGGGGTGGGTGGCCAGCACCACGCTCCGGCCGCCTTTGTCTCCCTAGTGGCGATGATTTTACACACCGCACCAAGTACTCATTTGAGGCTGAGTCGACCTAGGGAAGGCCCAGGACCGGTTCAGATAATCGTAATTGGTGTTGGCCGTGAGCGGGAATCGAACTCGGGTCGCCGCGCACACACAAACCGTCTGAGCGCCACCGGTGAATTCACAATTTCACTGTAGCATTTAGTTATTGTGAAACATTATTGCATTCAAACGTAAGGCCAATTAAAATAATCAAGGCTGAGAGCTTTGGCTGTGGTATAGACAAGCAAGTTCAGTCTTTGTGTGTGTGTTTTAAAAAAAATAAAGATTACTTTTAACTCTGTCGGGTGAAAAGTTCTGAGTTTGGAAATATCGTGACTGGTGTGAGCCTCTTTCTGTGTGAGGGACTGTGTTGTCTTGGTGGGGAGCGGTGGTGCAGCGGTTAGCGCTCTGCGCTACGAACCTGACGACCCGGGTCGATTCCCACTCACGGCCAACACCAGTGACAGCGATTATCTGAACCGGTCCTGGGCCTCCCCTAGGTCGACTCAGCCTCAAATGGGTACCTGGTGCAATGTGTAAACATCGCCGCTGGGGAGAAAAACGCGGCCGGGCGTGGTGCTGGCCACTCACCCCCTCGTGTGCCGTGCGGACCTTCATAGGTGCTCGCTAACAGCACTTGTTCCTACATTCTGTTAAGGCTATACGGGGGATCTTTGTCCTTTTTTTGTCTTGGCCACCTGAGTTCGCTTCCCCTTCACGGCCAACACCAGTGACAATTATTTGAATTGGTCCTGGACCATCTCTAGGTCGACTCAGCCTCAAATGAGGTCCTGGTGTGGTGTGTAAACATGGCCACTAGGGAGACAAAGGCAGCCGGGCGTGGTGCTGGCCACTCACCCCCTCGTGTGCTGTTCCAACCTTCATAGGTGCTCGCTAACGGCACTTGCCCCAACAGTCTGTTAAGGCTAAACGGGGCATCTTTGTCTCGGTGTGGTCTGGGACTGTTTTTTGCTGTTCTGCTGCCTTTCCAAAGCTTTGGAATTTTGCTGTACTTAAGCAGTTTGAACGTATATACTTCCCTGATTTACGTATTTATTTGCAGTGATTTGCTTATATTTGCTATACTTTGCGTTCCAATAATGTGTTTCTATTGTTTGTGACCCGCCCCTAGTGTACGCTCTCTGGAAAAAGAGCTTCACGGCTCATCAGATTTCTCCAGGATAAATACAGATTCCGATTCTCATTCATTTATTCCACCAGAGGCCACGGTGTCGAATCCCCTTCGCTCACTCGCGTGTGAGGCCAACAATGGGCGTTACTACGCCGATCCGGTTCATGTAAACAGCCATTTCCCATGACGCAGTTCTGCCCGTCTAAATTTAAGACATTGTTCAATAGAATTTGTATAAACGTCCGAGTCTGAGTCCGCGCGGGCTTGCTATTGCACGACCGACAATGGAATACGGTCCACATGTCAATCGACCGACTCTCTTCGCTGCGTTTTTTTTACAGGCAGCACAGTGCGAAAGAGACATCTCCACTCCATCAGCACGTGTCTTTGGCCTCTGCCTTGCGCCTCATGATAAGCCACTTCGTTGAGGTATCATTTGTGGTAGCCAGGTCACTTCTGAAAATTGAAGCTAATAGCTCCGTGGGCTTAACCTGGTAAGATTAAAGAAACATTGTTTAGTTTGATTTGTATATTTTTAAATTGATTTGCTTATATTTTCTATGTTTTGCACTCCGATAGTGTTTTTTGTATTGTTTGTTGAAATGTTGTGACCTGCCCCTCCAGTATAAATATTCCGATTCTGCCTACTTTGCATAAGTTCCGTTGCCTAAAACAATTGGCAATGGCACTGTCAATATTTTAATGCATAAGGTGGTATTAATAAACATGGAGGTGTTTTTGTTGTTGTTAATATATTCACATTTTGATTCTGTTTTTAACTCGAGCCATACCTGGAAACTTTAGATTCTGTTAAGTTTACCCACGTTGCTTTTGACAGTTGGAACCAATGTTCGTCTGTGCGTCAGAACACATCCAAAATATCGTGAGAAGAATCCGCGCAGGACTTAAGGTATAGGTGAGTGCAGTGGCCGGCAGCCAAAATAACAAGAAGAGACATTTTTTGTCGAATTCGGTAAAAAAAACTCAATATTTCAAGAGCCACAATTCCGTGGTGAATACAAGATGGTGGGCCCTTTATAAACAACGTCACATAGCAGCAGTTCTTAAAGAGCCGCAGTTTCCCGACCCCCGGGGCGAGTGTCAACTCCGATTAGCACGGTTGGCTATCTACGGTGCGAAAGAAGTTCAACACACACACACACGCAGCCAGAGTTTCGTGAAAAACGCAACAGAAACGGATTCAAGGGCCGCATGTAGACCCCGGATTTGTCCTTGGCTAGTGCCAGGATGGGAGAGAGGGGCGCAACGAGGAGGTAAGAGAGGCTGTAATTGGAGAGGCAGGTCAGGGGGAGGTTGTCTCTGGCTACGTTACATGACCACTGAAAGGCGTGCTTGGCAAGCTCTGTCATGGCCCTGGGCTGTCACCAGTGTCAGGAGCAAGGTGTGGCTCTGTGTCTATCACACTCCGTGAGCCACTCGGCTCCGTGAGCTTGGTCCTTCCTACCCAGAATCGCCCGAGCCCTCCGAACGAAGGACGATGCGATGACGGGGATGGATGGAGATGGCACCTGGCCCGGATGCGGAGCCGAAATGCGTGGTTTGCCGGTTGTCTTCATCCATTCTGGCGACGAGACCAAGCAGTCACGTGTGCCTATAGGTAGGCCATTGATGCTTCCAGTGTCAGGCAAGCCAGTCCTGTCGGAAATCCGCGTTTCGGATGAAGTTCCATTAAGTTATTGATTTAGGATAGAATTCTAAGAAGGAAAAAATTGCGGTGTTTTTGTTTTACAAAATACGTTTCTGAAGACGAACAGAGGGATATCAGTGATCGCATGTCACGGACCCGTGACATCACAACTGGTTCTGAGGGTGGCCTGGGTGACAGCGCTTGACTCCGTTATGAAAGCGAGCTCCCCGGTCCATTCGGTGTCAGCACCCAACAGGTCTTCATGTTCTCTCTGTCTGTATGTGTATCTGTCTGTAAGTTTCTATGTCTGTAGGATTATCTGTCTGTACGTTTCTCTGTCTGTATGTCTCTCTGTAAGTTTCTCTGTACGTTTCTCTGTAGGATTATCTGTCTGCACAAATGTCCACTCAATGTTGAGTTGCCTCTGAGGAACATAGAACTAGTGCTTACATATTATCATAAAATGTTATGAACACTTATCATAACCGATTCCCTTCATGTCAGCACTGTAAATACTTTATGTGCATGTAGAATTCATGAATTTGTCAATGCCTGATCTGACAACATTAATAAATTCGCGAATAACACTTTTTACTGAAAAACATTTTAAGATGGTGAAAAGTTTTCAAGCTACGTTACTTAGTGCATCTAATGTTGATAACTTGACTTCACCCTCATCAGCCACGGTTAATCCACTGCTGGATGAAGGCCTACCCTCGCCACCGCAATCTCTCACGATCCTGCGTTATAATATATAGTCCGCCTAGCATCTGCTCGCGAGTCCATTTCATCGCTCCAGCCCGACAACTTTAGGAGAGGCAAAAGAAAGGACCTCTGATATTTTCACTCGAAGTGACAAGTCAAGGATGTTTGTTTGTTTGAAGCTTTCGTGACTGCAGGAATCCATACGCTTTGGTTCTTTCTGTAAAGTCACGTAGGTAGAGGGAACTCACTCAATGGACCAGGCTTAATCTTATTCGCAAGAGCGACCTCAGATTGCATCTTTTGCACAACGGGCGGCGTGAACTCTGTGAAAACAACAACAGAACAGACCGCAACTTAGCCGTGGGTGTCCCTGGCAGGTGTGTGTCCACCCACCCCGCTCGCTCACACAGCGACTACACTTTTGAATTCTCGCCCTCCCTCTGTACCAGCGTGGACGGCACCCTCGTGTTCACCTTCTGAAGCGCTCGCTCGTCACCGTGGCGTGCGCGATGACCACCACCACCACTACGTGGCTTTTCTTTCGTGTTGTGCGCGGTACTTTTAGCGCATCTTAGATTTGTAGCGTTTGTTTTCATTTGTTTGCTGGTGACTGTGTATTTCATATCGAAATCGCCTCCAATGCTTTTGCTGCTGGCGGAAATAAAAGTTGTTTAAAAGTCAAAGTCTCTCCGTGGGTTGAGCCGTGCATTTGTTGACATCTTTCGTGACCTACGAGCGAGGCGACGTGGGTCTCATTGGTTGAGGCTGAATGCGGGGTCGGTCGAGTGTGGGTGGGTGGGTTGGAAGCGGTCGCTCCTGCCGTGAATCATACCCGGCTCGATATGACGTCAACGCAGTGATGTAGGCGATCGCAGGGTGGGGGGAGAGAGGGGGAGGTGTTGTTTGCTGTGCCCATATAAACTCACAAGAGGGGGACCCGTAACGCCAAACAACCAACACAGGCTTCTCCGATGGGTGTCATGTTTGAGAACGAAAAAGGTAAGACCCGTAGCGAGATCTCTCTCTCTCACTCTCTCGCTCTTTCACTCTTTCTCTCTCTCTCTCACGCCTATCGCCTCCTGCCTATTTGGCTGTCCAACACTAACTTTCAGGTAGTTGTTGAAAACGCCGTTTCGTCGTGCGTCTTTTGAGTGCGTTAACGCCTTTGTCACGCAACGTGTCAATCACGTGGCAAGTTGCTGCACGTACGGACGGGCAAGGGTTAATTCTGGAGTGTGAAATACAATTATATGGCCGTACGAAGTTTCACAAAGCGAGTTGTTGGTGTTGATTATAGGAATTAACTGCTGTACAGTCCACAATTATCACATCGTTGTGAAAGTGTCGTGCACAACCAATACATACACACACACACTCCGTACAAACAACACACACACTACACACACTCCGTACACACTACACACACACTACATACACACCACACACTACATACACACCACACACACACTCCGCACACACACCACACACTCCGTACACACAACACACACACTACATACACACTACACACACACTACATACACACACTCCCACTGTACACAACACACACACACTACATACACACACTCCCACTGTACACACCACATACTACATACACACTACACACACGCTACATACCCACAACAAACACACTACACACACTACATACACACTACACACTCACAACATACACACACAACACACACACTACATAAACACTACATACACACACAACACACACACCATATACACACACGACACACACAACACACGCTACATACACACAACACACACACGCTACATACACACACAACATACACACACGCTACATACACACACAACACACACGCACTACACACACACACCAACTACACTTCCTGTTCGGATTAAGGGAGATGACGCCAATGACGTCCGCTGACGTCTGCGCCGCCGATGACGCGCGACTCATTCACTTGGCTCAGCAATGGGGGGTGGGGGCAATGGGGGGGGGGGCAATGGGGGGTGAACAACCCCTCCCCCTATCTCCCGTCTGTGTCACTCAGTACCAACAGTGATGCCAACTTCACCGATTGTGTCGCCAGCGATGTAGCGAATTGATGGGTCTCCATAGCTACAACATGGTTTTTTTAATCTTTCTACGCGGTTCTGACTGCAGAAGAAAAAAAATAAACCACCTTCGAGATTTAGGAGCGAATATAGCGATGTTGTTGAAGAAGGGTCGTTGCCTGAAACGTCTTCTGTTATGTACTTTTTTCCCCTTTAAAGTCCAGTGTTATTGACGAGTGTGTTGAAATTGTTAAGAGTACTTATATTAACTGTGCTTGTCCACCACTGTCAACGCCCTGAAACCACAATCACCAACTAATACGTTCCATTTTGGTAATTTAAGGGTTTCCGCATCAGTTTCACTGCGAATACAAAACTTGGAACATTGTCTCGAGACATGTTTCACGATTTTTAGAAGCCAGGCTTATCTGGTGACATGTATCAACCTTGCTGGTATCCCCATTGCCATTGATGCAAGTGCCCGGGGTTGGTGTTAAGTGATCTGTGTTTTCAGAAATAAGAGGAAGTTGCAGTGTTTGGGGAAGTTATCAGTTTCGTGAGCGCTTTGTGTAGAGATCGAATTTAGTTTTTAACAAAAACAATAACCCGGTGTTGTGGAAAATCGTGCGGCTGTATAACCACCATGGCCATATTGGTATTTGAGATTTACTCGCTGCTGTATGTTATCCAGAAGCAGCATTTCTTTCAAATCTAAACAAGCAAACTCCACTGCTTTGGAGATTATCTGTCAGGCTTGCTCAAACACCTGCAAGTTTGGCAGCTATATAGCGTTAAGAGCACACTCTCTGTTCTAGTTCATGTGAAAGTCGTTCACCTTGCCTGGAAAGAATGGCGAAAGTTGGCTGGCCGATGTTGAGGTTCTTGTGCTGGACACAACTGCGGGGCTACGCTATCAGCAGAGGGCACTACACACCTCAATTGTACTGTACTATGCGCCAACGTCTATGCCTCCCCTTGCCTTTCAATTCCGGAACACTGAGCAGTGTGGTGAAGTATGGTCAAGCAACCCCTATGACCGATACAGCGTGGGTTGGGGGCCTTTATCGAAGCAGTCGATTGCCGTAAGCTTGTGACAACCAGTTTCACCAGTGTACGGATTTCTTAAGGCAATGTTAACGTTTAGTTTATGCGAGTTGTTTGGCCATATTTGGGTGGGAACATGATCAGAAACTGCATTTATACTGGAGGAATCCGATGAGCTATAAAGCTATTTTTTTAAACAGATGTCCAGTATTTTCACAGATGTCCAGAAACGAGGGGATGGGAGAGATGGGGATGCAGAACGGGTTTCAGATCTCGCTTTAGCCGTGGCTGCGAATTCTCACCCAGGTACCGGGTTTAATATGGCAACACGCAACCTCTTCAACTCGTTTGACAAAAGCGTGCCGTGATTAGGGCTTGGGATTCGTAATGGTCTCTCGTTGCCTGTGCATAAAGTGCCATGTGCGTGTAGAGTACATGGTGCAGATCCTGACTGTCTATACACTTGCTGGAAGGGTTTTCCACGTCGGTTAATGACTCCAACACCACTCACTCACTCCTCAGGCATTGGTGGGCAATAATCTCTCACTATTGCTCCTCCGATCAGCAGCGTAGTGGAACCATTGCTCTGGGAAGTGACGGCGTCACGATCACGTCAGCGCAGAGACAAAGGTCACCACCCATTGAGACGTTGCACAGGTTGTTGGGGTCAAGCGGCGTTAGCGAGCACCTATGAAGGCTGGCAGGGCACACGAGGTTGACGGGCGGGTGGCCAACACCACGGCCGGCCGCCACATTCATCTCCCCACCAATGTTGATGTTTGCACATCGCAGCAGGTATCCATTTGAGGCTGAGTCGACCTAAGGGATGCCCAGGATCGAACTCGGGGTTTGCCGCGTTTATAGCGCAGCGAGATAACCGATCTGCTGCCACAACAACAACCGCGGCGGTGACGATGTCACCACGGCGCTTGTGCCAGGCTAGGTGCACTAAGGCCACGTGAAGTGTCGGAATCAGACTATGTATTGACACTGGAGGAATCTGATGGGCTATGAAGCGCTTTTTCACAGATGACACGCAGGGCCACGGGGTCAGCACGTTACAACAAACAATACAAAAACACGATTAGAGTGCAAAGTATAGGAAAGGTAAACGAATAACTTGTATACAAACAAAAAACTAGTTTCTTTATATTGCCAGCTAAAGCCCACTGAGCTATTAGATTATTTTTCAGAAGCGAGCTGGCTACAAATGATAGCTCAACAAAGGCTCGCTGGCCAGGATGAGGTCACGGAACAGACCCAGGCGCCATAGGTTGACTGAGTGACATGACTGGCAAGATGCACCACCACCATGTGCTCCATTCTCTGCCAACTTTCTCCCCACCACCAACAACCACGAACCTGCGTGGTGACGTCAGCACGCACGCTCGATTTTCAGCCCAGAGCGTGAAGCGTGATGACGTCAGCACGCACACCCGCTTATCACCCCGGCGCGTGAAGAGTGGGTGCGTGGTGACGTCAGCACGCACACCCGCGAATTACCCCGGCGCCTGAAGAGTGGGTGCGTGGTGACGTCAGCATGCACACTCGCTTATCAGCCCGGCGCGTGAAGCGTGGGTGCGTGGTGACGTCAACACGCGCACCCGCTTATCGCCGCACACGTAAAGAGTGCGTGGTGACGTCGGCACGCGCACCTGCTTATCACCCCACACGCAAGACGTGCGTGATGACGTCACACTTCGTTGCGCAATCATTTGTGGTGGCCAGGTAAGATTAATTGTTTTTATTTGTTTTAAGTGATTCCATTATAGGTTAGATACTTCGCGATCCTGTCGCGTGTTTTAATTGTTTGCTGTTGCAACCTTCTGACCAGCCCCTACTGGACATGTGTGGGGAGAGAAAAAAATTAACTTTATAGCTCATCTGATTCCTCCCGTATGAAATATAATTGATCATCGATTATCCGGCTGCTTCCAATATTATCCGGGCCAATCCGGCGAATCGGCACCACGTCCGTGACAATATCAAAACAGTAACTATGATTGATTTCAGTGTCAAAATATATGAAATACGGTACATTATACACTACATACAAACAACTTAAAACAATGAAAACACTGCGCGTGTATACATTTGTCACGACGAATAACCGCGGTGATAAAAAGCAGGACAAGTACACTGCGATCCGGCGCAAAAGTGCGTGTTGTTATTCCGCGTTCGTATCGTCAAACACATCGGGATGTTTAAACGAGAAGCGTCGTGTGGACTTCACCTCAGGCATCGGTCACCTCGAGATCGGAGTGGTAAGCGCGGCACGGTAAATACAGCAACTGTTATCGACAGGGTATTTATTTTACGGGGTATGTGCGTGTTTTATTAAATGCCAATTTCAACGTAGTAAACACATTTAAAACGCAAAAAACGTGTACACAACACCTAAAAACGTAATGTTATGCAGTCATCTTCTTGGTTCTTTCGGTAAAGTCACGTAGAAGGGAAGTAATAAAATAATAAAAATAAAACATAATAAATTATTATGTTTTATTTTTATTATTTTATTACTTATTATGTTTTATTTTTATTATTTTATTACTTCCCTTCTACGTGACTTTACCGAAAGAACCAAGAAGATGAATCCCTGCAGTCACGAAAGCTTTAAATCGAAAAATGTTATGCAGTCATGTACATGAGATAAGATCATCGATTGTGCGTGCGTGGTGACGTCAGCACGCGCCAACGCGTGCGTCGTGACGTCAGCACGCGCCACCGCGCGCGTCGTGACGTCAGCACGCACTCACGGCGTGCGTCGTGACGTCAGCACGCACCACCGCGTGCCTCGTGACGTCAGCACGCACCCACCGCGTGCGTCATTTGCGGGTGACGTCAGTGCCAGACGCGGGCTGCCACGTGCGTTCGTGGCGGGGAGGAAGAGATTCTGTGGGGTTGGGTTTGGGGGCGGCTGGGTGACCGCTCCTATATAATAATAGCGGCCATCCCAGTCAGACAACCCCATGGCACATCGCTGGGTCTGGCTCCCCCGAAACCCTGCAAGCCTTCGACGCTTCACGTGGCCTCAAAGTGCACCTGGCCTGGCACAGGCGTCGCGGTGATGTCACTGAATGTCGTGTATTGGTGGTGTTTGTGGGGGGAGTTGCAAATCCCTCGCAGCCACAGACACCGGCGAGAGAGAAGGGAGGTGGGGTGACGGAAAATTCGGCGTGGCCATGCGTCACGGAACTCGACCGCGTTGTATTTGGGGATCTCCACCCCCAACTGCGTGGCTTTCTGCTCTCTGATGTAATATCCACCACTACCCACCCACGCGACTTAAACGCTGCGTGTTTGGGAGGCGAGAGGAGAGGGATAGTGACTGCTGGTGAAATGATTTGAATCTCAATAATTCGGCTGAGCCAGTCTGTAGCAAAAGCGGGTTGAAATCTGTCTTGTGTGGTGCTTTCAAGTTGTCCCCTCGTGTGTGTGTGTCTTTTGGGATTCGCCGGTTTCATCTCACACGGCACATGGGCAACAATTAAAATGACTAAATTTCCTCACGTAGCGTAGAGGACGCGTAACGGGAAACTTAACTTTGGACCCTTCGATTTTATTTCAACACCACAAGGTCACAAGCACTTCTCGTTTCTTCACTCGCCGCACTGTCAGGACTTTGCCATTCCCTCCCTCCCGTTGCCTTTTCGCAACATTTGCTCAATGCAGGACTTGAATATGTGACGACGTTTGACCTGTGCCGTTGTGTTAAAATAAAGCGTACACTGTACGAACGTCCACGTGTTGTGCACACGTGTTGTACAGTGCACGTATCGCAGCAGATTTGGCCGCACATTCATTTGCGTTAACTCCACATTTGTTGAGCGCGTACAGTATTATCGGTACAGTGTGTTTCACATCAATAATGCCTTAAATGTATACAGTACTGTACGTGGCTCACTAAAATTGGTCCGCAACTTTAATGTTTGATGCATGAGTGCACATAGTTCAAACGTTGGTTAAAGCACGTGCGATTTTACGAATACTGCACAACAACAACATTAGCATTCGGCTGTGTAATGGTAAAACAATTAACGAATTAATTTGAAACTTGTGCAGTGGCCCAATGTGAAACCGGTCACCCTGCAAGTCCATGTTCACTGGCGTCCCACGTGTTCGAAAAGCAGGCTCGGCAAATGCGTTTTGAAAGAATGTCGACTTGAGAAATTAAGTCCCCGTCAATACGACACATATACAAAACTATATAATCCATCCACTGCTGAATTAAGGCCTCTACAATAGTCGCTATTCATCACGGACAATAACGATAGCATTTACAATAGATATGTGTGGTCCAGATGTCTTGTGGCCTCCGAATAATGGATCCCCAATTTGTTGGTTAAGTTGCAGATTCATTTTGTTTTAAATAAACCTTTTATAAAATGTAAAGTTTTCGAGAATTAAATGGGGGGCCACAAGCCATTTTAACCACCCTGCACAGTACTGTGATTGAATTCGTGGGATTTTGTACTTGCTGATAATATGAACAGATGCAGGCACCCACAAGGACAAAACACAAAGGCACGAGACACGCCAAGTAGAATCAGAGCTAAAAATACAAGTACAGTACATACAGGCATTACACTGGTCAACACACTTTTGCTGGCACAAGGTATTTCAACGGTTTTAAGGTAATTTTGGGGTGCTGATTCCAAATCTAGCATCAGTTTTTGTCAATCACATCAGGTTTTTGAGATATCAAATATTGCATTTCAATAAAAACTGCAGAAGAAACATTAAATAAATGTGGATATCTACATAAAATGATATAAACACACTATCCTAAAAATACAGCACCATATTTAAACACTAAAGCAGTCACTGACTCGCAACAACTTGCAATCATAAGTGACAGAGTTAATTTTGGGTAAAATCAATGAAAATGGGGTATGCCGATAGCATAAAATGAGATGTGATAGAGCAAATCTGAGATCAGATTTGGAATCAGCACCCTGAAATTAGTCTAAAACAGCTGCAAAAGTCCAGGCCAGAAAAACAATTTTTTGTTGACCAGTGTTATTAACCACGTCGGCGTCGCTCACACCGGGGTCAAGGGCCCAAAGCGAGGTCATATTTTCCTCCGGCCAGACAATAACACACCAAAGAGGGGAAGGAGGAAAGGGTGGTGGGGGGCATGTATTCGACCTCTGAAATTAAGATAACGTTCGTGCCGTCGATTGTCAGAATTGCGTGACGTCTGTAGCCCGATACAGCCAAACACCACCCCGCCGGTGCCCCCTCGCGGTCACCCGCGAGACAAGATGATGGAAGGAGGTTTCCTATGTTTTTCGTCCACATATGAAGGTTGGAAATGCTCTCAAAGACAACAACCTATGTACTGCACTCGTCATTTTGATCGTAACGCTATCAAGGGGTTTCCATCGAATTCCACTTAATGTCCTGCTGCTCACACATCGGGGGTAGGTTGGGATGGTGGGGGATAAGCCCCCAGCTGATAGCTCAGTCCCCGCTGCTAAAATGTTATCTTCCATACTCTTTGGTTCTTTCGGTAAAGTCACGTAGGTATCTTCCAGTCCTCATACACACTCATTCAGTTTCGAGTTTGTTTAAAGTTTGTTTTTACATTGAGTTGGACCTCCCCTGACTTTGTGTCCCCACACTACATGGCTGCTTATGACACCCAAAATATGGTCACTAGGATCCCCTGTTTTTACGAGTAAACATGGATCGCAGGCCCAACGTTGGCCCAGCGGTTCCAACCACATGCCAACGTTAGCCCAACATTGCCACGTTTGGGCGCTTGTGATTTGAGAGAAACGTTTCCCGTGTGTGTACGTGAGGAGCGGTGGCGTCGCGGTTAGCGCATTATGCTATGAACCTGGAAACCCTTGTTCGATTCCCGCTCAGGGCCAATGCCAGTGATGATTATTCGGTCGACTCGGCCTCAATGAGTACCTGGTTTGGTGCATAAACGTCGCCACTCGGGAGACAAAAGCGGCCGGGTGTGGTGCTGGCCACCCACCCCCTCGTGTACCGTGCCGGCCTTAGGTGCTCGCTAACAGCACTTGCTCCTACAGTCCGTTAAGGCTATACGGGGGATCTTTGTTTTGCAGCGGCTCCCAGCGACATGCAGACCTACCAGATCTGCACGGTCGGCTCGAGTGGACAGCAGGGGGTGATCATGGCCACCGTGGCCTCCCCCTCGGGCCTACAGGGCGGCATGTACATCGGGGAGGAGGTGACCCGCAAGCGAGAGATCCGGCTCCTCAAGAACAGGTACGTAGTGGACTTTGTCGCACGCTTGTAACGCACCGCTGACTGGTGGGCCGTGCAGGCATTGCCGTGAGGCAGGTGCCGGCAGGTCTACGAGGTGGCCCTGATCCCTCGTTTTGGTTGCACAGCCGGGCCGCGTTGGGGCTCTGTTAGGCCAACTCGGCAATGCTTAGGAGGCGCCAGAATGTTTTTTCCGCTTCATAAGTCCGTTACCGTGCCATTGATGTCACACGCGCAGTTGAGATGCACGTAGTTGATGCAGTGTGACACTGTGTCTTCACTCTGTAGTGACTGATAATATATGTATTGTCCTTGAAACTGATTGGTCCACACCAGAGACAGCTTTCTTTTAAGCCTCGTCTCAAACGGTGTTAGACCAGATGACGCCAAAAGGCGTACTGCCCAAAGACAATGCACTATCAGAGTAATGAGAGCTCGGGGTGAGCATCTACTACATCATGGGGCCTCCTTTGCCAGTACCAATATATGATAATACGTTTTTCCCATTTTTTTTCTGGCAACAAAACGAGACGAGGCTCAAAAGAAAGCTGTCTGATGTGGACCAATCAGTTTCAAAGACAATGCATTTCTTATCAGAGTATGTTTTTTTTGCATTCTAACCACAAACATTGTGGTTAATGCAGACATGATTCCTTGTAAAGGTTTCAATTTGGTGTTTTAACATCTTAACACCTGTTTTGTTGCCAGAAAAAATGGGAAAACCCTATTATCATATTTTGGTACTGGCAAAGGAGGTCCCATGATATCCCATAAAGAGTTGGCCAAACATATGAATGCAAGATCCTCTCGAAAAACGGTCATGAGATTTAGAGACTTTGATAGAATCAGAATCTTTATTTATCCCGGAGATAATGCACATCAAGGAGAGGTTATGCACTCCAGGAATTTAGCAGAACGGAAATAATCGTGAGTTGTTGACAGCCTGCCACAAGTGGAGCAAGTGGCCTGGAAGAGCTTACAAAACACATGCAACCGGCTTCATATATTTTTTATCAGCCAGTGTTAATGACAAAGGAAATGAAGACGTCTCGGGTCTCGCACATTCAATTTGCATCTCATTCTCAGGTTGTGGCACGACTCATTCTCACGCATTTCACATGCAGCAGCTCACAGTGCTTTAAACATGAGGCCTTTTTTCCCGGCCGCAGTATTTTCCTTATATTCAATGAAATTGCATCTATAATTGGTAGAGTCATCGTTTAGTGTGTTACTCAGATCCCAGCTCTATTTGCAGCATCACATCCTCTGTTCGCGTGTAACTCGGCTTGCTACTCCAGGCAATATAGCCCCTTTAACTGCGCCTCACCAGATGTAGACATTGCCACAGCGCTGTGTATTTGAAAGCAGGGAAACTTTACATTTCACTCCATAGTCTTATTGTCTTGACGCCTTTGTTCTTTGCAACTAGAATTCTCAGCCTCTGGAGACTATCAAATGCCATTAGCATTAATTCAGTGAGGCGGACACTAATGAGCACAATCTGTTCATTTACACTTCTATTTAACCGTGTTTTCAAAGACAAAATACTTTAACTGGCTCCCTCTGTTTTAACCACGTCGTCGATTTTCATTGTAATGTAAACATGAAGTTTGACCGCTTCCATCATCTCACAGGTGCAGTATCCTTCGGAGACAAACTCCTCCAATATCAAAATACTATTACAGACAACAAATACACGACTGTAATTCTAGATTTGAAGCTTTCGTGACTGCAAGGATTCATACTCTTAGGTTTTTTCGGTAAAGTCACGTAGGTAAAAAGTAAAATTAAAATTAATAAAAAATAAAATTAAAATCATTTGTGCTGTGACGGTTCCACCTGAAGACGGAAGCTTGTGTTGCCTCCGAAACGTCGTGATTTTTATTTTATTTTTTATTAATTTTAATTTTACTTTTTACCTACGTGACTTTACACGACTGTAAATGTAGAGGTGGTTTCACACCTGATGATGATTGCTTGTGTTGCAATCGAAACGTCGTGATAATTTTATTGTTTTATTTTTATTATATTATTATTTCCCTTCTACGTGACTTTACCGAAAGAACCAAAAATACTCTACTGTAGTTGCACACCATCTGCAGTCTGTACTAAACCACATTAGGGTGTTTAATTTTGCATGACAGTGGTTGGTAATGGCCACCAATATAGAGATGAGCACCACCTAACACTCGCTTGAGCTTGGAGAAGCTCTGGCTTTTAGAATGTCAGCGTAGAAAAAATACATGGCAACATCCTTCGATTTTCAGTTAAAAGGGGAAGATGTGCTTTTTTTTATTGCTCAGACATTCCCAAACCGGTCACTGTTTTTTTTATTACCAGTTTATTTTTTCATTTGGTGGTTACCGGTTAATGCGAAAGAGGAACTTTTAACAACCGTACTTTGTATCCTGGGTGAAAAGACATCTCTTCTAGCTGGTCTTGGGGAACACTGGAGGCTGACTGCCCCCTGGTGTTAGATACAAGGAAAATTGTATACGCTACAAAGGAAACACAGTAATCTATATGATAGCACTACAAATATAGGCATAAGCTATACTAATTTCACGTCAAAATTTAACACTCTTCAAGAGGGAGAACAACCCAGTGGCGTGAGGAACCACAGACAAAGTGGGAAAGGCAGCCCAGGCAGTAAGCTGGCACCAAATTCCTCTCCAAGCTCTGTCAACCTCTGTATATTAAGCCGTTATCAGCCAACGAATGTTTGCTTACAGTGGGGGTAAACCCGAGTACCCGGAGAAAATATGCTCGTGTGAAGGGGCAACACTCTATCCCATACCAATAGAGCAGATGGGGGTCCACATTTGCTGTAGCGCCTTCTGGCAAGCCCGGGTATGACACTTCGACGCTGATGGGAGTTTTACAACATTTGTGAGATCCACCAATCCTCGCCTGCACAGTGCTAGATCACAGGAGAAGAGTTTACAGAAAGCACTTGCAATGTTGGCCTTTAATCACTTGTGGCTATTATTTAGTTAAAGTGTTCCCGTCCTCTGTAAGTCCTCGATGCCATGTGAAATGGGACCCACTGAGTACAGATAATGGAGTTATTTTAAAAGTTTATACATGGGATGTCTATTTCCTCCCCTTTGCCCATGACATCGCATGTTTTTGTCTGCGGGACCGTTAAGGCCTTGTACGTTTATTATTGCAAAACGCTAATATTTTCATACCCACAATTAAGGTTATTTATGTAATTATGTAATTATTTAAGCAAAAAATACATGTATTCAATTATGTCCATGTATACCACTGAGCCTATTTTTTTTATCAAGATCTTGTGAATTGAGAAATTTGGCCAAACACTATTTCATGGAATGTTTTGAATGTGGGAGGAAACTAGAGTAGCCAGACAAATTCCACACATGAGGGAATACAGGTACGAGAAAACGTGTTCGCTGCACCGCCATCTCGTATCCACCTCGTTGCACCATAGAGTTTATAAACACAAACTGACAGAGATCATACAGCACAGTACTTGACTCTCCCAAACTTCAGTTTGGATTGAGATTCAAGAAGATGCACCGATACTGAGTGGCTGGCAGAGTCACATTTGAACTTCATTGCACGTGTGTGTGTGATATCGCTTGTGCGTGTTTGTGGGGTGCTGTGGCATAGCGTTTAGTGTGCTGCACTACGAACCCGGTGACCCGGGTTCAATTCCTGCTCAGGGTCGACACCAGGGACGATTATCTGAGCCGGTTCTAGGCCTCCCCTTAGGTCGACTCAGCCTCAAACGAGTCCCTGGTGTGGCGTGTAAACATCGGCACTATGGAGACAAAGTCGGCTGGGTGTGATGTTGACCACCCACCTCCTCGAGTGCCATTCCAGCCCTTATAGGTGCTCCTTAACAGTACTTGCCCCAACAGTCTGCTGCAGGCTACACGAGGGTGTTCGGGCCCGGTGCTGGCCACCCATCCACTGGTGTGCCGTGCCAGCCTCCATAGGTGCTAATTAACAGCAACACATTCCTTCGGAGTGGGCAGGTAGGAACTTGGTTGGACAGCGCATTCGTGCGATCCGTGTCACGCGGCGCAAGCTGCGTGGGGCGGCGCGTCACGTGGTGCTGAGCCCGCCCGAAGCACTCTATGAAATACAAATCGATGGCGTGGCTATGCACGACAGACAGACAGACAAATAATCCCTGGTGGGCAGTGTGGAACTTGTTGTTCCTACTTGTCCTTGCCTCAACAATCTGTGAAGGCTAAACGGGGGGCCTTTGCCTTTGTGTTTGTTGAACGCAGGGAGGCAGCTCGGGAGTGTCGGAGGAAGAAGAAGGAGTACGTGAAGTGCCTGGAAAATCGCGTCACCGTCCTTGAGAAACAGAACAAGACCCTCATTGAGGAGCTCAAGGGGCTGAAGGATATGTACTGCAACAAGGCCGAATAGCCCCAGCAAAGTCGACCACCGCTGCCCATGGCACCGCGCGTGTCCAACACTCGCGTTGCTCCAAACAGCAGCCCCAGTACAGGGGCAACTAAGCCGCTTGACATACCACACAACGGTGATGCTTGAAGTACTCTAGTGGGATTACACATAGCAACACCACTGCCTACTGGCAGACCGTGTTAGTCTCAATCTTAGCGTCTTCACGATTGCCCTGCTCTCCTCAGAATTGCGCGAATTCCAAATTAAATTATGATTATTATTACCGCCGCACTGTAACCCACACAACTATTAATTGACAATCCTTCACATTGGTAGGCTGACAATTATAGTAAAACCATCAGTCAAGTATTTTGTATTGATATTTATTTGAAGAATTTTGATTGTCAAAGTGAGAAAAAGCTAAGAAAATGTTCAAGTGAGGTAATGTGCCTCACGTAACCTTACTTAAAGGGTACACATTCACACAGTAAACTGTTTAAAGAGTTAAATGTTTTTAAAAAACCTGTTTATGCCAAGAGAGTTTATATTTATTAAAGAATTGTTACCGTATTTTTAATTTACATTTTTCTTACATTTATACTGATTGTACAATCTAACATTGCAGCAAAAGATGTCTGTTTTCGTGGCGTCATTCAATATTATGCTTATACTGTCAGCACAGGTGTTACGAAATCAATCACCTCTTGCTCTTGTAGTTTTATGATTTCTAAAAGGAATGTTTCGGCATTTCCCCACATTTCAAATGCCACTTATATTTTGACTTTTAAGCAATCTATTCACATTTACACATTTAAAGTGTCAGTCCTAGTTATCACTTCTTAGAGAACTTAATTCGTATTAATTGTTATTAAAACCTAATAGAATTAATGGCTTTTACACATTTATAAAGAGCTGGGACAATGACTCCAGGTCACTCAATTGTCTGCTGATATTGGATTAACTCACTCGCTCGGCTCACACATTGGTACTCTGTACATTTTGACATCACTGTGCCAGCATGCAGTCCAAATGTATCAACTACAAATGTCTCAAAGTGCAGAGTCGATCGTGACATCTTTGGAAGTCACTGCCCTTCATTTGATGGGGCGGGGGAGGGAAGTCAAAGGATTTATTACACGAGCAGGTTTGCACAATTTGGCCAAATATTTAATTCACACATTGTTTAAATAAACATTCGAATTTGACGTAAATTTCTTGTAACCCTCAAAGTTACAAGTCTTGTGAATATTGTGTAGTGTATAGTCAGGCGGGGTAAGGGTGAAAGGCCTATTCTTCCTGGTGCTAACATGTGGGGTGTTGAACTGCAAACACGATCGGCAGGTGCCGAGAGAAGAGGATGCCAATCTGCACCTCAAACTGATTACGGCCAATGATATTTATGTTTGCACCAGGGAAAAAATTAACCCGTAAAAACAAAGTTTTTCACTATAAATCCTTTATATGCGTGGCGGCTAGAGTCCTCTCGTCCTCTGGCTTGAGATGGCTGCCACCTATGGGTCAGATGATTGCCTGCCACCATTAAGCAATTGGTAATTAAATATTTTAAAAAAATTCCTAAAATGTTGAAAATTTTGGGGAAAAAAATTCACTAAAATAAATTGTCACGCACAACGAGCCTGTGTGCAAAATGTCAGCTCGATTGGATCAGGGGAAGTGGGTTAAAAAACGACCGAAAGATTTGCACGGTCGTAAGCGCACAAGCAAGCAAGCAAGTGAACTTAATATAAAGGATTTAAAAAGAAAGGCATATTACCCCTTGTAGACCTTTTGCCTCAACCTACCCGATATAGTATATCAAGAATATTTGCCAACTGCGCATACCTGGATTAAATACAGTACATGGTAGCCGAGTACTCTTAATAATAATCCATGGAAACAATTTGTGCCGAGCTCTCATTTCATTAATCTGTACACGTTTTAAAGTTAAACAATCAGAATACGAAATAATTTTCATTTCGGAGGACATTGTGAACAGAATTGTTTAATTGTGATGATACTGGTGACGTTTCTGTGAAAAGCCAGCATTTCCACGTGGTGTGTTATTACTTTGGAGACGTTTGGTACTGGTTGTAAATGTTACTATGCGTGCACACAGGCCCCGAGTAGAAGTTTGTGTTTAGTACTCATTGCGTAGATGAATAGCACTGAAACTGTCAATACCACCAATTATCTAAAAACAAATGTTTATCCTAGAACTTAGTGCACAGTGAATGTTCCACATTTATTTTTACGAGGAATATACATATGCAGAACTGTCTATTAATTGACCTTAAGTTACATGAGCTAACATTGTCTGATAGCATAATGTTTGCGTACGGTGCTGCTAGTAAACGCAACTCACCAGTGGCTTGTTAGAGACCCGAACTAAGCATAGTACAGCAATTTCTTTAGATGTTTTCACGTTTGGACATATTTCGTCCATGAACATTCATGCATACTAAACAGTGCTTTTCTACTCGCATTAATGAACACTTTGATTTGGTGTTTAAGAGGGAATATAGGCTTGAAAAAACTATTTTTACAAATGAGAAATGTGTGTTTGCATTTCCTTTTGCGTAAACATACACAGCCAAGACTTTTCCAAATGAAGTTGCGTGCAGATTTATAGAGAAGAGAGAAGCGTCTTCAACTACTCAGGAAGTTAAACGTATTTTTTAAAACAAATATAGGGTTTCAATGTTAGCCTTGTTAATGTTTCCCTTTCATAGTTTCTTATTCTTGTGTTACATCAGTCCGTTGTAATTGCTGCTGTGCTTTGTGATTTCATTTTTATTTCACGCCGTGTTAAGCATCTACAATTCTGTGACTGCCGTAATTGTGTTCCATTACACACGTTGAGAATACCAAAGTAAAATAATCGGTTGTTTCCTTTTTTTATATATATTGGATGCAATTGTGAACAACAGCCATATCAGGCATGATTACATCTAATGGACATTATTATTGGTTCACTACAGCTCAAAGAATCGGTCATACAAGGCGTGTGGTGAAATTCGGAGATGTCCATGTGTGTGCTCGGCATTTGAAGGCTGAAAGACCAGAATCGGTGAATTCGCCGACAATCTGTTTAGGGAGACAGTTCCCAAACCAGGCCAGCAGAGTGAAGAAGAAGGGAGCTTATACTGGTAGGAACCTCCTGGTTCCACCAGCCCACAGGGGATTATTGTGTCCGTCCGTCGTGCATCCAAAAATGGGAGGGGTCGGGCTGGGTGGAGATGGGAGGGTGGGGAGGGGCTGGATGGGGAGGGTGAGGAGGGGCTGGTCACCCCGTGGTGCCCTTATAAAACTCAACGTTTAACCTACTCACGCCGGCTTGTGCCCGCCTCTCACAGTCGGGCATATTTGCGGAATACACCACGCCGCCGTTGACCCTGGACATTGACCGCGCAACCCAACGTTCCTACCAGCTCCCTCTGCAGGAATGTGTACATAATTGGGTGGCACGGCGTCTTTCATATGGGGGTGGTAGCATGCCCTGAAGGTCTGTGGGGCAGTGGTTGGTGCGCAATTTGTTCTAATTAATTCATAACTAATCAGTATTCTTTTCCAAATGAACGCTGTTATGGTGTAACGATGAGCACACTTGACTTACAATCTAGATGACGCCAGTTCGATCTCCTGGCGTGGCAGTTGAAATAATGGGCACATTTTTGTTTTAATCCTACCACACCTCTGAGTTAACAATCCGCAGGTCATGTTTGGTCGAGTACAGTCTGGATATTATACTCTTTGGTTCTTTCGGTAAAGTCACGTAGGTATAAAATAAATCACGACGTTTCGGGCGCAACACAAGCGTCCATCAGGTGGGAAAGCGATTTATTTTATACCCACGTGACTTTACCGAAAGAACCAAAGAGTATGGATTCCTGCCAGCACGAACGCTTCAAGTCAAGTCTGGATATTTTTCACCTCTTCAGTGTTGAACAGTGGATCAGAATACCTTGAGAGCAGTGGTTCTCAGTGTGATCCCCAGACCACCAGTGATCCGCGACGGTCCTCTAGGTCACGTCCGCGGGGCTGTTCTGCAAACGCAGGTTGATTCGGAAATAATTACGGACGTAAATTAATATTTTACTCACTATATTTAATTTAAAATTAAGTTAGGTAAATAATCCTGCTGAAACCATCCTAACCCTTAGATCTAAATGTCCCCCTTAAAAAAACGTATAGCTGTGTCAATTTTTTTGTATGTTCTGGTTAAATGAATCATGTATGAGTGGCATTTAGTGAGAATTGTTTGCGTTTTGTCACTTGGGGTGGGTGCTGGGTAGTCCGCGGAAGTGTTTGCATCGGCTGAGTGGTTTGCAGGCCAATACAGTAAAGAGAAATCCCAAGAGACCCGACCTTATATATACTGGTTGAGGGGGGAGGAGCCAGGATGGGCCGCGGGATAGGAGTTGTGAGATGGTTAGTACGGCTGCGGCTGCTGCTGCTGGGACTGAGCCTTTGTTATGTAGATGCCATCTAACCATCGCACAACAACTCCTCTCCCGCGGCCCATCCTGGCTCCTCCCCCCTCAATCAGTATATATAAGGTCGGGTCTCTTGGGATTTCTCTTTACTTGATACAGCAATTGTGCTGTGACGGTTCCACCTGAAGACGGAAGCTTGTGTTGCCTCCGAAACGTCGTGATTTATTATTTTATTTCTATTATTTCTTCAATTATTTTTATTATTTATTTGTATGATTAATTTTTTACCTACGTGACTTTACCGTAAAAACCGAAGAGTATGAATCATTGCAGTAACGAAAGCTTAAAATCTAGAATTAGGCCAATACAGTTTGAGAAACGCTCAACTGGAGTGACTACCTAGAGCTCCCTCTATTGGAGGTTCTTACGTCAGCAGTGGCACGAGCTAACAATTGCAGGGCTGCACCTTCACCTTTTCGAGTAGTCTGTATTTTCCCATGGAAGAGCACATTGTGATTATTTCTACTGCAAGAGAGCCCTGGTAATACAAAATGGAAAACTAAGTGAATATATATATTCTGCAATACACACCGGTTCTCACTTTAGTCTTAACCGGAAAAATATGAATCGGTACATAGCAACTGGAATGACACAGATCAGAAATGGGGACATTCATAAATTAAATGGAACAGAAGCATGTGCAACGAAGCATGGGGAGATGAATGCTTGGAAATACAT
The DNA here is from genome assembly GCF_965212315.1 of Lampetra planeri. NCBI lineage: Eukaryota > Metazoa > Chordata > Hyperoartia > Petromyzontiformes > Petromyzontidae > Lampetra > Lampetra planeri. The sequence continues at coordinate 19,656,044 of NC_136108.1, read as the reverse complement.
TGAGAGAACATATGCAAGTAAACACGTATTTTTTTGTGTAATTAAAGCAAAACAGTTGATGACGATCGCTTGTGTTCTTATCGAAACGTCGGAGTTTTTTTGTTATTTTCTTTGAACCATCTACGTGACTTTACCGAAAGACCCAAAGAATATGAATTTAAACTTTCTATTTTATCTTTCGGCAGCAGCAGCCTTCACGTAACCTAATTTGCCTGCACGTAGTGTCAGGATTATTCAGCGTATCTGTTGCTTCCCTGTAAACGCTATTCCTGATACGCGACTGCGCTTGAACGGTTCCTCGGTCTCGTGCGTGGACATGCATTGGGACGCAGAGGCAAGCGTGCGTGCATTGCGTGGACGCTGTGAGCGAGGGTGGGAATGCGGTCCATGCGTTGGCATGGGCAATCAGAATGCTGCCTTGCCTGGAGGGGAGAGGCTGATTGTGGTGCGTTATCTTGACCCCCACCCACCCACCCAGTTCAGCATCCAGTGAGTTAGCAGATATATTTTTTTAAATGTATCTTCTAACACTCAGCGTCGCTGTCAACTCTGCTTGCCATAATTTTAATTATGACTTGCCAGGGAGAAGTGGACGAGTTAAATTTGGAATTTTCCAACACTGTGTGTGGATGTGTCTTTTTGTCTTTGTTGTTGCATTGGGGAGCTGCAGTGCAGTGGCAATCAGTGTCGATTCCCACTTACGGCTAACATCAGTAGCGAATAATTGCACTGATCCAGGGCCTCCTACGGGTCGACATAGCCTTAAATCGCAACCTGGTGCGGTGCTTAAACATCGGGACTTGGGAGACAAAGGTGGCTGGGGGTGGTTCTGACCACACGACTGACCGACCCCCTTGCGTGCCACGGTAGCCTTCATAAGTGCTTGCTAAGAACGCTTGCTCCAACAGCCAGTGTTTGCTATATGGTGGACCTTTTACTTTGTGTTATTGAAATTCCGCTATACAGTACTCCCCTGACAATGAAACGTGTGCACTTTTAGCTTTGCACGTTGATCGGGAATTGCATACATTAGGTACATACATGCCGCTGAATCTGAAAACGCCTTAAAACACGAACAAAACGTGGAACGTTGTGCCAACGTTGGTCCAACGGGTCCAACCACATGCCAACATTGGCTCAACCTTGCATGTGTTACAAGCCACACTGTCCACGTTGAAGAGTTAGGGAGGAGAGGGTGTGCTGGTAGTGGGGGACACGGGGGCGGCACGGCGGTGGCAAGATGTTAACTACCTCGCCTGGTACACAGGAGGTCGTGGGTGCGATCCTGAACCTGACGCCTGTATATTTGGAGTTTGCATATTCTCCCCGTGGCCGCATGGATTTTTCTCCGGGTCCTCAGAATATGTGGCTGCTATAAATATCCACATGATAAGCCACTTCGTTGGGCTATCATTTGTGCCCAGGTCGTTTCTTCAAAAAGAAGCTCATAGCTCAGTGGGCATTACCTGGGAAAAAAATGGTTATTTGTATTTTTTGTGATTCGCTTACCTTTCCTATAATTTGCACTCCTATCGTGGTTTTTTTTGCATTGTCTGTTGGTGTAACTTTCTGACCCACCCCTTACTGGACATCTGTGACGAAAAAGAGCTCCACAGCTCATCGGATTCCTCCTCCAGTCTAAATAAAGATTCTGATTGACGGGCCATGTTTTGATGTACAGCCTCTACTTACGAAAAGGGTTCAAGAGGTCTGTTCGTAAGTGGATTTGTTCGTAAGTCCAACTTTACTCCTGTCGATTCCAAACACGTTGTACGGCATGTACACTAAACATGGGGAATGGCTTCAAAAGGCATGCAATCTCCTGTAGATGAAGATGCCACTGGTTTTTCACGTTCTGCACATGTAGATGCCACTGTTTCTTAATGTTCTGCAGATGTAGATGCCACTGGTTCTTCACGTTCTGCAGTTGTAGATGCTACTGGTTCTTCATGTTCTGCACCACCGCCATCTATTGCGCGGCGGTTGAACTTACGACTTTCAGACCAAACGAGCAACTGGACATAGGGACAGGTTTCTTCTAGATTTGAAGCTTTCGTGACTGCAAGGATTCATACTCTTAGGTTTGGTTCGTATCTCTGAATGTTCGTAAGTCGAATGTTCGCAAGTAGAGGAGTGCCTGTATGGGGGGGCGGGGCTGGAGATGAAGGGGCGTGTCCACGCGGCGTGGGCGTGTCTCCGTCGCCTCCACGTGACAGACGCCGAGCCAATGCGCGCGCAGGTCTAAAGCGTGAATCCGGGGCCCGGCTCTCGCAAAACAAGCAGCAGTTTCAACAAACACCGCCGAGATATCGACAACAACAACAATAACCAAACAAACAACAACAAGCCGCTACCGCCACAGAGCGCGGGAGCAAGACGCATGGCGTAGGCATGGGGAACGTGGCGTCGTGCTGCGTGCCCGACAGCCCTCGTGAGGGCCCTGGTGCCCGCAGCTTGGACCGCGTTCGCATCTTCGACGCCGAGACGCGCAGCGAAGACAGCGGCGGCGGTGGCGGTGGCGCGGCCTCCCTGCAGCACATCAGAGACCGCGAGGCGGGCAGCGGTAAGTGCGTCTTGGGGTAGATACGGAGTCGATTTGGACGTCTGTGGGTTTGATGGGGTGTGGGGGAGAAACGCAAAACAAAATTGGCTTCGAAGCTCATCGGATTCGTCCAGGATCAATATTCAGATTCTTACACGACAGCTGATCGATGCCACACTGACCGCGGGTGCTGCTACGAACAACGCAGACGAAGCGACCGCCAGAGCGGGTGACTCTTGATCATCACCTGTGTTATCGATAGTTCGATGTGAATGTGCCGTTTTGTTGAGGCGGGGGGGGGGCTACTGGCGGTGTTCTTCATTGGAAGGCCACTGGCGGCCCCTGGTGGCCTTTAGTGTGACCCCTCTGTGGCCTTTAGTGTGACCCCTGGTGGCCTCTAGTGCGGTCCCTGGTGGCTTTTAGCGAGGCCCCTGGTGGCCTTTAGTGTGGCCCCTGGTGGCCTTTAGTGTGACCCCTGGTGGCCTTTAGTACGACCCCTGGTGGCCTTTAGTACGACCCCTGGTGGCCTTAAGTGCCTCCCCTCTGTGGCCTTTAGTGTAGCCCCTGGTGGCTTTTAGTGTGACCCCTCTGTGGCCTTTAGTGCGGCCCCTGGTGGCCTTTAGTGCGGCCCCTGGTGGCCTTTAGTATGCCCCCTGGTGTACTTTAGTGAGGCCCCTGGTGGCCTTTAGTGCGGCCCCTGGTGGCCTTTAGTGTGACCCCTGGTGGCCTTTAGTACGACCCTTGGTGGCCTTTAGTACGACCCTTGGTGGCCTTTAGTACGACCCCTGGTGGCCTTAAGTGCAGCCCCTGGTGGCTTTTAGTGTGACCCCTCTGTGGCCTTTAGTGCGGCCCCTTTGTGGCCTTTAGTGCGGCCCCTCTGTGGCCTTTAGTGTGGCCCCTGGTGGCCTTTAGTGTGGTGATACACGAACTAACGCGAAAACAACGCCCCCACCCCATTCCCCCCTTCCATCATCATCATGATCATCGTCCATTAGAGTTTTTTTTGGGTTTGATTGCATAAATATATAAATGTGTCGTTAAAACACGCCACCACCCGACACAGCCAACTAGTAAGGGTTGTCACGTAAACGGAACGTGGCAATTCGTCACTAGTACAGCACACCGGTGTGTTGGAGAATCAAGTCATATCGTGCTGCTGTCAAACCCCCAATGGTGTCAAATGTCTGGCGGTGCCTCACACACAGCTGGCGATGTCTTATCGGCCAAAGTGGCACCCCTCTCTTGAACACGAGGAAAAAACCCTGCACTTACTGGCCTGTTATCTTGGCGTGATCTACTCGAACTGTTGGGTTTTTTCTGCTTCTGCCTTGCCAAATCTGGATAAATTTGACGTATATCATGAATGCATTTATTACCTCTTCATATTTAGTGACTTTCTTACCATTTTCTTTTATGTTGCACTCCTATCGGTTTTTGTTCTCTTGTTTGCTGTTGTAACTTGCTGACCCACCCCATACTGGACGTCTGTGGAAAAAAAGAGCTTCATAGCTCATCGGATTTTCTCCTGCAGTCGCAATAAAGATGCTGGTGACCGCACAGTCAGTTGCACTGTACAGGTGCTGCCTGATTTAAAGCTTTCGTGACTGCAGGGATTCCTCTTCTTGGTTCTTTCGGTAAAGTCACGTAGAAGGGAAGTAATAAAATAATAAAAATAAAACACAATGAAATAATTCTCACGACGTTTCGGCCATAACGCAAGCAGCCGTCCTCAGGTGAAAACCAGGTCCGTCGAGGCGACAGATTCAGACTCTATCGCCTCGACGGACCTGGTTTTCACCTGAGGACGGCTGCTTGCGTTGTGGCCGAAACGTCGTGAGAATTATTTTATTGTGTTTTATTTGTATTATTTTATTACTTCCCTTCTACGTGACTTTACCGAAAGAACCAAGAAGAGGTGCTGCATGGACTTATTGCTGCATCGCAGGGTCGTATGGAGCAGGGGTGGATGCAGATTTGGGGGAGACCTTCATCCAAAAGTGGATTTCTGGATGCTGCAGATGCTACTTATTTGGATGCTGCAGCTGCTGAATTATTTGACACTACAGTATTATATGGTGCCACGGTGGCTAGGAGATGTTAACTACCTCGCCTGGTATGTAGGAGGTCGTGGGTTCGATCCCGACACCCGTTTATTTGGAGTTTGCATGTCTCTTTCCCCGTGGTCGTGATGATTTTTCTCCGGGTCCTCTGGGTTTTCCCTCCCCAATTAAGGAACATGCATTTAGAGTTTTTGGCTGCTGTACATTTGCACGTGATAAGTCACTTCGTTGACCTTATCCATTTATGGCCAGGTCGATTCTGAAAAAGAGCTAGAACGCTCATTGAGCCTTACCTGGTGAAAAAAAAATAGTTTAAATAGTTTAGGTTATATACTGCCTGTAACACTGTCATGCATGGTGCAGCGTATACTGAACATTAAGGCCAACAGCGGTTACGGTACATTACTACCGTAAGAATGTTGAACCTCTTTCGCACCGTTAGTAGCCAAGCGTGCTAATCGGAGTACTACTGTTCTGTGCATATATAGATCGTATATCACGTTGTGCACTGGTGTCCGTGTGTACCACATTGTGGGGAAGTCGACAGTGGTTTCCCAATGGAGAGAATCGCCCGCCACAGCAACGCGGAATTCCCACGACTATCTCAGGACTTTAAACTTGAGACCTGGAGATGAGAGCACTGCGTCGATGCTCAGATTTTAGCAGAAAATCACTTTCAGGAGAATCATAAAGCACCACGCACTCCCTGCAGCACAGACGGGGCCCCGGTAGCAGCGGTGGTCGCATTAAAATTATAACACGTACATTCAATCCTTCATAAAACGCCATCGGGCGCGTGAAATCGAGATCATGCACGCCAATTCACTGCTGAATGAGGCCTTCCCTACACCGTGCGGGTCGTGGGGGTTATTTGACCCTACTTCACGCTGGTCAGTGTGTGTGTTTGTGAAGTCGAGCCGGATGTGGATGGGGGGTATATGTGAGCATAGTACAGTACAACTATAGATTTTGCTGCAACTGGCCTCTGCTGACAGCGTAGTTGCACAGCAGCCGTTAACACGTTTATGGATGATGATCGCTCATCAAAACACTATCCAGGCTCGACCCGACTTAGCTTCCGAGATTTAAGGAGATCGGGCACATTCCGAGCGGGTGACGTCACTCAATATGGAGCACTCCCCCCCGTCACTAATAATAATGAGCAAGTGACGTCACTCCACATCGAACAGCCCCCCTCATTAATAGTCATGGCCAGGTGACGTCCTCCAAATGCCCCCCCCCCATTACTACCTACTATAGTGAGCCAAGAATGCCTGTGTGCATCGCTCGTGACGTCACTCCACGTCGACCAGCCCCCCTCATTAATAATCATGAACAGGTTACATCCACCACATGAACCCCCCCCCCTCATTAATAATCGTGAGCAGGTGATGTAACTCCACAATGAACAGCCCCCTCATTAATAATCATTAACAGCTGACGTCCTCCAAATGGACACCCCCCCCCCCCATTCATAATAATTAGCAGGTGACGTCACTCCACATGGGGGGGCCGAGGCGCCTCCTCCCCCCTCCTCGGCGTCAACTCACAACGCTCACGACAAAGGCAGAACCCTCGCGTCACGTGATCTCCGTAACGCTGTTGAGACATCAAAGTAAAAAGGACGTCATGATGAACAACAGATTATAACCTTAAAATGAAATAGATCTGTGTCAACGCGCCCTTACAAATTGCACACACATTAATGCAATGAATATATCACGTCGCGCTCTGCTTTTCACTTGCAAGTTTCAGATTAACTGCAATACACCCGTCCTTGGACGGGCATAAGGGTATTGTTCAATATTTACCCTGCAGCAAATCAGGGACAGGGAGTGGGCACCCGGCTGTTAATACAGTACTCTGTATACACACGCACGCGTAAGATTCACACAACACGTATGTGACATAAATATAGCACTAGACAGAGGTGGCGCTGGGTGAGATTGCGGTACAGAAACACCACTTAGGGCATGTGCTTCACATGCATAATGTATAAACGCCGCGTGTTGGCGTCAGGGAGACTGTCTACGCAAGATTAACACACGTCATTTACACAAGACATACAGAATATACGCAACCCGGACCAACAAGAGCACAATAAATGCTGATTATAATTGAACACCTGTGGAAGACGGCACGCACGGGGTAACTGCTTGTACAGAGATCACAATCTGGCCATAATAGAGGTTTTTTGGGTTGGATCGCGTAAATATATACATATGTCGTTAAATCCCGACACAGCCAACTAGTAAGGGTTGTCACGTAAACAGAACATGCCAATTCGTCACTAGTACAGCACTAGTGTGTAGTGTATAGTGTAGTATATAGTGTAGTATACTAGTACAGCACACCGGTGTGATGGAGAGCCAAGCCACAACATTTACAATCTGAGTACGATGTTTCGCCAGTAATTACAACTAGCTTCATCAGGCGACAGCCAGATTTATAGAGAAGTCTGTTTCGTTCCTTATATAGAGGCGTAGATGTGGTGACCACGCTTCTGCGCTCTTGCGCAAAGTGTGGGGGGGGGGATTACACTGTTGTGCTGTACTCGTGACGAATTGGCATGAACACAATCTGTTTTCCAGAATCTCATTCGATACGTCATGGCATGGCAATGTTACTACTTACTAATAATCTGGCTAAGGATGCATTGAAGAAGCTGATTTTATTTTGCGTGCACAGGCCTTCTTTAGCTCCGAAATACTTACTATGACTATACAAAGCCCTAAATTGGCCGAAGTGGTGCTGGTGCACCCTGTGTCTGCCTTGCTGCACTTGATAGAATTCAACTTAAGGCAGTCCAATAAAGTTCCCTCGTTAATTATTCCACCATTGTGGAGTCGTCGAGACTAAACTAGAAACTATTTTTTTTATTTCACCAGGTAAGTCGCACTGAACTATGTGGCTATTTTTCATAAGTGACCTGGCCCGCAAATGATAGCTCAACAAAGTGGCTTGTGTGAAAATTTATAGCAGGAGGACCTGGACAAAAAATTAACCCGTAAAAACAAAGTTTTTCACTATAAATCCTTTATATGCGTGGCGGCTAGAGTCCTCTCGTCCTCTGGCTTGAGATGGCTGCCACCTATGGGTCAGATGATTGCCTGCCACCATTAAGCAATTGGTAATTAAATATTAAAAAAAAAATCCTAAAAAGTGTAAAATTTAGGGAAAAAATTTTCACGAAAATAAATTGTCACGCACAACGAATCTGTGTGCAAAATGTCAGCTCGATTGGATCACGGGAAGTGGGTTAAAAAACGACCGAAAGATTTGCACGGTCGTAAGTGCGCAAGCAAGCAAGAAAGTAAACTTAATATAAAGGATTTAAAAAAGACCACGCTACCACAGGGAGAACATGCACCATTATTACAGACCAGAGCACTCGTTTCTGTGTCTTACCCCACACTCTACGACTTGGGAATTCCCTCTCATCTCTCTTTTCCCCATGTTCGTTACGCAGTTCAAGATTCGCGTTCACAACTTTGAGAATGCTGTTGTCGTTGATGGCTGCTTAGAGTTTTGGGCCTTTGGGGCTGTGCTCAGCAAGCTCTTTAAAAACGGTTGCACAGCATTTACAATCCATAATCTCTTCCAGTGGCATGTGTTGTCCAAGCCCACTTTTTTTAAAAAATGTCAGTAAAAGTTAATCTATAACTTAGTGTGTGAAAGCATGCATATGCCCCTGAAAGCGCGTACAGGATATTACACACGGCATACACAACGCATAGAGTACATGCATAGAATACAGAACATACAGAGCATGCTGGTGAGATGGAAGCATGCTGAGTGAACAGATGGGCACAGTAAAAAAGCAAACACGTTTCACCCTCTGATTTACTGCACATGGTTATCAGGAAAAGTACACGGGCGTTTAATATCTAACGAAGAATTAACAACCTTCACGGAATATAGTAACATGGGCAAAACAAAGAAGCGGTCTGGGTGAGGTACAGTCAACACGGAGTACATTTGCGCACACGGTGCACACGTGTACATGGTGCAGAGCAAAAGGTGGATGTGGAGGAGATGGAATACAGCGCAACCTGCAGGGCATTTGAAGCGTGCTGCACAAATGAACAAAACACTTAACACGTGGTAGGTGCAGACCTTTTAGTGACGCCTTTTTGTGAAACTCCCTAGAGCCATAACCTCGTGTCCTTCAGTTGATCTTGTCTTACTCCAACTACTCTGCAGACAAGTAGACGGTGTTCATTCTGTTACTGTGCCAAATAAGCTTTCATAGTTGGAAAAGAAAGGTATGTTTAGTGCAAATCTTGTTTTTCATGGATTTTATTTCGGTACACTCATTAGTGAATGAGATGGAAAAATCAAACCTGCTGCCCTTTAGTGTGCTGCTTTATTCACTGGTGGCATTCCAGATTCAAACTTAGTATCTCAGTCTTTTGATTCAAGCATTACCCCCACGAAGCAGCTCATACACCTCAGTGACCATCATAGAGTCCACAAAAAGGACAAGTAAACCCGTAAAAACAAAGTTTTTCACTATAAATCCTTTATATGCGTGGCGGCTAGAGTCTTCTCGTCCTCTGGCTTGAGATGGCTGCCACCTATGGGTCAGATGATTGTCTGCCAGTATTAAGCAATTTGTAATTAAATATTTAATTAGTTTTCCCTAAACAGTGTAAAATTTTGGGAATTTTTTTTCACGAACATTAATTGTCTCGCACAACGAGTCTGTGTGGAAAATGTCAGCTCGATTGGATGATTGTAATGTAATTTAGTGGAATGATATACCCAGTTATAAATAGAGCCGATCATGTAAGTTGTAAACGTGTGTTTAGTTGATGCGTATGTTTGTATAGCCACACACACTTTTGCACTGAATGAGACTGTGTGTTTAAATAAATGAGATTTCAGCAGAACAGTGGGTGCATAAATTAAACTCGTAAATCAGTATTTGGTGCCTTATGCCATCTTCCCTTCTCGACTGTGAATCAGTGTTGTGCTCTAATGAAACTAAACATTTGTTGGCCCCCATACACGTACTCAGTCGAATTTAATGGATTTATTTTAGGCAATATATATTGAGCACGAGAATAACATTTACTCAAACCTTAGCAATTGTAGAGAGTTGCATAACCACCTCTGCTCATCCACTGAAATAATTGTTTGAATTGTGTCTTTATGTAGCATATGCAGCCACTTAACATTTGCAATGCTTCGAATATGGTTGTACTTGTTTATACCCCTGCATGACTGAGTTGATTGTGCTCTACCTTCACAAGTTGTTGATTCAAATACAAGTATTTTTCATGAGGGAATTTGCCCGAAGTAATTTAATTTAAATATTTTAATGAATGCTTGAGTCTGATATAAAGTTTGTGTGGTTGCCCCACTCACTGCTCTTTTCATGGGCGGCACAGTGGCAAGATATTAACTACCTCACCTGGTATACAGGAGGTCTTGGGTTCGATCCCGACCCTGACGCCTATTGTATATTTGGAGTTTGCATGTTCTCACTGTGGTCGCGTGGATTTTTCTCCGGGTCCTCCAGTTTTTCCCTCCACATTTGGAAATATGCGTTAAGAGTATTTGGCTGCTATTAATTTCCACATGATAAGCCACTTTATTGAGCTATCATTTGTAGCCAGGTCGCTTCTGAAAATAGCTAAATAGCTCAGTGGGTCTTACCTGGTAAAAAAAAATAGTTTAGTTTTAAAAAGTTATTTCAAAATATTAGCATGGGAAGAAGAGTTACACTGTGTGATTTCTGGTCAGGGCTAACGTTAGTGGCAAGTTTACGTATAAAATGGACCCCCCTCTCCCCCTGCCCCCCCCATAACAGTCCTAACTGACACGGTGTGGGGAGGCCTTCATCCAACAGTGGATTGGCAAAGGGCTATACATTTATAATGATTATCCTATGAGATTATTGTAATTAAAATATCCATAATGATGCTTGAGAGAGCCATGCTATTGCGTTGTTGAGTTGAATTTTCTCATGTTTAGCAGTATGAAGTTTCGAGTACTAAAGTTAATTTTTTTCAATGTGGTCTCTGTTTATCCAAAAGCATGTCTCTTTTAATTGATAATGCATCATAAAACCTATTGTGGCAAGGCACAAGCATTATCTGGGTGGATTCCATGATCAGACAGATTGTAGATGTATTATTCATGCTTGCATGTTATAAATTAAGCTTCTAGGTAGTTTATCAGCTTTAAGGGATGATTTTTGTAAATAATTTGTTAAAATGTGTTGATTTGAGGTTGACTAAATTCTACTTTATTACTGGTGGAGGCTGTGGTTTTATTTTTTTAAATGCTTAAAGCCATGCCTTTAACTATGAGTGATGGGTGAATTTGGCCGCGATGGCATTCTGAATAGTAACATGTTGCCTGTGTTATGGTGTCTTCTGCTTCTGGCATGCATGCATGTTTCTCATGTTTTTGATAATTTTCCTTGGTGTGATTTGTCCAGAGTTGAGGAATGTGCTTTAACAAAACTTGCATTTTTCGACAATTCTTAATTTTTCTGACGGTCATATTTTTACGTAGGTAAAGCAGTTATTTTATCTAAGAATGGTGTGAACGTAGTATTTATTAATGTTACAATTGTATATATGCAAGCTGTCTTTATTTATTCATTGTTTGTTTGCCGCTAAAGTGTGTTTTCACAGAGATTAGTTCACATTTTGGCCTCAAACTCGCCATTGGTATCCATGGTGATCTTTTGCGAGATCACATTTATGCCTGCCTTATATTATTTTACTAAGCGATACCACTGAGATGACAAGATAACGCGTGGTTATTCAGACCATTCTGTGTTACGCCTATAATTTACGACATAACTGCAGTTTTCAGAACTGCAGTTTTATTTAAAGCCAATGGAATTTTTAAAGCTGGTTGATTTGCCGTGCCTGGGTTCACACATTGTTTTCGAAGACATCAGATTACCTCCAGTACTCCACACTACCGAGACCACCCGCTATTCATTCGCTTTAGTTTTCTGCAAGATTTTATATAGCTTCAGAAAGAGTATTTATGAATTAATTTGGTAAGCCCCATAATTGACGCAGTATGGGACAGGCTTCATCGAACAGTGTGTTGACAAGGTCTGCACGTTCATATATTGATTAGTATGGGGAAGTCACATGTAGCCTGGCATAAGCAGATTCATTACATACCAGCTTCGTGACAGATACCTGATGCACAAATGTAAAATTAAAAAAAAAACTCCAGTGTGCGACTGTGGTCATCCAGAACAGGCCGTACAACGTATAACGCCGCAATTCCCGATCCACAAATACGAAGCGGACATCACAGCGATACACTCCACGACTCCTGATGCGGTTATTTGGCTTGACCACCTGAATGTGAAATCCGAGTTGTTGCTCTGCATTTACATCAGCCATACAGAAGAAGAAGCTTGGTGGCAAATTTCAATATGAATGGGCTTATCACGATCAGATTTGAATTAAAGGTAACAATATGTTACACGGAACTATAAGGCAAATATTTACCGTGAATTCTGAGAAAAGTGACAACTCCGTGTTTCAACAAGTGTGTTAAAAGCAGCGTCTCAAGCAAGAAGCTGTAGCTGAGGGGTAGGACACCAGCTCCTTCAATTGGCATGTGAAATTTACAGGTTCAGTACCTGCCTTGGGGAAATTAGTCTATTTTTACACGCTTTTATTTAACTCACTCTGTCTGTTGTTGTTGGCGTCGTGGATGTATCCTCAAATCTGGTAACTAAATTTTTACCCACTTCCCAATGTGGTATCGACTGCAAACTTGGTATACTCATGGCATACTGATGACAATACCATATTCTATCATAAAAAAACATATATTAAATTTTTTTGTATATGTTCTGTTTCGGCTTTGGTCTAATTGTCCACGCTCAACTGACGTTGGCTGTACATCACCACGGTCCCTTACGTTATGGCAAGCTTCGGGGCCATATATTCCATGTTTATTAAACAGTGGTTATTATGTGTCAAAAATAAATTGCAATACCAAGTTATATTTTGTAAGTATCAAATCAAAGACTGATATTTATGCCCAAGCTAGGTTTTGTGTTTCCAATGAGGCTCACTGGTGGTATACTTTAATATGTTAAACCTAAAATACAGGCCCTGAGTTCAAGAGACCAATGATAATGTATTTTCTATATACATAATCATTATCAGGTTCAAATTAAGGTAAGTGGCTTCTATCAATCGGCTCTTCAGAGATGGTCCAATCAGCCGATCAGGATGTGAGCTGATCTTAATTGGGTCACAATTCAATGCTTGCATGATGGATTTGGTCATCCCATATGACCCCTTTGCAAAAATCAGATTGAAGAGACCAAAAATCAAACCCATCATTGCACCACAATCCCTCTGCTAGACCGCTGCCTGCTGGTGCAAAGCAGCTTCTGGACATTATGCCACATGCATGGATTTTTGGAATTATTTCTATTTTTTAATTCCCCATGTAAGGGGGCTCATGAGTTATGCAATACTATACTGTATACGTTCCTGATATTTGTTGTCTATACCAAGTGATGTGTATATAAATATCGACTCAATAATGTAAACCGATTGTGACGGATTCCCAGTTTTCCTTTGTAATGGGATTTTTTGTCTGTTTTCATGTTATGTTGTTTTCTTTAGGGGGTAGCATTGGTAGTTAGCACACTACATTATGAATCCTGCTACCTTAATTGGATTCTCAGCCAAAGGTGATAGTGTTTTTGCTTTGATTTCTGTTTACTTCATTGCTGTACTTGTATTTCTTTTGCTTTCGTTCTTTTGGTGATCCAAGTCACTCTGGACATATAGTCTATCCTGGTCTCTTGAGTTCTCACCTGGTTAAACAAAATAATATTTTAACCTGATAATTCATCCGATCCTGGGGACCTCCCTTCACTCGCAGCATTGAGCAATATGTTCACACAACCGACTAGTCCAATTCAGCATGGGGAGACCTTCATCCAGCAGTGGATTTTCAAAAGGCTGTATATTTTAATTTTGATTCCATAGATAAGCCAGTGTCAAGTTCAGCATAGCCATGGCCATGTGAAACCGGGTAATTGTAGACAATAGGACAAACTTTGCCCATGCCCTACTTTTTCATATATTGCTGGAAGGGCTTTCAGCGACCACTTTGCAGAAGTTGTTGTGCACTTAATGTACTGTTTGTACATGCCTGTGTGCATTTTAATCGTATGCCGTCTCATGCAAGGCTACATTTTGAACATATCATTCATGTTTGTTGACTTCATGTTTCCATGAATGGGTCTGTGTGCCCCTGTCCATTTGAAAGCGAGTACAGTATCTGCTTATGTACATGTATGTGCACATGGTTACAAGCCCTCATTCAAATAAATGGTGGCCTGTGGAAATGTTTATCAGTAACTTGCTACATAAAGAGGCCGAGGGTAAGCCACCGAACCTCACCATACTGGTCAGTGCGCATTATTAAAGGGCACTCAGATATCACTCGCCACTGATGTTAGCCGTGGTCGTGAATCTATGATACTAAACAGTTTTCATTTTACTGGGTAAGGCCCACTGAGCTGTATAGCTCTTTTTCAGAAGTGTCCTGGCCACAAATGATAGCTTACCATGTGGACATTTATAGCAGCCAAATACTCTTAAACGCATGTTTCTAAATGTGGAGGGAAAACCACAGTACCTGGAGAAAAATTCCATGTGACCACGTGGAGAACATGCAAACTCCAAATATATAGGCATCAGGGTTGGGATCGAACCCACGACCTCCTGTGTACCTGGCAAGGTAGTTAACATCTCGCCACCATGGTGCCCGTTAAAACTCTGGTATCTTGGGTTCATAGCACAATGTGCAAACCACTTAATCACTGCTGCACTCTGTAGAATAGCAAACTGTTGAGAATTATTAATCACGTGTTAAAAGCAACCACATGTTTAATCAGTTTGCCAAAACTGTAAAGCACATCTCCATATTTCTGTAATTTTTCCAGCCTGTGAACTAATACACATTTAATGTACTGCACCTGTTTTTAAACACCCACATGCCATCTATATGCTTGTTTTGAATATGCATTTCAGATAACGATTTGGAGCCAAACCCATCGGACCACCCTCGGGCCAACACCATATTCCTCAGTAAATCACAACCTGACGGTGAGTGGGCAAAGATATACGAGCTGGGTGCCGCCTAACCGCATTCGATTCGTGATAAATATGGAGTGTTCTGATTTTGGTATGTGTTTAGTTACTGCACTTAGCGCATATCTAATTCAGCCAGTTACGTATTAAAGTGAATGCTATTCCTGTTAAAACGGTGCTGTTAGAATGGGCGTGCTCTTCCTTGTTTCGGGTATTTTCTATTTCAGCATGACCGATAATAATCCTCGTGATATTCAATGCATTTTCATCGGAAAACATTTCAGACAAAGTATTGGCCACTAGGTGGCATTGCACTACCACCCAGTGCCACTGTTAGTGGCCCACACCTTGTCCATATTGCCTGGCACCATACAAGGAATCTCCTCGTAACTTCGTGAGGGATACGTTACAGAGATGGTCGTGAATAGCAAATTTCGCGGATAATGATAATACATAAATAAGATATTAAATACGTGAAAATTGTGTATCTCTCTCGTGTCTTTATCTCATAACTCTGCCTTGCATCACTTTATCTCTCATCACTTTTTCTCATCACTTTGTCGAATCACATTTTCATCACTTTATCTCATCGCTTTCTCTCTCGATACAGAGTTCCAGGTGCGATCCGAGGATAGCCGAAATCGCGGATAGCAAGTTCGTGAATAGCCAGGCAATCCTATGCTGTATTATTTTTGAAAAATAGAAAAGGGCTTTCAATTCCCTGTAGCTGTTATCCTTTGGAGCATACATTTTTTTCTATCATTTTATAATTTACCACAGCAGCACCTGACTGATTCTGTAAACACAGCCTCAGACTTTCTGGATCGGTCATGCACATCACTGGCAGTTACAGCTCGGCAATTCCAGGCTTCGTAACTTATCCAGCCTTGCAGACCATGACTCCGATCAGTGCTCATGGCGTCCCCGGGTGGTCTTTTAGATGTTGACCTTTAGCACAAGGTCATAGTATTCTCCATCATCCCACATGCCAGGTGATCATTGCTGTTTTCCAGTACCAGGGCTGTCCATAAGTCTTAATTTCCCCATTTTGGACAGGGCTCAAGTTTGTAGTTGAGGCCTGTGGCCTGTCATGGGCCTCCTCGACGCACCACACCTCGGGCTAAAGCACTAGTACAGGCCTCGTACATGGCGATGTTTTAGTGTAGCCACTTAATCGATTGCTCGTGTTAATGTGCATACCCAACATTTATGCAGAGGCTGGCCTTTTTACTTGTTCTTAAATTTCCTTAAGATATTGTTAAGCCACTGGAGCTATGCATTCCTTTCGAACTGCTTTTTGTGTTTTGTTTGTTGTTCTTCCCCCGCACCTCCAATTAGCACGGTTGGCTATGTACAGTGCGAAAGAAGTTCAGCATACTTACGATTCAGAGCACGTGGCTATATGCTTCATACCCTAGTCCCAGCTGAATGTGATGACAAAATGTTAGCGTTGTCCTTCCCGTCAGATGACAGGTCCGATTAGTAGGGACCCACACTCCCACATTCTCTCGATACCACTTAAAACTTCAAATTATCCACTGTGGCAAACCAACACAGGATAAGGCAAATCACTATTATCTCTAGAATTTAACCGTGAGAATAGCAACTGACACAGAGTGTGGAGGCCTTCATTCAGCAGTGGATTGACAAAATGGCTGTGATTTATTTTTTTGCCAGACAATTTCTTCATTTCAGTCCACAACTTACAAAGTGCAATGTTTCTTGGCTGCTGTACTAAAAGGCAAAATTAAAAAAAAAATGAGAAAGCTACTCGCAAGAGGAACACACCTCCATTGAACATGCAAACAGTCTCACTCAGTCCACATTGCCATCAGTTTACATATTAACCCATTACATTGAAATGTTCCACACATTTCCAACAAATACCTGCATAAGTGCTTGGATCTTCACTTGAATGTCTTAGCCTAGCCCCAACCTTCGTCCCCTCTGCTTATGGCTCAGAGTAGTCTGACACTGATGTGGTTTGGGACTGTTAATGTTGTTTTGCCGCCTTGCCCTAGCTTGCATTTAGTGTTGAAACATCGGCAGGAATTTATTTACTTATGGCATTTGTACTTATATTACGGCCTTTTCTATTTTGCACTCCTATCGGGCTTTTTGCTAACCCACCCCTACTGGACATCCGTGCAAAAGAGTTTCATAGCTCATCGGATTCCTCTGATTTTGATTCACACTGCCGTGAACAATCTTTAAGTCGACCCTAAAATAGGTGCCTTTTAATTTGCACAGCAAATTAAGTTTCTGATTTTTTTGTGACTCTCGTGAGGTGAATGCGATTAAGCTGTGTGTGTGTGATGTCTGTCGTGTTAGCACAACAAACGTTTACGAGTGGATTGTGCCCAGAATAATGTTACACTGTCACGTGCAGTATTCATTGTCTTTTCGTTGTTGTACAATTTTATTGTAATCCCTTTTTTGCCAACATTTTTTTAATGCTATTATCAGGAGTTAATCGTTTCATTGTCTGCACCTCTGAAAAGGACAGTCTCTCGTGTGTGATTATGTCAATGTCAGCGATAAATATTCAAGACATTTAATAATTATTACATTGAAAAAAAATGGTTTTACGTGCTGTGGAGTGATGTCCACAAGCAACGTGGCTGTCACTGCCGAGTTCTGCTGCTCTTTCAATCTCCCCCCCTCCCCACCGCCGCTGGAGCGGAACGAATTTGTTTTGTTCGTCTTGCCCTGACGTGACCTTGTGCTTCAGCTGGCTGCTGGCACAATATACTCGTGTGGGGCTTGCTTTCACTGAGCCTTTCATTTGTCCTGACAAAGATATCTCAATATAGGCGGGCCTGCTTGGAGGGTCATGCTTTTGGTATCGGTGGTTGTGTCCAATGAAAGGCTGCTTTTTCACTGGTCAACATTTCCTCGGATTAAAAATTGGAGGGTAAATGTTTTAACATCTCAACTCATCTTTATGTTGGGACAGTTATTTCGTACCCATTTCCCGCTAATTGAAGTCGGCGTGTTTTGAAGGTTGCTTGAGGCAGTGATGAACATTTCCACATTTCTGTGGCAGGGGCAAGTCTTTCTATAGGGTAACCGCTGATGACTTATCACAAAGTCATACTTATATTTGGACTCTGGAGGATGTATTTAATTACTGTACTCTAAGTTATCTATCTAATGCCTTCATGTACTGTTCTAGGAAATAAAAACGTATGAAATGTATACGATTATTGTATATATATTTTTGTTATTAGACATTGATATTGTGAGGTTACCCTATTGGCTCCAGATCAGTGCAGCAAAATACATCGTTATACCATACTACGTTCCAACGTTGATGCATACTTCACCAAACCGTACTAACCAGTCTGGTGAAATATGGTAAAGTAACCACCCAAGCCCACTTGGTATGTGGAGGCTTTCATCCATCGTTGGATTGGCAAAAGGGCCGTGCATGGTAATGTTCATTAAAACCTCACTTTTTAAATAGCTGTTTATTTGCCGTGTCAACATGATGACATACCCATTTGCTTGTACGTGTGTGAACAAGGACATGTGTGTTTCCCACAATTTCCAAATATGTTTTTACAGTGAGAGAGAAGAGAAAGAGTAATTATTCAAATAATGTGAGCGTCACGGTGAGTACCATGTCACTGCCTCCACGTTGTTGTTGTTGCCTACCTGTTTCCACCGGTATTCACTAATCGAAGGGAATATACTGGGAAAGAAATAATTTCTTAGAACGGAGCCAGCATAAATGTCAGAGAAGAAAATGTTTTTTTATTTGCTTAAACCTTTCGGCTTTTTGGAAACCCTTTGCGTAACAAGCTCCAATACCTTTACAGCTGTGTGTAACTGTGATTCATCAGGGAGTATTTAATTTGTTTTAGAAAAAAATATGATTTATTGTTGTAACTTTTGTGTGCTGCGTGAGTGATAATTTACACCACTTTTATGGATTGTGCCTTGTAGGTATCTCCTGCCCAAATTTCGAAGAAGTACAGCTCCTGCTCAACCATATTTCTTGATGACAGCACAGTGAGCCAGCCCAACCTTAAATACACTATTAAATGGTGAGTCAGGGAAGTGGACGCACTTAATCTGCGGTTGACAGAACATGATGCCACCAATTGAAGCACAGACACGTTACGAAACAGAGAGAAATTCTTTCTTTAAAAAAATGCAAACTTTTATGCATGTTTTATTGAACTTCTTTTGCACCGTACATAGCCAACCATGCTAATCGGATGTGCAGGAGAACGACAGCAAACTAAACACACAAACAGATTAACACGTACGCTTTCGCGACCAATATCATCCATAATCATAATCAACGATTTTTGGGTTTAGATCGCGTTATTTATAAATGTGTCGTAACCCTCCACCACCCGACACGGCCAATCAGTAAAAAAAGTGTCACGTTGACAAAAGACAAATAGTTCACTGCTTTAGCCCACCGGTGTGTTGAAGCGTGGAACCACAACATTTACAATTTGAGTACGACGTTTCGCTGGTAATTGCATCCAGCATCATCGGGCAATTCGCCAGAATGGTGAGGCTCTGCTGTGTCTCCCGTTCTTATATAGAGCAGCAGCAGGGTGACGTCATCATTAACTCATTAACTCATCAGGTGCAAAGATTTGAGGGGGGGGTTATTGTAATTATATACTTGATTAGTAATAAGGCTATTGTTACGATGCGAGTTGTAGATTAGTAATCATTTGGAATGTGTTCTATTGTGATTATGCTACATTAATAATCAGTTAGTGCTTGTCTCCCTTATAAGGAATTGTAATGCATCTTATTTAATAATACGCTTCCAGGCCGCACTAAGCCTGTAGCTGTCTGAGCGATTAAAGTTATTTCTGTTTCTCTCAATCTCAATGGATTCTCTAATTAGTCTTTGCCAGTAGTAACTAGTTTTACACAACACTTCAACGTTGTCAAAATCAATTGAGTGTCCCTGTTGGCAAGCATGTTCTGCCACTGCCGACAGTTGTGTTTGCGATAGTTTAATATTTCTCTGGTGTTCTTTTAGTCTTACACTAACGTTACGCCCTGTCTGTCCAATATAGCATCTGCCACATACACAATTAATCCGATATACACCTTCTGTTGATAATTTAGGCAATTCGTCTTTAGTGCACGTTACTAGTTGTTGAATTTTGTGTACTGTACCAAATCTTACTGTAATGTTTTGCTTTTGCAAAACACGGGCTAATTTGTCAGTTACTCCTGAGATAAATGGTATTTTTATTGTTTTAATAATCTGATCGCTTTCAGCAGTGTTGCTTTGCGATCGTGATTTGGCATTTAGTGCTCTGTTAATTTGAGCATTATTGTAGCCATTCTGTCTTAGTGCTTCTTTAACATGTTTAATCTCTCTCACTAGACTTTCATCATCTGACACTGTTTTAGCCCGATGTATGAGCGTCTTGATTAGAGAGGATTTCTGAGCTGGGTGATGATGCGATTTCGCATTCAGATAGGCATCAGTGTGCGTTTGCTTTCTGTAAACGCTGTGTGTTATTTTACCATTTAGGCCATGCCCAAGTAAAATATCCAGGAACGGGAGTGTGTTATTCACCTCCATTTCCATGGTGAACTGAATGGCCGGGTTTTGTGCATTGAGATGATTTAGAAAATCGTTAAGTGTATCTTTACCATGTGGCCAGACAACCAAAGTGTCATCCACATATCTAAACCAAAAGGATGGTTTTAATGTGCTCGAGGCAAGTGCTCTGGTTTCAAAGTTTTCCATGTACAAATTTGCTATAGCAGGAGATAAAGGAGAGCCCATTGCTGCTCCCTCCCTTTGTTTAATGTAGCATAATCACAATAGAACACATTCCAAATGATTACTAATCTACAACTCGCATCGTAACAATAGCCTTATTACTAATCAAGTATATAATTACAATAACCCCCCCCTCAAATCTTTGCACCTGATGAGTTAATGAGTTAATGATGACGTCACCCTGCTGCTGCTCTATATAAGAACGGGAGACACAGCAGAGCCTCACCATTCTAGCGAATTGCCCGATGATGCTGGATGCAATTACCAGCGAAACATCGTACTCAAATTGTAAATGTTGTGGTTCCACGCTTCAACACACCGGTGGGCTAAAGCAGTGAACTATTTGTCTTTTGTCAACGTGACACTTTTTTTTTACTGATTGGCCGTGTCGGGTGGTGGAGGGTTACGACACATTTATAAATAACGCGATCTAAACCCAAAAATCGTTGATTATGAACAATATTGGTCGCGAAAGCCTACGTGTTAAACTGATCATCCATAATATAGGTTTTTGGGTTAGATCGCATATAAACTTATAAATGTGTCGTTAAAACCCACCACCATCCGAGTCAGATTTGGCACGGTACATAAAATAGGGAATTTAATATTTGGTACAAAAGATGTATCACCGAAGTTATCAACAGAAGGTGTGTACAGGATTAACTGCACGTGTGGTAAATGTTATGTTGGGCAAACAGGACGAATGATCAGCACGAGACTAAAAGAACGTCAGAGAAATTTTTAATTCTCCCAAATGCAACTGTCAGCAGTAGCAGAACACGCGTGCCAACAAGGACGCTCAATTGATTTAGATAATGTTGAAGTTTCGTGCTAAACTAGCAACTACTGGCCAACACTAATTAGAGAATCTATCGAAATTGAAAGAAATCAAAATAACTTTATCCGTTCGGATAGCTACCATCTTAGTGCTGCGTGGAAGCGAATCATCAAATAATAAATTATTTAAATGCATGCCTACAAAGGGCAGCGTACTTCAATAGGGATTGCCGTTGGAAGGGCTATTTTAATAAACACAATAGACAGGAAGGACAAGTTCAAAGGGCTCGCATAATGCACATGCATAATGTACATTGCCTCAGTAATCCCGCCCCCCCCCCATCATTGTGCAAGAGCGCAGAAGGGTGGTCAACACATCTACGCCTCTATATAAGGGACGAAACAGTAAGAGACTTCTCCACAAATCTGGCTGTCGCCTGATGAAGCTAGTTGTAATTACTGGCGAAACGTCGTACTCAGATTGTAAATGTTGTGGCTTGGCTCTCCAACACACCAGTGTGCTGTAGTAGTGACGAATTGCCACGTTCTGTTTACGTGACAACCCTTACTAGTAGGCTGCGTCGGGTGGTGGCGGGTTTTAACGACACATTTATATATTTACGCGATCTAACCCACAAAAACACTTGACTTAGATTACATTGTTCAGTGAAACTTTTTTGACTTGTTTGCAATTTTAATTTAAACTTGATGACGTCGTGCCGAGTGCTAAATATCAGCATGCAGTTCTTGCACTGGTGCCTGGAATTTGTACCGGGTTGTGGTGCTTGTGCCAAGCTAGGTGCACCTTGAGGCTACGTGTCGTGTCGAATTCTGACGGCTTACATGACAACAGTAGTCAAATCAGATCCACGCACATTTGATTTGCAGTGGCGAATTGTAACACGCGAACAATATGTAAACATTTTAAACATGTGAAAATGAACATCCCGCAACTGCATGCTGAATTTATTCAAATCAACATTAGATGCTTTAGTTTGATTATGCGTGTGGTGTAATCAAACAATTTGGAAGGGGCGTCGTTGGTGGATTACTCAGATTTCATTATCTGCATGTTCTTCCCGACTCTGAGAGCTTCTACAGAAGTGGTGGGGCAACCTGCGGCCTGCAGGCTGCATGCGTCCCGCGGAGCCTCTTGCGGTGGCCTGGTCTCAAATGTGTCTCGAGCAGGGGGCTGCAACCAAAATAACAAGAAGAGCCATTTTTTTATTAAGTAAAAAAAAACTCGTTATGTCAAGATGCGCAATGCATGTGAATACGAGACGGTGGCCCTCAATGAATAATGTCACGAAACAGTCATTAAATAATTCTAGATTTGAAGCTTTCGTGACTGCAAGGATTCATACTCTTAGGTTGTTTCGGTAAAGTCACGTAGGTATTAAATAGCCGCATGCGGCTCTGGAGCAGCAGGTTGCTTGACCCCTGTTCTAGGTTGATGCGTGGGGTCATGATCGGCGCACAACCACGATGTCAAGGTTGCGGCCCACTGAGGTGAAAGAGGGCAGCTCATGTAACCCACCAACTCGTCTGGGTTGCCCATCGCTGCTCTAAGTGATTAGCAGTAGAACAAGTGGCTTGCTGATACATCTCTGCACAGTTTTAGTATTGCCCTGCATTCGCATCGGTTTTGTCCAGGAACTTCAGTTTCATTTAAGATTTGTCTGTTCGTTCAAACATAGGTCCCTCTTCTAAATAACTTGGAGACAATGTAACGTTTTATTTGACATATGTTAAAAAAATTTTTATTGGTATATTCAGTTGTGTTTTTTCCTGCAAAGTTAGTTCTGAAGGTTCTCACGTGTGATTACTGTAATGCCTTTTTTATAGGTTAAATTATAACAGTCATGGTTACTTTAGCTTTTATTAAACGAGAATATCACGTCGCACAAGAGTAAAGGCTCAAATGTATTAAGACTCACATTTATAAGGTCAGAATGCCCTCTGTATTCCTCTCAGACCTGCTCTCGTAAATATCTGCTTGCCCGGGCGCCCTGCATCCCGTGCTTTGTCTCTGTGCAATAGTCAGCTGGCGGCGGTCACACTGACACCGCCGCTTCTCCCCGTCGGTGGGCCGTGGCACTCCACAACGTTGATTGTGTGTGGTGGTATAGGGGATCATGTGACAAACAGTATCAGCCCTGGCGGAACTTTGCTCGTGTCCACGGAGCCAGTGTTATAAATGGCCACGGTGTCCTCTGCAGTTTTGTGAGGTAGTAAAAAAAGTAATGTGCAGCTCGAGTTCATGTTCGTAATTTAGAATGTAACCGTAATATGAACTTTACACAGTTCTCTTTATAGACCACGCGCATTCACGATCTACATTACCACCAAAATGTTGAGATTTAGATGATCTTTATTGAAAACTAGGTGAGCGCTCATTGGAACTGAGTGTTTATTTTGAGGGAGACCTGAGGCTCTGAAGAATACAGCATTAAAACACATCATCAAAACGCATCATCGTAACCAATTGTTGCATTGTAGCACACCAATGTTAAAGCCCTCAGGCTATTACTCTAGAATTTAGGATATGATTGTTAACTGCATCGCATACTTTAAAAAGATTGATAAAGATAGCTGAATTGTTTTATTAATCAAATAACCCATATATGGCATTTTATATTGTAAAAGTGGGGGTTTTATTAGAATTCCCAAGCCTGAGACCTGATTGCTTTTAGGTTACGATTTGATTAGCCTCCAAATACTATTATGCAAGTTATTTCTTCCAATTCCAATTGGTCATTGTCCATTAATATACCTTTCTTTGCTTGACATGTCACCAGTTTAGTCCATGCCCATTCCTTCTGTGCGCCATGGTGGCGAGATGTTAACTATCTTGCCTGGTATACAGGAGGTCGTGGGTTCAACCACAACCCTGCCTGTATATTTTGCATGATCTCCCCGTTGTCACATGGATTTTTCTCCGGGTCCTCTGGTTTTTCCCTCCACATTTAGAAACGTGCCTTATGGCTGCTATACATTTCCGCATGATACACCACTTTTTTGAGTTATCATTTGTGGCCAGGTCGTTTCTGAAAAAGAGCTGTATAGCTCAGTGAGTCCTAACTGGTAAAATGAAAATAGTTTTAAATAGTTAGTTCTAGGAAGGTATCTTGTCTAAATCCTGTTTTATCTTGTAATTATTCGTCTTTCTGACATGCATAAAAACGGTGGGCTCTGTGTATGAAACTGGATTTGGTCATCAATCCAGCTATAATAAATGTAGAATGACTTTACTCTATCAGGCTTTGATGAAATTGGCACCATAAACATAAGCAAATAAAATTGAGTGAATAAAATGTGATTCCGTGTAACCGTATATTATGACCCTGCCATCTCTCCTGGCCCTCAAACCACTTCACCGCCTGTCCCGGTTCTCTTCTGCCAATTTGATGAGTAGCCTTGCCACCAGACACCATGTAAATCTCATCAAAGTAAAGGCAATACTCCCCCTTTGGGCATCTGTCGCCATGGTCGCTGTTGTACATGTGATGGCTTGGCACTTGCACACAGAATTCCTCACAGCGCCTCCATGCCACTTTGTTGCTGTGGTGCAGGGCTCCGTGTCCTGGGTAAACACGAGTTTCTGTCGAGTGTCCCAGGACTCGTTTTGACAGAAGCAACAGGGGATGCAAAAAAACAACCCTCCTGCAAGGTTTTAAAATGCTGTAAACCAGTTTCGCTTATTCGTGAGTTACTAAATGCATACTAATTCCCTATTCGCGACCCGCCAGACTCCAGTAATCGCGGGTGTGCGTCGTGCCAGGCCACCGACACTGGGGAGGTGCGTGCAGACTTTTACATTTGAAACTGTCTGCGAAGGTTAGGCCACGCCACCTCGGCTGCCCGTGTCGTCCTCGCAGTTATTATCCCACTCTGAACTCGCTGTAGTGCATTTTTACTTCATACGTCCTTACCTTCGACTCGTTGATACGTTTTGGTATAAACGAGTGGACTGTGAGGTTCGGTAAAAAGAATGTGAATGCAACCGAGGGACAGTGTTGCGGTTAGCGATGTTGTTATCAAACACCTGCATCTCCTGAGGAGTCATCCTCCTGAATTCCTCACCATCACCACCACCTCCATCATCATCAAATCATCATCAAAGATAATTACAAAAATAAATTGTTCCTTATAATTTATTATTTGATTTAAACATTTACCATTCCACCCCCTCCCCCCCCCCCCGATGTTCACTTGTGCCGGGAACGTAACATACATTTTTCCCATTGGAACAAGGTTCCTGCATTCGCGAATTCTGCATTCGCGAATTCTGCATCCGCGAGTGTTTTCAAGAACATAACCCTCGCGGATAGAGAAGGTTTTATTGTATTGCATGTCCCTTTCCTTGAAAGTAAAGAGGTCATCAATGCCAAAGCTGTTAATGCCACCACATATCACAATCATCCTGCAAGGGTCGGCTCTTACAGTAATGCACCATCTTCTTTCTAGGTCCGTAAAATGCTGCACTACGGGTGTCCACTCCGTAGTCTGGTTGTGTCACCGGCCTTCCTTCCTCCCTTGCATATATACCCATTGCAACCTTTTTTAAAATCCTGATTCCGACAATAAAACGTCTTGCCACGTTCTGTTCAGTGCTGAACAAATTGGTTGATAAATTCACCTCTTCCAGACAGTGGTCCTCATCATCAGCCACACTCTTGTGTATTTATTGGTGTACACATCTCAGATGTAACATCTTAAATCCCTTACACATTTTTAAGTAGACAGCTTTTCTTTATGGGAATGCCATAATATCCCAGAAGTTCCCCTGTACCTTCTGTCCAAACAGAATAATACTGCTTGCTTACAAGCTGCAGAACAAATCCAAACATCCTCTTCACTTTTCAGCTCTACTCTTGTTATTTGCCTGGCAGTAAAATCTTTCATTGCTACATAACGGCCTCCCTGCTCGAATCCTCAATCGTGTGTGTTTTTTTTAAGCACAGTTTGACGTGATTTTAGATGCTCCGCAGAATAATTCTCACGAACATCTTTCCTGGAATGCTTATTAAACGCATCCGTGTAGAACTCGCACACTCTTTTATATTCGTATATCATGGTACGATATTGGAGTTGTTTCCCCAGTCCTTTGACAACCTTTCCCTGCTCATTTGTCTTTGATTATTTAATGCATTTCCTCCAGCACGTCTCTTAACCACCTTCCTGTAACATCCTCAGCAATTCTGCCTGCACACACTTTTGCTGCCTTACCCCAGGTTCTTTAAATTTAAACTATTAAGGGGCATTGACTCGCTTTATCTTAATTTTTTTGCCTGTGTGGTTATAAAAAGGTTTGGATTACTCAATGATAATTATTTTGATGATGTACAATTGTGTTGGTGAAGTAATTAATATATCGGTCACCATTTAAGATTGTCTGCCTGTTCAGCGAAACATCGCGTGCCATGATGTAGAAATGCTATTCGTGTTGTTCACTGACTTCACAAGATTTTGTTGGCTTCTATTTTCAATGACGCAACCTAAAAGTCGGTGCACACTTTGTAAAAGTTAAAACATCGTGGAATATATGGCACTGTAATTCTTGAGACAATGAAGTCAGCAGGAAATTAGGACAAGTAATTGGAATTCAACCTGAAGTTTTAGGTAATTTGAACTTACCCACCCACTGAGCTTCTAATGTACTCATTTGGTGGGCTGTGTACATGTACTGGCGATGACCCGATTTAAAACCAGACATGTATGTCTGTTGGCATCGTGTGACTAGTTCATTGTGAACGTAAATCATTTTGCAATTGAATGTATATAACTTTTATTGTATGAAAAAACATTCTCTCCAAATTATACGAAGCTGCTTAAATTATTGTTGTAATTAATTTACCGTAGGTATCTTCAAATGTCAAAACATATTCATGCCTCTGTGCATGTTGACTTAAATTTAAATTATGTAAGAAAATACTTTCAAATAATGTTGTCTTTTAATTGCAGCGTGGCACTTGCAATATACTACCACATTAAAAACAGGTAAGAGCAGATTTACATATATTCAAGGCATATTCTGTTATTCTCAAAACGCAGGACAATAACCATATGATACAACCATTGAGATTCATTTTTTTTATGAGATTCACCTGTTTAACCATCGATTCATAGTATGCATGATTTAGTTGTGGATATTTTTTTTTTAAGTTGATATTAAGACATTGATGCATGTACACAGTACATTACAGCTGCCAGTGTAACGCTGGTACGTTTTCACAAGGATTGGTGAATGTCTGTGAGAATTGTGTTATACTGAAAAATGGTTTAGTGGTTTTATATATATGGTTAGCACTTGCCATTTCAATGTTCCAGCTACTAAGCGGCACCGAAAAGTAACTGATAATGTAAGAAAACACTTAGGTTTTATCGCATTATGATTATCTTACCCCATTGTATCACCCTGCGTAATTAACACCAATGTAATATGAAGTCAAGTGGAGCGAAGGGGTTTTTTTGGTATTAAGAATTCAAGTCAACGAGTTTCCATTGGGTGGTGGTCATCTCCATTTTTGTCCCTGAACCATTCGTGAAAATGTTACAAATGATGGGGGCCATATTACCATCCCAAAATTTGTCCCTGGTTACCATAGCGTAGTTGCTGTACATTAGCTTTTCATTTTATATTTGGACAATGTTTAGGGGCACTGTAAATATGAAACGTTTCAGTGATGCACCTGAAACGGCGAAGCATGAGCATGAAGCTTTTGTGGCAACACTAAAGCCACGTGGTGTTGTGCTGGTGTAGCTTCGATATCCTGCAGAATACCGATGCCCAGATGAGGTCATTTTTTGTAACCCTTTCACTTTATCTAATGGTTGCATCTTTTTGTCTTCAATAAAATGTCCTCATAAAATTGTATTTCTGTCGATATTTTTTAAATTTAATTGTTTGTCATTCACAGGGATACTACTATTCGAACTCTTGACATATTTGATGAGAAACGTCATCCTTTAACGGTGAGTAAAGTAGATGGAGTACATTTTATTCTTCACTGAATTATGATTCATAATTATATTAAGTTGAAGCCAACACTTGTTTTAATTTAAACTACATTGTTGTTCAATAGATTTTAATTATCTAACCTGTATACTACCCGGCTCAGTCCTGTACTTGGATTCACCACGCCCGGCCGCCTTTGTCGTAAGAGAATAAGCGACTGATTCGGATGGTGTAAATTATGATTATGTTCCAGAAGGGCTAAATAAGCTAAAATTGTATATATTTACAGTTAGAATTAGTTGAGAAATAAAGTATTTGGAGATTTTCTAGGGTGCTTAATGCAACAAAAACATCTAAAATCTGAAAATATAAAATGTACTACTTTGTTATGTTTAAACCTAGGTATTCAGCAAGGGGTATAATGAGATTGTTATATATGATTAATCTATATAGTATACTAGCTTTACTACCCAGCTCAGTCCTGTACTTGAATTCACCACGCCCGGCCGCCTTTGTCTCCCCAGTGGCGATGTTCACACACCACACTAATTACTCGTTTGAGGTTGAGTCGACCTAGGGGAGGCCCAGGACCGGTTCAAATAATCGTCACCGGTGGTGGCCGTGAGCGGGAATCGAACTCGGGTCGCCGGGTTCGTAGCGCAGCGCGCTAAGCACTACGCATGCGCGGGTCACATGACAGATGTGACGTCACAGCTCACTTGCTGTGCAAAAAAATATGCATTATTGAGCCCCCCCCCCACCCAAAAAAATACAAAAGTATATTTTTATAATTTTTGCATGGTGTACAGTCTGGAAAGTACCCACATGGCAAATTTCAAGTTTGTTGCATGTCGGGAAGTACGCTAAACATTTTGAACAGACACACATAGTCACAAATTTCCATTTTATATATATAGAGATAATATGTTCACTAATTCAGTGTCTTGTGTACTTTGTTGAAGAGTATGATACGAAAGCTGTTAAACCCCAGGCAAAGTAGTTATAGTTGAGGGTAAATCATCCTTTGAATTAGACACGGTAGCATAATCACCACACTGATGGAGGGACCACTGGATTTTCAAAACAGGAAAATTGCTCGAAATGCGTTGACCACTGTCTTGTAGGCTTAAAGGTAATTAATTGTGTCGAAACATACACACGAAACGTGACACAATTGTAGTGTTTTGTGTTGAACAGGCCCTGCTGCGTTGTGTGGATGGCTCTTGCCTTCCTCACACTGCTCTTGAGACTTGGAAAGTCGAATGCAGTCCAGACTTTTTGCCTATTAATCAAGTGTTGATTGAAAGCATTGCTCCAAGAAGCCCATACACTCATGGACTAACGTTATCTTATTTCTACCTGAATAAACACACTCGTTTTACGATCAGTAAACCAGCGCACAATGAGCTTCTGTACAATTATAAAAATGCACTCGTTGCCTTGTGTATCCCGGTTTATCTCCAGTTATAAGTCATTGCAGTGTTATTCAGCTGGCATTTATACCTCGTTACATTATAAGACACTGTAGACCCTTCTACCAGATGTGCTGGGTACCGCACTTCACAGGCGATTACGAAGTAAAGCGGTGCTGCGGTGTTTCGCACCCTGCTCTTCACGCACCAGTCTTGCGGCCTAAGTTTGAATCCCGTCCACAATTAATATCAGTGGTGAATGCTGTCTGAACAAGTCCTAGCCGCCCCCATCACCAACCCGCTCTGACCGCCGTGGTGAATTATGGTCAAACAACTGCCATAACTGAGTTGTTGTGAGGAGGTTTTTGTCTAGGAGTCAACAGACAAAGATGCACTGAGGCATAAGGTCCAATGTTGGCTTGTTAACAAGAAGCTAATTACCCTATGAGACCTCCTTTACCAGTGGCAAAATATAGTAATAGGTTTTTACCCTTTCAACTGGTACAAAAACTGACACCTTTATACAAGGGATCATGTTTGCAATAACCACAACACAAGCAGTCAAAATGCAAACAAAATGAAACATCTGGTCCAACACCAATGGAGACTAGGCTCTAAGAAAAGCTGTCTCGGGTGTGGACCAATCAACTTCAAGGACAGTGCATATCATTATCAGAGTTGTTTCTTTTTGTTTGCATTTTGACTGCTTGTGTTGTGGTTATTGCAAACATGATCCCTTTTATAAAGGTGTCCGTTTTTGTACCATTTGAAAGGGTAAAAACCTATTACTATAAGATGCTAATTAACCTATAACATGTTAAATGCGAGTATGTTAGCTCCTTGTGCACATTTTATTGAAGAATGTGCAGAAGCATAGCTTGAAGAAGGTTTATTTCACCATTGTAATTTAATCCATTTTCAGGGGATCGGTCCTTTGGGATGATCTATTGGCAAACACACTCATCCTCGCAGCTTTTGTAGTTATGCTTGAGATTTTGCATGGCATGAGTGTTTGTTGGCATGAGTGTAGTGAAATGAGGTCAGCCTACATAAACATATATCTACATGACTGGGTAGTAATTGTGCACTTCCTGTCAGTGGTAGTGCGCTGCAAAGCCAAAGGAAATGTATTTATTCCATAACAATCATAGATTTTCGACAGGACTGGATGTACGTAACTTGCATACTTGCTAATGTAAACAATGCTTCTCTTAGCTGTACAGGTTACGTGAATTGACACCTCTTATGTTGACAAAGAACCTAATGTGCCGTTCCCATTCCACCCCCCCTCCCGCTGTCCCTTTCCTTCCCCCAATATGTTATTTATCTTACTCCCTTTCCCCTCCCCATGTAAGCCTTCAAGCCTCCTGCACGTGGTCCCCCACCTGGGTGGGACAGCGAGCACAATCCCCCCCCCCCCCTTCGTTGGGCACCTGTCACGCCGAAATCGAGCTGCCGTTCGCGGGGGTTTCTGCCCCCCCCCCACCCCATCCGTGCTGCAATCGGCATTTTGTGCCGGGCTCGCGTTGAGCTGTAATTAAAAAACATGAAAAAGAACCTAACGTGCACTCCTTGTTCCAGAAAGTGGAAGTGCCAGTGGACTACAGTGTTAACGACCCGGAGCACAGGCACATCTACCGCTTCCTGAGGAACCTTTTCAGCGCAGCCCAACTCACAGCTGAATGTGCCATTATCACTCTGGTAAGAAGGCATGCCTAGACCACCTACCCGTTACCATTAGTCAAATTAATCCTATAATTTGTTAATTGTCATGAACTTGTTCCTTTACATCATCGCATTACGCTTTACTCCACTCATGCCGTCTGTCAGACGAGGACTTCTTTACGGAAGTGCCTGTGAACAAGACTGTGCTGTTACCTTCTGTGGATTTCGGTGAAAAGACACTAGTAATGCCAAAATTTCTAAATTGAAACTTGTGCTTTCTGTGGACACTCTCCCTGCAGGTGTACGTTGAAAGGCTGATGACTTACGGCGAGATCGACATCTGCCCCAGCAACTGGAAGCGGATACTGTTGGGAGCCATCCTGCTGTCCTCCAAGGTGTGGGATGACCAAGCTGTGTGGAATGTGGACTACTGCCAGATCCTCAAGGACATCGCTGTCGATGACGTGTGCGTGCCTCCACAGCTGTCTCTCTCTGCTGTGCCCTCGTGTATTGTGGGCGCCACGGTGGCTAGGATATGTTAACGACCTCGCCCTGGTATACAGGAGGTCGTGGGTTCGATCACGATCCTGACGCCTGCTGTATATTTGGAGTCTGCATGCTCTCCCCGTGGTCGTGTGGATTTTTCTCTCCACATTTAGGAACATGCGTTGAGAGCATTTTGCTGCTATACATTTCCACGTGATAAGCCACTTTGTTGAGCTATCATTTGTGGCCAGGTCGCTTCTAAAAAAGAGCTACTTAGCTCAGTGGGCCTTACCTGGTAAAATAAAAAAAATTGTTTCGTTCATCGTACCCTTTGCTTCCTTATAGATCTCTCAGTGGCCAAGTTTTCATGCAAACTTAAAGTACATACACATTGTATTGACACTGAATATTATACAAGTGATCTTTGTTGGAGTAAAGGAAATGGTGCTTTAATCAAAAGGTATATTTACATTTTTGATAACGGATGTGTAAAGTGTTATCTTAAGAATTGTTTTTTTTTATATATAAATAAACAATTTAAAGCAGGTGAATAACCTGTTGAATTTAAACGTCTCTCTTTTGCAAGGGAGACCTGGAACACAAAGCAATAGAGGATGCATGTTAACAGTGGAACAACATCACAAAACTCTACTTGAGTTTCAATAAGATACAGTTACGCTATGTATGGAATAGTCCAAAAGCACTTTCATATTGACCAAGTAACCAATCCAGTTGCATATGAAAAAATTACAATTCAGAATTGTTTTCAACATAATAGAGATGCAGTGTTATTCCACCTATGTGCTATGAAGTTGGGCCTTTCATGGCAGAGTTACTGACTAATGTGTTAGTTCATGCTTCCTGTTATTAGGAAGCCACCGGAGCTATGCACTTTCAAATCTAGATTGAAAACTAATTTCTTTGGAACTGCTTTTTGTGTTTAGTTTGTTGTCCTTTGCCCACACCTCCGATTTGCGCGGTTGGATATGTATTGTGCAAAAGAAGTTCAACAACATACATACACGCATGCGCCTCCTGTCCCTTGCCAATGATGTCATCATTACGTGCGATGTCAACGTCTCCTCCCCATGCAGCATCCCTCCCCTACTTAGAATACTGGACATCTGTGAAAGAGTTTCATAACTCATCGGATTCCTTCAGTCTGAATGAAGATTCTGCTTCTGAGAATAGTCTTTTAATTATCTGATTTGCTACCAAACTTGGTTAATTTACACATAAGCAGATTAATTGCCTGTTATAAGCATTCGATTGGATGTGCTTATTTATATACACAATAATAAGATACTCAAGAGAAAACCATACGTTTGACCATGTCCTTTCGTGTATTGACAACGTAACAGTTGCTAAAGTTTAATCATTTATTTTGTTTCACCTTTCGCAGAGCGAGGGGCGCCTCAACGTAGATGCCTCCATATCGGAGGGCCCCTTACCGGGTTGGCGTCGTGCCCGTCAAACACATACTTGAGCTGCTGCGTGATGATTTGTGCTCATTGGGGTAATTTCCCCCCCCCCCCCACAGGAATGAACTGGAGAGGCAGTTTCTAGAGCTGCTGCAGTTTAACATCAACGTCCCAGCAAGTGTTTATGCCAAGTATTACTTTGACCTCCGTTCGCTGGCCGACTGCAACAATTTGAGCTTCCCTCTGGAGCCCCTCTGCAAGGAAAGGGCCCAGAGACTGGAGGTGAGGATGCGTGCATTCTCTTGCGCGCATTACGATACAGCCAAACGTGTTAAACACATTTAGTTTCCTGACAGGGTGATAATTACTGTTATTTTGTCTTGGACATGTGTATATATATATTTTTGGTAAATTTACAGCAGAATTATTTCATTGGAAAAATCACGTAGCAATATTGCCCCCCCTACTGACACATGAATGCCCAGTTGAAGGCTGATGCTGTGTAAACCTTGTGCCGCACAGGGGCAGCTGCCTAGGCCAGACCTGCCGCAGGCCATTACAATGGTTAAGATGACGTGATACCAAGCAAGTGATTTGAGTAGCTGAGGCATTTAAACTCCCTGTAAATGCAAATCCGTATCTACAAAGTGCGTACCATCATGGACTCTCTGCAACCTTAGGGGCCTTCTGATATAACCTTGGATAATATGAGCACGTGCATTTTTTGTTAGAACTGCCAAAGTTTAGAATTGATAACGTTTTAAAATCGTAATTTAAAAAAAGTACGTCCCTGGGCTTTAAATGAACTGTGTGAAATGAACTCGGGTATGTGCATGCACCTGCTGATCCGTTCTAGGTAAACCCAGGCTGCACACATTCCTGTTTTGTCTTGCACCATTTAAGCTTTGGACTTGGCTCACGGGCTCATTATCATCCCAGATGTTATGGGTATGCAGTTTCCATATGCAGTCTTGATTAACTTAAGATGATGAAGTGCCATTTAGTGGTGTCTGAGGCTTAAGAGATCCAAATAAATATCAAATTAGCAGGAGAATTGTATAGGTTTATTCGGCTGCCTTGTTCACGACATTTAAACCTGTGTCATTGTAGTGTCTTGTTTGGTATTGATGCCTGGCATTGTTATCGTAAAGTATGACTTCAGCATTAATCTATTTTAAACGAGGCGTTTTGATGCACATATAAACTTGACAAAAAAAAGGATGGCAGCTCGTTACAAATGTTTCGGATCTGTTGACGTTAACTTGAGAAAAAAAATTCCCTTTCCAGGCCATCTCCCGTCTCTGTGAAAACAAATACAGAGATTTATCGAAGACTTCTCTGCGAAAGTCCGTCAGCGCTGACAATTTAATCGAAAAACGGACATTCGCAGCCATTCTGCCGTAGTGGCTGTGAACGAGCGCATCCGAGAACTTCAATTAATTCAACGTACATTGAGGCTGTGGAAATATTTTTTGCAAGGTAAAGTATGCGGTGCGATTCTGTGCATTGCCAGCCCTTTTGACATCCTTCCGTTTTACATGACAAATTTGGAAATATAGAAACGCGCACACGCAAAAAAGGCGATCGCTTAAAAGTTATGATTTTGCTAAAGTATATTGCACCATATATTAAGGGCTTAAATGTCTTAAAACACATTTCTTTAACTCGCTTTTTTTCTAAGTGAAAGTAGTTTCATGTGCTCCCAAAGTAGAACCTTAATTCTTGCCAATAGCGTAAACATTTTTGAAAATTACGGTAATGAATGAGTCATCACCAGACATCCCAAGTGACAGAAAATAATGGCTGACGAAAGGCATTTTGCAATGGAAAGTTTGGCAAGCGGCAGTGGAGCTATAACTGCAAAACTGTTATGAGCTCAGTTGGGGAAGGAGGCATGGGGAGAGCTGAGAGCTTAGCTGCATTGTGATAATGTTTGCATCTTCAGCACTTGTAGCTGTGCAGTCGATGTTATACTTATGGTACGTGCTGGTTTTTGAATAAGCACAGCCTAGCATGAATGGTGAAGCATTCAGAAGTTTTCTAAATGGTAATGCAAGTACTTCTGTAGACCTCATGTATACATTTTAATTGTCAGTGATTTAAGACGGTCTGTCATATGGAAAAGGAAGCATTGGACAAATCTCTTGAGTCGTTTGCGGATGGGGGTGGTATAGGAAGCGTGGTTGGAGTCTCTTTTCAAATAGAACTATCGAAAAGGGTATACTTTTTATAAACAGCTCCTCTGTGTGTATGGTTTTATGGGTGCAGAAAACATTTAATACAATGGACAAACCAGTCACAGTGTTATTCAACACTCCGTATCCAGAGTCTGCAGAAGATCGGACCTGGAGCTAGAATCCAATGAGTCGAATGAAATGCGTTGGGTTTTTTTCCGTCAAAAAAAATCAGGAGGGGCCTATTGTTTAAATTCTTAATTCTGCAGAATGTGAATTGTGTGAATATCGCGTGCGTGCACTATCCGTGTGCCTTATGTTTACTCCAGTGTGAACCCTAAGATGTGCGTCGTGCACTTGCATGCGCTTGTGCGCGCGCACACACACAACACTAAGCGCAACAACCAATAATGTGAATAATGCAGAGGACCCTTTTAATGAATTGGCTTGGCCAAGCTGTATTTTCTTTTTTAAAGCAGGGCTATCCAGCTTGGATAGAAATGATGGAAAGAGAAAGTGAGCTGCCTGAAGCCCCAAGAGACCGCCTCGCTCCGGGATTCCAGAATCCTTTTAGTGGCATTGTGCGTTGCTGTATCGGGGTCATTGTAACGGGAGCTGTAGGAGTGGCTGGAGTAACTAGCGGGCCTGTGGGGTTTCTTGTGTGGGATGACGGCAGGGAACATTCTAGCAAACAAAGAAAATGGAAATCAAGACCGTGTTATTGTAGTTGGAATTTTTTTTTTCTCTCCACTTTTTTTTTTTGCCTTATTTACTTGTCTTTTACTTTGCACGGTTTGTGATATTTTTTTCCCGCCGTATATATTTTTTTCATTTGCAGCGGTATTCTTTGTTTACCGTCTCTTTTTGTGAGGATATCCGTCTGATTTGTTTATGCCGAGATGTTGTTTATTTTCTTAATGTCTGCGGCTTACATATAAATGTTTAAAAGTAATACTGCATTACTCTTCCTGAACGTACATTTTTATTAGCAGAAAATAATTTGGTTTCTTAATACAGCTTATATAATGACGAGTAAGTTTTATTTTACTTTACTAATTTCCTTTAATTAGCTCAGAGTTAATTGATGCTCATTATCACATTGTATAGAGGGCACCTGGCTAATGAAATTCATGGTGAGACATTTATGTTACCCGATTTAATTGCACATAATTTTCAGATTTTAGCTTTGACACCTGCACGTATAATGGGCTGCTTCTGCCAGTGTAACGCGGTCAACAATGTCCACTTTTGCAGCAGGTGTTTCAATTTGTCGTAATTTCCAGCAGATGATGATTTGGTTGCAGACTTATTTAAATATCAACTTCACGTGAATGAACAAAAGACTGCACTTTCGATCCACTTGAGTTGTTTTCTGTGTGCAGCATCCGTGGCTTATAATACATCGACTTTAAAGTAGCATTTCTGCACATGAATACAAATAACAAGTGAATACTTTTTTTTTTTAAGCGTATTGTAGATAGTTTTTGAAAATGTACATTTTACGAAAAAAGAAAATACACGTGCTCATTTGGCAGGAATATGATATCATTTTATTATCTTCCGTGCGGAACATGAATGGATGCTAGCATGTGATCGATGTGGGATATTTTCTCATTCACCTCGTGTAGAGTGCGGTGCTAAAGATGGATATGATTCCTTATCGTTACTTCAACGCAAAACTTTGGTAAAATAACAAAATAACATATTGCAGTATTGGGATGCTTGGGATTATACAAAAGCATAGAAAATGTAGCATCCATTTACCATTGTTAAATTATGCGTTCATAGCATGCCATATATACTCCTTTGTGTTTGCCTTGATTGACACATGATAATCTTATATTCAACGATACTTGGTATTGTTGAAATTGTGTACGTAACAATGCACCCTTTACGGTGTTGATGATGATGATGATGAACTGTTATTTCTTGCTGTAGTAACTATCTGTGGGGGCCGCCGCGCACGTAACGCGCGCGACCCTGTTCCGGATTGCGCGCCGAAGATGTATTGCCGTATTCGAGTGGGCGTTGTGAAGTGGTGGTCCAACGGGGGCGGGGGGGGTGGAAAGAAAGCGAAGCTTGTAAAGTTATTTAAACCAGTGTAACATTGGCACTCGCGTTTTTTTTTTAATGGGGACGTTAAAAGGTTACACTTATACCTGGGAATAGTGAAAGGGATATGTAATTAATAATTTGTAGAAGTACAATAAATAGGTACACATTTTATGTTTGGCAAGAACTGTTATGAAACGTAACACCAAAAAATGCCATTACCTATCAAAAATTAAGTATTACCATAATTGTGCTTGCATTCTGAGTATGACACTGGTAATTGCTATGAAGAAACCCGACGGGAAAAAAGGGAAAACCTTTACATACAAGTGTCCCCTGATGAGAGTAATGCTTCACAACTACAAGGGAATCTTTGCCAGGCAGTAGTGGTGTCCCATGCCGGCAAGCCAGCACTGTGGAGGCAGGGAGCATTGGTGGATCACACAAATGTTTTGCGACTCTTCCCCCCCGTAGGGTGCCGGGTTGCTATCACCCTGACTGGCGCCACAGTGGCATAGATGTTTACTACGTCGCCCGGTATACGGGAGGTTCATGGGTTCGATCCCAACCCTGACGATGCCTGTATATTTGGAGTTTGCGTGTCTCTCTCTCCCTGTGGTCGCGTGGAGATTTCTCTGGGTCCTTCGTTTTTTTTCCCTGCACATTTAGAAACGTGCGTTGATGGCATTTGACTGCTTTACATTTCCACGTGAAAAACCGCTTCATTGAGCTATAATTTTGTGGCCAAGTCGCTTCTTAAAAAAGAGCTCTTGGGCTCACTGGGCCTTAACCTGTAAAAAAATATATACAGTAAAACCTTGGATTGCGAGTAACTTGGTCTGCGAGTGTTTTGCAAGACGAGCAAAAAGTTTAAATAAATATGAATTTGATAAACAAGCGAGGTCTTGCAATACGAGTAGTACGTATACGCTTTGTCTGCCGAGCGTCACGTGATCACAACTGATATACGAGTGCTTTGATATACGATTACAAACACGTTTCCGGAACGAATTATGCTCGCAATCCAAGGTTTTACTGTAGTTTCGTTTAGTTTAAAAGCGGTAGAGCCAGTGTGGACTAATATCGTCTGTCCTGTCCGTATGGCATTGATGCTGCGGTTGCAGCCCACGTGCGTAAAACATTCATTACACAGCTGAAAATAGCTTAATATGAAGACATACAATGCAGGGACCATCATGAAAAAGAGTCATTGGACTCTTAGTGTGGCTTCCCCTGGGTAAACAGTCCTAGTAACGGTGGCCCGATTTAAGGTTTCTCTTTAACACTAATTTGAGAATAGTCGGTTCCATACTGGCTATTTTCATGTATTTGTCTTTGTCATGACAGTCAAACGTATTGAGATGTGCTCTCACGTACTTATATTATGTAATGGTTGAGTAAAGTTGTACGTGTGTGTTGATTGGCATTTTTCCTTGTCGGAGTTTTGCTTTGACAAATGTTACTCTGGTTATTTTTTTTTACGTTCCTTCGAAATTGTTTTTTTTATCTGCACTGGGCACATAGGCCCTAGATAGCAAACATTCCAATTTTTATTATTTCTTTAAATGTTTTGCCCAAATTCCACAGGTTACAGTTCCATAGCAAATTATAGGAAAAAAGCTTTTAACATTTAGTGTAAAAATTGTATGTGAATCTTGGAATGAGATTACAGAATAGTATTGTGTTATGATTGTAAAGAATTCTGCTACTAAAGTGCATCTAAGTGAGTAAATTACAAATTTATTGTTGAGCCTCCATTGAATTTCTCGGCCCTAAATGATATGTTCACCTTTGTGCTCACTTTTTATTTTTACGTAGAAGTCGTTATGTATAACGATGATGGGCCCAATTCTTGTAGTATAAAACGACATCACGGTTTTCTTTTGTTAAGGTGCAATGCTCCTTGAATGCATTCTACCTTGCATACTACATTCCTCAAGCAGATTGGTTAGAACAGGGCCGGTGTAGTCCTGGGCAGGGTGGCAAGGCTGTTAACCCTCTCCCGTTCCGAGAAGACTGCAAGTTGCAGGGTGAGTGTCCTGTTCAACGCTGAATCTCACAACGTGCAAGCAGTTCAAGCATACATTTCA
Organism: Lampetra planeri; assembly: GCF_965212315.1. Lineage (NCBI taxonomy): Eukaryota > Metazoa > Chordata > Hyperoartia > Petromyzontiformes > Petromyzontidae > Lampetra > Lampetra planeri. Next base: position 19,616,528 of record NC_136108.1, on the reverse strand, counting down.
TTTAGAGGGGCACCGCGCCATGGGTTTTAAAGACATTTTACTCACCACAGATAACTGTACCGACACGACCGTACTCTGTAATAGCTCCCACATGGCCGTGTGGGAGCCTCGGTACCGATAAAGTAATTTTATCGGTTTTTCTTCTGATTTTGTTCTGATGACATATGTGTACATGGAGTGCTTTAAATCAACACGATTAACCCTTTCGTGTACATCATCGGAACGGATTCGGAAGAAAGAGTAGGTGTATAGCTATCCGCGACTTATGATTTAGCTGCAAGACTGAGCTTTAGAAGCACAGTACTCTGCAGTCGAGTATGCCAGAGGTATTGCCAACGTCCCAAGTACGATTGATGCTGCACGATCTACATGTGTAATAAAAGACTCGACCACGGTATCTGGCTTGGTGTCCTTTATTCGGGTTCGTCTACTCTTCCCACACGGCTCTCTCCCTCTGAGACCCTCCGCTCGGCGCCGACGCTGCTGTCGCTCCCGTAGCCGCTAACAGCCTCGCTGCTGATCTCCTCGTGTCGCTCCCGTAGCCTCTAGCAGCCTCGCTGCTGATCTCCTCACGCAGCCTCTCCGGCTGCCCTCGCTGCAGTTCCACCACTGCTCTCCCTCTCCGAGCAGTCCCACTGCTGCCTCTTCGTGCAGCCTCGCTGGCTGCTCTCGCTGCAGCCTCGCCGCTGCTCCCTGGGTTGGTCACCGCTGGCCGACGGTGCCAATCCTCTTTCCGAGTGTGTGTGGCGATCTCGCCACTCCTCCCAGCCTTCGCCCTGCGTGGCCTCACCCTAGTCCAGTCTCCAACAACCTCCCTTCCTCTTCCGGTTTCTCCCCTTAAAGACCCGAACCCTTCTCCCACGTGACGTAACTCCTCCCCCCCGTGACGTCACATCCGGAAGGTCGTTTACGCCCGCATTACACCACCCTCCCCCGTAGAGAAAACCCAGCCGACCTCGGCTGAACAAAACTCCAACAGTAATGCGGGCGAAACCGACCCTGACACACTAAAGGACACGAAGCATGCAATAATTATAACAGTAAAACAACAACACAACATAATAATCAACGAAACGTAAGAGATTTAGAACGTGTGCGGGTCGCCGGCCCGTCCCGGACGGTCGGCGGCCCACCCGCAGAGCGGGAGCGTGATGGGGTTTTAAGAGTGACAGACCACAATCCTCCTGTCGCTGTTGGAGGCCCACCAACGTCCCGTGTCCCCGAGGGCTCAGCCCCGGAGGTGTCCCGCGATTGTGCCCGCACCGGGGTCGGAAGGGCTGCAGGGCTCGGAATTCCCGCAGTCCTGGCAGGCACCCCCCGAGCAGGGCCCCCCGTCACCTGCGGTGTCACGGCCGGTCTGTCTGTCTCGGAGGTTCCTTCCTTGGCACGTCCGTTGACGAGGCCTCCTGCTGGGGCTGACCCGGGACGCGGGCCCAGCAGTCCCTGGCGTAGTGGCCCTTACGCCCGCAGCGGAAGCAGTCAACGTCGTTGCGCCGTAGCGCAGGCCCTGCGTCCCGCCGGGCCCGTACCGGTGGTGCAGCGCGCGGGGCCGGCCCACCGCGGCCCGACCATGGACCAGAGGCGGCCGTCAGCTCCTGAGGGCCCCCCCCATCCGGCACGTAGACCGCCTTCTTAGGGTCCCAACCCAAGGCGCCTCCCTCGACGATGGGCCCCCCCGTCCACGCCGCGACTTGCTTCCACCGTCGGAGGTTAAACTGTGCATCTAAACATTTTGCTGCCGCCCGGGAAGTGAGCTTCTCGTGCCCACACACAGACATGGGAATCCCCAGATCCCGAGACTGCTCGAGCATCTTACCTAAGATGAGAGGCTTGAGCAGGTCAGGCTTCGTCTCCGGATATGCGGCCATAGCCAATTCCAGCACCGCACCCCTATATGCCACCGGCGATTCCTCGGGCGCTCGCTGTCGTTGAGCAAATCGGCGATGAGCATCATCAGGTGGCTCATAAGCGTCCGCCATTTCGTCAAAAACTCCACGTAATGTTCTCTTCCTTTCGGCCGTTATGGAACGAAAGAATCTGACCGACTCGTCATCAAGAAGAGTCGGCAAAACTTCCAAAGCCTCAGCGTCGGTCCACCTAGCAGAACGTACCGCTGCCAAAAATCTGCAGGCGAAAGCACTCCAATCGCCCCCGATGGAGAATTCCTTGACCGTAGTAAGATGCCGACTGCGACTCCTCAGCACGCCGTCCTCAAGCGATAGTTCATCCGGTGGTAGGTTCAAAATGGCGTCGAACCGCGGCGTGGTCAAGATGGCGGCTTCGTGTCGCGTGGCTGATGGCGTCGACAGCGAAGGCAAGGCGGCGGCCTGTGGACCACCCTCGGCTCTCCCCATCGCCGTCCTCGGCGTGACGAGGTGACATAGCTGCGCCAGGACGTCCTTGAGAGTCTCAAGTTGCTCCGCCATCTATTGCCATCGGAAATCCACGTCCGTTGGTGCTGACGGACCCGCCACCGCGGCGACATCTTCAACTCCCGTTCCCGCACTCGCTTCAGCAGGGCTCTCCTCCACCACCGCAGCTGAATCCATCGTTGGAGGAAGGTCGTCGTCGTCGGATGAAGAAGCAGATCCTGGCGTCGGAATATTCTTTTTTCTTACTTGCTTCGACATGCCGTTACACTTCCAACACCAGTGTAATAAAAGACTCGACCACGGTATCTGGCTTGGTGTCCTTTATTCGGGTTCGTCTACTCTTCCCACACGGCTTTCTCCCTCTGAGACCCTCCGCTCGGCGCCGACGCTGCTGTCGCTCCCGTCGCCGCTAACAGCCTCGCTGCTGATCTCCTCGCGTCGCTCCCGTAGCCTCTAGCAGCCTCGCTGCTGATCTCCTCACGCAGCCTCTCCGGCTGCCCTCGCTGCAGCTCCACCACTGCTCTCCCTCTCCGAGCAGTCCCACTGCTGCCTCTTCGTGCAGCCTCGCTGGCTGCTCTCGCTGCAGCCTCGCCGCTGCTCCCTGGGTTGGTCACCGCTGGCCGACGGTGCCAATCCTCTCTCCGAGTGTGTGTGGCGATCTCGCCACTCATCCCAGCCTTCGCCCTGCGTGGCCTCACCCTAGTCCAGTCTCCAACAACCTCCCTTCCTCTTCCGGTTTCTCCCCTTAAAGACCCGAACCCTTCTCCCACGTGACGTAACTCCTCCCCCCCGTGACGTCACATCCGGAAGGTCGTTTACGCCCGCATTACACATGGAAGCTGATCGCTTGACGCCGATTCACCGGCGAGTCTTTGAGATAACATCTTTTTCTTTTTTCTTCTAACACCTCATTCATCATTGCCAATGGGGTTACTTCACCTGCAGCTTCCCTTCCTATAGATGGTATCGAGTCCGGCAGACTTGGCACCTGTTCAGGGGCACTCAACTTACCCGAGAAAAGTGTGGTCTCGTGGTGGCTGTGCCCGAGCTACTCCAAACTAGGAAGGCGCTCCATGTGCTTATGCCACTGTTGGCGTTGAGGCACCTTCTCGTATTGTTGCCCACCTGAATGAGTTGCACCCACCATTGGAACCTCCTTTGCCAGTAGCAAAATATGATAATTGTATTTTTTACCCTTTAATCTGGCGACAAAACTGACACCTTTTTTTTACAAGGAGTCATGTTTGCATTGACCACAAAACCTGCGGTCGGAATACAAACAAAAAACACAACTCTGATCATGTATGCACTGTCCTTGAAATTGATTGGTCCACACCCGAGACAGCTTTTCTTATAGTCTAGTCTCACATGGTGTTGGACCAGATGACGCCTTTTGGCGTATTACGAGATGCACCCATTTAGCCCATTGGGCTGAGTTCCGTCAGCAAGAAAGTTTTCATCAACAGAACTATCGACTGCACCACTTTGCCTGCAAGTCGCGTGTTTTTAGATTTTTCAACCTTATCATTGGTTGATCCCAAGCCATTGGGGACGAGGAACTGTGCTTTTAGCATGCTGTGTTTGGGGAATGGATTAAAATACCTAATCCCATGGTCATGGTGCTTTAATGAAGGGAACGGTTTGTAGCTGCTACCATCTGGTCTGCAGGGTATTGTACATACAATGGTGTGTCAATTCTTATTCATCAATAATCACGTTAAGACTTGAGACTGCCTGTCTTACGTGTTCCGTTCAGTGACTTGAGATTGTTCATGCTCAAGTAAATCATTGTTTTGTATCGACGGTGTCAACTCTTGTCATTTTTCTTGTCCGCAATATGCATTGTTCTGCACGTTTCATATACTGCAGAGATGAAACTAGACGCCAATCAGGAGCAGGATGATTTTAGTGGGTGCATATTTCCTTCGTTTACTCCTGGCATCGTGTACGAGAACATAGCTAAATATTTTCAATCGTAAATTACTAAATTAACAGTCTGGGTAATGAAAAAGAAAATAAGAATGGACACCGTGTGAGCTCTTGGTGCTGGGTTTTCACGAGGGACTGTAAGCTGTAGGTAGGCCTCTTGGAATTGGGTGGATATGAGTGTGAGGGCCTTTGTGGCAAATGCTTGTAACCAGTGGAACCTTGTGGCAGATGAGACTCGAGGTGGTAGCAGATGGAGGATCGCCTCCAGGATGGTGTTCCCCTAAATAATGCTGTCATCAATTTCCAGGAAGCTCTCGCCTAGAAAGCTGTGGTGGCTCTAGAAAAAAAAAGCCAACAAGCGTGGCTTGTCCAGCTGAAGAAAATTTAGGAAATGGCCTTGAAATAGAAATAAATAATGTGGTGCAGGTGAGTGATGATGGCAGTGGTGATGGTTATATGGGTCATGGTGATTTGTGAGATGTTCGACTCAGAGATTTTCATGGATTACACATGAGTATGGAGCTGGATTACGGCTTAACAACATTCTTGTTGATTTAGTGTTGAAAGTGAGACTATGAATGTAGAATTCTAGAAAAGTTCCCGGATGTTGCATCCATAGCCAGGAAGTTACCTGGTTTCTGTTCAAAGGAAATGTGGCGCTGCGAAGTCTTTGCACAGTTTCAGCAAGACGGAGCGTTGACGATGGACATGTCGAGATTGTATGAAGTGAGGAAATTGTCCGTTTTGCTCAGTTCTCATGTTGCTGGAGAACTCGGTCCAGATGACTGTTCTTTATGCAGATAGTGGCTGTGAAAATAGATGAGGCTTTGCTGTTCCTTTTCTGACTGAGCACTTTTTTTCCCGATGATAGGTAAACCAAGGAGTTAGCTCAATAACAAAAAGTAATGTTTGTCGGTTGAAGCGTACATTGAATATTCTACTTTTTTTGGTCTCCACTAAGGATATCAGCAAGGTTATAACTTTCCTTTGGCCAGACTACCAAATAATGTGTGTGCAGCTTGGCAGTAGGTGCCACACTACCGTTATACATTCATCACGAAGATTGCAACCCATCAATGAGCTCGACTTTAGCACCTCCGATAACTTTGGCACCCTGCTCAACAACAATAATAACCGAAATTAGTTGGATCGGTGCCACTCCAGATGAATAATGATAATTATTGTTGGAGCTTCACTGGGGTTTATTTAACCGGGCATTTCACAAGGAATTGTCCCACTTTCGGTAACACCTGGTATTAATCTTGGCTGTCAATTTACGTGAAATGTTCATGGTATAGTGACCCATATACCGGTATATTTATTCACCTTTGCACTTGTATGTGTGCAAAAGTATAAATGCATGTGCAATTTATATATATGTTGCGTACACACTTTGACATGGTGTTTACGTATTATTGTTGCGTATGCATTCATACGCTACAATAATCGGTGTATACAGAAGTGTGCATGCACGGTGTGCATATGCATGTGGATGCATGCAAGGATATGCTATATATGATTGTGTATACAGTATATACTGTGATGTATATGCAGTATGGATGGTGAAGTTATTTCGCACCATACGTAGCCAACCGTGCTAATCGGAGGTGCAGTGCATGAACGTACGTGTGTGGATACGTATGTGTAGAGTGCAATATACCGAGGAAATCCTAAATGTGTGCATGCATGCACGTGTGCCTTGACATACCGAGAGGTATCATTGAATCATGCTCTCATTTAAATGGCTAAGACATTGTCCAAAATCATGCGGTTGGATCGTCATAACTCAACCATTGGGAGCAGTCGCCACCCCTCCATGCCCCTCCCCTCCACCCTGTGCTTGCTTGCGTGTGTTTAGAATCCTGTGTTAATGGTAGAATTTCAAGCTCATTTGTTTTTCACTCTAACTGCTCTGCAGTTTTTGTTACACATTTACATTAAATATTTTGTCGAGGATAACCCGCGTGATTTGTGACTGAGAGAGCAACAATCGCACTGCACTGTTGAGTACAGGCAGACCTCGCTTAGCACTCAACGTGTGTTCCTGGAGAAATAAGCACTAATTCAAACGGGCACTAAAATGGGGTCGTCATAACATTGTATACACAGGCATACCTCTTACAACGCTGCCTCGTATAACGCTGTTTTCTTATCATGGTGTTTGTCCTGGAGAAAAATTCCTTTGCGGGTCAGCCCCCCGTATACTGAATAAAGTAGGCGTGGCGTTGGCCATAGGGGCGTGTCTTTGCCCATATATGATTTTGTTGAACCTGAATCGAGGTGTCTATTGTATCGATTCTGAGCGTAGTCGATCCGACAGCCACGTTAAGAGCATCGTTTCATCGAGGGTTAATTACTGCAGTGATTCATTGGCGATCCATGGATCGAGTAATCCCATTGGTTAGTATAGCTTCCCACGGGACGTGTTTACGTCAGATGGTGGTTAATTACATAAGCTCCGACCACAAATGCCATTAAAAGTTTTTTGTTAAACACTGTGTACTGTATAATTATTAAGGCTATCACCGATACCCCAAGGAAGCCCTCGTATATCTCTCATAGGTAAAAAAGTGTCGGTAACGCATCTCCATTGTTATAATGGCCTCCAATAGCGCTGTTTTATATAGCGCGCCATTTACCAAGAACGCATCCTGAGCGCTATAAGAGGTGTGCCTGGTTATGGGGATGAGTTCCCGGCATAATTATTCCGTTCGTATGAGCAAATGTGGGCTTCATCTGGGGCATCGGTAATGACACTAATAATACAGATTGTAAACATTTTATGAATGAAATATACATAACGTCAATAAGTATTATGATCTATATTCACGAGTGATATTCTACCGTACTCCTACACGGCAGCGGTGGGAGGCGAGGTCTTGGTGATGCCCTCAGTCTAAATCTCTGGTGAGGTTTCTGTGAGGTGTATCCTGAGACACCTGGTCTCTTGAGTTCGCACCTATTTATTGCCAATGTAATCGTGACCACGAATCGTGATAATCAAATCGGTGGGGATCTGGTTGGCTGAGAGCATGCGTCGCTCTAATTGGCTGAGCGAATGATGGGGGGGGGCGGGTAGGTTTCCTCGGCCGACGCTGCTGCTGCATGTTCTCGCTCGTAAGCGCTTTACAGAAGTTTTGATTTCATTTTGTTTTGGTGAAAACAAAAGCATTCCAGGACAATTTAGCGCTATAACGAATCCGCGTTCTATGGGATCGCGCTAAGCGAAGTCTGCCCTGTACTATACATAACTACACCCACAGTGCACAGTCATCACAACAAAATATACACTTTTTGTGATCATTCTTTTGCCACCTTTTGAGGCATTTAGTGTAGAATAAATGCGTACAACATTCCGTGTGGATTTTTGTTGCACTTTTCATGTTAGGTGTAATTTATCGGGTAGTTCTGTATGTATTTTAAACTTCTTTCGCACCGTACGTAACCAGCAATACCTATATCACAAATGTTCCCATTGTTGTAGGAGCAGATGTCTGGACTAGTGCTTTCCCCTTTCAGTCCGGCTAGCTGAAGTCGTATAATTACTATTTTAGTTGATTATGATTATTTTCCAAATACATAACCAGTGTATCGACATTGTAGTCGGTATTATATGTGAACATGTTCCAATTTAACTCCACAGATGTTCGCATAGAGTGTATATGGAGTAGTTAAATGTATGTATAGTGAATTTATTTTGCACCGTACGTAGCCAACCGTGCTCATCGGAGGTGCGGGGGAAGGACAACAAATTAAATACAAAAAGCATTTCTAAAGAAATTATTTTCAATTTAAATTTAAAAGTGCAAAGCTCCAGTGGCTTCCAAATATCAGAAGTAAGAGTGTTCCAAACGGCCACAGAAGCTCATCTGAAGGTGTGCGATGCAGTGGCCGTCTTTGTTTTAGCCAAAAGCCGCTGCGAGGATGACCGGAGTTTTGTGATGCTCCTTGATGAGATCAGCAAGATATTGTGGTTCATTTGTGGAAAGCACTTTGTGTGTAATACATGTAAATGGTGGAGGTAGCAATATTAGTAAGAGACGGAAGAGAGGATTGAGGATGTCAGATGTACACGTACAGACACGTACATTTGGATACATGGGCCAATGGATACACACCAATAAACTAATGAAGCCAGATTATTGCCATGTACAGACACACGTGTGCATGCACAAACACGTGTACGGAACATCCGACGTTTTTTTTTGCAGATGCACAGAAATACACATGAAAGGCATGGTTGTGTATGCACAACCATGCCTCGTGTTGGTGAAAACAAACGCATGCAAATTTCGAAAGCACAATCGCAAAGTTATTGAAACCAAAGCAGTTACGTCACTAGCCTAGAGTACAGGAAGATATTGCTTTTGGGGCTCTCAAATGACTAATGCGGTGATGTGTAATGTGGTGTTTTATAAATGAGCTACCAATATACACTATACTCCGTTTCCAAGGCTTAATTTCTTTGCCACTAAAACCCATATTATGCCCTTACAGATGGACCATTCTCTGAATCTCCACCTGAATATCATGTTACTGTCATAACCATTGCCATCTTCACCACGACCATTGACTTTACCACTGCATCATAACACCCACGTTATAATTTTAATCACCATGAACTTTACTATTAACCACCACAAACAATCATCACTGTCAATACCACACCATCACAGTCATGCATTAGCGCACAGTCATTTAACTCGTTCCATCACCACCACTATGATGACAGACCACCAATGTCATCACAATTGCCACTGCCATGACCACATACATAATTTTCATCATCACTTCACTGACCTGCAATTCACCCATCATCACCTCTACCACCACCATCCCTACCACATCACTTTTGGCCATGCCACAATCATTTATCAGCATAAGTATAACAATATTACTTGCATAAGTCACAAATAATTGGTGCTCACATACACGATTAGAAGTGTGGATTGTGAGATTAAAGAATGTTAAGCAATGCATTGTCCCATGCCTGCTTTGACATGTTGCATATTTAAATGTTATACTAAATCATCTGTCGGTGATCATTTTTGGTTTGTTCTGGCTGACGGGCATTTATGCATACGTGTACACAAAGAGGACCACACATTTTGCTCTTCATCAAGGACTCGTCAGTCCTCTATCATTAGTTTTTTGCAATTTAAACAGCAATTATTCAATACACAAATTGTTGTTTGTTTATCCCCTCAACCGTGAGAAGCAATGGGCTCATTACATTTCACCTTTTGTTCCCGTAATCTTAAAAGCCAACTATTGGTTCATTTAAGTATTTGATCATTTAGCTTCATTTCAGTCGATATGGATAGCATGTTATGTAAACATCTCTAAATATATTATAATAATTTTAGCTTCCACTAGGTTAGGTGCTTTTTTATAATCTACAAAGGCTAGCCATAATGGTTCTTGATCTTAGTTTGTCTATACCAGAATATAATGGATGGTACACGTGTCAATCGTAGAGAAACCTTTCTTAAACTGGACTTTGTCACGTGGTATGTATTTATTCTGTTCCCATAGATCTTTGTGAGCAAATTATATGCACGTGATTATAGTCTAATGGGTCTGTAATAATTAGAGTTAGCTTTAAGACCATGATTAGAAGAAGATTTGAGGCATTGTTCCATGATTTAGATATTTATTTTTAGATAAATATTTAGTAAACCCTTCTGCTAATTTTCTTGAAGTTATGATTTTTTTTCCCTAAAATAAACCAGCTGCATGAAGTTTGCTTGAAAAGGGTAACAAAATTAATATCAGAAAGGAACTCTGACAAGGAGACTTGCCTTCAATCTACATTATTATTCAAAGCAGCATTTGAATATATTTTTCAAAAATTCTAATGGAGATAATATTGGTTTAAACATGAATGAAGAGAACATTAACCCTCGGGGTTTTCTTCTGACAGTGTCGTTATAACAATGAGTGAGAATGGTTAATAGAATATTATTTAATAACTCAGTGGAAAATTGTGGGGCTTGATAAATGAGCGATACACAAGTCACGTGCAACAAGTTCAATAAACAAATTGAACATCTGTCAGAGGAGGATTGATATGTTCAATTTGGGAGTGGAACAACTACATTAGACAGTACAGTGACATCTGATTAAAACACGTGTGGAAACCTTGTATTCTCTTTTGTAATGTAATATGGAATGACAAATGCAATGTAATCTGGAATGACAAGTTAAATTAAAAGAAAATTATGCAACAAAAAACAGCAAAATGAACAACAGCAAAAAAAAGTTGCAATTTGCCTGTCGCTCACGGTGGTTGTCACGTGTTCCTCTTTTCAGTTATTTCACGGTGGATAAGGGCGTCCCAATGCCGTGCTTGTGGGAGTTATTTGCCCATACTTTACCACGCCGGTCAGTGTGGGTTGGTGTCGGCAGGGAGAATAGACGTGGGCGCATCGACCTAGAGTTCAGCAATGGATTTTGTTGAACTGCACCGTGCTACCCACAAACAAAGCACATCCCTACTGCAGCCTGCCATTCTTGCTGGCCTTCCAACCAATAAGGAATACCAATAAATAAATAAACTACGTAGAGTATAAGTCATTGATCTGAGGAGAGCCTTACTTCTAAGACTTCGATACTTATCTGAGCACACTGCCTTCTCGATAGGCTAAATCATCATGCATTACTTAGTTTGACATATTTTCATGCAATCACATTCATTTGAGATGTCAATGCGAATGCATCAGCCACCCTTGGCCGACCTCCCGAAAAAAACGCCGTCCAAGCTGCGTCGGCAAAACCAGCCCTAGTCAGTTTCGCGTCACAGCCCGCGTCACAGTTTCGCGTCACAGCCCGCGTCACAGCCCCACGTCACAGCGCACGTCACAGTGCGTGTTACTCCGCGCCGTTTACCAGCAGGTGGCGGCTGTGTTGTAGCGCAGCCTTGTTGCCTGCTGCAACGGAGCACCGAGTCGGTTTCCACGACGTTGCCGTCGACGATCACTGAACAACCGTAATTCCATTGGCTGCATCGCCATGCTGGTACTACGTAGGTCGAATTTACGTCGCGGTGGCGAGTAGAGATAACTGCCGCAACTTTGCACGTTTATTGTAGGTACGTTTGTCAGAAACGTGTTTAAATGTTATTCACGCGATAAATCTGCTGTGGGTTTCTACAAAACATGCTATTCTGAAAGGTATGTTCATATGAGGGATATTATAGCAGAATTTAACTTTGTACACAAGTTGCAGACGTTGACTGTTAAGAAAAGTAAGTGGGCTTGGTTGGACAGGACATCTCATTCGAAGGGATTATGACAAGTTCTCGAGACTAACCGTGGAGTGGGAGCCAAAGGATGGAATGCGCCCAATTACATCCACTGTGGAGATGGAGCAATGAAAACTGCTCTTGTACAGGAACCAGATGGATTGGTGCATTGCAAACACATGAGACATGGCGATAGCTTGGGGGAGATCTTCTTCCAACAGTAAGGTGTATCATGGTTTTTATGATGGTTTTTTATCATATCAAATTTTAATATCAATGTCATTAAAAGTTTCCCTTTACTCATACTGATGAAGTGCTCTTGTTCTGAATAATGGTAGGAGTCTCCTTGCCTTTAGTCACCTCCGATAAGAGTTTCATCAGAGCCATGTGACTATAGTCGTGGTTCTTTATTGGTTCTTCTCTCACCGTAACTTTTTTTTCTGGTGGCCGTGGTGAATGAGTGTTTGGAAAACTCAATATGAATGGATTTAGAAGTTGTTTTCCTATCGTTGTGACTTCTCAATTTGGAGGGATATCTTGTTTCTTGACCTGCTCTCGGGGTGTGCATGTGGTCATTGATGAATCAATAGTTTATATATTATCGTTGGATGAGGTTTAGGCCATTTCGTCTCTGAGTATATAGTATTTTATACATATACCAAGGTGCTTGTTAGTTGCGTTCTGAAATAATCTATTTTCCTTTCAGAAGTGCAAAATTAGATCATTGATAAGACGTTCGTTGTCTTGTGTAGACACAGCACGAACATGTCAGCCGCTGTTATGCTGATTCTTCACCTGAATAGCTCTGCAATTATACCCTTCATCGCAGCGCGTAAGCATTGTAGTCGTGAGCGTCATTCATACCGGTAGACAGTCCAGCTGAGGAAGGGTCGCTGCATCCTGCTGCACCCGCTTTCTCCCCCCCCCCACCTTCCCCTTTTCCTCTAAAATGAGAGTAAGCAACTGCATTTTAATGTATGGGAAGCCGTAAGCAGTGTGGCAATGCTCTCTCACGCCTCCCCCCCCCGATAAACATTTTCATTGAATCACCTCTACTTATAGGGGCGTTCGACTGAGTCAGGACTGTTGGCCCGACCATGTATGTAAATATGTTCGTGAAATACGGTGCTGATGATACGGCACGCGTGCGCGCCAATAGTTTTTGTTTTAAACGACTGACGTTGAGTGAGTTTGTATGCGAATAAAAAAAAGCAACTCCATACAGTAATCCACCGGCTTTACTGGAAGCAATTTCATAGACGTGAAATTAAGGGGTGTTAGCCAATTGTGGTAGAATGAAACGATGACAACTGATGTTACTTTTAATTTCTCCCTCTCGATGTATATCTGTATATGTCAACATTCGTGTTCTCTTTGCTAATTGAGAAACAAGCTAAATGAAGACCACAGACTCTGCTGTGTGACTTTGACCCATGTTCATCATGGTGTGTGTTTTGGTCAGTTGGGCATCAAATAAATCGTTTCCCTAAGCAAACATTTAAGTTGATTTAGCACTCCCCGTTTTAAATATAAACTGTTTAATATGCATACAGGAACATTACATGTTTAATATTCGTCTGCAAAAAGATCATGTGTCTACTGTCCGTCAGAATTTAATAATCTGCCCTGCCTTTGGCCGGCCAGTAGGTCAGTATAAATGTAGGCTTAAACATTTTGTTTATTAATAGTATATCAATATAAGCCAGTGTATTAAAGACGTCTAAAATCGTGAGCAGATAATTTCGATGAGACAGTACATTCGAAGGCATGTGGACTTTCCCATATTATATATGAATCTCCCTTTTCAGTTTTAAGAGTAGGGTACGTACGCATTGTACAAAATGCATTCAGTATTGAAATGTCGAAATGTTGTTTATTTGGCATTGTCTGAATTCCATAGCATGCTGGGGTTTTAAAAAAGCATTGGCATTAGTCTAAACAAATGCACTTAAACTAAGCATTTAATATATGCAAACGTCATTGCACCAAAAAAACAACTACTCTGAAAGCATATTTCGTTTAACGTTCGGCTGTAATACCCCTGGTGAAACCATCCTTGATGTTTATATGCTGTCGATGTGCTCGTCATTTTTTTTAAATTGATGAAGCTCATCCACACGTGTAGTCCACTTCCTTCGCGTTGCACAATTAGAGTAACTCAAATCGTATCGAATCCTCTCGTAACGTTGCTGTGATAATGTGCAGTGTGAGTGCATGTGGAAGGTCATATAAACAACAACAATAACAAGGTCGTTTCCTATAACCATTTTTAACAAAAACAATAACTTGGTTATGGTCGATGTGAATAAGTCGAGATAAGAGACAGTTTTGCGTGCGGTGACCTTAAATGCACCACGTGACAAAGTTCATATGTTGGCTCATAAGTTAGCGTTGAACGCAATAGCGTTGCATGGGTGTTGTCGCTTAAATTTTGTTTGATAATTGTTCATGCATTAAAATATAAAAAAACAAGTTACGTAGTTTAATACACTACGTACTATATAAACAATGAGTACTAGGAACTGTTTATTAGTTTGTTTACACTTGGGATGTTTGCGCAATGTGTTGATTGCATCAGTATTACAGACGTGGAAAGGAGTATTTGGTGTTCGAACATAAATTAATTTGAACTTTTACTTATCTGAAAGTTACGTGGCAGTATTTGACTCCTCTTGCAATGTCTTCAAGCCAGTTCAGAATTTATAACGCATACAAAACATTATTGGGAGGTCTGTGGACAGAATTATTTAAAATTGTGCCTATTTTGCTGGGAAATTACTTTAGAAAATGCGCACAACTTAGTGAGTTGTAAGCATTTTTGTGTCGTGTATGCTTTGGTGAGGTTTACCATCTGTTTATTTATCCTTTATAAGTTCTTTTAAAAAAATGTCATCCCAACATATACCCATTCATTCGTATAAGATTTTTTTTCCAGAAATAGTTTGTGGAAATTATTATTCTTTATTGACTAGCAATAATTTACACCCCCGCCCCCTGGCTGAGACAAGTCACGGTTGTGATGCGTCACGTCCACGTTGCCGTGACTTTACAAGGCCCCCCCCCTCCCCCCATTGTGTAATGGTTCCTTCTGACCGAGTCACGTGATAGGTGCATTGTTTTATTTTCAAGTTATGACTCGTACTACAATGTTAAATATACCTGGAAAGAGTACCTTATTATCTGCCACAGTATTCACCATCCATTATTGATGGGGATATAACACCGACGCTCTAAAGACGTTTCATATTTACATATTTTGTTTGGCTCCTGACATTGTTTACTTTACAAGTATAACATTACACTTGATAGTGTTGTACATTTTTTTTTTAATCTGCACAGAGTTATTTGCTCAGCTTAACTTAGATTTCATCCTGACACACGTGTTGCGCCTCTTAAACATCTTCCATGAGTTCCCATTGTGATCGCTCGGTGAAGGTTATCCACCGTTCAACGTTGTGCACACGACTAGGTGCTGGGGTTTCCCCTCCTTTACGTTAAAACTATCCGACTCGTGTGTGTTTGCGGCATTGCCAGTAACGAGTCCTTACTTTGCACCCGTGCATTGCTTTGTGGTCTAATGACAATGCCTTGGACAACAATGTGCAGTTCCCCCCCCCCCCCCCGTGGTTCTAGGAATGGATGGAACATTCACATGTTATATATAGGAGGATTGAAATAAGGTAGACAATGGTGCCCATAGAAATGAGAAAAAGAAAGTTTCGTTTCTGGAGTGCAAGTCGTCTTGTGTATTGAGACAAGTATTTGCCGTGATGAAATTGCCCGCTGATTCGATGTTTTACCATGGCGTCACACGACGTTCCCACCGTCATTATTTTTATCAGCAAAATATGAGTCGCCGTCGTATATTGCAATGTTTTAAAGTGCACGTCGAGGTTGATGAAACGATGTGAAATTTGCGAACGTAATTGCCACACGAGTGAAATTTTTTTTTAAATCTGTCTCATCTGATTGTGGGTATATTTTTTTATTCATTTGAATCTCCTTTCAAAAGTCCCACTCGTGTTTTAGTTTAATTAGGGATAATAATAATACGAATATGATAAACGGTCACAATGATACAAGGCTCAACATGGTGGGTTTGGGACGAACCACGCTGGTGGTCACGTGGCCTGAAGCAGTAACCACCTCCACGACCAGCCGGTGGTGACTCCTTTTCTTTTTGCAAACCGTTCTCGTATTATATTTAGTAATTTATTTCATCTGTTCTCTATTATACAAGGTGTAATAATGTGCAAAAAAATAGTATGTGTAGTGTTCATCTTATAGTACATGGCAAAATCAAAAAGCCCGAACCATTTTTAGTCATGATATCACTTCGGCTGATCCAAAAACGTATGTTGCCCAGCCAATGAACGCAAAATGTGTAGGTGCAGGTATTGGATGAACTTATACTTAGGCTGGTGAACATACGGCAATACCTGTCAGCATATGATTGTTGTTGTGGTGAACAAGAGTGGGAAACCTTGCTTAATAAACTGACTAATAAATCGAATTACTTCCATGCTTTTCAGCAATAAACTGATGTTAACTTTATTTGATATTGATGGTTGTAAACATCTGGGTCACCTTGCAATGGTGCGAAATAATTGCCATCGTGTCTGTTCTCTTCTTTATACACTACAATGTACAGACAGCCTGTTGTTTTTTTTAGATAATTTTAAACGTCTATTTTTATATTGTAATATACAGATATAGCAACCCGAATGTCATTGCAATGATGATGTTTGTACTACCCCTCGAGTATATACTACACGGTTTCAATACCGATGACGTGTTGAAGAAAAGCGATGTTTTCATTTGGCTTGTTGTACTTGCTGTCTTTTAGCAAATCTTTTATTATCGTGTTTAATAAAAACCAATGTTTCAACATGGTTATTGCTTTCTATTGCACGTACAATCGATCGTAGCATTTGCATGGAACATCTCCAGATAATTGCTCATTGTTGGAGTATTTAATTAACTTAATTAGATGTTTTTCTGTATTATATATTTTTACGTGATTGTAAGCGTGTATTTTACGTCTGCTGCTGCTTTGACGATTGTTCCAGCACAGGTTTTTTTTTTTACGGCTGGTTTTTCAAACAAGCATAGAGAACAGACATGTCATTGAAATTCCATCAAGTTGTTAGCATTATTAAATAAGAATGTTGCAATGCCCCCTCTTCCCCTAGTCTTGAGTTATTCCTGTAGATCGTAATTTCTGATTCTACAGCAACCACCGTCGGCTTGCCACAGAGCGGGCACCTGTTGTCACGCTCGGACTTTATGACGGTCAGCCGATGAGGCCCCATTGGAGCTATGAAATTCTTTTACAATTACGACTACAGCCCAGGACGATCGTCGGCAAGTGGGCAGCAGCGTTGTCACACTGCGGGGTGGAAATGTTGCGAGGAATTGTTGACTCAGCCATGCGTGCCACTTGACCAGGAATTTTTCAACTCGCGGATTTCCGTAATGCGAGGCGTGCAGGAATGCATCGGTCGTGCTGCCAGCCAGATGAATGTTTTAATGTGGAGGCCGATCCCATGCCAGCCAGTACGGGGGGGATTGGTTCTCAAGCCAAGGTTTTTTTTGTTTTACCGCCGCTTGTCCAGTCGTGGCTGCCTCCATTGAAACGTTAAGATGTCCTAAGTGTCAGCTACCCACATCGCCATGCAAACGAACTCGGTAAAATACTTCATCCATTCTCATTAGTTGTTCATCATTTAAATGCACACTGCAAAGTTCAAGATTATTCTAACATATGCCTCGGCAACAAGCCGGTGTAACGAAGTCGACAATGTGACCCAACTTCTGAGCGGGAAAAATAAACAAATAAACCATTACAACTTCGTAATGGGTAACGTGAATATTAAATTAGGTAAAAGGAGCAGAGATGAGTGGGTGTGAATGGTGATAGGTTTGGTGAGGAGAGGAGAACGCCTCTTACGGTTGATATCCCACCCCCGTACCTCCGATTAGCACGGCTGGCTCTACGTACGGTGCGAAAGAAGTTCAACGTGAATCCGGGCTAAGGGAGATGGTGTTTACCATCCATGTAAAGGGCCGTGGGGCTCCTTCGAGTGGGAAACACTGACGTGGCGCCACCTGTGGTTGCATTCACTCTGTAGAACAGGGACCCTTGTACAATGACGCAGTCCAATCGATCAATATCGTATGTGCCAATATCGCCCTCAATAAAGTGGGCATCCGTGCACTTTTCAGCAGAACGGCAACGGCACAGGCGCGTAGAGCAACAGGATTGAAATGGGAAGCCCGTCACGCAGTTAAAATAACAACGGCAAAGATCCCCCCCATTGAGCCTTGACAAGACTGTTGGGGCAAGTGCTGTTGGCGAGCAGCAGCAGCAGCGCCTTTGTCTCCCCAGTACTGATGTTTACACGGCACCAAGTACTTATTGAAGGCCGAGTCGACCTAGGGGAGGCCCAGAACCGGTTCATTTAATCGTCACTGGTGTTGGTCGTGGGGGGTATTGAACTGGGATGGCCGGGTTCGTAGCACAGCGCGCTAACCGCAACATACACAAAGATCCCCCGAATAGCCACAACACGCGTTTGGGGCAAGTGCTGCTAGCGAGCACCGATGAAAGCGGGAAGGGCACACGATGCAGGTGGGTGGCCTTTGTCTCCCCAGTGCTGATATTTACAAACAGCACCACTGTGGGTTGAACGACCTCTGCCGAGCCGTCGCCATCGCTGGTGATCTTCGGATGCAACAATCCGCACAGCGCTAGCGCATGAACCGACTGAATCGGCGCCATCTCCTTGGTTGCCTCCGACTAGCACGGCTGGCTGCGTACGGTGCGAAAGAAGTTCAATGTACATACAGGAACACCTCGCACTTTCGTCTGGTTGGGGACCAGAGCGTGGACGAATGTCAAAAACGGACTAATGTCAAAGCAGAGACTTTATTTGGCTTGCACATTTATTTTGGCGCCGGCGAAAAAGGTGCGCGCAAGTAACGGCAGGAAATGTAATCACAGAAATGTGCACAGTAGGAATACTATAATTGTTTTTTTACCCTTTTTATCTGGCAACAAAACTGACACCTTTTTTACAAGGAGTCATGTTTGTATAGACCACAATACATGCAGTCGTAATGCAAACAAAAACATAACTCTGATAATATATGCACTGTCCTCGAAGTTGATTGGTCCACACCCGAGACAGCTTTCCTTTTTTTTCATTACGACTGCAGGTATCGTGGTCTATGCAAACTTGACTCCTTGTAAAAAAGGTGTGAGTTTTGTTGCCAGATAAAAGGGTAAAAAAACAATTATCATATTTTTTCTTCTGGCAAATGAGGTTCCAATGGAGTATGAATACAGTACACGTGTTTTTTTAATCACGAAAATAACTATGAACACTAGTATTTAACTGTTATCACAAAAATAACTATGAATTATTTACCATTAATCACAGAAATAAGTGCAGTCTTAGTGATCTATGAATAAACACAAATATCAGAGATGCTCACCGAACGACTTCGATTCAAAGACTGAACGAAAAAAATGGCGCGGACATCGTGGAAGAGGTTTGGGATGAAATCGAACGAAATTTGAAATGTAATCATTGAAAACGGCCGAAAGAGCGAAGCGACGAAAGTCAAGGTATCGCTGGACATTCTTCTCGAGACGTCACCTGTCCGAATCTACTTTGCACACGCGGGTAAGTGGGCCCCATTTGCGTGACTCCGCATCTTCGACTCGACGTTGAACCAACATTGAGTGTTGACTGGGAATTTCTGCATCAGCGGCGCGTCCAACGTGTCGAAGCGCTACGAATAATGGCCAGTGCTCGAAACGTCGCGAGATGTTAACGACATCGCCTGGTATGCAGGAGGTTATGGGTTCGATCTTGACCCTGATGCCTGCTGTATATTTGGAGTCTGCATGTCTCTCTTTCTGCGGTCTTTTAGATTTTTCTCCGGGTCCTCCGGTTTTTTCCCCTCCACATTTAGAAACATGCGTTTGGAGTAGTTGGCTGCTCTAAATTTCCACATGAGGGGCCGTCCATAAATGACGTCACGCGATTTTGGACAATTTTTGACCCCCCCCCCCCACGTCACACGGCGTCACAAAAAGTGAGACCCCCCCCCCTCGAATATGACGTCACAAAGCTCTGCCCCCACCCCCCAAAACCATGTTTTCATTTTGAAAATAAAACATGCTTCAAATCGCTTTAAACTATTGTCATTGTAGTGCGTATTTAATGTGGCGCTGCACTCTGATGTCGTAGGAGAAAACATTTATTAAAAAGTCTATTTAATTAAGTAGAACGTGTTGTCTATATTTAAAGTTGCGCATTTTGATGTGACGTCACACATCTCAAACCCGTCACACATCGTCACAAATGTCTGACCCCCCCCCCCCCCCAAGGTGCGTGACGTCATTTATGGACGGCCCCTAAGCCACTGAGATGAGCTATCCTTTGGGGCCAGGTCGCTTCTGACGAATGTGTTGAATGTGCTGTTATCTATCCACGCATAAGCACAGCAACGACCAACACCCGGGGCTTCTCTCTGCATGCAGATATGAAACGCGTCCAATCTGTCCACTCGTCAGGGTTTCGTGCAACAGCAAAAATAAACATGTTGCCCGCGTGTGACTGTCTGCCCGAGTAAAGGGTCGAACTCATTCCGCACAAAGTGCTCGACACGAATGAACCACGATACCTCGCTGATCTCGTCAAGAAGCAATAAACCATCAACAACAACTTCGGTCATCCTCGGCGAACCGCACTATCACGTGCGCTTCTGGAGGCGTCTGGGACGCCCCCCCTCCCCCCGCTGTAAATATGAACTTTTAAATCAACAGGCTGGCCCAGATGTCCCGTGACCCCGGTTTAATGCTCTAAACCTCATTTTTCAGGAAGGTTTATTTAAAGCAAATGAATATTCATACTTGTGGGTCACAAGACATCTGGAGCACGCTGTAGATTGTAAAGTCGTTTCTTTTTAACCGCTTTTTGTCCTAAGTTTGTCGTCCTTTCCCCGCTCCTTCGATCACCACGGTTTTCCAATGTACGGTGCGAAAGAAGTTCAACATCCATGCACAAATACATCCCGGCAGTTCTGCTGGCTTCCAACCGTCGTGCGTTCAACCGCGAGCACAAGGCGAGTGGAGGTAACCTCATCACCCCCCCTTCCCCCCTCCCCCCTCCTCCTTCCTCCTCCATAAACTCGACCAATTTACGCGGCGCCTGCACGCGCATTGTGTTGGCGGCCACAAAACCCCAGAATCCGCCTCTCCTCTCAACGTGCGCCCCACGTCCACCACCAAACCACCACCCCCCACCCTCCCACCTCCCTCCCTCCTCCCATTTGCCGCACTAATTAGGGCGGGCGAGGCGCGTTTTGTGATTTTAGATAATAATGCCGCTGAAAGAGCCGAGGACTCTCCAGCATGGTCGAGGTTAAATGCCGGGCCCACCAGCATGACGGCTCTTCAACCCCCACCTTTCGTGGGAACCGCGATGGCAGTTCCATTCATTCAATCGCAGCCTTGCAAAAGTGTGTGTGGCGGAGGGGTTTTTTTTTATACACCAGCGAAGCGGTGATGTTGTTTGATTCCTTAAAAAAAAGTTTTTTTTTTTACATATTTTTTTAATCAGAGTACCTACACAGCGGCCCTTGAAACGATGTGTCGCGGTTCCGATTGAAGTTCCTCTCTGCGGGTTAATCATTAGAGCGAAGGTTTCATGTGGCTGAGTGTTGGAGCTGGGCAGCTGGTGGCTCTGGGCAGAATTGACGTCCTGCTAAGTTCATTATAGAGGGACCTCCTACACAAAACCGCATTGCCCTGCCAAATACTGCGAAACAATGGCCCTCGTTGCGTATGACATCAGCAGATGTTGGGCGTGTGCACCGTTGCCAGTCGTATATTCCGGTCAGAAGTGTCAATGTGGCCTCAAGGAAATGAGCGAGTGGAGAAAGCCATGCTCCATGTCACACTGCCCTCCCTAGACGTATTTATTAGATGCCAAATAAACCCTTTGCAGAATGTTGCTTAAATCGTTAACTGCTTGCTAGAGAATTATAATTCAACTTCATGAGTCGCAATAGCAATGGGTTGTAAACAGACGTGTGCAATATATCATATCAACCACGCATATAATGCGTTGGTTGTTGCTTCCTACACGCAGTTCCTTGCAAAATAAACACAAATCCGATGGAATGTACACTTTTCCACATTGGCTTTCGTCGCATATTATACTAAACTAAATTATTTGTGATTTCACCAGGTAAGGCCCACAGCTATATAGCTCTTTTTCAGAAGCGACCTGGCCGTTCAACGAAGTGGCTTATCACGTGGACATTTATGACCAGCCTCAGACTCGAAAGGCGTGTTTCTCAATGTGGAGGGAAAAAACCGGAGGACCCGGAGAAAAATCCACGCGACCACGGAGACACCATAAACTCCAAATATACAGCAGGCGTCAGGGTCGAGGATCGAACCAACGACTTCCTGCATACCAGGCGAGGTAGTTAACATCAGGCCACCGCGGCCACCTGCATAGCCACTCGGTTACATGTACCCCACGTAACAGAGTGGATACACGTTACTTTGTATTTACGTCTTTGCAGCCCCTGTGCTTGACGCTGCCGAATATTAATTCATGAATGTGTCCCTATGGCTGCCCAGTTGACATACATCCAGAAGAAAATAAATATATACTATTTAAATCTGATTACTTTTGAAAGACATACAGTGCCGTACATGTAATAAGCATGTTTTTAATTAACTCCTGCAACCCATCTACATCTTCATGCTGCAAACGTGAATGCCAAATCCAAGTGTTTTGCAAACGTGATTTTCCACAGCGGAGCGCCGTGGGGATTAACGGACTCACGATCTGACAGCGACTGCCACAAGCTACATTAGGCTTTTCTAAAAACACTCACTCAGTTCCTGGCACACTCCCCCGTGGCACGTGGGAAATGTTTCTCGCGGCTGTGCAGTTTAAAACACCGGCTTGACCAGCGCAGAATGTGGCAACTTACCAGTTGGCTGTAGCTAACGTCGGTCAGACTTAACAAGGAATTCAATGTAAGGAAGGATACGGAGTATGCCTTTCACGGCGGTGTGCAGTTGTAGTTGTAAGCGTGCACGGTGAACGTCGTTGATACTACGCAATCCGTCAGCACAATGTGCATAACGTCGGGGGAAAACTAGCCTCATTTCTGGGAAATGAGTTTTAACTCATTCTGTGTTGGGTATAGCGCCCTTCGCAGTACACATTACAACGAGGTGCTTTACTAATTACAGCAACACAGTAATACACAAGCTATAGAAACGGTAAACAATTATACAGCAAAAAATAAACGGTTAAAACATTCAATACAGAGATCTTCCTCGTAGCAGCGGCTTTTGGCTGGCCATCAAACAAAGACGGTCACCGCATCGCGCGCTTTTAGATGCGCTTCTACGGCCGTCTGGAACGCTCTTGCTTCCGGTATTAGGAAGCCACTGGAGCTAGGCACTTTTTAATATCGATTGAAAAGTAATTCACTTAGAACTCCTTTTTGCGTTTAGTTTGTTCTCCTTCCCCCCGCGCACCTCCGATTAGCACGGTTGTCCACGTACGGTGCGAAAGAAGTTCAACATACGTACATTTAAGTTTGTGTCGTTAGTTATGCTTGTGCGCCACTGTCAACGTAGCAGCAGCAGCATCACCGAACAATGTGTTTCACGTTAAGATTTGCTGTACTGCCTTACCCTGCTAAACCAGGAGATGGCAATGTGAATGCCCACAGACAGAGGGAGCTTCGTGAATGCGCGTGGTGATCCACCCATCCGTGGGCGTACACCAACAGTTTAGGGTAAAAGCACAGGCGGTACGTACGTATTGTGTGTTGAACTTCTTTCGCGCCGTGCGTAGCCAAGCGTGCTAATCGGAGGTGCGGTGGAAGGACAACAAACTAAACACAAAAAGCAGCTATGAATAAATGAGTTTTCAATATTGATGATTTAAAAGTGCATAGTTTCAATGACTTCCTAATATCGGAAGGAAGAGCGTTCCAGACGGCCGCAGAAGCGCATCTGAAAGCGCGCGATGCTGGTGACCGTTTAGTTCGATGGTGACCGGAGTTTTCTTGATGCCTTGCTGACGAGAAATCAGCAAAGTATTGCGATCCGTTCGTGGCAAGCACTTTGTGCGTAATGAATGCGACCCTTACAATGTATTCGTTTGGCAGGCATGCACTGTGTGGATTGTGTCATAAACATATCTCGTGTTGACACTGGCACGTTCATACATGCATTGCCTCGCTTCTTTTATTGCATCAGATGTTAGTCGTATAATGTCCCCACTTCATTTAGCCTCTTTCCCAATGGGCATCGTCGCGTGGACTGTATTTTCAAAACCGAAGCACGTTGTCCAGGTTACTAATGTGGACAGGCAACATCTTTGTACCTTGTGTTTAATGTGTGTGGAACTCTGACACACTCATGAGCACGCGTCACAGTTTATTTGTTTTCATGAGAGGTGCATTATTTATTTATTATAATAATAATAATGTCGAAATAACGAGGCAGTGGTCGATGGGTGTTTAATGAGATTATCTCGTGGATTCGTAAGCGAAGTTCGTGGTTTATTCCTTTATAAAGTTTTATCATGCAATGGTGCTGTTTCATTAGATGCACACAATACATTCCTGCGGAGGGAACTGGTAGGAACGTTGGGTTGCTCGGTCAATGGCCAGGGTCAACGGCGACGTGGTGTATTCCGCAAATATGACCCGACTGTGAGGGCGGGCACAAGCCGGCGTGAGTAGGTTAAACGTTGAGTTTTATAAGGGCACTACGGGGTGACCAGCCCCTCCCCACCCAGCCCCACCCCTCCCACCCCCCATCCAGCCCCACCCTCGCCACCCAGCCCCTCCCCACCCAGCCCCTCCCCACCCTGCCCACCCTTCCCTCCCCACCCAGCCCCACCCTCCCCACCCAGCCCCTCCCCACCCTCCCCTCCCCACTCAGCCCCTCTTTGCACGACGGACGGATGGATACAATAATCCCCTGTGGGCTGGTGTAACCAGGAGGTTCCTACCAGTAATAGGAGTTAATGGCAAGTCAGTTGCAATGTCCACTAAAAAAAAAGCCACGCGAGTTCAAATCCCGATAAGGTGTTGACTAATAATGTGACCCCCCCCCCCCCCTTAGGCGATGGGGGGGAGGGGTCGATTAACGAGTTATCGTCGTTCCGTGAGAAGTCAACAGTTGTGCCCCACACACTGACAGAGCCCTCCCGACAGCAGCGTGGAATGCCTATCGCTGACCGTGGCCCGGCCAGAGAGATAAACACCACCACCTTGCGCTTCTTCGAAATGAACACTGAGAGAATGAACGGGCGAAAGGCACGGTGAGCTCGGATTTGGGCAGGATGCGTCCCCAAGAAGGGATGGACAAAGGTCAAGAGCAATAACGGAGTTGGCAGCTAAAGGATGGAAGCAGTGCCAGATTAAGCAAGTGCGGGGCCTGTAGCGTACGTTATAAACGGGCCCTAAATAAATAAAAACGTTAATATTAAAACACAAATTTTTTACTTGCATAGTAAAGTAATTGTATGTTTTAAATTGCTATACAGCCAGGTAATACGACAAATCGCTAACCTTAAACACCCAGTCGTTCATAAAGTTGAAGGCAGTATAGTACTATAGTAATAGAGAAAGTGCAGAATCACTGAACGGGAATTGATAGCTTGAAATCATTTAGCGCAGGGCCCTTGAAAGTGCAGGGCCCGTAGCTGCTACATGTGTAGCTACTACATGTGTAGCTACTACATTTGTAGCTACTACATGTGTAGCTACTACATGTGTAGCTACTACATGTGTAGCTACTACATGTGTAGCTACTACATGTGTAGCTACTACATGTGTAGCTACTACATGTGTAGCTACATGTGCAGCTACTTTTGCTACGAGGATAATCCGGCACTGGATGGAACGCGTCTGAGAGGAAGTCGATCTCGGAGCTGCAGCCGATGGTGCAGGTGTCGTGGGTTCCACGGAGGCACACACTTGAACTTGGAGGCAACATGTTTATTCTCACACCCCAACAGGGTAACAACGTAAATGTACAACAGGTTAACTAGACCACAACGGGGTAACTACATACAAAATGTAAATTGCTTTAAAGTAGCGAATTAATTGATTAATTGATGCCGATTTTGATACAGGCATGCATTGTCACCGGATCTGAGTACGTGTGCAAAATGTGTAATTGATTGGACAACGTGAAGTAGACTAACTTTTGATTACAAGATTTGACCACGACAAACACAACAACCGTTGAAAAAGGCAGTTCTAAAGAAATGAGTTTTCGTTTGAAATGGTTTAAACGCGCGTAAGCTACCAGCGGCTTCCTTATATCGGAAGGAATATGAAGGGAAGGTGGAGAAAGGTCGAACACTGGAGGAGTCGAAGGACGAAGGGTCGTTTGT
Organism: Lampetra planeri; assembly: GCF_965212315.1. Lineage (NCBI taxonomy): Eukaryota > Metazoa > Chordata > Hyperoartia > Petromyzontiformes > Petromyzontidae > Lampetra > Lampetra planeri. The sequence goes on along the minus strand of NC_136108.1, from coordinate 19,590,525 downwards.
GAAATTGAAGAAGAGGGAACAGAGGATGGGGAACATGGTAGGCAAGGAGCCGCCGTCGATCAGCACGGTTGGCTACGTACGGTAAGAAAGAAGTTCAACATACACACGCATACATACAAGGCGGAGAGCGGCCACGGGGGAGATTAGATGGAGTTGTTGAGGTATCGCCTTTCCCCAATGTCAGTGTTGCAGGTGCCTTCGCTTGGCAGTGGATAAAAACAAATACACTGCAGTTTTGCTGCTTTGCGTCGTCGAGTGAACTGCACGCGGACAAGTTCATTTCAAGATGGTGTACAATAGGGGAGGCACGACGAACTGGGAGTTATTTATTGCACGTGTGTATGTTGAACTTATTCCCACCGTACGTAGCCAACTGTGCTCATCGGAGGCGACGGAGAGCCGCAGTAACTGGTAATTGAACGATCGGCAGTCTAAAGAGTCGTCACCATTGAGGGTCACGATTGAAGAATCGATATTTCTTTGTCTCTGTCATTTCCCTTCAAATGAATCCTGAGTGTGCGCTATTGGCATCATCGTCACGAGATGAATATCAATTACGATGTCTCACACGGCAGTCCATTCTGTTGTGCTGAAAAGCGACCTAGGGAAGCGGAGAACGCAGCAATCCCTCTGAAATCCCTTCGAGTAACCTCTTGGGCCATGCAGCAGAAGGATGCCTTCCCACCTGCCCTGCATACAAGAGTGTTGATGTCCGTCGCCGTCAAACTGATACTTAACTCAATTAAGTGCTCGTCCATTGTTAATGTGACGAGGTTTTTTTTTGGTGTGTGTGTGTGCAGTCATTGGTGAGATTATCAACTCACTCGAGGCTTGAGAAGCCGGTTTGATGCTTGGCGATTTGACGAGATATCAAACCCAGGGTCTGTGCCGTGTCAGCTAAGCAATCAGAACTCTGAGCCACATGTCCACCCGTTTTTGCCTAACTTGTCAGTGTTGTATTTTGGATTTAATTTGCACTGTTTCGATCGCTCCGTGGTGCTAAACGTCACTCAAAAAACATGATTTGCATAAATAAATAAAACATGAATTATCGCTCGTGCATTGCCGTGCATGTATTGTGAGTGTGAACATCAATTTGAGTCGATTAATTGATGCATTGTTGCATAAACAGCGATCGCAGCACAGGGGAAGACTTGTATCGTCGTTATTCACGGAATAGAGACCGGTCACCATCTGCACTTGAAGGTGCCAATGATGTGATGGCAATGACTTAAATGGCAAACAGACAAATGGTAAAATAATAGGGAGGCATGAACGTATCGATGGATCAACAGTGGCTGCTGGGCTAATGCGATGTCACGGGCGATGCGTGTCCATAACCGTAAGCAATTAGACAATTGAACCTTATGGCGGGACCCCGGGGTCCCATAAGCCCCCGGCTCTCGCATAAACATCATATTATAATGTAAACAAAAAAACGTTGCTCTTTTTCACCAATGGGTTTGAAGGATGGTGGCAAGTGTTGTCTTCTTGGTTCTTTCGGTAAAGTCACGTAGAAGGGAAATAATAAAATAATACAAATATTAAACAATAAACATTCTCACGACGTTTCGACTGCAACACAAGCAATCATAATCAGGTGAATATCAATCCCTGCAGTCACGAAAGCTTTAAATAAAAATGTAATTGTTGTATTGTTAAACTATGCCTTTAAAAGTGAAAACTACTTACCTGAAGTACCTCTATTTAAATACACTGTCGAAAACATAATTTACACCCCTCTGTCAATCATCGTTTTCTTATTGTGGATTTGTGAACACACTTTGTAGACAGTACGTAAAATAGTATGCGTTTTCAATACGCTATTCATATTGTAACCAGCGGTTATACCAATGTTACTCTACAGAGTAGTGGGTCGCCGCTCCTCTTATCAGCATTGATAAGAGTGGTATGTGGGGACTATGGCTTAACCGCAAAAAAAAATATCTGCACAGATGCATACGGACAAGAGAAGTATTATCAAACAGGAGGAATTATAGGTGCAACGCATTTCATCTGCTAAATATCTGCAGGTAATAGGATTGGCATCGATCGATCCTGGCTATAGACATTGGTCGTTCACAAATAATAATGAAGAGAGCAGTTTCACTGTATGATGCATACCGTTATGACAAATAAAGGACTTAAGCCGTGGAGGCAGTTTGAGCAGCTTTGGATGAGACTTATGATCCTGCCAATACCCGAGCATGGAGTGCATTTGCTTGTTCAGCTCTTCTGCGCATTCGTCCTCGCTGCTGCGCTTGGACACGACATGACAACAGAATGATCAGTGCCACGTGGGTATTGGCGTTCATGTGCGCGGTGGGACGGAGTCGCCAAAAATTAATGAATTACGATTTAGACTTCCGTTTATTCGGGACCCCGGGGTCCCGCACTAAGGCTCACTCAATGAAGAGGTTGTTTTGGCTGATGGTCGACTATGGAATTGCTGCTGGACACGATAGACAAAGGGGCAAAAACACGGGGAGATATTTGTCCGCACGTAGCAATTGACAAATGAATACACAATGACTAACCCTTCTAATAACGGACCGCGACATTGGAGAGGAATATATGATCGGTGTGATGCGGTCCATTATTCACAGTGAGGTTGTAAACAAAAGGTCATTCGGAGATTACACAAGTCGCGTTAATCGAGGCGTGAAATAATGGATGCATTGCGAGGTGGCTGAAAGCTAAGCAGCTGGTAATCCAACAGTCGGCTCGTTCATCAATGGACCAATTTTCAATGGGATGACAGCGCAATTTCAGCATTAACGCAGCGATTCGCGTGGGGAATTCCCAGAGTTTCCAAAAATCCCTACGGCACTCAAAACTGAATGGCTTTGACTATTGTGTTTTGCCAGTTCTCTGGTCCAAATGTAAACCCTACCTAGGTTATACTATAATTCAATAATGCAAACATTTCCTGTGTTGCTGCCAGACATCAATACAACAGGCGCGTGCAGTCTCCGTCTCGCGTGCATGACTTTGAAATGAAGCACACACGAGTGAAGTAATTATCATATTGATAGACAAGTTAAATGTCATTCCACTGTTGGACGAAGGCCTCCCCATATTGCGTCGGTATTGAGGTGGTTAGTTGACCATGCTTCACCACGCTGGTCAACACAGGTTGGTGAAAAAGAGTGGGGTGGATACCACTCGCTCCCGATGTCAGTATCCGTGTCCGTGGATCAAACTCAGATCGCCTGGTTCAGCGCAGTGCATCAACAACATGCAGCCCCACGGCTGCCATCCGCGCTATACTGCAAACATGTTTCCACATGTCACAATTGAACCACGGATACCTCGCTGATCTCGTCAAGGGGCATAAACCACCATCACGCCAACGCTGGTCATCCTCGCAGCAGCTGCTTTTGGCCGCCCATCGAACAAAGACGGTCACCACGTCGCGCGCATACAGATGCGCTTCTGCGGCCGTCTGGAACGTTTTTCCTTCCGTCGTTAGGAAGCCACTGGAGCTACGCACGTTTACATCTCAATTGAGAACTAATTTCATCACAACTGCTTTTCGTGTTGAGTTTGTTGTCCCCTTACCCCGCCGCCGCATCTCCGATTAGCACGGTTGGCTACGCACGGCGCGAAAGAAGTTCACTTTAGTAAATAAGATATCGCGTGCGGACAGGCAAACCTTCTGCAACAACAAAAAACCAGCAAGACCCCGTAAACTCTCGGCACTAACGTAAGGTAAGAGTGATGTCTGTGTGTATTGCTCATCATAAAAGTACCCAAAAAACGTCGTTACGCGGCGCCCACCCACCCACCCCCCTCTCATCACGCGCGATAATAAGATGTGACAGGGCTTTAGAAAATAGTTCTGTTTGACAACTCGTTAGCCTGGGGCGCCGCTTCCGAGCACGCGGCCTGCTCCTCCTCCTCCCCCTGCCCGTCCTCATCATTGTTGTGATTGGTGTCCGTTCGCGTTACGCTCGAAGAGGCGCTGCGTCGTTCGCCGTTGCCGGCCGATCGGAAAACGCCGCAGCCGACGGAGCGCGCAAACAACAACCGGCCCGATGGCGAGTGAGTGAAGTACAAAGAGTTGGAACGTCTCCGAGAGACTTGGCGTGCGTACGTGGCTGCTGGGTTTGCAATGAATGCCTCCTACAACCCAACCTCCCGCCCTCCCAAACGCTGCTCGCGAAACTTCAGCGTCGTTCCATTGCCTAGGACAACATTTGCGTTAGCCTCTCTCAATTGGAGTTTCACGCCGTTGGGAAATTCGAGACGCGTAAAACAACAACAACAGCAGCAACAAACAAAGGGAGCGGTTTTGTTTTCTCCAAAAGTTTATTTGCATCTCGTTTTTTTAAAAATATTCGAACTCTCGTCAAAAAAAATATATAGAGTTGCACGCACAGCCCTTTAATGTACAATTATGCTCAGCGGGTCATTTGATCGTTGAACGGTATATACATATAAACTACCTGTACAAATAATTACACATGCCACGTCTATATATATACCGTACGTGTAGTTCATTACAGTACTGTACTGTCATTAACTTATCTTAAAGACGACTGCCGCTGGTGTGCGTGGCTCTGCGAACACGTGGTGGAGGAGAGAGAGGGGGGGGGTCTTGAGCAGTGGTTCGTAATCGTAAATAAAGTATTAATGTTAATAAATACATAGGTTTGATGAAACAAAGTAAGGTGTTCATGTTCTTGGTTCTTTCGGTAAAGTCACGTAGGAGGGAAATAATAAAATAATAAAAATAAAACAATAAAATTCTCAGTGAGTAAATTTCTCAGTGAGAATTTGATTGTTTTATTTTTATTATTTTATTATTTCCCTTCGACGTGACTTCACCGAAAGAACCAAGAATATGAATCCCTGCAGTCACGAAAGCTTTAAATCGAAAAGTACGGTGTACTGACGTGCCCGTGCTGAATTTCTTTGCGATTAATCACCTTCGAAAACATTAATCTGTCCATGCCTCGCACACCCCGGCAAGGAAGGGCCATCTCGATGCACCCCAGGTGAAGATCGACTGCTCCAGAGGAAAGCATGATTATCACGGGAGCCGTAATTTGCGGTGTTAAAATAAAATAAATACATCTTGGGGAAGTTGTGGCGTTCAAATAGTGTGTGTGGGGCGGCGGGGGGGTGTTAGAGATCGCCCTGCAGAGAAAAAAACATCGCCGTGAATTGGAAGTCTGGCTATTCGGTCAATGTATCAAGCTTATCAGAACGTATGCGGACTGTTAAATACTGAGAATTACAAACAAAATAACGTTACGCGATTGTCACTTTCCATGTACGTCTTGCGGCCGGGGTAAAAGCACTTGAGGACTTCACTAGAGTTGGACAAAGACAATGATTCCCACCCCCCGTATAGCCTTAACAGACAGTCGGGGCAAGTGCAGTTAGCGAGCACCTATGAAGGCCGGCACGGCACACGAGGGGGTGGGTATCCAGCACCACGCCCGGCCGCCTTTGTCTCCCCAGTGGCGATGTTTACACACCGCACCAGGTACTCATTTGAGGCCGAGTCGACCTAGGGCAAGCCCGGACCGGCTCAGATAATCGTCACTGCTGGTGTTGACCGTGAGCGGGAATCGAACCCGGTGTCGCCGGGTTCGTAGCGCAGCGCTAACCGCTACAATACCGCTCCCCAAGACACACACACACGTGTGTATATGTATGTCACACAGACACACGTGTGTGTATGTATGTTACACACACATACAGACACACGCGAGACGACGTGTGGCGTGCTTGTGCTGGTTGTTACAGGCAACTCGGCGTTGACAGCTCCGGCTGCAGCAGGAACGAGGCAGCGACGCGGCGTGGTTGCGCACAGAACCCCTCCTCCTCTTCCTGCACCAACGACACCCGCCGTCCGTCCGCCACCCTCTCCGTTTGTCGCTTCACGAAGGCGCACCACGAGCTCGAGCAACCAGTTAACTTGACGAAGCAGTTACTAGTTGCTGGTAAACGTTTGAGTGCACAACGCATCCCGGAGCGCATCAATTTCCCACACTTCGTGTCGCCTTTCTAAAAGAACAAAAGTCAAATTGTTTTCCTTTAAAAAAAACTCGACACAAGACACGTACAGCTTTGCGATCGCAATTTAACAACAGGCTGGTGGTTGATGCTGGTTGCTGGTGGTTCAGGGGTTGGTCGGCGTCACGCACACACACACAGAGCCTGCGTGCCGTGCGTGGCGGTGGCGGTGATGATGAGTTGCACTTGAAATTTAAAACCCACGTGGTGGAAGACCCAGGGCAGCAACAGCAGCAGCAGCAACAACAACAACAGCAGCGACCGGAGCGAGTTGGTGTCGCTGGCAACAAGCGACGGTTCTCAGACGAGCGACAGAGGAGCCGGCTTGTGGCAGGACACGGAGCTCGCGACGCTGCTGGCAGCCCGCGCCGCCCCAGTCGTCCCGGGACCACCACTCGCCGTGCCCAGGTGATGATGGTGGTGGTGATGGTGGTGGTGACCTCCTCCTCCCCCTCCTCCTCCTCCTCCACTGCCGCCGTGCACCTCGCTGTAGACCGCGGCTCCCGACGATTTGCCACCCCGGCCGCAGCACCGGCAGCAGAGCCTCTTCCACGTGTCCACGGTCTTGCCCGACCATATCCACACGCCCGAGGTGATGCCCACTACGAGGCACATGAAATACTTGAGCATGAAGATTCCGTAGTCGGGCCGCGGCTGCTGCTGCGAGCTCGACTCCTCGTCCCCTTGGCACGAGGGGCAGATGAGGGCCCTGGCCCATCCCTCGCGCGAGCGCTCCTCGTAGAAGTAGCAGGCGACCACGGCGATCGCGGGCACCGTGTACAGCATGCTGAAGATGCCGATTCGCACCATGAGCTTCTCCAGCTTGTCCGTCTTGGTGCCTCCCTGCTGCTTGATGGCGTTGCGTATCCGCACGAGCGATGTGAACCCGGCCAGCAGGAAGACGGCGCCCACGCACAGGTAGACGGTGAGCGGCACGAGGACGAAGCCGCGCAGATTCTCGAGGCTCTGGGCGCCCACCGAGCAGATGCCGCCCAGCGGGTCGGCGTCCACGGAGCTCGTGGCCAGCACGGCCACCGACTGCACGCTGGGCAGCAGCCACGCGGCCAGGTGATAGTACTGCGAGTAGCCCGCGATGGCCTCGCTGCTCCACTTCATGCCGGCCGCCATGAACCAGGTGAGGGAAAGGATGACCCACCAGATGGAGCTGGCCATGCCGAAGAAGTATGTGAGGAGGAAGACGACGGTGCATAGCGCGGGGCCCGTGGTCTCGTAGTGCACGTGACGGTGCTCCTGGTTGCAGACCACCCCGTCGTGACCCACCACCAACCTCACGATGTAGCCCATCGACACGAAGGCGTAGCACGCCGACAGGAAGATAATGGGCCGCTCCGGGTACTTGAAGCGCTCCATGTCGATGAGGAAGGTCACCACCGTGGTGAAGGTGGACACGAAGCACAGGATGGACCACAGGCCGATCCAGAAGGAGGCGAAGGTGCGTTCGTCCTGCGTGAAGTAAGGGTCGTGGCAGGGCATGGCGCAGTTCAGCACGGAGCCGGTGCGCACGCGGTTGTACAGCGGGTGCCTGTCGCTGCCGATGGCCACCATGGGGGCCCTACACGCGCAGCCGGACTCACAGGCCTCTCCGCTCCCACCGCCGCCACCAACCCTGGTGGTCGCCCTGTTCTTGCTCGGGTTGAAGGACCTGACCGGCGCCGTGGGCTTCACCTCGGGCGGTTGCGGGGTGGTGTCACTCTTGTTGTCGTCCATGCACAGGCGGCTCTGGTCGCCCAGCACGGGCAGGCGGTCGCAGCGCATGCGGTCGGGCCACGCGAATCCGTACTGGCGCATGAGCGGCGCGCAGCCGGCGCGGGCCCTCTCGCACACCGAGCGGCACGGGGGCAGCGGCTGCTTGTAGTCCTCCAGGCAGATCGGAGTGTACATGCTGCACAGGAAGAAGCGCAGGTCCGGCGAGCACTTGATCTCGACGAGAGGCCAGAACTGGTGCACCTCGAGGCCCGCCTCGTCCTGCGAGTCGTGGTTGAAGTCGTTGGGCATGTACGTGTGGTTGTAGCCGATGCCCCGGCACATGGGCACCGTGATCTCCTGGCACAACATCTCCCGACACGAGGCGCTCCTGCACGTGGCGATGACGAGGAGCGCCACGAGCGGCAGCGACGCGAGCGATGGAGCGGCGGCGGCTCCTCCTCGGGGTCTCCTCCACGCTCCCATCCCGGCGTCGCTCTTCCCCGGGACGCGCGTGGCCACAGCGCGTTCCGCCTCCTCCTCCACCCCCACCCCGCCCGGACGCCAACGCCGAGAGGAGCGCTCGGCCCCCCCGACTCACGCGGGAGGCGGCGGCAGGAGGAGGAGGAGCAGGAGGGAGGAGAACAGCACCGCGGCCGCGTGAGAAACTTCGCGGCGTAGCAATCGACGGAACTTCGCGCACGGAACGAAGTGGCCTCGGCAGCAGGAGCGGTGGCGATGGGGCGGCGGGTGGGAGGGTGGTTGTAATACGCGGCGTGCCAGACGCTTATTGAGGAGGCGAAGCTACCTCTAGCCCCTGGGGGAGAGCGGCGGGGAGAGGCCGGCGAGTAGTCGCGCGCGTAGAGCCCGCATGTTGGTTGCCGGGTTCGCGTCTCGCCCGCGGGGTTTTAGTAGCGAGGCCGTGCGGGGAGGTGCCTGCGTCGGGGTCCGCCCACCACCGGGTGAGCCGCGATGTCACGGCGATATTGGGCGCGCGCGATACGACGATAGCGGCGATGTGCTTATCGTCAGGCGAGCGAGATAACGCTGTGTGCTTAGTACCAGGGGGTGGGGGGGGGGTCGGCAGCCTGCGGCTCCTGAGCCGCGTGTGGCTCTTTGAGGACTGCTTCCTGGCCGTTGTTTGTTAAGGACCCATCATCGTCTCGTAGTCGCCACGTGCATTTTTTTTATATCGAATAAAAAAATAGCTCTTCTTTTTTTTTGGTTTTCCGACCCCCTGGGTTTGGTCAAACGATTACTACGTTTCGGAATTGAGACGTCGTGCGTATGCCATGAGAGTTGACCGTTTTTAATCTCGGTAAGGATTCGGTTCGCTTTCACGAGGTGGTTAACAGGGAGGTGTATTTGGTTAAACTCGGGCGAGTGTTCACAATGATAACTACGCAATAAATGAACCAGAACAAGCGGAGGAACTTTCACTCATCCCCAATGTGTGATCGGTTCCTCTCTAACATCGTTTGGGGTGGTTGTTGTTTTTTTCGTATTATATCAGAATCAGAATATTTCTTTATACTGAAGGAATCCGATGATTTCTAAAGCGCTTTTTTTCTACAGACGTACAGTCGAGGGCCGGTTCAGAGCGTTATAACAACAAACAATACAAAATAAACACGATAGGAGTGCCAAGTACAGGCAAGGTTTTTATATAATTTGACACCCACTGGGTGACACTTATCGTGTGCGACTGACCTGCAGCTTATTCACCGAAGTCCAAATCGCAGTTCCTTCCCCCAATATGAGATGCACATTTGTTTCACTCTGCTCGCAAGTCTTTGCAAGGAAGTACTGTCCCCGTTTTATCCATCCTGTTGATGTGAGAAAAAAAGGTAACCTTTGTTCCAATGAACTGCACTCATTTTTCTAGACGGCGAACGTGTTGCTCAATGATGACAATAGCTTACGCAACTACATTTCTGCAGGGCAAGATGCATTTGTGAGGATATGAGAATTTGTTTAGCAACTCAATGCGCTGTGTGTTTCTTTCTATTTGATTCTCATGCTTAGTGAGAGTACAGGCCGGAGCTACGTAGCCCTTATTTTCAGAAGCGACCTGGCCACAAATGATAGCTCAACGAAGTGGCTTATCACGTGCAAATGTATAGCAGGCAGATACTCCAAACGCATGTTTCGAAATGTGGAGGGAAAAACTGGCGGACCCGGGAAAGAAATTCCACGCGACCACAGGGAGAGAGAGAGAGAGACACGCAAAGTCCAAATATACAGCAGGCGTCAGGCTCGGGATCGAACCCTACTTATGGGCAAATGACAGTGGCATGCGAGCATGTACAACATAGAAAATCCACATACAGTGCATTAGGTCTGCTGGAATATGTTGTAGGGGGCCGTCCATAAATGACGTCACGCACCTAGGGGTGGGGGGGTCAGACATTTGTGACGGGGGGGGGGGGGGTGAGAAATGTGACGTCACATCAAAATGCGCAACTTTAAATAAATATAGACAACACGTTCTGCTTAATTGAATTGACTTTTTAATAAATGTTTCTCCTACAACATCAGAGTGCAGCTCCACATTAAATACGCACTACAATGACAATAGTTTAAAGCGATTTGAAGCGTGTTTTATTTTGGGGGGGGCAGAGCTTTGTAACATATTTAAGGGGGGGTCTGACTTTTTGTGACGCCGTGTGACGAGGCGGGGGGGTCAAAAATCATCCAAAATCGCGTGCCGTCATTTATGGACGGCCCCCTAAGCAACTTACGGCACATTGGCAACCCACTGTTGCATGAAAGCTTCACCACTGTGGGTAGTGGGGGTAGTGGGGGTTGCTTGGGCATACTTCACCAAGCTGGCGTGTGGCGTGTTAGTGACTCTAAGGGGGGCAAGGCACAGGGTGGGTTCAGGTATCCCGCAGGTGTTTATAGCTGCTCCACCACCGAGATAATTAGGCGTGGAGTTAACCTGACCGTAATGTAGCGCTGCATGTAAACATTGTTTAAATAGAGGGATGGGGGGGGAGTGAACAATAATGCGTAGATATTCTTTGGTTCTTTCGGTAAAGTCACATACGTAGAAAAATACAATTAAATAAAAATAATATATATAAATATATAATATCTATTAAATATATCTACCTATGTGACTTTACCGAAAGAACCAAAGAGTGTGGGTTCCTGCAGTCACGAAAGCTTCAAATCAAGATTAATAATGCGTAGACTTCATTCAATTCCATGCGTCTGAGTGCATTCGTGTGTTTGCTATACCGTACTTACAGGCACGGATCGGGGTTGTTTAACACGCAACTTACTAACATTGTAACGATCTGCGGGCTGCTGCCATACTAGAGGATTCATTGCTTACTGTCGATGTTTTCCCGAAGTTCTGCTCGGCTGGCTTTGAGTTAGCGATGATTGGGCCCAAGGCAACGACTAATACCAGGAGCGTACAAGGCACGGCTGTCCTAATAACACACGTTACATCAGTGGCTCTTTGGGCCCAATCATCGCGAGATGCCCTTTCTGGGGGTGCGGGACACATGGGCAGATTTTTGTAGAACGTAAATCATGGAAAACACAAATTAAGCACGGGGCACTTAAGTTCAACTAATTAGCTTCATAAAACCTATATATTTTTTAACATAAAAAATACGATTTTTTTTAAGGTTAAGAACCACTGCCCTCTATCTCGATAGTTACATGCACATGCACAAGTTTTTTTTAAACAAAATAAACAAATATATATTTTATTGACATGAAGTGGCAAAATTATTCCAGGAACAGAGAGTATCGCTTATGCTGAAACGAAGCACCCAGTGTGCAGTGCCAAGGCCGACTGAAACGGCGTTAAAACGAGTCAACAATAGACAGTAAAAATAAGAAACGACTGCCCTGTTGACGTCAATAGCTGCCCTTTTGCATAACACGGAGCAAGTGTATCCCGCCCGTGGCTTGAGACGCTCTAACAAGCTGCGCGTGGCTGGCACGGCGATCACGGGCAGTGTCAGTGCATGCGCCCGGTGACAGCGAGTGACGTTCACTCTCGCCCCTGCATCGTCACGCACGCATCTTTCTGCCCGAGTCGACAAAGACAATGATCCCCCGTGTAGCCTTAATAGACTGTAGGGGCAAGTGCTGTTAGCGAGCACCTATGAAGACCGGAACGGCACACGAGGTGGTGGGTGGCCAGCGGCGATGCTTACACACCGCACCGGGTATTAATTTGAGGCTGAGTCGACCTAAGGGAGGCCCAGGACCCGTTCAGATAATCGTCACTGGGTGTTGGCAGTGAGCGGGAATCGAACCCGTGTCGCCGGGTTCATAGCGCAGCGCGCTAACCGCTACACCACCGCTCCCCACTGCCCGAGTCTACGCGCACACACGCACACACGTGGAGCCGCGCTGCTGAAATAAAAGAATAGCACAACCCGAAGTCTATCCACCGCTGCTACGAAGGCCTCCCCGCGTGGTTTCGTGAAGGAGTTGGGGAACCCAGAGAGCACCGCTGTTGCTATCCGCGGCCGGCAATAGAACTCGGACTCTCGCTGCGCAGATGCCGTGCGCGTTATAAGTCGAGTTCATTCTTACTTTAATTATTAAAGTGGTAGAAGTAACATTAATAATGTCACCTTTTAACGATCCGGCGCACATTATCTGATCACTCTCGAAAAGAGAGGACGACTCGGAGGCGCGGGGAGGAACCAGTGCAGCGACCACGTGGTGTGAGCCGGCACCATATCCCCCCTACCCCAAAGCTCTGCGGTCCTCTATATACAACGGTGTTCTCGGTCATTCAATGGGTGTTTACGTGTGGGAGGCACACGGAGCGCACAGAGGAAACACCGCGAACTCTGCCCCGTACACATGTAACAGGATGGAGTCGGCATTTGTTTTTGTTGCCGTGCCGCATTCTCCTGGCAAGGCCAGGGTACGGCACCGGGGGAAGGGGGAGTTCCACAACAGCATCTGTGGGTGAACCACCAACCCTCGCTGCCGCCACCACGATTGCTGCTGCTGCACGATCGAAGGCAGCTTCACATCGCGCTCCCCACGACGAGAACTCGTGCTGTCCACAGAGGCGTAGCTAGGATATTTTGCGCCCGGGGACGAACTATAAAATTGGCGCCCCCCCCCCCCCCCCTTTAATCACATTTTCCTATTACATCGAATAAGGAATAACAATTTAAATTGTAATGAAACATTGTATTTAAAGAAGCAAATTTATATGAATTATATTACATGGCTCACTCAGTCACTGTCGTAGACTGGTTGACATAGTCTACAAAAGATTCATTTTTCTTGATTTCACTGTCGCAAACTGGTCAATCACGTACTCAAAATGTGTTTTTTCCAATGTTTATCTTTCAACGCTAAGAAGAGCAAGATCGCTGAGACGATCTTGTCCCATTGAAGCACGCAAATACGACAAAATAAGTTTCAATTTGCTGAACGACCGCTCATAGCTTGCAATTGAAACTGTTATTGTTAAGTTTAACACGTAGGCTTTCGCGACCAATATTATTCATAATCAACGTTTTTTTGGGTTTAGATCGCGTTATTTATAAATGTGTCGTAACCCTCCACCACCCGACACGGCCAATCAGTAAAAAAGTGTCACGTTGACAAAAGACAAATTAGTTCACTGCTTTAGCCCACCAGTGTGTTGAAGCGCGAAACCACAACATTTACAATTTGAGTACGACGTTTCGCTGGTAATTGCATCCAGCATCATCGGGAGACACAGCAGAGCCTCACCATTCTGGCGAATTGCCCGATGATGCTGGATGCAATTACCAGCGAAACGTCGTACTCAAATTGTAAATGTTGTGGTTTCGCGCTTCAACACACCGGTGGGCTAAAGCAGTGAACTAATTTGTCTTTTGTCAACGTGACACTTTTTTACTGATTGGCCGTGTCGGGTGGTGGAGGGTTACGACACATTTATAAATAACGCGATCTAAACCCAAAAAACGTTGATTATGTTATTGTTAATAAAAATTTGCAGTGAAATTCGCAAATTCGGAAATATGTCGTCTCCATAAAACACAATAAAACTAAGAAGATCCAAAGGAGTTTCTGGTAGAACTTCATTCCGGTTACTGAGCAGCATTTTGCAATCACCAATTTCTGTGAAAAGTTCGTGGCCATTGATGTCGGTGTCATGGAAATTTCCAAAATCTGTGCAATTTCGACGAATTACATCGACATCTGTGTCGGATAGAAGAGTTTTGACGTCCAGCAAAAATCCAAATTTTGTGTTCAGGTTTTTTAGTCGTAAAAACCGTGTTGACATCTCCTGTTGAAGTCGATAAAATACGCTCTTCATAACGCGCACAATTTCTTCTTCTGCTGAAAGTCCTGCATTTCTTGCCAGTTCTCCTGGCATCTTCCGACGTCGCCTAATTCTTCTGTCCACATCGATCCCCCAGGCTGTGCATCTTGTTTTTGAGTTTTCTACAGCAACTTGGCTCAAATCATCACGAAGCTTGACAAATTCATGCTCCAAAGATGTAAGATCAGTTGCTGCTTCCTTGAAATTCATAGTAGGATCCTGTAAGCGCTTCTGAACACGATCAATTTTTCCAAGAATGACATTCCAGAAATGTAATAAAACTATGAAGTTGAAATTTAATATGCATGCCTGTAACTGTTCTGCATCACTTCTGGTTTCAGGCGTCATAGTTATATTATCCGATAATTTGTCTAGCAGCCCTACTAGTTCATCCAGTCCTTCATAGATAGCTTTAACAGCTTCTGATCGTGCACTCCAGCGTGTTTCAGGCCGTCGTAGTTTCTGCCACCAAAAAACAGGCCAGTGACTAAGGCTGAAAGACTGCGCCTGTCTGTTGTTTTGGACGTTCTTCCATGTAAGTTCTTAATAGGCACGCGTACCAAAATGTAATTACATGACATGTAGGCTGTGTGTGGCGGGATATATAAACTTTTAGGTTGAGGTGTAGATTTGTGCAGTAGTTTCAGGCTGCCGCGCCCGCCGCAATAAGTTATAATGTAACGTTGTAAGCCTCATTTTGGCGCCCCTTTACCTTGACGCCCGGGGACATATGTACCCCCCTGCCCCCCCCCCTAGCTACGCCTCTGGCTGTCCATAAACTAAGAACCTGGCTATCACAAGTGATGACCCAACGACGCGGCTGATCATGTGGAAGTGCATAGCAGCCAAATACTCTGAACGCGTGACGTTGATTCTTAACGCGGAGGAGGGGGTGGTGGGGGGGGGAACCAGAGGACTCGGATGAAAATCCACGCGATCACCGGGGGGAGAGAAAGAGACACGCAAACTCCAAATATCCAGCAGCAGGCGTCAGGCTAGGGATTGAACCCACGACCTCCTGTATACCAGGCGAGGTAGTCAACATCTTCTAGCCACCGTGGTGATGATGATGAGAGCGAGACACACAAACTCCAAATATCCAGCAGCAGGCGTCAGGCTCGGGATCGAACCCACGACCTCCTGTATACCAGGCGAGGTAGTCAACATCTCCTAGCCAGCGTGGTGATGATGATGAGAGCGAGACACACAAACTCCAAATATCCAGCAGCAGGCATCAGGCTCGGGATCGAACCCACGACCTCCTGTATACCAGGCGAGGTAGTCAACATCTCCTAGCCACCGTGGTGATGATGATGAGAGCGAGACACACAAACTCCAAATATCCAGCAGCAGGCTTCAGGCTCGGGATTGAATCCACGACCTCCTGTATACCAGGCGAGGTAGTCGACATATCCTAGCCACCGTGGTGATGATGATGAGAGCGAGACACACAAACTCCAAATATCCAGCAGCAGGCTTCAGGCTCGGGATTGAATCCACGACCTCCTGTATACCAGGCGAGGTAGTCAACATCTACGCCAAACCAAGCGGCGGCTCCTGTCAATCGTGGCGGCCACGCGGTACGCGCCACTTGAGCCACAGTGACGCAACGTCACGTGACGCGTCACCCGGCACGACGACGTTGTCACCTGCGTCACATGATTCGAAGATGATCGATGACGTCACCTGTGTCACGTGATTCGGAGATGATCGTTGCTTGCAATCCACGTGTGTCCTGCCCCGGACATTGCATTGTTGCTGCAATCACCGCCCGTGCAGTTGACAATGCCCGTGTTTACGCATTCACTACAATACAGTTTTTTCAACGAGGGTTGTTATTTTTTTTTACCAGTGTAAAACAAACACAAAACCAGCCAGCTGATGATACATTTGGGGTGCACAGCAGTGGTTAGCGGGCGCGTGCTATGAACCCGGCGACCTGAACTCGATTGCTCGCCCTGACTAACATTCGTGGTCAAACTCTCGCTGACCAGCGTGGTGAAGTATGGTCAAATAGTCGACAACTACTGTGACGGAAAAGGCGTGGGAAAAGGTTACATTTCCATTTAACTCAGAAAATCGTCACTGCTGTTGGTGGCCTTGAGCGGGAATCGAACTCGGGTGGCCGGGTTCGTGGTGCCGCGCGCTGACGACTGCACCACCTCTCCCCACGACGGTCACACACCCACAAAGGCAAAGATCCCCCGTATAGCCTGTCACAGACTGTTGGAGCAAGTGCGGTTAGCGAGCACCTATGAAGGTCGGAACGGCACACGCGGGGTAGGTGGCCAGAAACCACCCCCGTCCGCCTTTGTATCCTCAGTGGCGATGTTTACACACCGGACCAGGTACTTATTTGAGGCTGAGTCGACCGAGGGGAGGCCAAGGATCGTTGCAGATAATGGTCACCGGTGGTGGTCGTGAGCGGGAATCGAACTCTGGTCGCCAGGTTCGTATTGCAGCGCGCTGACCACTACAACTACCGACGGCCACACACAGACACCCACACATACACACACACAGACACACACACCCACACACACCCCCCACACACATACACACACCCACACACACCCACACGTTAACCCACTGCTATGTTGTCACGAGTGACAAACGACAACTGCGCTTGGAGAGGCGCCCGCATGCTCCAGCAACGTGCCACGGTTGGTGTCAACTAGCGTCCCACACATCCCCGTCGCCTGTGGCTGCGCGGAGGGGGTGGAAGAGATGGGCGCTCCTCGGTAATAATCCCCACCCCACTGCCCGTTCGCAATTAGCGCCCCATTAGGCGGCGGCGGTGGTGGTGGTGGTGGCGCTGGATTAGAGGGTGGAGAAGTGGAGGGTTTGACTGGGGGAGGGAGGGTGGAGGGAGCCTCGCGGTAGTGGGAGGGGAGGAGGGGAAGGACTTGGGATGAGCCGCTGTTTATCCCTCGTATTCGTTGAAACAACAGGCCACCGGAGAGGGAGTGTAAGCCTCATCACACACCCCCCGCCTCCCCTCACGCCAATTTGAGACTGAGTCAATCTAAGGGACCGGTTCAGATAATCGTCACCGGTGTTGGCCGTGAGCGGGAATCGAACCTCGGGTCGCCGGGTTCGTAGCGCAGCGCGCTGACCGCTACAACTACCGACGGCCGCACGCAACAAAGACAAAGATCCCCCGTGTAGCCTGAACATACTGTTGGGGCAAGTGCTGTTAGCGAGCACCTGTTGTCTGAAATACGTCTCTAATTGTGCCGCGCTTTGGCCACTCGGCATGCCCGACTCACTCATTTCGCGTTGCGCAGCCCCGTAACCTGGCGCTATGAGTGCGCGCGCATGCACAGTCCACTGCTGGATGAGGGCCTCCCCAATCTCAATGCTTGTATGTGGCGGGTTGTGGTTCGCTCGGCCATATTTGAAACTAAATTTTTTGTTTTTAGTATTATTTCCCTAGGTGATGGCGACTGAGTTAGAGAGTTATTTTTCGAAAGCGACCTGGCCACAAATAATAGCCCAATTGAGAGGCTTCTTATCACGTGGACATTAATAGCAGTCGCCAAATACTCTACATGCGTGTTGACTCTGAATGCGGAGGACCCAGAGAAAAATCCACACGACCACGGGGAGAGAGAGACATGCAAACTCCAAATGTACAGCAGGCGTCAGGGTCGGGATTGAACACACGACCTCCTGTATACCAGGCGAGGGATGTTGTCATTTCCTCGCCACGGTGATGATGATGATGAGAGAGACACGCAAACTCCAATTGTATAGCAGGCGTCAGGCTCGGGATTGAACCCACGACCTTCTGTATACCGGGCAAGGTAGTTAACATCTTCTAGCCACCTTTGCCAGGCTGCTCCGTGAGGGCTGGTGAAGATATATGTGCAGTTGCAAGAGAGTGGCGAGGTGTTTGTCTGTCGCTCTGCGCCCATCATACATCCTGACAACATCGATCATTATCAGAATGTGCGCCTCTTCCGTAGATCCGTCTATCCGCGTAAACAAATGGAGGTATTTTCTTACGCATCCAATCGGCCACGCTGTCTTCTGAGAGTGAATCTAATTTCAGCAGCATTGGTTCAATGCAAGAAAACTGTAGACCGCTCTCGACATGGAGTTCCTCATCAGCAAGGACAGGCTTGCTTGAATCAATGATGGCGAACGGCCAGATGCAATGACGATGTTAATCGACAAGGCGCCTCTCATTCAGAAGAAACATAATCACAATACGTATTGTATACCGGAGAAATCCGATTAAGCTTATTAAGTTTTTTTTTTCATTGTTGTCCAGTCGGGGCACGGGGTCAGAAAGTTACAAAAACAAACAAACAAAAATACAAAGCCACGATAGAAGTGCAAAGTATAGGTAAGGTTAGCAAATCATAAAAAGTACAAGTAAAAGTAAACTATATTCTTCGTTCTTTCGGTAAAGTCACGTAGAAGGGAAATAATAAAATAATAAAAATAAAACAATAACATTCTCACGACATTTCGGCCACAACGCAAGTAGCCGTCCTCGGGTGAAGAACAGAGCTGTCGGAAAGACAGCGTCGGAAAGACAGCGTCTGACAGACCTGTTCTTCACCTGTGGACGGCTGCTTGCGTTGTGGCCGAAACGTCGTGTGAATTGTATTTTATTAAGTTTGATTTGTATTATTTGATTATTTCCCTTCTATGTGACTTTACCGAAAGAAGCAAGCATATGAATCACTGCAGTCACGAAAGCTTTAAATTAAAAGTAAACTGTTTTTTATTAGACCAGGTAACGCCGACTGAGCTATTCGCTTTTTTTCTTCAGAAGCGACCTGGCCATAATCGATAGCTCAACGAAGTGGCTTGTCACGCCGAAATGTACAGCAGCCAAATAATAATTAACTAAATAACGCATGGGTCGCGGTAATTCCCGACCGCTGATCAATAATCGCATCCCACTGCGTGCCCGGCTCAACGTATGCGTCGCGTGAGAATAGGAACACGAAATGGCTGTTATTCCCCACAAACTTTGCTCTTGTGACCAGGACTTTACGTGAAGGAATGACACAAACGCACACCACGTTTTCTCATCTGAAATAGGTGCATTTCAAAATGTCACTGTCCTGGTCACAAAGGCAAAAGTTCGTGGGGAATAATAGCCATTGTCTCTACTTTTGAGGCATAAGCAATTCTAAAATAACACTTATAACTCAGAAACAATTATTTTTTTGTGTTACACAGTTTTCTCACAAAGGTGAGAACACGGGGGTGGTATGGGGGGAAGAGGGGAGGGGGGAGAAGGAAGGGGGCATTGCGAACTGGCTATTGAGGTGCTCGGGCGGGGTACGATCGTCAACCTGGGCGAAGTCTTCGAGTGGCGAGAGGGCTGAGACCGCCCAGGGAGTGGCTTCAGCTCCACGCCTGTGGGGTCCCCCCCCCTCCACTCGCCCTGCGCCTCGGTCGAGTCACGCTGCGTGAGATTTGTCTCGAACATTGCCGCTCTTATAACATTTCTGCGCGTATTACAAGGATTCGTATTATTATTATTAATGTCGAAATACACAGACATTGGGACGCAATCACCTGTGCTGTTATTCGGCCCGCAACACAAAGCATCGATGCAATGTCACGCACACACGTGTGTGCGTATTTACATTTTTTCGGATAGTTGATCGGTGGAGCAGTGGTTAGCGCACTGCACTCTACGGAACGAACCCAGCGACCTGAGGTCGATTCTTGGCCACGGTTGTCAGTGGCGAGCGATATCCGGACCTGCCCCCTCCCACCCTAAGTCAGCCTGCGCTGACCAGCGTGGCGGCGTGTGATCAACCCGAACCCTCGTGGGCGACGTGGCGTGCGGAAACGCCCTCATCCAGCGGTAGGTTGACTACGAGCTGAACGTGTGCGGAGGCGAGCGTAGCCAGATGAGTCAGTTCCCGGTTCACCCAGATCCCACCCCTAATCTTTACACAAAAGAGCATCTCAAACGGCGCGGTGGGGCAGATTAGAAGAGCGTGGACGCCATTAAACGGGCGTTTACTGCCACGGCAAAGAACTGGGGTGGTGAGAGCAGACCGATAACAAGAGCGTGGCAAGAGGCAAGCGGCAGACGCAACACGATTTTAGAGACGGCTGATGCATCGTGACATTGTGGCAGAAAAAAACAAGGCGTGGGAGAGGAGTTTCATAGGAGCGCGCGCCTCTGTGTGAGTGTGTTCTGCCTCGATCGATGGAGCGGGAGAGGGGAACGAAACCAAAACTTTATTTTTTATTTTGCCAGGTTAAGGCCCACTCAGATAAACGTAGCTATTTTTCAGAAGGGACCTCACCACAAATAATAGGTCAACGAAGTGGCTTATATCATCCTCGTCGTGTGGATATTTACAGCAGCAAAAAACCGCTAAAACGCGTGATGTTGATTATAATGTGGAGGGGGGGGAAACCGGAGGACCCGGAGACAAATCCACGCGACCATGGGGGAGAGAGACATGCAAACTC
Source organism: Lampetra planeri (assembly GCF_965212315.1). NCBI lineage: Eukaryota > Metazoa > Chordata > Hyperoartia > Petromyzontiformes > Petromyzontidae > Lampetra > Lampetra planeri. The sequence continues at coordinate 19,570,031 of NC_136108.1, read as the reverse complement.
CAAATATTACAGCAGGCGCCAGGGTCGGGATCGAACCCACGAACCACCTGCTTACCAGGTGCATAGCTCCAATGGCTTCGTAACATCGGAAGCAAGAGCGTTCCAGACGGTAGCAGAAGCGCATCTGAAAGCGCGCGATGCGGCGGCCCTCTTTCTTCGATGGCAGGCCAAGAGTTTCGACGACCAGCCAAAAGAGTTCCACCAAAACCAGTTAAGTTGTATTGTATGTTTATATTTCTTTAGCTATGGGGGGAGGGGGAACAGAGAACCCGGAGGCAACCCATGCAGACGAGGGTGCAACCCAAAAAACCTTGATCATGAATAATATTGGTCGCGAAAGCCTACGCGTTAAACTGACCAGGGGGCAAACATACACATTTCAAAGGTAAAGGCACCCAAGTCTGGAATCGAACTAGCAGACTTGTTTAATTGCTGTGAGGCTCAAAGGTAACCCACTGAGCCACCACGCCACCGACAAGGTGACTTTCAAACTCTAGAAACCTCCGACAGGAAAGGGACCACCTCTCTGTATGTACGAACGTTGAATAACATTGAATGGATTTTTTCTCTAAACAAACTGCTACGAACTCGTAGGGTATTCTAAATGTCTGCACTCAGCATGGGAATGTATATCTGGAGTAGATTTCGGTGCTACCCATAACGCAGCTTAGTGCCCTCCCCGTCGGCAACGCAATGCTGGGAAATTACAGTCTATGCCACGTGCATATTTATTATCTTTGAGTTAACTTCAACTTGTTTATTTACACGCCTCGAAGGCCTAGCCATTTTGTGAATGACCGCGGCTGATGGAAACGTTGCCTAGCCGTCTTTTTCCATACGCAGACATCGTCATCATCACCGTCGTGGTCCATTCACAAGTTGATGAAGATCTCACCATTCCCAGCGATCGCGTGTGCGATTGGTTCTCTACGCGTGCCCCCCGGCTGTTACTGCTGCCACTTCGCCTGGTGGGGCAACATCGAGGGCAAGATCTCTCTCAACTGTCAATCAGAATACAGTGCCCATCAAGATATCATTCTGGCAACATCCTGCCAAGTCTGTTTGATTATTTTAAATAGTGATCCAGATATCCTGGGTGGGTTTTGTTTAGGCTTTCTTCAAGTGCTTCTATTGTTGTGTCTTAGACATACAGATTGTATATTTTTTTCTGTTCTAATTGTAATTTTTTTTTTACGATTAGATACTAAATGTTGGTTGTGAGTAGTGATCAACTCAACACTATTAGCTTTATGAATGATGAGTTACCAAGCAAATGGCACCCTGTGGCCGCGTTTCCCTTACAGTGGTTAGCGCAGTCATACTTCACAGAGTCGGCGATTGCCCAACCCGTGGGATTTGTGACATCTCCCGGGGCTCCACGAGACAGCCGGGGTATGATCCCACTGGGGTCGTTCACGCGCGTCTGCACTAGCAATTCCAAAGCCACCTGCGTACTTATCCGTTGTGTGGAATGTGGTCGACCCCCAGCACTACAACAACCTTGGACATCCCATCTGTCGTGATCTCACTTTTACATTTAAAATAAAAAATTAAGTTTCTTCAGCGAAATCTCTTCTGCATGCCACGTTAAAAGTGAACCTCAGCCGGCCCACTCTGCGTTTATCCACTGCTGGATGAAGGCCTGTCCGTGAGCGGCTGTTTGACCTTGGCCATGGGATTGTATGACCCCCTGGGTTTGACACGCTGGTCAATGGGGATTGGTGAAAGGGGTGGAAGGTGTCAGACTTGTTCAGATGTGAATGTTGCCACGGTTCTTTCGGCACTCGCTTCACACCTCCGTCTGCTAACCACGGCACCAAATGCACCGCTGCTCAACCCCAAAGTTCTCTGTCTGTATATGCGCTCATGCATATTGGCATTCCTCACATCGACATATATTTTGCTGCTTTAGTCTTCTTCTATATGCAGATGCAGAGCAATGACTACGATGTCACATTCGGGTGGTGCAGCCAGACGAACGTGTCAGGAGCAGCGGAGTGAAAGGCTGTGATGATGTCTCCTTCGTATTTGTGGATCGGGGCATTGCGTCGCTATAATCTTGTACGGTCTGTGCTGGATGACCACGGTCGCACACTGGAAGAGTTTTTAATTTTCCATTTGTGCATCGTCAGGTATCCGCATCTGCCACGGTTTGTGCGGTGGATGCGGTTTAGGATGGACCATGAGCTCCGTGGAAGATGAAACTCAGGGATCTTCTTTAGTAACTACAATGTGTGTATGTTGAACTTCTTTCACACCGTACGTAGCCAACCGTGCTAATCGGAGGTGCGGAGGAGGGAGAGAAAACTAAACACAACGAAACAGTTCCAAAGAAATTCGTTTTCAAATGAGTTTTACAAATGCATTAGATGTGTTGCTTTTTCAAATGTGAAGTTTTTGTAAAAAAAGATTTTGCTCAACAGATCTCGAAGTACGAATTATCATGTCCTTGTGTAACCATGAAGGCACATTGCATCTCAAAACTTTCACGTGGGGACTGCAGTAGAATTGTTTGGCCGCGTTTGTAATGGGTCTTTGAACGCGGGATTCTTAAGCATCCAGGGGATGGCACGCATGCATGTCCACACAGACACCTTATGAACCTGTTTGCTGTACTGCCATTTTAAGGGGCTTATTTCATCTCGGCATGTTCAGAGTTTCACGGCACACGATTGATCTCTGCACGCTCCATCGACGCAGCCCCCAGCGCGATGTGAAAGGCGAATTAACACCAACACGGTAGACGTTAAGAAGTTGATGTCATGAAACATTTGATGGATTATTTTTTTTACTGAAAACTATTCTCAACTAGAAAAACCAACCTTGGCCAACTAGTTCAACAATGGTTGTATGAGCCATGAACTACGATGCAAACCGTCTTTATTATTTGTGGATGCGCAGCGCAGTACAGTATATGTCAAGCCATACATTGATGGAATTGCAATGCTTTTGTTTTACTCTCACTGCACGGTATATGATGATATTACACAGCACTGGATTTCCAGTTGGTAGCCCTGCGAATGGAAAACGTGTACTACGGCGCAAATTGGTAGCGGTCATTATCGCGAGGAAGGTTCCAACTCCGGGCAGCCCGCTGATATTTGCACAGACACTTCCTTTCACCGCTAGCAAACATTTATTTTCTCAGCTCTGGGGGTCAACGTTGGTCACGGGCGGCGTAATGAGCGCGCACAAACTGTGCCGCGTGGCGATCGCTTGAGCGAGCAGCCTGCGCGAGGTTTGTCGGGGTAAGAACAGACAAAGCGGCCGGCGACTACCTCATCAATCACTAACTGGCAGGACCCCAGCAAGACTAATAAACCACAAGATGGTACACAGACAACGCGTGCACGCCGCCACATGCAGCCGTTGGGATGCCTTCAAAGGGCGGGGATAGCGCCGGCGTGGTGATTGCAAATGTGGCTGTCGCCTGATGAAACGGGTTGTAATTGCTGGCTAAACGTCGTGCACAGATTGTAAATGTTGTGGTTTGGCTCTCCAACACACCGGTGTGCTGTACTAGTGACGAATTGGCACGTTCTGTTTACGTGACAACCTTTACTAGTAGGCTGCGTCGGGTGGTGGCGGGTTTTAACGACACATTTATATATTTACGTGATCTAACCCCCCCCAAAAACACCTCTATTATGGATGATATTGATCGCGAAAGCCTACGTGTTAAACTGCATTTGGGTGTAAAATTCGTGTTTTAAATAATTAGAGGTGATGCTAAATTGGCAAGGGCAAGCTAAGCCCCCTTTTGAAGGGTTATTCCGAGCGCGACGCCAAGTGCCGTGCTGTTATTTGCGATCGCAAGGCCGAGCCCCAGGGTGTTGTGATGCGACTAACAGCAAGAGTTCGTTTTGTGAAGACGGATGTCGATTTGGAAACAAAAAGTTCGTAACTTTCCCCCCCTCCCTCCTCCCTCCTCCGACGGGATCGCCGGTTCACCTCGCCACTCGTGCACGAGAGAGAGAGAGAGTCAACGTCGAACGAGCTGCATTCAAATCTATCGGCGACCGTTTGTCTCTCATGAGCGACATGTGCGAGGGCATGTCACACAAAAAATGGATGCGTGCGTGTTGAACTTCTTTCGCACAGTGCGTAGCCAACCGTGCTAATCGGAGGTTGCGCGGGGGAAGGACAACAAACTAAACACTAAAGACAGTTCTAAAGAAATTAGTTTGTCAAGCTAGATGATTCAAAAGTGCATCGCTCCAGTGGCTTCCTCGCATCGGAGGGAAGAGCGTTCCAGACGGCCACAGAAGCGCATCTGAAAGCGCGCGACGCGGTGACCGTCTTTGTTCGATGATGACCGATGTTTTCGTGATGTCTTGCTGACCAGATCAGCAAGGTATTGCGATTCGTTCGTGCCAAGCACTTTGTGTGTAATAAACGCGACCCTTTCAATGTATTCTCTAACGGATGATTCTGCCCCTCAAAAGCCCTTGCTCGTGTGGCGTTCACCCTCTTACGCGTACAGGTGTCTCACGCGCTCTCCGTGCAGGTCACGTGTGCCTGGATTTTATTGTTGCTTGCTTCTTCCCTTAAAAGCAGGCTCTTGTCCCTTGGTGGTGTCGCGAGCTTGCTTGGTCTGCCCCAGTTACAGGGTAGCAGCTGATCTCGTCAAGGAGCATAAACCACCACTACGTCATCCTCGCAGCAGCGGCTTTCGGCTGGCCATCGAACAAAGTCGGTGGTGGTCACCGCGTCGCGCGCTTTCAGATGCGCTTCTGCGGCCGTCTGGAACGCTCTTCCTTCCGATGTTAGGAAGCCATTGGAGCTACTGTATGCACTTTTAAATCGTCTCGATTGACAAACTATTTTTTTGAACTGCTTTTTGTGTTTCATTTGCTGTCCTTATCCCGCACCTCCGATTCGCACGGTTGGCTAAGTAGGGTGCAAAAGAAGTTCAACATGTGTACAGTAACATGAAATAGTCTCCTCTCTTCTTTTATTCCTTTACTTCAAAGTGGGGATCTTTAGTAGCGACTGCATTTCATTTCAACCACTCTGTTACAAGAGACCCATCAGCTGAGTTAATTCCCCTCAAATCCCTCATCTCTGAATTTCGTATGATTCAAAGCGTGCCTCTGCTGGACTTCTCACCTATTTACCTTTCCTTTTTTACCAGGTAAGGCCCACGGAGCTATATAGCTTTTTGTGAGAAACGACCTGGCCACATATGATAGCTCAACGCAATAGCTGATCACGTGGAAATTTATAGAAGCCAAATACTCCAAACGCATGTTTTTAAATGTGGAGGACCTGGAGAAAAATCCACGCGACCACGGGGAGAACATGCAAACTCCAAATATACAGTAATAGTCAGGGTCGGGATCGAACCCACGGCCTCCTGTATACGAGAGGAGGGAGTTGACATCTCGCCACCGTGGCGCCCCACCTGACACCACATCAACTCTAACTCCCCCCATTGGCTCCCAATCCAGTCCTGGATACGTTTCTAGATCACGCGATCTTAAACATCTCGCTGCGGTAGCGATATATTGTCTGCCTCGCCTGGTATGTTGTATATTTGGAGTTTGCGTGTCTCTCTCTCTCGGTCCCCGTGGTTGCGTGGATTTTTCTCCGGATCCTCCGGGTTTTCCTCCACATTCTGAATGGACGCGCGTTTCGCGTATTTGGCTGCTATAAATTACCACTTAATAAGCCACTTCGTTGAGCTATCATTTGCGGCCAGGTCGCTTATGAAAAGGCGCTATATAGCACAGTGGGTCTTACCTAGTAAAATAAAAAATAGTTAAGTTTTTTAGTAGCACATAATCACCGTGGGCTCTCCCCTGCCTACCTCTCCTCTCTCGTCTCACCTTTATGCTGCACACAATCCCCACTCCAGCAAGCGTTGCTTTCGCTCGAAACCTCCAGTCGACCTTCGCTCAGTGGGTGTTCGATCATTCTCGTCTGCTACCCCATTGCACGGAACGCCGTTCCCCCAGTTGTCTGTGCTGTCAACTCCCTGCCCCTTGTCAAACCCAGGCTCAATACATTCTCCTTATCCTCTGCCTACTGGTGACTCGTTTTCTTCTCCGTAAAAAAAATATCGCGACTGATTTCGTGCAGCGTCTCGAGATTTGTTCACGCATTTATCGGCTTTAGAAGAAAATAAAATCCACATTGTTCTACATTGTAAGATCGATGTAAAAGTGGAGCGGAGAGTGAAATGTGTTGAAAAGCTTTCATGTTTAACTCCCTTGGCAGCGGATTTGTTGACTGAAAAAAAGAAATCGGCATCTCTTTTTTATGTTAAAGACCATAGAGAGATATTGACACTGCACGTGGCACCGCGTGCCTTCTGTTGCAGACAGGTCAATCAATAAAACCCTCCTCGCACGAGATTATTTTGCCATTATTCATCCATGTGCCGGAGAGTTAATAGACATGCTGAGCACAAGCGAAGCATACAGACGCATGTGTCAACTATCGTGGCCTAACATTGCCAAATCCCATGAGGTTACGCTAATGTGGAAGAGCTTGTCACAAATGTTGTAAACAGCAAACACACAGCCTGGATCTCTTTCTCGCTCTCGCGCACTGCTAGAACAAAGCTGGGTGATCAGAGGCACCATATTTACATTGTCTGCAACTCAACATTCATAATATAACAAAGTGCAGGGCTTTAGTGGCAACGCATTCTGATTTATGTTAACACTGCAAATTATTCAAATCCGCTAATGACGCACGGATGACTTTCCACGGCGTTCCATTTTTTGCAACAACAAAAAATAAACAACGTGAACTATGGTTGTCCATCCATCCTTAATCGGCAAGCAAGACTCAGCAGTTACCTTGGTGAGTGGCATTAATTATCTAACGTCGAATAACAACAGAGCTGTTCTACTTCCAGACATCAGGGACATCAGAATCCCATATGCCGTCATCAACCTGTAGCTGTGCGTCTCCCCTTACATCTCTCCACTGTTTCTATCCTTGCGCAGGGCAATATGTTCAGGAGTCAATGGCAATGCCATTTCTTCAGAACTGCTTTTTGTGTTTCGTTTGTTGTCCTTCCCCGCACCACCGATCAGCACGGTCGGCTGTGTATGGTGCAAAAGAAGTTCAGCATATCTACATACTTACAGTGTTGCGGTCAACTGACCGCGAGAAATCTTCAGCAGAGAGCACGGAATTTCTCTCCTCCAGCTGTGTGACATCCCCTTCGCCACATCTTTTACCCTCCGATCCGTGTCCATGCCTTTCACCAACTCAACCTCCTGACACTTGTGACTCCCGCCTCGACAAATCCCTCAACGCTCCATAGGGGAAGCATTCAGATTTCCCCATCGCACCACGCACGGACGAGACCTCGTAAACCCAAGCGTTCACGTCAACTACAAGATCGTCCGCACTGTCTTCAAAATCCTTTCGTCGGACTCGCCCAGCTCTCTCCTTAAGTCTCCCATTTCATCTCTGCTCTACTCTACTTGCATTCTTTCAAAATCCACGATCAACCTCTGCCGCTCTCCACTGCCGCTCTGAGCCATCCATCCAGATGATTCAGTCCACCACTGTGCGAGTTCACGATGGAGATAATTACCTTCTGCTCTTTCCTATGACTCAACGTTGCCATCAATCCGAGAATGGGATCCTCACTCGACACGCACAGTCCCCCCCCATGCCCTCCTTCCATGAAATGCCTCCTCTTCTAAATGACCTTCGAATGAGCAGGTCCCTGTTTGTCTGCTGCGTCTCGAGATGTCTTCATGTTGTATGTGTTACTCCGCGCTGTACCATTGTTTTGTTAGCATTCTTGCTTTGAAGCTTTCGTGACTACAGGAATCTATACTCTTCGGTTCTTTCGGTAAAGTCACGTAGGTAGACAAACGAAATAAAAAAAAAATCACGACGTTTCGATCGCAACACAAGCGGTCGTCCCCAGGCGGAAAAAATCATCCAGCAGTGGAACTGCTGAAACCAGCTGGTTCGTATCACGTGGGCATTTATAGCAGCCAAATACTCTCAAAGCACGTTTCTCAATGTGGAAGAAAAATCTGGAGGACCCGGGGAGAACATGCAGCAAACTCCAAATCTACAGGCATCGTCGTCATGGTCGGGATGGAAGTCACGACCTCCTGTATATCACGTGAGGTGGTTCAGCAGTTCCACTGATGGATTATTTTTCTGCCTGAGGACGACCGCTTGTGTTGCGATCGAAACGTCGTGATATGTTGTGTTTTGTTTTATTTTATTTTTCTACCCTACGTGACTTTATTAACATTATTAATGTTGGTGCTTATTTAATAGAGAAACGCCTCACCGAGCCTCTGGACTGGTTTTCAGGAGGGTCCTGTCGAGTTTTTTTAGCAGTACGGAGCGATGCTTCTTGGCGTGTATTCCAAATGAATGATTTGCGAGTGATTGTTCACGTTTGGCAAATTTGGGCCATTGAAAAGGGTTGTGGGAAATCGCGAGATTTGATTGCTCCAGCTGCAGGTAGGGTTATTAATCACGGCACGGACCTCACAGCTGGACATTACATTTCCTTAAAAGCGTCTAAAATCGAACATCGTGTTTGTTTTCTTTGTGTTGCGACTAACCCACTGCTGTGTGCTGTTTGCGTAAACAAAATTAATACTTTTTCGATTTAAAGCTTTCGTGACTGCAGGGATTCATCTTCTTGGTTCTTTCGGTAAAGTCACGTAGAAGGGAAATAATAAAATAATAAAAAATAAAACATTATACTATAACATTCTCCCGACGTTTTGGCTGCTTGCGTTGTGGCCGAAACGTCGTGAGAATTACATTTTATTATGTTTTATTTGTATTATTTTATTATTTCCCTTCTACGTGACTTTACCGAAAGAACCAAGAAAATTAATACTGCATAGGAACATGATCGAGGGGCCACGGATGGCGAGATGCTAACTACCTCACGTGATATACAGGAGGTCGTGGGTTCCATCCCGACCGTCACGACGATGCCTGTAGATTTGGAGTTTGCTGCATGTTCTCCCCGTGGTCGCGTGAACTTTTCTCCGGGTCCTCCAGATTTTCCTTCCACGTTTAGAAACGTGCTTTGAGAGTGTTTTGGCTGCTCTCAATGTCCACGTGATACGCCACTTCGTTGAGCTATCATTTGTGGCACAAACCTCACATCTGGACACTAAGTTTCCAAAACAAAACATCTGGAATCGAACAGCCTGCTAGCTTTCTTTATGATGCGACGAACCCGCTGGTGTATGCTGTTTGCGTAAACAAAATGAATAATGGATAGGAACATTACACAGCGTCGTATATACACATATATTTGTATGGATTTGGCTGCACGTGTGCTCTAGCCAGGCAAATTCATTCCAGTAATTACGATGGAATGCACCTTTATTTTCTGTAGCAAACCTTATACAGCTAATCCCCCCACGAGCTGATGGAACCCAGGCCCGAATCGGTGATGTCTGTTTACTCGAGATTATTTTCCATCTTGAACAACGTAAACACCGTGGCAGCTTGTGCCTTGGCCACAAGCGAAGTTCCTGGCAGAGATGAAAAAAAAACCCCAAAAACACAACTTCAGCATTGATGTTGTCTTGTGGGTGCTGATTTCGATTCTGCAAAAAAAACCGGTTTAATTTGCGGTACCAAAATTGATGAACTTGAGGAAAGTAAAACACCACCGTTGTCGTTATGATTATTATGATAATTATAATTATGCCCGATGCACAAACACGAAGGAGACATTGCAGCGATACACTACGGTGATCATGAAGCGGTCACCTGTGAAATTGTAATTGTTGCTCTGCATTTACGTCAGCCGTACGAAAGGAGAAGATTACGCTTGTTTACCCAGTAAGGCCTCACTGAGCCATGACTCTTATTCGGGAAGGTTCTGCAAAGTTTTCGCAATAGGGGGTAACGATTGCTCCGTGTATATTCCAAATTTGTAATGTATGAGTACATTTTCAAGTTTGACGAATTTGTCATTCGAACTCTCTTACAGACTTATGCAGGAGACCAGTGTTAGTGGCGATGGATTTTCTTCGGAGTGGAAAGCAGGTTGGATATTTATATTACCGTATTTTGCGAGCGGTAATGATGATGATGATGTTGGGTGGCCAGGTGGGTAAGTGTTTTCAGTTTGTGAATATACCTCACCGTTGAGATAGTCCTTTATGTTTCGCAACACACATCAAAATAATTCTGCGCTGCTCAGTGTGGCCACAAAAACAGCCCCTTGCATCCTCGATGGTGCCAGACGGTAACGCTGCAGTGCACAATGCCTTGGGGGTGAAGGCCATTTTCAATTGGCTATTCCCCTCATGGCATTTGTAGCCATCACAGCGGTCAATGGGGGCTCTGGATGGGTGTGAGGGGCTGGTTAACCCCTCCACCTTCTAACCTAAGTACCACTAAACGACGTAGAAAGAGTCTACGTTTGTCCTGGAGGTCCCGGGGGGACAGGTATCTATGACGTCTCCTGGCCAAACCCCATGTGGTGGAGCCAGGAGATTGAACCCGCACCCTCGGGGTTCCTCCAGAAACGGAAAAAACACTGCGAGTGGCCACGTGGAATGTTCGAACGCTCACTGCAGAGGAGAGGCTGCCACTCCTCTGTCAGGAGCTGGACCAGTACCGCCTGGAACTCTTTGGCATTCAGGAGGTCCAGTGGACCAGCTTTGGCTCCAGTCACTATGAGGGGTGGACAGTGCTCCACTCGGGGCAGGAGACTGCTAAACAACAGGTAGTGGCTCTTTTTCTGAATAAAATAATTAAGGGGGCGTGGGAGCGTGACGGTACGAGGATGCTAGACTTCTGGGCAGCCCATTGACTTGTAATTACCAAACACTGTTTTGGCATTGGCACATCCATGCAACATCATGGATGCATGCCGGGTCCAAGCAAGAACATCTGTGGACTTTATCGTGGTGGAACAGCGGGTACGGGTCTATGTCCTTAACATCAGGACCTACCGTGGAGCTGATCTACCCACTGATCATCGGAGGCATTGCTGTTGAACCTGGAGCATGCTACCAAGAGGTGGGGCCTTACCCATCAGCCCCTCCAAAACGTAGCACCTGCCTGGGTATGTTGTGTCATCAAACACTCCACCCCGTGAATTCCACATTGGTGGGCTAGTTGTGGAAAAAGTGGAAAGGTTTCCATACCTGGTCAGTGTGCTTGTGACCAGCTGGATCACTCGAGCGGCATTATCTTTTCATCGCCTGCATAACGCTGTGTGGAAGCTACCTGGTCTGTCGCTCCACACGAACCTTCGGGTCATCTCTGCCACAGTCATGCCCTGTCTTCTATATGCTTGCAAAACGTGGACCCCCCCCTAATGGAACATCTTCGCTGGTTAGAAACATCAGGCTGGCCTGCCTACGATACATTCTGGGTTTAACCAGGATGGATTGTATGAGGAGCTCATAAATCCTCGAAATATCTGGACAGTCCAATTGGTGAGTTCCTCTGGCAGGCAAGGCTGCGTTGGCTGGGCCATGTAGCCCGCATGCCCAGCCACCCCATGCCCAAACAGCTTTTGTTCAGCCAGATAGAGGAGGCTAGACGTGTGCAGCACGGGCTAGAGAAGAGATGGAGTGATGTGGTGCGAGAGGATATGGGGCTGAGTGAACTTGCTAATAACTCGTACCAGCAGTGTCAAGATCGGCCTCTGTGGAGGAGGCTCGTGAAGGACGCTGCTATTGGGCTGTTGAAGGCAGACGCCCTCCAACAACAACGGAGGGCGGAGGAACAACGCTCACAACATCGAGCCGAGCGCTGGACGACTAAAACACAGCAAGTTGGCATAGTAGGGGGCACAGGTGGGGGATCAGCCAGTCATCTCAGTCAGTCAACCGATGGCACCTGCGTCTGCCCCATGACCTCCTGCCAGCGAGCCTTCGACACTTCACGTAGCATTAAAGTGCACGTAGCCTGGCACAAGCACCGTGGTGACGTCACCGCCGCCACTTAGTGGTGAATGGCGCTTGTTGTGAATTTGGAGGAGACCCAGGAGCAGTTCGGATAATCCTCACCGCTGATGTTGGCTTTGTGCCCAGGAACTGAGTTCAGAGTTACAGGTTCATAATCCGGTGAGTGACCTAACCAGGAGACCACCACTGCACGCCCCTGGGCACGTAGTTTCACGTTCATTTTGTTGAACCAGGTGCTGAGAACTGCAAGAGGCCAGGGTCCAGTTTCGGTTCGCAAGAGTAAAAAAAAACTGCATCGCATGAGGTGTCAAATATATCGCGATCGTATATCAACGGTAAATAAAAGCTAAATATTGTATTCCCTTGCAGTGCAAATTGATAATTGACCACATTCATTGAGCCGGTTCAAAGTTCACAATATGCACGTCAAAGACACAACTGAAGGGCAATTATTTATTGACAGCGTAATTTGAGTTATTGGTAACGATGTATTGACGGGTTCATTTAAAACGAGCACTGTTTTCCACCCTGTGTATGTCCAAGGTGGCGCAACTGCTGACGACTTTGGTCCAAGGGCACGGCACATCAGCAGCGTTTTATATTTAAGCATTCTGCTGGTCGGAGGTCTGTTTGACTAAGCCACGTTGGTGGCTGCTGTGTCACGCATGCCGAGGTAAAACTGCCACGATATCGATCGCGAGAACGCAGCACAGGGGAAGGTGATTTATCGCTATTACCCAGCTGTTATTCACGACATTGTTTGCTCAGTGTTTGAGGCGGTTAGCATGTCCACACAGCGCAGTGCTTTGTTGGTATGGTTGTTGGCGTGTTCCCATTGTGTCGGCGTGAAAATCGTGCGTTGATACGTTGACGAACCTGGGAGTTTCAACGTACAGGTGAAAGGTTTTTTTTCTTTTTGCCAGGCAGATTTCTTCAGGGACTTTTGAACTTGACTGAAGGTAGTTGTCTTGGCTGCTTTTGAAAACGCTTCTCCAGAGAACTTCATTCTAGATCGTAGGCAATAGTTAGCTCAGGGAATGGCTATATTTCAGTTCATCATTCCACTGCGGTGAATGCAATAAGTATTGCTTCAGTTGTATAATTCAGTGTGAAGTCAATTTGAATTAAATCATCATAATGATGTACAGGCCTTTGTAAATACACTGCTGGATGAATGTCTCATCTACGCCATGTCAGTCATGGGATGCTTTGGCCATACATCGCTGTGATGGTCAGTGCAGGCTGATTAAGGGAGGAGGCCCAGGAACGGTTAGCTATCACTGGCCACCATTAGCCATGGTCAGAAGTTGAACAACGGTTGTTGGGTTCATGGTGCAGTATTTTGAGCACCGCACCACCGCCCACTCCCCTCAAAATGTGTTCCCTCTGTTAAAACGAGCAATGGGGTGGCCAAAGCAATCGCTAATCCATCATATCCAATTAGGCTCAACCAATGAGCATCAACCATCACGCGAACTCCGGTCATCCTCGCGGCAACTTTTGGGCTGGCCATCGAACAAAGACGGCCAATGCATCGCGTGCTTTCAGATGCGCTTCTGCGGCCGTCTGGAACGCTCTTTCTTCCGATATTAAGAAGCCACTTTTAAATATAGATTGAAAACGATTTCTTCAGAACTGCTTTTTTGTGTTTAGGTTGTTGTCCTCCCACACCTCCGATTAGCATGGTTGGCTACGTACGGTGCAAAAGAAGTTAAACATACGTACGATTCAAACCCTTACAAAGCAAGTACTGGATGGACACTTTTATACTGGCAAAACTGTTCCATAGATATACAGTATTTTATGTTACCAGGTAAGGCCCACTGAGAGAAATAGCTCGTTTTCAGAAGCGACCTGGCCACAAATGATAGCTCAATGAAGTGGCTTATCATGTGGAAGTTTATAGCAGCAACAATACTGAAACGCATCTTTAAAAAAAAAAAACGGAAAACCCGGAGAAAAATCCACGCGACCACTGGTAGAGAAACACCGCAATTCGGGGCCGTCCATAAATGACGTCACGCGATTTTGGATGATTTTTGACCCCCCCCCCCCCTCGTCACACGGCGTCACAAAAAGTCAGACCCCCCCTCAAATATGACGTCACAAAGCTCTGCCCCCCTCCCCTCCCCAAAACCATATTTCCATTTTTAAAACAAAACATTCTTCAAATCGCTTTAAACTATTGTCATTGTAGTGCGCCCCCCCCCCCCCCCCCTCCCTCTAGGTGCGTGACGTCATTTGTGGACGGCCCCAAACGCCAAATATACAGCAGCAGGCGTCAGGGTCGGGCTCGAACCGGCGACCTCCTGCATTAGCACCTGAGCAACCCGGGGGAAACTCAGGATGCCAGCACTACGGAGTTGCTTCTTCGTGAAGCCCTGGCCCGATTCTAAGGAAGGACACGCAGCTCGTCGGGAAAGTTCCCCGTCTAATTTGACGAGCTGACATTTACAACCGACCTTTGCCCCGCGTGCAACACCAATATGTATTTATTGGGGAAACGCGTCACATATACGCACCATGTATAGTTTATGTTCACACTGTATGTTGTCTGTGCCGACTGGAACCTCCTTCCTTTCATCGGCACGACTTAAGTGATAGTAACAATCAAGTTTGTCGTTGTTGTTGTTGTCGTTGTTGTTGTTTCTAGATTTGAAGTTTTCGTGAACTGCAAGGATCCATACTCTTTGTTTTTTTCGGTAAAGTCACGTGGGTAATAAAAAATAATAAAAATGAAAACTAAATTAATTTAGTTGTTTTCATTTTTATTAATTTAGTTTTAATTTAGTTGTTTTCATTTTTATTATTTTTTTACCTACGTGACTTTACCGAACATTGCGTAGGCGATTGTCACATCCTTACAGTGCTAATTGTAGATAGCAGGTAAAGCCCCGTCATTAATTCCTCTTGCAACTGCTGACAGAATGACTTCCACTAGAAGTGGGGCGTACCAGAGCGGCCCCCCTTCCAGCAGTGGGTATATTTGGCCTACTTCTCCGCTGGTAAGACATATTGGAAGAAGTGTGGGGGGGGGTGTGGCAGAGGGGATACCCACACTTTACCCCACCGCATGCAACCTGCCGATAATCTTCACTGTGGTGAACCCACTGACGCTGTTGGGTGAGCCGAAGTTGGGGGGGGGGGGGGTAGGGAATTTGGTTCACGAAATGTGCCTAATGATTATAATTGTTGCCCTGAAAAAAAAGCACATTGTCTTGAGACAAGACACGTTGGTGATGCGATGACTGACGGAACGCTTCTATAAACTATTTACAAATTTAAAAAAAACACTACTTATTTTACCGGGTAAGGCCCACTGAGCGACCTGGGCACAAGTGTTAGCTCAACGAAGTGGCTTATCACAGTGGACATTTGTAGCAGCCAAACACTTTAAACGCACGTTGATGCTTTATGTGGAGGGGATAACCGGACGCGGAGAAAATGTCACGTGACTCCCTACGGGTGAGAAAGAACATGCAAACTCGAAATAAACAGGCATCGTCAGGGGTTGGGATCGAACCCACGAACCTCCTCCTGCATACCAGGCGAGGTAGTTAACATCTCACCACCGCGACAGCCCGTCCAGAGGGACGTCCACCATGGAGATGGAGCGATGAGATCATGTCACGCACAGGTGCTTAGTGGACATCGCGAGAGGTCCTCTCTGATCTTTGTCTCGGGGCAAAATGACCCCCTCCCTCCTCACCCCGCTCCGTCTGTACGACCTGCGGGGGGCAGCAGTCTTTTACACCGGGAGGGGGGGCTGACCCCCCCCCCCACCCCGCATCTGTGAAACTACTGGACGTCTGTGAAAAAGAGCTTTATAGCTCATCGGGTTCCTCCAGTAGACATCCTGAGCCAGTGGTCGAATATTCAACGTTTCCACCGCAGCAATAGCCTCTGAAAAAAAAGAAAAACCCTCCTCTTCTCTTGCATGAAGCAGCAGGTCCACAATCTCTCGCGCGCACGGATCCTTCTCGCGGCTCTGCGCCGCGTGGCTCAGGTGTGGCGATGCACAGCGCGCGCTCTGAGCGGCTCTGCGGATAAGAATGCCGAGCCAAGGGAGCCCGCTGGCAGCCACCCCAGCAAGGCAGACCGCCGCTTGCCGATCGCTGTTGCGAGCAGAAAGGCCGCGTGCGCCTGCCGGATCGTGGCCCTGCCACTGGACGAGGGCGGTCACGGGCTGGTGTGCGTGCGGAGTCAGCTGGCCACCTTCCGACTGCAGGCCGCGCACAAGTTTCTGCACGCCGCCCCATCACCGGCCTGGAGCGTCACGGCCTCCTTCCTCCTGAAACAGCTGGGGGGTTTGCAGTGCTCCAAACAACTATTCTACATGCACCTGCAGGGCCTCCCACTGGGACAGCTGCCACCTTTTTACAGGAGCGTCCTGCAGACATGGAGCTCCATCGCCGTCAGGAGGCTGAACCAGTCGCGATCGGCCGAAAATGTGGTCTTCGAACCGATCCTCAGGAACCCACAGACAAAAGCTGCCATCCACCACCGCCACCCCCGGCATGGAGAGGCGACTCGCCAATGCGCGGCTCACCAGGATGGGAGATCTGGTGGAGCCTGGAACACGGGGCCGGTGGCTCGGACCAGCAGACATGGCCGCAGAGACAGGGCTGCAGTCGCTCCGGGTGGCTGCCCGGATCCTGGCCGAAGCCAAGGGAGCCTTTTCAGTGGCAGCGGGGAGAACGCCCCCCATCGTCATTGGGGATGACGAGGCCCCTCTCGGTCCCCCTCCACCGGAGCTCTCCGTCGTGCCACTGCATCGCCAATGCCGACAAGCGAAGGCGGATCACAACCTGTGCCGGCTGGAAAACCTATCGGAGGTGGCCTTCGCAAATGTAAAGAGGAAGGTGCTCTACTCCTACATGGTCCGGTTTTACCAACAGGACACCCTGAGGAACCACAAGGACCATGCCTGGAGGAGAGGCCTGCCCTGCATCTCTCCGGAGAGGCCTCGCTGGAGGCAACTCTACTCCAGCCCGACGTACAACCGCATCGATGACCTCAGCTGGAGCATCGCCCACGGCACCGTCACCACCAACGCCTCCCTGGAGCGCTTCACCGACACGTCCCCAGAGTGCCGGTTCTGCGGTAAAGTGGAGACGGTGGCGCACCAATACGTGGAATGCAAGAGCCTGGACTTGTTGTTCAAGGTCCTGAGAAACATCCTCCTAAGGTTCAGCCTCCACTTCTCCCCGACGGTCCTCATCTTTGGATACCAAAAGGGCGACGGGGGCTGGTCAACGTGCTCGTCGGCTATGCCAAGCTCGCCATTTACAGGACGAGGAAGGTGGCCCTGGAGGGGAAACGTCCGGCCAGCAGCGTGGGCATCTTCCACGCTCTGGTCGGAGCTCCCAGGGTGTGTGGGCCGGAGTTCCGCCATGCGCGGCTGACCCACGCCGTGCTGGCCTTCAAGGAGCAGTGGGCGATGGAGGAGGCCGTGTGCTTGGTGGCAGATGACGGGGAGCTTTGCATGCAGTTATGAGTTACCCGTCGGAGGCCGTTGGACTGCGAGAAGGGCTGCGTGCAGAACGAAAGTGAGCGAGAGGGTCAGCGAGAGAGTGAGCGAGAGGGGGGGGGGTTACATAAAGCAAAGTAAAAAAAAATCACGAAATGATTAACGAAGCAAAGTGTCGACTACACCGAGCATCTTCTTGTTTCCACAGATCATAAAAAAAGAGAGCGACAGGGAGAGAGAGAGCCACTCCACCTGCCGTGAAAGCACTGATCGAGGGAGCGAGCGAGGGGGAGGGCGAAGACCTGGCTGGCTGTGCGGGTTGCCCCGTGACCGAATGCGTTGTGGTATCAACAAGGGTGCTGATTTTTTTACATCAGCCCAGGGAGGTACTCGCTCGCGTGGGAGGCACTCGCTCACCTGCAAGCTGGGCTGAGTGGTGGACTGCTTTGTGTCTCGGTGGACTGCTTGCTTACATAATGATTTTGATTTAAATGTGTGTTTTTTTTTAAGTTGTGCTCGGAAAAAGGCATCTGTAAAAAGTTCAACTGAGTCGCAGACGTACTCTTTGGAGGCAACACATTTATTAATACCAACACAAAGGGGTAACTGCCCCTTAACAAGATGACAACCTATGGTGGTGGACCACCAGGCTAACTGCACTAATTACACTGTAACTACACCAATTACAACGTGACGAGCTACAACGGACCAGACCACAGCTTGGGTCCAGGTCCACGTGTTGATGACTCTGTAGGACGTAGATCGAAGATTCTTCAGGATGAACAACAGCAGCCGGTCCCTCTCGGGGACCCGGCTTATATCCTCTGCGGCGTGGCTGGCTCCGCCCTTAGCCACGACCACCTTCTAGAATCCTCGAGCAGGATCTCGACCCTGACACGTGACCACCCCTAGCCCCCACCTGGGGACCCTGTGTAGACTTAACCGGTCACGTGTCCTCGTGGGTCAACCAGAGTGCCACGGCCCTTAGTAAACCCATTCCCGTGGCCGGCACTCTCACACCCTATCCTTTAGGGGTCGGCACTGCACGCAGAGCGTGGTGCCATCCAGCACTGCCAGTCAGCGCTCACAGAGCCGTTCTCGGGCCGGTACTGCACCCACATCCTCGTGGTGTCCGCGGTGTGAATACATCACACGCCGTGCCTCTCTAGGGCCGGCATTACACAGTGACATCCGCGATGTCACTGCATATGTATGTATGTATGTACGCATGTTTAACTTCTTTCGCATTGTACATAGCCAACCATGCTAATCGGAGGTGTGGGGGGAGGGGAAGGACAACAAACTAAACACAAAAAGAAGTTAAGAAGAAATGCGTTTTCAATTTAGATGTTAAAGTGCATAGCTCCAGTGGCTTCCTCATAACGGCAGGAAGAGCGTTCCAGACGGCCGCAGAAGCGCATCTGAAAGCGCGTGATGCAGCGGCCGCCTTAACTTAACGCTGCTGCGAGGATGATCGGAGTTTGTGTGACGGTTTATGCTCCTTGACGAGATTTGCAAGGTGTTGTGGTTCATTCGTGCCAAGCACTTCATGTGCAATTAGTGTTGACCTCACCATGTTTTCGTTCGGCAACGGGAAGCTAATGCAGCTCGGCGATATGTAAAATGTTTACATCATTATCATCATCATCATTATAAATGTTTCATTACGATCTCAAACATTTTAAAGAAACACTTGCATTCAATGGGGCTAGAAGATAATGAATGTCCTGTTGATTTTATTTTTTGAAATCCAGTCACAATATGGCACGCATTCTTGTGTTTCTTTACTGATGAAGCAGGTGGCATAGAAATTATGTTTTCATTTGGTCAGCTTTGCTTATGTCACTTCAGAACGTGAGCAGAACGAGAGCACGAGAACATCGAGGAATGCTCTTGAAGATCAGAGTGAAGTCTTCCATCATACAGGTTTTTCTTGGGTTAGATCACGTAAAGATATAAATGTGTTGTTCGCCAAAAGCTGCTGCGAGTAAGGTTTGTCATGCAAACAGAGCATGCCAATTCGTAACTAGTACAATTCTATTTACGTGACAAACCTGACTAATTGTCTGTGCCGGGTGGTGACGGGTTTAACGACACATTTATATATTTACGCGATCCAACCCCCCCCCCCCCCCCCATAAGAAACCTGTATCATGGATGATATTGGTCGCGAAGGCATACGTCTTAAACAGTGTGAAGTCTGGACACATTTACAAATGTTATAAATTGCTCTCTTCGTTTCCGACAATTTCAAAATCCAGCCAATGGCCTTCTCACTGATGTGGCAGTCTTTCAATATTGAGATGTAGATGTTACGTCAAATGTTTGGATACGTTAGTTCGATTTTTTTTTGTTTAATATAAAAAGCCGTTGATCTACCGTAATTTGAAACTGTCGTAGTAGCTGATACTGTACTGTGAATCGACCTAAAGGATTTTATTAGAGTTTAGGATTAATTTTACTCCAGGGAGGATACAGTATTTTGGATTAAATTCCCACGCCTTGTTAAGTTTTTCATCTTCATACAGTGAATGGAATATAGGCTGATTTTCAATTACTAATCACTGTAGTTAATGTTACAAAAATATGCCTTTCTGGAACTGCAGTGGAAATGGATGTAAAAAATGTAATGGTGGAATGCCTTTGATTCTGGCCGAGTTATAAAGATGGTTTCGGGGAGACTCAAGCACTCTCCAGTGATGGCAGACCACAAGGTCTGGGTGTGCAAGGGACCACTCAAGGGACCACAGACGGAGGGTGTAATGTATGGGCAAAGGAACGGACAAGGATAAATCACTTTCCCTCACCAGAGACATCACTAGCTGCCAACTGGGATATGAAATGCAGTCGTCACAAACGTGTGCTTCAGAATAGCAAAACTGTTGCACGCATTGATAAGTCATCATTACTCAACTGCGGTGGTTCAAGTTAGTTTATTCAGTCGCATAAAGCCTCGTCCTACGTCAAAAAAGCACATCCGTCAATAACATCACGTGCTATGCAGAGCCATTGTCCGAAATGTCACCTGTTGTTGTTTGTTTTCCTTTCAAGGCAGTGATATCAACGATTATGTTGTGTGCTTATTCTGTTTGTGCACCACTGCCAACGGAGCAGCACCTCTACATAATTTGATTCTACAATACAACAGGCATTGTTCAGACCAAGAGTACCAACATCACCATCATCATCTTCATCATCATCATCATGAGAAGGCATGATCTAGTCACTGCTAGATGAAGAAAGCACCCCGATGCGTAGGAAGGGAGTCAGACAGGGAGATACTTTTACAAAGGTTATTCACAGCACCACTGGGATTTTTTTCTTCAAATGTTAATGGAGAAACAAAGGCAGAACAACATAATAACCATCTCAGATTTGCTGGTAACAAAGTGCTCGTAAATAGCATCGCCTCTTAATTTCCATACAACACCCGACGTACGGCAAGGCGCAGTTTAGGCCCATTGCACGCGCACGCACGCGCGCACAATCAAAATTGCACGTAAACGCAATTAGAGCCATTAATACAATGACTCGCGCTGAAGAAAGGGCCCTTTGGATGGGCATTGTATTACTCCAGTGGAGCTCACAAATGAATTCCCCCAAGTCAGGCGGAGTTGTGCAAGTGGCTCGCACACTGGGAGCCACGGGTACGTGACGGTGCCTCCCCGCGAGTGCCCGAACAAACCCCAGAGGCACTTCCACTCGTTTTTTTATATATATAATCAGTGCCATTGCAAAGACATCAAGGCCGTGAATGGGTACTTGGAATGACATTTGCTGCGCCGGCATGAAATTCCGCAACTTCAAAGCCAGGGGCCTTGCTTTGTCTGTGTTGACACTATTGTGTGCGTGCGTGCGTGGAGCTGAAGATAGGCACTGGGAGCCTGGGTTGAAACAAAAAAATGAATTATAAGAAAACACCGTGGTGAAATCCCAGCCACTGCTTTCATCGAATCGTGCACATATTTCCCTATTAATCAGACGCATTGTTGTGAGAGGGACACAAATAATGAACGAGAGAGAGCGTGGCGGTGAAACGCTTCTGAAACGATGTTTCAAAAGCGAAAGATCCCGTGTTTGATATTGCCATTATTCTGACCTGTTTGCGACTGGTTTGTCGACGACCCTGCATCATTTGTAATGCTTATACAAGCAGGGGCACGGTTTGTCTCTTTTGGCAACCATTGGACCATCGCGCCTTGTAGCCATTTATCGGGTTCATTCTGCCATCCACACAAAGCAATGAAAAGGATTTGAGTGCTAAGAATGTTAATTGCATTAAATATCTTTGCCCCTCTTTGAGCAAATGTTCGCAGTTGTCCAAAATGGAATGGGACGTAGTGTTGCCCTGTGCCTGATTTAAAAACACATATATTCAGTACTGTATAGAGCAACCAACACACGCCAATGAAAGTGCAATTCATGACATGAATTCACTGCATGAACAAAAACGTATCAATCGAATCTCTGATTTAGCTTGAAATATTATTACTGTTTGTAAATATTTAAAATCTATCAGTCATTGATTTAAGATCCCATTATTTAATGCATTCCCAGCGGTACGTTGTCCCACCGGTGTGGGGGTTTTGTTCTTTGCATTTTGTGGAAAATTAAAACATTGAGAGGTTTCTTAAATAAACAATTGTGATTATAGTATTTTTTTAAAAATATATATTCACAGTGTGCTTTTGCCAAACGCGGGGAGTGCTACGTGTACAGCCGTTACGTAGGCAAACCCCCATCTACCATGCTGACATTTGGGCATACAATAATGGGCCAATGAAAACCCACAGACGGGGCCTTTTTATATATATAAATGAGCTGAAAGAACATTTTTTTCTTTCTGGAACTTTATTCAGCATATGTCATTGCTTTGTTTCGCTTTATAAATATCGCCTACTTCGAGTGCGCGGTGTAGAAACTTCTCACGTACAATGCACTTCCCAAGAATAAGTGTGTACGCCGAACAATGCTTTCTATTCTTTGAGAATTCGCAACAACAAAAGAAACCCGTCCAGGTGTCCCCTCGGAAGAACCGGTTCATCATGTGACATATTAAGGGCATGTGCCAAGGCATGGAAGAATAGGGGTAGGGGACAAGACTTCGTCGGCAAAGAGAACACTTTGGAGTCTTGGGTTGTGTTGAACCTCGTGCCAGCAGAAAAAAAAACCAGCCTGATGAAAGGCAACCTTGTCCAAACGGCTGGAAGGTTGTTACGTCTAATGCACTGCACCGTAATTCCCGAGACCACACATGATGTACTTGTCCAGCGCAAACATAATTTTGCGCAAATTGAAGTTCATATATCGACTGAATGGCTGGGCTCACCGGAGAATGGGCAGAGTTAGAATTTCTTGTGGTGCGAATTTTTCGTAGTTTTTTTTTCAAACCGTTGGCAGAATTTTGGCTGATGTTTACTTTTAAACAAATATTGGGCGAGTATTCAGGAGTGTGGGGGGAAGGGTGGTGTGCGTGCCAGTGGACAATACTGGGCTGTGTGCCGGCATGACGAATCTCTCTCGTAGGTAACTCTACTTTGTACGAGTAGCTGTGGTCGTTAGACACGAATTAAATGCACTTCTTCGCGTGCAGTTGTCACCTCATTGTCGTGCAAAAATTGGAATGAAACAACACGCATGTTCCCTGTTCATCTCCTTTTTAATTACATATCAACTATTTCAACTGCAGAACCTCACATAATTCTTAGAGAAAACAATTTATACTCATCATTTGGTCTCCATGTCCAAGCATTGTCTGTGCAATCTCTCTCCGTGCCTTCCTGTAAATTTCCTGTCTTCACTTTCCAAAGGCCTCCATGACTAGAGTAATGTCTTTTTTTGACTATTTTTATTCATCCAAGTAAGGCCCACTGAATTATACAGCCCTTTCCAAAAGCGACTTGGCCACGAATGATAGCTCGACTAAGTAGTGGCTCATCGTGTGGACATTTATAGCAGCCACATCCTCTAAATGCGACCAGGACCGGTTCCTTATCCGATCGCTCCTTGCAGTGCTCTCTCCACTTCTGTCTGTCCTTTGCTGACTACAGAAATGGGACTCGGATATCGTCCATCCCGTCCGGTGTTTGACGTTTGGCATCTTGTCACCAATCATCGTGGGTTGAATTATTTACGTGTGTACACTGAATTTTTGAAACCGGTCCAGAGGTTGCATATGTTGGACCAATACTGTTGAAATTTCGCACTCCCAGAAGGCTGTATGGCCGATGGGATGTGTAAACAAAAATACCTGTATTTTCTATGCAAAGGGGCAGATACATATATAAAAAGGCGTATGTTCTGCTTATTTAGAAAGGACTGTTGAAAATTCAACAAGTAATTAGTTAATAATGTAAACAATTCTCAATGTATTTTTTTGGAAACTAAAAAAAATACATTAAAGATTATGTTCTTTGGTTCTTTCGGTAATGTCACGTAGATAGAAAAAAATCTAAATAAAGTAAAAAAAATATCACGACGTTTCGAACGAGTTAGCCTCTAAAGGCACACTGTTTATAAAGGTTTGGAGATGGACGTAGCCCAAGTGTATCAGCAGCACCAGGAGTATGGGCAGGGCAGCAATGCCAATGCAGCAGCAATGCCAATGCAGCAGCAATGCCAATGCAGAAACAATGCCAATGCAGCAGCAATACCAATGCAGCGGCAATGCCAATGCAGCAATAATGCCAATGCAGTAGCAATGCCAATGCAGCAGCAATGCCAATGCAGCAGCAATGCCAATGCAGCAGCAATGCCAATGCAGCAGTAATGTCAATGCAGCAACAATGCCAATGCAGCAGCAATGCCAATGCAGCAGCAATACCAATGCAGCAGCAATGCCAATGCAGCAGCAATGCCAATGCAGCAGCAATACCAATGCAGCAACAATGCCAATGCAGCAGCAATGCCAATGCAGCAGCAATGCCAATACAGCAGCAATGCCAATGCAGCAACAATGCCAATGCAACAGCAATACCAATGCAGCAGCAATGCCAATGCAGCAGCAATGCCAATGCAGCAACAATGCCAATGCAGCAGCAATGCCAATGCAGTAGCAATGCCAATGCAGCAGCAATGCCAATGCAGCAACAATGCCAATGCAGCAACAATGCCAATGCAGCAGCAATGCCAATGCAGCAACAATGCCAATGCAGCAACAATGCCAATGCAGCAGCAATGCCAATGCAGCAGCAATGCCAATACAGCAGCAATGCCAATGCAGCAACAATGCCAATGCAACAGCAATACCAATGCAGCAGCAATGCCAATGCAGCAGCAATGCCAATACAGCAACAATGCCAATGCAGCAGCAATGCCAATGCAGCAGCAATGCCAATGCAGCAACAATGCCAATGCAGCAACAATGCCAATGCAGCAGCAATGCCAATGCAGCAGCAATGCCAATGCAGCAGCAATGCCAATGCAGCAACAATGCCAATGCAACAGCAATACCAATGCAGCAGCAATGCCAATGCAGCAGCAATGCCAATGCAGCAACAATGCCAATGCAGCAGCAATGCCAATGCAGCAGCAATGCCAATGCAGCAGCAATGCCAATGCAGCAACAATGCCAATGCAGCAACAATGCCAATGCAACAGCAATGCCAATGCAGCAGCAATGCCAATGCAGCAACAATGCCAATGCAGCAACAATGCCAATGCAGCAGCAATGCCAATGCAGCAGCAATGCCAATACAGCAGCAATGCCAATGCAGCAACAATGCCAATGCAACAGCAATACCAATGCAGCAGCAATGCCAATGCAGCAGCAATGCCAATGCAGCAACAATGCCAATGCAGCAGCAATGCCAATGCAGCAGCAATGCCAATGCAGCAGCAATGCCAATGCAGCAACAATGCCAATGCAGCAACAATGCCAATGCAGCAGCAATGCCAATGCAGCAGCAATGCCAATGCAGCAGCAATGCCAATGCAGCAGCAATGCCAATGCAGCAGCAATGCCAATGCAGCAACAATGCCAATGCAGCAACAATGCCAATGCAGCAGCAATGCCAATGCAGCAGCAATGCCAATGCAGCAGCAATGCCAATGCAGCAACAATGCCAATGCAGCAACAATGCCAATGCAGCAGCAATGCCAATGCAGCAGCAATGCCAATGCAGCAGCAATGCCAATGCAGCAACAATGCCAATGCAGCAACAAAGTGCCAATGCCAATGCAGCAAAGGGCCACCAATAAATCACTGCACCCCGCTCCACACACCACACTGCTGACGGTGGAGGTTGGTTGACAAGAAAACACAAGTCAAGTCACGACCCAAAGTGGTTGATGACATCTTTCCATTGATTGCTGAGTCTATAACCATCCTCTCGGTTGAAATTGTGTCTGTGTCTGATGGCTTCATGAACGAATCTTTGTTGATAGCCAGTAGGCTTGAAAAGTACCATCGTCTTAGAGAAATAAATTTCGTGTGAGCCAGCTGCATTAAAATAATGATCAGCCACGGCAGAAGTGTTGGTACTACCGTGTTTCAAATCTGCCTTATGTTCGTGGCTGATCATTATTTTAATGCAGCTGGCTCACACGAAATGTATTTCTCTAAGACGACGCAACTTTGAAAGCCTACTGGCTATCAACAAAGATTCGTTCATGAAGCCATCAGACACAGACACAACTTCAACCGAGAGGATGGTTATAGACTCAGCAATCATTTGGAAGAAGTCATCAACCACTTTGGGTCGTGACTTGACTTGTGTTTTCTTGTCGATCAACTTCCACCGTCAGCAGTGTGGTGTGTGGAGCGGGGTGCAGGGATTTATTTGCGGCCCTTTGCTGCATTGGCATTGCTGGTGCATTGGCACTTTGCTGCACTGCCCATGCTGCTTGGTGCTGCCGATACACGTGGGTTACACCCATCTCCAAACATTTATAAACAGTTTGCCTTTAGAGGCTAACCCCTTTTCTTGACGACGACCGCTTGTGTTGCGATCGAAACGTCGTAATATTTTTATTCACTTTATTCATAATTTTTATATCTACGTGACTTTACCGAAAGAACCAAAAAATATTAATTTCTGCAGTCACGGAAGTTTTAAGTAAAAAATTACAATTATAGTGATAGGAATTTAATTAGGTGCTTAATAAGCAGATGCATAACAACAAATCTATTTAATCTGCAAACGAAAGTGGTCACGTTTATTTTTATTATGAAAAATAATAACCAAACTCGCCTGCATTTAGGAACTAAATACACATTTCAGTAAATGTACTTTAATGCCAAGTGGGCAAGGCAGTGGCTACCATATTTGGCATTCGTTTCTAACTTTTCTAGAAATGGTGGTACAACGTGTGCCATTAGGGGAAAAGTTACCTCGATGTTTTAAGTAAATGAAGTGGCACTGTGAAATAATAATTCTATCCACTGGTATTTATCGGAGGAATAACAACTGAAAATAAATCGTGTCTGTTTATAATTCGCCGGAAAAATATAAAAAAAAATCATCCCGTTAGCACGAAACGTTTTCTCTTGGAGGGGGTTGGCAAACCGCGCGATAATTACCAGCGCAGCCGCGTCGACGCTATCCGACTCAGCCTGGGTGAGGAGTTTACTTTTCATCTATCAATGCAAGGCTGGCCTGAAAAAGTTGCTCTCAGATTGTTACCCGATGTAAAAAAAAATTCACGTCTAGAGATATGTCACTGGCCGACCGGTTGCAATTATGCAACTGACACAACAGATTGACACATTCAGAATGTCACTTGTGTGCACAATCGTGAGGTTTATTTTCACTTCCCTGTTATAACGGTTGCTTTTTAAACTCCGTAAAATAATGTCTTTGACGGCGTACGGTTAAGAATGATCAATAAATAAATGTGTTGTTACGCAACTAAACATGCTGTTTTATGTAACCATCTAAAGGAGCACTTGGGTGATGTGACTTTAAATGCTCTGGTTCTTGGAAACATTATATTGAGATGAATAGTGGAGCTGTTTACTCTGGTGTGGCACAATGATGAAGTATCATACTTTTTTGTTATTTACGTGGACGGACATAAATGCGAGGGAAGTGTATGTATTTCTTGCTTATTGTGTTAGTTACATCATCCGCAATGACACTCATGACTCGCGCTGTGTTATGTATCATCCTTTGGTTAGCATTTGAAGTTGACACAATACAAAGCAGGCGTTTACCATAAGTACGTCTTCATGCATCACCTTAGCTCAGAGGTGGACACTGTATACATAACGGATCAAGATGGGCACCAAATATTTATTGCGAGTATTATTATTATTGTCGTTTGCTCCGTGAACCATTTGCCCGTTCGAAATGCCGCACTTCGTGGCGGTGTTAACTGGATGAGAATGGCGTTATGGCGACCAGATTGTTTGCAGGCACAGGAAAGAGAATTCACGTCCACAAACTTTTTGAGCCGCATTCATGACGTGGTGCCCTCCCTGGGAAGGGTGAAAGTTTGACCTCTGGCGTCGTGCAAAAGTGGCTGTTGTCGTGCTAAAAGAGAGAACGCTCCAGCAGCTGAGATAGACACGAAGACCTGAGTGGCGAACACTTTAAAAACAAACACGAAACATTGTTTTGTAGGTCTCCGCAAGCGTGTCCCCAAGTTCAAAGAAAACAGAAAAGTAAACTAAACTTAAATTTCGATTTAAAGCGTTCGTGACTGCAGGGATTCATCTTCTTGGTTCTTTCGGTAAAGTCACGTAGAATGGAAATAATAAAATAATAAAAATAAAACATAATAAAATAATTCTCACGACGTTTCGGCCACAACGCAAGCAGCCGTCCTCAGGTGGAGAACAGGTCTGTCGAGAAGACAGAGCCATTCAGACTCTGTTATTATGTTCATTAATATTATTTTATTATTTCCATTCTACGTGACTTTACCGAAAGAACCAAGAAGATAAACTAAACTTGTCTTTTTATTTCATTTTACCAGGTAAGGCCCACTGAGCTAAACAGCTCTTTTTTCAGAAGTGACCTGGCTATCACAGATGATCCCTCGCAGCAAAGTGGCTCATCATGTGTACGTTTCTAGCAGCCAAATAATTTAAGTGCATGTTTCTAATTGTGGAGGGCAAAAAATGGAAGACCCGGAGAAAAATGCATGTGACCACGGGGAGAATATGCAAACTCCATATATATATACAGGCGTCAGGGTTGGGATCGAACCCACGGACCTCCTGCATACCAGCCGAGGTAGATAACATCCATGCCACCGCAGCACCCCCAAAGAAGATGTTATAGAATACAAGATGTTTCCCATAAGCCTGGATACGGCCCAAAAACGCCAAAAACGTGTGTGAAGCACAACAATGAATATCTTTCAGATTACGCCGTGTCCCAGCCTTGACTTGTAGTCGTACGGGAAGGCATTTTGTGGCGTCACTGAAAGAGGATCCGTGCACTCTGGCTCGATTGCGATTTCCACATGCGCCCTTTCCCTCCTACCAATCACATTCAGCGTTTAGAAGCCGCAATTTTTGTTCTTGTCTGTATTGTTTCCAATTGCGTTATTGTTATCGTCTATCATCATCATCTTCGACGTTTATCTATCCACCATCACCAGCATCATCATCATAGGCTATCCCTGGCAATCGACGATGATCGTCTTCCATAGAAAAGTTGGATTATATATCTGTGGGTCTGACGATGGCTGAAGTGACCAATCTGGGATCGACAGAAGGAGTGGTGGGTGGAACTGCATCAGTAAGTTGGGCTGCAGGGTCGTGCTGTTTCCGCCGCTCCCGCTTGATCTCTTCCTGTTTTCTGCCGTTGGGTTTCAAAATGTTTGGATCCTTGAATTAGACCTCTGTCTCTAGCCGCTGTTCGGTTGAAGGCCTTCCCGAGCCGCCACCATCTCTCACTACGCTGCGAGTTAAGTGAAGTAGCAAAATTCACGTTCGAAGTGGAGTCAGACAACGAGGCACGCTGTCGCCAAACCTATCCAAAGCGACATTAGATGATGTACAATACAAATGATTGGAGAAATCAAGGCACATATATATAAACGGAGACAATATTAACTCTCTCACATTTGCTGACAAAATAGTAATTGTAACAACGCAATTTTTACTTGTGTGTTTTATATATATGTATATTTTTTAAAAGGCGTCAGGGTCGGGATCGAGCACACGACCTCCTGTATAGCAGGTGAGGTAGTTAACATCATTTACAAAAATACTGTTCGCGGCTGGGATCTGAAGTGTGTTGCAAGATTGATCATATTTCCGTAGACAATGACCGATGGCTTGAAATAGTCGCAACCTTCACGTGGCCCTGCTGTTAAAGCCAGTGGTTTTTGCCAATTGGAACCCCCTGCAAACTCATTGCTGCCACGAAGGCGATCGAACACCGGCATTTCGGGCTCCCGGTCTAAGCAGTAAATGCCCACTGGGAAATAGATTAACTCGGGGACAACAAAGCCTGCCCTGAGAGATCCATTGCCCGGTGGGCATCACAACCATTGTATGTATGTTGAATTTCTTTCACACCGTACGTAGCCAACCGTGCCTCACCTGAAGCCGTTGAATGGATTG
Source organism: Lampetra planeri (assembly GCF_965212315.1). Lineage (NCBI taxonomy): Eukaryota > Metazoa > Chordata > Hyperoartia > Petromyzontiformes > Petromyzontidae > Lampetra > Lampetra planeri. The sequence goes on along the minus strand of NC_136108.1, from coordinate 19,540,159 downwards.
CTAAGAAGAAGCTTAAGAAGCAAAATAATCTATAATTTGAATTTTTTTTTTGTAAATGTTGTGTTTACATCTCCAGCACTCTGGTGTGCTGAAGTAGTAACTCATTGGCTGTTGGGTGGTGGTGGGTTGACGACACATTATTATTTACGCGATCTAACCCAAACAAAACATTGCCACGGATAATATTGGTCTAGAAAGCCTACGTCCTGGCAGGTTTACTGAGATGAACAAGATGAGAGCGTTCTCGTAAGGCTTTCAGTCAGCTGTATTTTAAAAGCACTGATTCCAACAATATTCATCTGGACTAACCAGTGTGCGACTATCATGATAGCGGCTAGCCAGGGGAAGTGTTCTGCGCAGGCTAGTGACAAGGAGGGCAGCTCACAAGTCTGAACATCTGCTGGCCTGACGTCACTCCAAGGTAAGGACTAAACGCACCACGTGCCTTTGGGAAATCGCTGCCTCGAAACTCCATGCGGTCACTGCACTTGCAAACATTACTTCATGGTTTGAACGTCGACTGTGGAGGATGACAGTGACGCATATTCACGGGGGTTGGGGTCGGGAGCGGAGTGAGGCAATTGAGGTCAAATTAGCTCATTAATGTGAGCGCAATGTATAGATGGGAATCAGCAAGCTCCGATCTCATCCAGCGTATGAAGGCAACAGTGATCGTGATCAGCCGAAGAGTGGCGGTGGAGTTGCAACGAGCACCCTGCGATCCGGCACCGTGGAGAATCGGTTGCGCCTTCCTTCGTGAGCACCAGCAGCGTTCATTACACGCTGCGAGCACCTGGGAGATGTCGAGCAAGGGGCAGTACAGCAAATAGGCTGATGATCTACCTGTAGAGAGTGTTGATATTTTTTTATATTGCAATCCATTCGTGTGAATGGTTTTGTCAGGGAATGTAGTTTTTATCAGGCTCATCTTCATCATCATCATCACCGTCATCAGTAGCCGTGATCGATCCACTGCTGGATGAAGGCATCCCCTATGCCATCAGGGGAAAAAACTAAGTTGGCTGACTTTCGAATGTCATGGGGCCTGGAATTGCATGTCTCCTGACTCACATTGTTCAGAACTGGATAGATAGTGGCACGTACCAAACGATATTAACATGTTTTATTCATTGCCCTTCCGTCCGTATTTAAGATCTTAAAATATGAATGGATACATTACGAACATGTTAACGTGAAGTCAGTATTAACACATGCTGAAGTTACTCGTGACGTGAATAGCGGTGGACTGGTAAGCACACTGCGCTGTGAACATGGCGACGATTATTCGAGTTTCATTCCCAGCCATGGCTGACATTAGTGGCAAATTTGGGGCGCCGAGTTGGCGAGATCTTAACTACCTCGCCTGGTATGCAGGAAGTCGTGGGTCGGATGCCATCCTGCATAATTGGAGTTTGCTGCATGTTCTTTCCGTGGTCGCGTGGATTGTTCTCCGGGTCCTCCAGCTTTTCCTTAGAAACGTGCTTTGAGAGTATTTTGCTGCTATAAATGTCCACGTGATACGCCACTTCGTTGAGCTATCATTTGTGGCACACACACATTTAGAATCAACAGGCGTTTAAGAGTATTTGGCTGCTGCTATAACTTTCCACACGATAAGCCACATCGTTGAGCAACCATTTGTGATAGCCAGGTTGCTTCTAATAAAGTAGAGCTATACAGCTCAGCAGGCTATACCTGGTAAAATAAAAAATACTCCCCGTTTATAAATGACTAGCTTTACTACCCAGCTTCGCCCGAGACTTGGATTCTTGTCTTGGATTAATACACGACCTACGCAGAGGGTGGGGGGGGGGTGCGTGACGTCGGCAGGCACACTGCATGACGCTGCCGCATGCGGGTGACATCACAGATGTGACGTCACCGCTCACTTGCCATGCAAAATATATCCATGATTGCGCCCCCCCCCCCACCCCAAAATGCAAACGTTTATTTTTTATACTTTTTGCATTGTGTGCAGTCTGGAAGCTACGCAAATGCCAAATTTCAAGTTTGTTGCATGTCGGGAAGTATGCTAAACATTTTGAACAGACACACATATTCACAAATTTCCCTTTTATATATACACATATATAATAGCCCAGATCTGTCCTTCTGTGACTGTGATTAACGCCCCCGGATTGGTTGAAGTGCATCACGTGACCGCGAGCAAGCAGCCAACCAGAGGTACGCCCCTCCGAAACATGTACACTTCCGGATTGGTTGAAGTGCGTCACATGACCGCGAGCTGGCCACTTCGTGTTGTGGTGTGCCCCGCACCTCGGAGGCCCGTAAAGCAGCAACATGACGGCCACAGCGCCGGAGACGCAGCGACGGAAAGCTGACGGTCGATCCACTCACACACGGCTCACTCACTCACACAGCTCACTCTCACTCACACACAATCGCATGCACCTCAGAGGAGACGGGTGAGTCAGAGTGAGGCAGAGCCGTGCTCCGTCCACTGCTGCCCTGAGGGAGAGCCGCGCTCTATCCACTGCTGCCCTGAGGGAGAGCCGCGCTCCGTCCACTGCTGCCCCGAGGGAGAGCCGAGCTCTCTCCACTGCTGCCCTGAGGGAGAGCAGTGCTCTCTCCACTGCTGCCCTGAGGGAGAGCCGCTCTGTCCACTGCTGCCCTGAGGGAGAGCCGCGCTCTGTCCATTACATTAGTACTCAAGTTTTTTTGGTGCTTAAATCCACTGCTGCATGAAGGCCCACCGCACGCTGTGCGAGTGGATCGTAAGGATTTACTTGACCAGTCTGTTCGGGGCCACCGCAGGTTGTGGTTGTTGTGGGCCACCGCAGGCTGTGGTTGTGCGGGGACGCCATAGGCGCTATAGGTGCCCCCCAACAACCTAGTTTATATATAGATAGAAGATATCCGAACAGGGTTTCGTCTCTCACCCCTGTGACCAACCCATACTTGCCAGCAGATCAAAGTCTGGTCAAACCACCACAACAGCCAACGCAGTGCTGGAAGGCGTTCATCCAGCAATGGGTCGACATAGGACCGTGCAATATTTATTAATAGCATTATTATTACTACTACAATGTATTGCCGTTACACAGCAGAGTGCATTGGTGGTCAGGTCTGCCACGACTGCCATGTGGTAAGTCTTATACGAGCTCTCTGTTGACGATGTCTGATGTTCGTTTACTCGATGGCCAGCGCAATAAGATAAACATAAAGGATGTTTCTTTCTGTGGTTTCGTTGAATCCTGTACTACGCCGCCGTGTTAATGTGGACACTCGCACTGTGCAGTGTGCACGCCAAATAGAATCAAGTGCTGCATTAACCACACGCAGTGCTGGTGGTGGACATGCAAACAATGCTCTGATAATATATGCATTCTCTTTGGTTCTTTCGGTAAAGTCACGTAGGTGAAAAATAATAATAATAACAAATAAATGAAAATAACAACAACAAAAATTTCACATACGTGACTTTACCGAAAGAACCAAAGAGTATGAATCCTTGCAGTCACGAAAACTTCAAATCTAGAAATATATGCATTGTCTTAGAAACTGATTGGCTTACACCCATTTGGTGTTTGAACACCTTAGCACCTGTTTAATTGCCAGAAATGGTCAAACCTAATCTTATTTTTCATACTTTGATTGTGGCAGAAAAAAAATGTCCCATGATATAGTTGCTCAACCCCGAGCTACGCAATGCTCTGATACGCGTGGCATTGCCCTTGTGCTGTTCGCCTTTTGGCGTTCTCCGTCCTGACACTGGTGAGGCTCGGCCATAAAGAAGCTGACTGTCTCTGGCGCTACATTACACCTGGGTGCGTAATGTGTGTTTCCTTCTTCTCCTGGGCAATTTAGCTTCCTTTCCGCACGCCAAAAATTTACCCCGAATATACGAGTGTGTTATTAGTATTACTACTACTACTCTTACAGCATTAGGGCTGGAATGTGTATGTTAGTGCATTTAATAAGGCAGACCTTTTGTTGGTTGGCGCTTGAGTGTGAAGGGGAGCTTAGGACTCAAGGCTGCGCGCAGGTGGAGCAGCGCCTGTGGCATGTACTTAATCACCGCAACTGCGTGGCGCTCGCTGCACACAGGAAATCTGCTAAGCTATGCTTGACACTTTGGATTTGCATGTGCTGGAAAAGGGTGGGGGGGGGGTCATATTAAGGAATTAACTCCTGGCAGCGTCGGCGTTAATGGAACACACACAGAGCGGCCAAACTGGGAACGCAATGCCTGCAAATGGGTAAGCAGCAATGTCATCAGATTGAAGTGGCTAATTGTGGATACTGGCAAACACTCTTGACTGCAGATGGAGATGCATTTAAAAAAAAAAGTACCCTCATTCGGCAGAGAATAATTTGATTATATGTCGAGGTCTTTGTGATGACTGTATATGAAAAACGGGACTTTCGGAGGTGGCAATTTTATTTCTACATGCGACTTTTGAATGGTGACAGGGCAATGTGTACTTATTCGTAACATTATCACTTTATTAAAACTGTATATGTAATATGAATGCAGAATCACTCTTTATTTATTTTGAATATTATCAGGATGCTGTTGCGGTGCAATTGTCAGCGACCTAGAGGATGTTGGTCTGAGGTCATCTCCTGGAGCGGGAGTTGAAACTACTAAATGGTTTATTTTACCAGGTAAGACCCGCTGAGCTATATAGCTGTTTTTTGAAAAGCGATCTGGGCACAAATGATAGCTGGAGGAAGTGGCTTGTCACGTGGACATTTATAGCGGCCGCCAAATACTGTTTCTTAATGTGTTGGAAAACAGAAGGCGCGTAGAAAACATCTATGCAACCAAGGGGAGAACATGCAAACTCCAAATATAGAGGCATCAGGGTTGGAATCGAACCCCATACCTCCTGCATACCAGGTGAGGTAGTTAACATCTCGCCACCGCGGCACCTAAACAATGGCACAAGTTGCTTAAAACTACCCTGCCTCTTGTACATCGAGAAGCAGTTTATCGGCAGGTCACGTCTGGTGGGGTAAATGATGGTTACCCCCCCCCTATTCCACGAGCTCTGGGCAGTGTAGAAGAGTAGGCCAAAATGCCCTCATGAGTTGGTCTCTAGAGCCCTCTCCAGTGGAGATCCTTCCGCCAGCAGTGTCGTGAGCGTGCAATGTCAGCGCTGCACCTTTACCTCTTACGAATCAAGGACAACTAAAGTGCCTTAATAAATACACATTTCTCAATAGCTTCAGCTCACTCATCATAATTAATGAGTGGGTTCGATCGCGACCCTGACAATGCTTGTATATTTGGAGTTTGCGGTGTCTCTCTCTCCGTGGTCGCGTGGATTTTTCTCCTGGTCCCTCCGGTTTTTTCCTCCACATTTGGAAACGTGCTTTTAGATTATTTGGCTGCGATGACATTCCACACAATAAGCCGCTCGATGAGCTATCATTTGTGGGCCGGTCAATTATGAAAAAAGAGTTGTATAGTTCAGTGGATTTTACTTGGTAAAATGAAAATATTTTATAGTCTATGCGTCACGATCAATTTTTGCCATCTGTGTTCTCACAGCAGGAAGGCACATGTCCCGTCATGCCTTGCATGTATGGGTCATGTGATCATCATATTGTATGCACAGTACTCTCAGCCTTGTCCTGTAGCGATGGTTTTTATTTTCATTTACAGAAAGTGTTTGATTCGTCTCATTGTTATTTGTTTCTGGGAAAGGCCTTTTAGGATTTTTGTCGCCTTCTTGCTGTATGTTTATCACATGATGTAAATTGTACTGTACTAGTACATTACATTTTACAATGATGGAAAACACTCACACCCAAGTTGCCAATCTGCCAGTGAATGACCAACGATGCAAAGTGGTTACATCCACAAAGGCGATCTGTAATCGACTGTTAACGTAAGCATGTAAGATTAATAATACCATTTTTACCAGTTTGAATACTAATTTTTAAAAAAGCAGCAACACCGCCAAATACCAGAACATGTCACGGACCTGGAGTCTGCCAAGAAAACTGGAAATTTGCCAAAGGGGGAAAGAAAAGTCTAAAACCCAGGGAGCTTTATAAACTGTTTTGGAATGTACTGGCAGTTCGAGCAGCTTGTAAATGCCTGATAAAGCCCCTTAACCCCTAAAACATCAGATTATCAGCAGAATTGACTGGTAAACAGGAAGAACAGGGAGGTGTGAATTGGAGGTCTTATCTTTATGGGCCCATAATCTGGAATTCTTTTAAAATGACAATGCTGCTGCCCATCGCATGGGTGATTTGACACCTTCTACATCGTTATCAGCAGCAACTGCGACCAATTAAAAGCTGGCCCGTGGCTTAGCATTTGCAAACAACGTAGACTGCCTTCAGGGGAAATTAAATGCACCGTCCTGTGTACTGGTAATTCGGCGTGTGTTTTATTTGCCCAGGTCTTAAATGCTTTCCCAGTGAACATGGAACGTTGGAACAACGATGGGCTAACGGTTCCTACATGAACCAAACGTTGCATATTCACTGGGATGTACGTGTGCTGACCTTCTTTCGCACCGTACGTAGCCAACCGCGTTAATCGGAGGTGCCGCAGGGCGGGGCGGGGGAAGGACAACAAACCAAACACAAAAAGCACTTATAAAGAAATGAGTTTTAAATCTCGAGCATTGGGGGGGGGTGCTTTAGTGCGGCCCCTGGCGTGTGGTCCCCGATAGTACACAACACGTGACAACCCCCCCCCCCCCATCATCATCAAACACCCCGTGGTTTCAAATGTGTGGCGGCCACTCACTGGCACTGATGATGACTTCTCGGGGAAATTGCCACCCCCACCCACCCACGCAACCACCTCTGAAATGTCGTGAAGAACACTGTGGTAGATTTAAAAGTACCTAACTCCCAGTGGTAACATCCAAAAGCCGCCACGTACCCCTGCACAAAATGAATCCTTTCGTTTCACCCCCCCCCCCCCCCCAAGTCGTTTTACCGCGAAGAGTAACTGCAGTTTGGGAGAGAAAAAGAGAGAGAGAGAGTAAAAATTAGGGCTAACTGGGTACCCTTAACCACCACTTTTCGTCCACAACACTTCCCTGCCATTCCCGATGTCCTCATCCCCCCCCCCCTCTCACGGGTCCCATCTCCCCCATCCCCCCCCTGTCCACGGGCCTCGACTCGTCCCGACCAAAAAAACACACCGGGCAGCCCCCCCCCCCACCCCGGGCAGCCCCCCCCCCCCCCAATTCATCGCACACGAGCGAGCGCACCGCTGATCGAGCCAAACCTCCCCCCCCCCTCGCTTCCCCCCCACCACCACCACCACACACAGCCCACTCACTGCCAAAAAGGCCTTTGTCGGTCTCTAAATGGGTCGCTCATAATTAGCGGGAACCTGCCCGTTGCCGGAGACGTGCATTGTGGCCGCCCCATTGAAGGCTCATTAGTGCCTCATTAGCAGTCGAAGGAGGGGGGGGGGGTGCTAATTGAATGAGGGTGGGGGAGGGGGGAGATGGTTGGAAGATTGTGTGTGGCTCTGGTCGAGGTCGTGCTTTGCTGACGGGCAGTTGTGGTCTATTATGCCTTTGTGAGGCGAGGCATGGGAAATCAACCATCCAAAATTCGTGTTATTCTAATGGGCATTTCTCGAAAGCGATTGAGGCTCCCCCCCCCCCCCCGATATACAGACAGTGTTGTTACCGGAGTGAAGATTGTTCAAGCGTACATATGTATCACGGGGCAACAGCTGTGTCGGTTATGACGTGAAAGTTGGTTTAAATGAACATTCAATGACATTGTTCACCTCCCCCCATGGTTAAAAGTAGAACATATCCACAATCATATTAATAATGATCATTTACAGCCCTCTGTCAGTATCCTGCTGGATAATGGCCTCCGTATATCATGACAGTCACGCTGTTGTTTGACCATACTTCACCATACTGGTTAATGCGGCCGAGTAAAGAGGCACCATGAATACACGCATATCTCATTCATCGGCGATATTAGCAGCGGCAGGGATTCGAACTCAGGTCACCAGTGTGCTCGTCAAGGGGCATCAACAATCACGCCAACTCTAGTCATCAACGCAGCAGCGGCTTTTGGGCTCACCATCGAACAAAGACACGCGGCGCTTTCAGATGCGCTTCTGCGGCCGTCTGGAAAGCTCTTCCTGCCGATGTTAGGAAGCCACTGGAGCGATGCACGTTTAAGTCATCCAGATTGGCAAACTCATTTCTTCGGAACTGCTTGTTTTGTGTTTAGTTTGTTGCCCTTCCCCCGCAACTCCGATTAAGCACGGTTGGCTACGTCCGGTGCGAAAGAAGTTCAACGTGCATAGGTGCCAACCTCGCAATGAAAATGCTTATTTTCACAGCAGTGAATGCGCGAAGAACAGGAACCTTGCCCGCTGACACTCCGACAGCTCAAGTTGCCACAATTTCGCGCGAGAACGACCACAGCATAGCCGGGGGATGCACAGAGCGTCGTCTGGACCCGTCACGGTGCTCTCGGGCCAACAACACAAAAGGTGCGACACAAACACATCTTAGAAAACGAGGAGCTCCAGTGGGCGCGGGGGAGTTCACGCGGGGCAAGTGGTCGTACGTGCGCAGGATTGTTGTCACTGTTGTGTATTCTTACCGAGCTGTTCACCTCTCGAGGCGACCTAGATAGTGGCCGATGTGTTTGTTGGAATAAGCCACATTGAAATCCTGGGCTCTTGGTGACACAATGCCTCCCGGCGCTTGCAATTGTAGCCGGCCGTCGAGGGTGTTAGAAGTACTACTCTGAGACGAAATGACGTCCGTGAAAGCGCGAATCCGATGCATGTTGATGGCGTGGTCGTTGAAACGTTACGAAACTCATAGCGATGAGACACACACACGCGTACGCGTGCGCACTATGCCGTGTGGATCAACATGTATGTATGCATGTTGACACGTCTGTATGCATGTTGACACGTCTGTCGCACCGTACGTAGCCAACCGTGTTATTCGGAGGTGCGTGAGGAATGAGAGCAAACTAAACGGAGAAAAATACAAATCTAAAGAAATGAGTGTTCAATCGAGATTTTATGCACACAGCATGGCTGCACATATGACACAATAAATCCTACACTCACATTTCAAGGCCGTGTGTGTGCCATGATGAAGGGTCATTGCTCAAAACGTCAGTTATGATATAAATATTTTTGGTCACCTCACAACGCAGTGAATTGTGAAAAATGTCACCACTGCCTCAAGAACACGAATAAAGGGAGTGCTACTCAACGCATTTGAAAATCACCAATGTCCCCATTGTGCAATAGTTGTAATTCTAGATTTGAAGGTTTCGTTACTGCAAGTATCCATACTCTGTGGTTCTTTCGGTAAAGTTACGTAGGTGAAAATAAAAATAAGAATACAAAAAAAAATAAAAAAAAAATAGAAAAAAATATATTTAAATACTTTATTTAAATTTGTATTAATTCCTATTTTCATTATGAGATCTCTTTTACCAGTGGCAAAATATAGTAGTAGGTTTTTACCCTTTTAAACTGGTGTCAGTTTTGTACCAGTTTAAAAGGATAAAAACCTACTACTACTTCTTATTTTCATTTTCACCTACGTGACTTTACCGAAAGAACCAGAGAGTATGCATAGTTGTAATGTCACATGCAATGATGCCAATGCTTACTACGCACCATAACTTGTGTACACTTAGCACAAACCGGGCAGTTTCACTTCTCCGGGACACCCAGAGCACGCATCATAATGACAGTATGAATGTTTCACACTTCTTACGTGCAGTGCTTTGCGACATAAATGCACTTGTCAAACAATGCCTTGAGACTATTTAAGCACGGTAATTACTGGTGTTGCATGACAACGAGCAGAAAGACTGCGTAATGAACACTGCAAAGTGACACATACTGGCATGCTATCAAAATGAACGCCTTCACATTGTAATGAATACTATGACATAGCAATGCATGCTATGTAATTGCTATGAATAGTACAATATGGTATGAACATTAACTCACATTGCTTTGTCTATTATTTAGCAGTTTGCTTGCAATTACAAGCTGCTATTCTGGGATATGTTGTCTCTTTTTTACATGCTTTTATTTAATTCACTCTGTCTGTTGTTGTTGTTGTTGTCGTATGCTCAAATTTTGTAACTCAATTTTTACCCACTTCCCAATGTGGTATCGATTGCAAACTTGGTATACCTATGTCATACTGATGACAATACTATATTCTATCATTAGAAGAAGAAAACAAATTAACATTCTATTTTTTATCTTATGTTCGGCTTGAGTCTAATTGTCCATGCTCAACTAACGTTGGCTGTAAATCACCACGGCCCCCTTACGTTATGGCAAGCTTGGGCCACTTCCTGGAATAACAAAATATTTTAAAATATTACTTTTGTTTATGCCACATCAGTGTGGTCAGTTCTACATTGTACGCACAAGCAATGTGGCAATGCTCATTTATGTTGGCAGTCCTGACCCACTGATGGAAATTCCACATGTCTGTGGTAGGAGCCAGGACATCCACAAAATAAAAAAAATGTGACTTCCTGAATAGTGGTATTAATCGTATTGACTCCAGAGGGATTGACAACCCCAGTAGACTGACCTGGGTAAATCAATATACAGCACGGTATATTGACAGGTATCCATCAATTTACGAACGTTCAGTTGACGAAATTTTGCATTCACGCAATTGCCAAATTATGGACACTAGATTTGAAGCTTTTGTGACTGCAAGGATTCATACTCTTAGGTTTTTTCGGTAAAGTCACGTAGGAGTAGAGTTGGGATGGCTGTCCGAAACACATCCCGCAAGTTTCATATCCAATCAATGGTAACAGCCGTTCCGATTGACGAAATGTCAAAACAAATTTTTACCCTTTTATCTGGCAACAAAACTGACACATTTTTTACAAGAAAAAGGTGTCAGTTTTGTTGCCAGATAAAAGGGTAAAAAAACAATTATCATATTTTTATACTGGCAAATGAGGTTCCAATGGTGTAAATGCTTACCCCGAGCTCTCATACTCTGATGGTGCATTGTCTTTGAGTTGCGCGTCTTCTGGCGTCATCTGGTCCAACACCATGTGAGACTAGGCTCTAAGGAAAGCTGTCTCGGGTGTGGACCAATCAACTTCAAGGACAGTGCATACATCATCAGAGTTGTGTTTTTTGTTTGCATTCCGACTGCAGGTATTGTGGTCAATGCAAACATGACTCCTTGTAAAAAAAGGTGTCAGTTTTGTTGCCAGATAAAAGGGTAAAAAAACAATTATCATATTTTGCTACTGGCAAATGAGGTTCCAATGGTGACGAAATGTCGTTTGACGCATTTTCTTTTTTAAAGAACGCATCCCTTTCGTAAACCGAGGAGGAATGCCTGGTTTTGTAATATGACAATGCATACACGCAATAATGCATTCTGCATACATCTCAAAATCACTTACACGTGTAAATGTGAGCGTAGCCGTGACTCCTCTGCTGTAACACACAGCCAATTGTTCCTCCATATACACGGTGGCCAACCTACAGATACCTCACCGATTTCTACTGACCCTCTTCCTCGTGAAAGCTATAGCTCGATATCTACCACGGGAGATTGTTCACGTACTTCATGGGGGGTGTTAAGATTGACGGGAGACGCGTCGAGGCTTTGAAAGGCTGCGAGTTCAAATCCCGCATTTTGCTGACGACGGGGTCAATAAAATGAGTTATCACCACTTTGTAAGAAAGTCAACAGTGGTCGTTCTATAGATAAACCCATCCCGTCATATGCATGTGGAATTTCCACGACTGTCTCAGGGCTGTGAACGGGAGCTGAGCACTGCCTCAATGCTCAACTTGAGCAGCGGGACATGACTTTTTTGACTTATTTTAGTGGGACATCTCTAAATGGATCGTCCTGTACATGCACTCGTTCCATCCTGACTGGACAACAAAGATTCACGTTTAGAGTATTTTGACACAACTGTCAAACTTCGTTTATCCGTGACAAGATTATCCGTGAATGCGTTTATAAGGAGTTGGCGTAACCCTTCCACGGATACATTGAGTTATTCGGACAAATTCTTACAATTATCCAGAGTTCCCCGGCTGGGACCCCGGATATTAGTAACCGTGGCACCCGTCCTGCCATTTACCCCAGGTAAAAGGAGTTTGACTGTACTTGAAACCTTATCTTGTTCAATTGTGTGGTAATGCAGCATGGGTTTATTTTTATTTTCATTTAACGTAGCGTCTGCCCATTCTTTAAATTACCCTTACGTGCAGCTCCACAACCTCCACAACCCTTTCAATGGTTGTCCTTTGACAACCATGCAAAAACCGTGAAACCCAACTCTATTGAATGTATGAATGTTGGACTTCTTTCGCACCGGTACGTAGCCAAACCTCTGCCCGCTGCTACACCTGTGGGCCCCCCCTCCCCCCGACTCACACGCCGGACAATCTGCTGCCACATGCCATTATCCCCAGCTGCCCGTGACCCATGATGCTCCAGTGTGGTGTCTCCATGGCGACGTGGCCAGCCTTCAATGGCTTTGTCAAAATGAGGTGCCAGCTGAAATAAAGGTGCGTAGTTTAATGGGCATTGTGTGCCTACAGTGCGCGTGTGTGTGTGTGGTGGGGGGGGGGGTCTCTCTCTCTCTCCCTTCTCATCTTTTCTTTTTTTTTGACATTTTTTTTATCGGAGGCGGTTTTGGGGCTGTTCAGGTTCTTTGCTGGTGAAAAAGGGGCGCAAACATTTCCACCTACAGAGCGGCAACTTTTACACTCCTCCTGCCGTCTTTAGAATGGGTTATTTTTTTTGAAGTCCAAACAACATAAAAAAAGGCCCCTGCCATTCATACACTGTACAAGCGCACCATACTATTATATTCACATTCTGTACTGTACTGTTATGTTCATATACTGTACTGCATTATTAAATTGTGGACAAAACTTGAATGGCCCTGTTCACACGTGATGCTGATATGCACACGCAGTCGTTGATAACAGCTTGTTCTTACACGAGTAGATTACAATTAATAGTTAAAATAAAGTGACGCATTATATTTGTGCAAGTGCAAGCTTAAATAATTATAATTACTACGATAATTTTTGGGTAAATACTGCTCATTACTCTGATTTTCAGAACAAAAAAACTCCATGTAACCCCTCCCCCCTTCCCCCCCCCCAAGTAAGCATGCCAACGTTTGGCTAACGTTGGCATGTGGTCGAAAACCTTTGGACCAAGAAGTTGGCCAAAAGTTGGCCCAATGTTTGGCTAACGTTGGCATGTGGTCGAAAACCTTTGGACCAAGAAGTTGGCCAAAAGTTGGCCCAATGTTTGGCTAACGTTGGCATGTGGTCGAAAACCTTTGGACCAAGAAGTTGGCCAAAAGTTGGCCCAATGTCCCCACGTTCACTGGGCCCATATTTAATGGCCTTAAATGAGGATGGTGACCCTGGACCGTTAGAGGAGTTTATCACCGTATTTTGTGTGGTGGTGGCCCCGTTCCTCCGTACAACAACCAATGCTGATCTTCCAAACCCTGATGCTTCTTGTATCGATGCCCACAAGGATAATGGGCTGAGTAGGTAGGTACCCTGGACTGAGATTTTGAACTTGTGGTCTTTCTGCGAATTAATCGAGCCCTTTCCCTCAGAGTCACAGAAATTAGATTTCGCTGCCCCAATCATACAGTGCTTAAACAACAACAACAAAAGCCATTTGCTACACCGTAATTAAAGTGATTGACCGCACAATCGTAACCAACTACTGTACTTTCCCATTTGGCTCGCGGTGAGCGGAATCCGTAACCTTACGACAACAAAAAAAGACTTGTTTCCGTGTGAAAACTAAAAAATACAATATAAAAACACACAGGCTACATACACTTCGACCATCTTGCAACCCTCTTGACATCTTTTTTTTTGTTCACGCTGAGCAAACTGTATGACGGAGTGAATTTCCCCTGGCCGCCACCGCTATTTGCACAAGACCTTGTGTTTGTGCCAAGCTGTTTCTTTTTTTTGGGGCTGAACATGTCTCATTTCCTGAAACACGAGACACCCCCACTTTGCAAGCCGGTACAGGGCTCCGAAAGGGCTTTTGCGAGCGTGTCCGTTTTGTATCTCTCTCCTCTCTCATAGGGCTCAGGAAATCACAACGTTGGAGATCCGACAACGCATGTCGGCTATGAGTTCTGCCGATTTGTATTATTCTGAGCAATGTGTATGAAGCCAAGAGGTGCTGTATAGGGATGGCTCTCTGCTGATTTAAGGCAGCCAACTGAGAAATTTAGCATGAAAAACAGTTTAGCCACAATCTTTTCGATCTGATGGTATTAGAATTTAATATGCACACGTTCATAAATCCTGACTTTACCACTGACTTTTTATTAACTTCTATGCTTCAACTGCTGCTTAAAAGGGTCACTAAACAAAAGATTTGGCTACAGCAGCTGAATTTTTTTTGTCTGAGAACGACAAATGATTGCTCCAAAGTCCTACATCTATACTAGGATTTTAAAGAACACATCTTTGTCATGTTGGAGGTGGGGGTGAGTGGTTGAGGGAAGCAGGGGGTGGCGAGGGTCAGAGGGCGGGGGGGCTTTGCAATGTCTACTGCCATAGTCTCTTTCTCAATGCATATTTCTTCGTGTTATCAACAGTGATTTTAAGTGGGACAAATGTTTAAACTAAGTGACAACGATATTCCTCAAACGACAACTAAAACTGTATTCCTCTCAAATAGATAACTTTAAACCACTAAATATACTGAGTAACCTATTTATATTTTACCAGGTAAAGCCCACTGAGCTATAGAGCTATTTTTCAGAAGTGACCTGGTCAAATATGATATCTCAATGAAGTGCCTTACCACGTGGACGTTTATAGCAGCCAAATACTCGAGACGCATGTGTCTAAATACGGAGGGAAAAACCGATGGACCCGGAGAAAAATCCACTCGACCACGGGGAGAGAAAACACGTAAACTCAAAATATACAGCAGGCGTCAGGGTTGGGATCGAACCCACGATCTCCTGCATACCAGGTGAGGCAGTTAATATCTCATCACCAATTTGCTTAAACATAGTCGATACATCGGATTGGATAACACGTCCTTAATACAGGTAGGAACAACAGGTTCCACACTGCCCACCAGGGATTATTTGTCTGTCTGTCGTGCACGAATGCGCTGTCCAACCAAGTTCCTACCTGCCCACTCCGAAGGAACGTGTTAATTGCATTGACTGTCCATCACACGTCGCTTATCCGACAGGCGTAGGGTGTCACCAACTGCCGTTCTTTATGGGTACGATGTCTTGTGCTGAACACCCCAACACTTTTGAGGTTCAACACAAAAAATTAACCCGTAAAAACAAAGTTTTTCACTCTAAATCCTTTATATGCGTGGCGGCTAGAGTCCTCGTCCTCTGGCTTGAGATGGCTGCCACCTATGGGTCAGATGATTGTCTGCCATCATTAAGCAATTGGTAATTAAATATTGAAATGTTTTTCCCTAAACAGTGTAAAATTTTGGACATTTTTTTTACGAAAATTCATTGTCACGCACAACGAGTCTGTGTGGAAAATGTCAGCTCGATTGGATCACGGGAAGTGTTTTAAAAAACGACCGAAAGATTTGCACGGTCGTAAGCACGCAAGCAAGCACTCAAGCAAGCAAGCGAACTTAATATAAATGATTTAATAGCCCCTCACTCACGGAGAGAGAGACCACCAAGGTGGAGCAATGTGAAGTGCTGGTGGGTTTCTCACCCGTCTGCAAATTTAGGTAATTTATGTAATGCTATTATGCTAATCAGGTTATGAAAAATTAACAATATACTGTATGTACCGCTATACGTCTGCGGCATGAAGGAGTCGGTTTTTTTTTACGAACGCAAATGTAGGCTTTGGTGTTTGTGTTAAACTTACTTGATATGCAGCTTTTAAAAAAAAAATTGCAACGGTATAATTAATATCGCAACGTTATATTGTTTTAACAAAGTCAGCTCTGTTAAAAGAAACAAGTTCCGTGAATGAGGCACTGTAGACTGTAGAATTAACCTTTTTTGCTCTGCAAGGAACACTGCGACACATTTAATTAATCTGTTTTCAGTCTCACCGGTGACAATATGAAAAGTGCAGGCCGAATTATTATAATAATGATAACAACACATTATTTACACAGGAGAGCCTCACGACATCTCAAGACTCAATTAAGATTTGAGACAGAGTGAGGATTTTCGGGAGGCCCTACATTGGAATGTTTTTCCAACGTTAGCAAAGAATGATTTGAGACAAAACTGGAGAAGCCAGGGAAAACCCACCAACGCACACGCGGATGCGTCACTCTACTCTGCAGCCTCCTGGCCAGCACCCATTCCTTGCTGCGAGGTGTTGGCTATCATCAATCAATCAATCTTTATTTTACGTGCTAATATCGCCCTCGACAGAGTACGCATCAGTGCACATTACAGCAGAGCGGGAAGGGTACAGGGGCATAACATCAGGATATCTATGCCCGTGAATGTTTGTACGTCGTGGAGAGCGGTCAGCGCGCTGCGTTACGAATCCTGCGACCCAGGTTCGATTCCAGCTCACAGCCAACACCAGTGACGATTATCTGAACAGGTCCTGGGCCTCCCCTAGGTCGACTCAGCGTCAAATTAGTACCTAGTGTGGTGTGTAAACATCGCCACTGGGGAGACAAAGGCTTTGCTGTCGTCTCGTCGCCGTTGTCGTCTTCACTGGACATTGCGCTGCTAGAAAGTTGTTGGTTGTCTCCGTCAGTGCCGTCGGTGTTAGACGGCTCGTGTTGTGTACAGGCTAGCGACTGTAGAGTGTGCAGGCGAGATGGTGTGTGCTCAATAAAGAAGGTGGCTCAACAAACCTCGTCTCCGAACTCACTGACACGACACTTGCATGTGATAGAGTGTTGCTCCCTCGCACGAGCGGGTTTTCCTCCGGGTGCTCCGGTTTCTTCCCACGTGCAAACACTCATTAACCCCTTCACATTCCGATGACTATGTGTACGTCGTCAGTTTTTCTTTCGCAAGAAAAACTAAAATTAAGTAACTTTATCGGTAGCGAGGCTCCCGCAAGGCCATGCGAGAGGGCGTGTGCCACAGTTTGGTGCCAGCCATCGTAGAGTGCGGTCGTGTCGCTACATTTATTTGCAATGAGTGCAATATCTTTAAAAACAACGGCACCACGCCTCTCTAAATAAAATAAACGCTGAGCCGTTTGCGTGTTCCGAGATTCAGCGGTGAGCGGTACACCCACCCTGCAACTTGCAGACGTCTCATAACGGGAAGGGGTTAATTGGCCAATAACACCCACATACATAGTTGATAGCAGAGCTCGGGGAATTAATTTGCACCGGCTGACCACGTGGCCGCCTTTCCCGCTCGTGTGTGTGTGGTTCCTCACCCCTCTTCGTTGTTGTCCCTCTTGGAGAGTGAGTGAATATTGTGCGTGTTTTAAGTTCAAATTATAATAATTATTATATCTGAATTCTAGTAGAGTAGACCTGGAAGTCCCCCCCCCCCCCATCATCAAAGTGCGAACTTTGACTAAATCTGCTTAGCTTCCAATTTGCAGAGGTACAGGCACATGTAAGGTGAATGGTGTTGGTCAATTAATGTATTTGTTGAAAGTTTAGACTGGAATTTGGTGGCAAAATTTCAATCCAGTTTTATGGATATCGTCTGCTGATTTGGCAATGTTTTTGCTGCATATAGTTGGAAAATTGGTTTGTAGCAAAAACCCAAATGAAATGCGATATATTAGCAATGTCGTTACAAATCTTAAGGGAGTGTACAAGCCAGTAAAAATACAGACATTGCAGCTAAAATAGCAAAGGTTCTTCACAATGAGCCGATGATAAATGAACACCGAAAGCAAACTGACAACTCTGGGTGGAGAATGGGAAAGGAAATTTCGAAACTAATTATCGGCTGTGGGGCCGTCCATAAATGACGTCACGCTATTTTGGACGATTTTTGACCCCCTCCCATCGTCACACGGCGTCACAAAAAGTCAAACACCCCCTCAAATATGACGTCACAAAGCTCTGCCCCCCCCCAAAAAAAACACGCTTCAAATCGCTTTAAACTAGTGTTATTGTAGTGCGTATATAATGTGGCGCTGCACTCTGATGTTGTAGGAGAAAACATTTATCAAAAAGTCTATTTAATTAAGTAGAACGTGTTGTCTATATTTATTTAAAGTTGCGCATTTTGATGTGACGTCACATTTATCACCCCCCCCCCCCCCTTGTCACACATCGTCATAAATGTTTGAGAAATCACAAAGTGAGAGGGAGCAGAGGCTGAAAGAGATTTAAAGTTCTCATTTGGTGGGACCGTCAAAACGTAAATATGAAATATGAAAAAAAAATGGTCATTATAATTCTCAAAAGTCAAGTTTAATTTCGCCAGTCTTGTGGCCAGTCTTATTCTGGGGAAAAAACACTTTTAAGTAGAGGCGAGTTTCTTAAATGTAACAGACTATATTCCTATTCTTTACATCAGGAGACTGCATATATAATACTAGTCAACTGTACAAGCAACACCTGCAAAGCAAAAACATATATATTCATAAAAAAATTGCCTGGGATATTAAACTAATGAAATCTAACACATAATGTAAATACGAAACTAAAAGTAATGACAAATTTATATTTTTTAACTGTTTAATGCCTCGCATGAACAATTATTCTTTGTACTGCGCCCAACCTGTGACATCTTATATCGAGCACTGAAGAAGACAACAAATACCGATCCATGCTTTACTCGCTCTTTGAATTGCTTCCAGTTTACGGTGAGCACTTTTGTATCCAAGCGGGGCTGAGAACGTGGAGAATGAGTCTTGGTGTGAGTTCCACTGCGTAACAAGTGTGCCCAGCGTGTCCCCCAGGGAGCACACCCCACTCAGGAGCTCACGGCACATCACGCTCTCCCATCCCTCCGGCTCAATCGCTCTAGTGCCGTTCCATCTCTGCGTGAGTTGCGCTTTATTTTGTTTCTTCCGAAAGTATTTTACCGAACAAACGATTCAGGAAACACACAGAGGGCATGTGCGGGAATTGACACCAGTATAGACACAATGCGAAGTATAATGATAATTATTATAATTAGATAATTTGATATAAAAATTAGATATTATAATAGGTTTTTCCTTTTTTATCTGTAAACAAAACAGGTGTTAAGATGTGAAAACACCAAACTGAAACCTTTAACAAGGAATCATGTCTGCATTAACTGCAATGCTTGTGGTCAGAATGCAAACAAAACACATGCAAATAAGTAGATAATTAACTTGATCAACGTATATTTTGAAACTGCCTATGCCGTGTGTGTCAGTGAACTCTACATCCCTGGCATCTACTTCCTCAACTCGGATAACCACCCGGGGCAGGGGT
This sequence comes from Lampetra planeri, assembly GCF_965212315.1. Classification (NCBI taxonomy): domain Eukaryota; kingdom Metazoa; phylum Chordata; class Hyperoartia; order Petromyzontiformes; family Petromyzontidae; genus Lampetra; species Lampetra planeri. The sequence continues at coordinate 19,520,795 of NC_136108.1, read as the reverse complement.
CGTCAAACTAACACAACAAAAAAAGAGGTTACTTTTTTTCGAATTCGGTAAAAAGGCAAAAAAATATAATGTCAAGAGCCGCAATGCACGAGACGTCGGGTCCTGATGAGACAACGCTACGAAGCGGTAGTTCCTTCACGGGCCACACGCGACACCGGAGACGCAGATTTGCCGACCCCTCCTCCTCTAAGGGGAAGGACGAGGTGGTTTTGGAGGGGGGGGGGGGGCAAAAATAAAAGGGGGGAGGGAGGGGGGGCGCCGAATGGGATGGACGTGGGTGCCTAAATGCCCGATTGAATGATCTTAAAAATCAATGCCTACTGGTGTTGTATTTTCGCCTGAGTCTCCATTCCACCTGCCCCCACCTCTCCACTTACCCATCACCCCCTCAACCTCCCCTTGGCCACATCCTCTGTCTGCGAAGCAACAAACAAGAGGCCGCTTGTTTATAAGATCTCCTTACCCCGCCCGCTTTCCGCAATTACCCGCGAAATAATGACAATTCCCCTAATGAAGGAAGGCGGCCTTTATTTTACAACGAGCGTCAGCTTGCGAACAAAGGCTCTTGCTTGTCTGCTCACATTAGCGCATTAGCCTTTTAGAATATGTTTTGATGCAAACGGAGTGCACATTTGCTCGTTTTGAAGGTCCCGTGGGACAAGATATGTTTGGTGAATATAAAACATATAGCGTACATTTTCAAACTTCTCTCCCCCTCGTAGAAACATGCGCTGCGTGCACACACACGCGCAGTTGAATTTTTCGCTAAACAAAATTTGGCAGTTCAAAATGCAACGGAACGCAATCATACGTTGTTGTATTATTAAAGTATCGTATGTGCACGTATACATGTGGGAACAACCGTCCCTGCCATGCTCATTTGATCAGGGAGACACTTTAAATAGATAGTACATATATTTTGTGGATGGCTGCGCGTGCTAAATCATTAAAACACTTACGTACAACGTGTATATTTCCGTAAGGTAATTAAAGTCGTCATTCTAAGTGTGGCTAATTTAGGCTCAGTAAACGTACCTGTTTATATCCTTTGGTTCTTTTGTTAAAGTCACGTAGATAGAAAAATAATAATACAAATACAGTGATTTTTTTGTATTCACTTTATTTTTAGTCACTTTATTTGTATTATTATTTTCCTATCTCTGTGACTTTGTCCGACAAAAACAAACAAAGAATATGAATTCCTGCAGTCACGAAAGTTTAAAGTCAAAATTTAACCTGTTTATCTTTGGGTCGTGTGTGTCTGCAACCATAGGATCAGTCCTCCCATCACGCCCCACGTGATTATGTGTCGTTCTCGTCCACACGACGCTTATTTCCTCAAGCCTCACTGCCTCTCAAGACTCTTTTCTCGAGAGGGTCCTGCCAGGGATGTCGTTGTGTTACAATCCCAATTGAGTGATCGTCGGGTGATTTCTCAGCTTTGGGATGTTGGGTCAATACCAGTTCCACAGTTACGAGCGAAAACCCTGAGAACACGGAGGAAAGCCGCACATAGAGCATGGCGAGGAGAGAATGTGCAAACTCCACGCGGAAATCAGAATAATTACATTGATTTATTCTGGAGGAATCCGATGAGCTATGAAGTTATATTTGTCCACAGATATCCAGAAAGGCACCCGAGTCGTAAACCACAGTCAGGCACTTAGGGGCCGTCCATAAATGACGTCACGCGATTTTGGACGATTTTTGACCCCCCCCCCCCTTCGTCACACGGCGTCACAAAAAGTCAGACCCCCCTCTCAAATATGACGTCACAAAGCTCTGCCCCCCCAAAAAAATAAAACATGCTTCAAATCGCTTTCAACTATTGTCATTGTAGTGCGTATTTAATGTTGCGCTGCACTCTGATGTTGTAGGAGAAAACCAGTACTAAAAAGTCTATTTAATGAAGTAGAACGTGTTGTCTATATTCATTTAAAGTTGCGCATTTTGATGTGACGTCACATTTCTCAACCCCCCCCCCTTGTCACACATCGTCACAAATGTCTGACCCCCCCCCCCCCCCCCCAGGTGCGTGACGTTATTTATGGACGGCCCCTTATTCCTGCGAGGCACAAGTGTTACCACTGCACTCCTATCGCGTTATTGTATTGTTTGTCGTCGTAACTTACTGGACATCTGTGACAAAGAGCTTCATAGCTCATCAGATTCCTCCAGGATAAATTTATATTCTGATTCACTACTGTCACCGTACTGCGTGTGTCCCGCACGCAGCCTGGGAACCAACTTGGGGCCTGCGCTCACCGTCCTGTCTGATGAGCTCCTTCGACATTTACACAAAGTGGTTGCATCAATGTCGAGAGTAGCGCACTGTAAAATACGAAATATTCCCCTGTAGCCTTGCCATACCGTTGGGGCAATTGCTGTTAGCGAGCAGAACCTATGAAAGGGTAGATGGCCAGCACCACGCACGGCCTCATTTGTATTCCCAGTGGCGATGTTTACGCACCACACTAGATACCCATTTGAGGCCGAGTCGACCTAGGGGAGGTCCAGAACCGGTTCAAATAATCGTCATCGGTTTCGGTGGCCGCGAGCGGTAAAATCGAACTCGTGGGTCGCCGGGTTCGCAGCGCGGCGCAGCGCCAACCACGACACTACTGCGCTCCCCACTAAACGAGACATCTTGTTACTCACAAAGCTCGCCTGTCTTGCCAGTCAATTCCAAATGCTAAAGGAGGAGGAGGGGGGAGGCCCGAAGAGCCCTCCCCATCACTGGTGCGCTGAATCACCTCGAATACCAAGCCCAAGCCATGGCAAGTCCTAGCAAACAAACAAAAAACGCAGCTTGTGTTTGTGCAGGGATTGAGAGGAGAAGCGGTGGTAATTTGAGCGGCGGGGACAATCGTTGAATGGGACGCCTCGCCTATTAGTGGGCGCTTAAGCCCAGAATGAAGCGCCTGTTGTTTTTTGGTTGTTTGTTTCACCGGCCCGTGTCCAGTTGCAACAAAGGAGAGGTAGGTGGGGTGGTGGTGGTGGGGGGGGCGTTTGGGAGGTGTTTTTGAGTCTGATTCGGGGCGTGTGAGAGAAGTGATGGAATGGGAGGAGGAGGGGGGAGGAGTTCTAAGCTTTACAAATAGTTGCACGCTTAATTGGGCGCTTTAAGTAGAGGCGGAAAGGTTTTCTGGAATACAGTATGTGTTTAATCACAATACCTCGGAGTGGAACACTGGTGGCAACGCTTTGTCGCCTAAAGCCGTCAGTTTAAGCAATAAACGGGCCGACGTGTAAGACAAGCGACGTTTAGTTAAAATGTGTCCGTTTAATGTGCAATTATATTGAGAGGCTCTCTGTTGTCTTGGTGTTGGCTGGGACTCCTCTCCGCTGTTGTTTTGCTGCTGCCTTGCCCAAGCCTGGGAATTGATTTGCTGAAGCAATTTTAACTTTTAGACGTTATCTGTTTTACGTGAACGTATTTGAGTGATTTGCTTACCTTCCCTCTCCTTTGCACTCCTATCGTTTTCTTTCGCGCTGTTTGTTGTTGTAACTTTCTGACCCGACTGGGTATCCGAGAAAAAGAGCTTCATAGCTCATCGGATATCTCCAGGACAAATAAAGAGTCTGATTCTGATGTGTTCCATATACAGGCACCCGAGTCTGTAACAGCCGTTTGTCTATCCACTGCTAGATGAAGGCCCCCCATGCTGTGCCAATCACAACTTCTCCGTGCTGCTCAGAGTGGGTTGGTGAGGGCGAGAAACCAGAGCCGGTTCAGAGATCAGTCATCACTCGCGTGAGCCGTGGCTCGGAATTGAATTCAGGTCGCCAGGTGTGCGGCGCAGTTGCCAATTCACTGCACCACCGATCCACCTTCACACACGCACACGTATAGCGATTGCGATGATTACCAATGGAGAGCAACTATTATATATTCGGTTCAAATGGTTTAGCCATTCGATCGCTTTGTCTGAGAACTGCCGCCACTTTTGAGTGTATTATAGGGGCAGTGCGACGTTTTTTTTTCATGGCCCACGGTTTGGTGCACGTATATTTAGTGGAACATAGTGAGCATACATTTCGATTTAAAACGTCGTGAGAATTTTATTGTTTTATCTTTATCATTTTATTATTTCCCTTCTACGTGACTTTACCGAAAGTTCCAAGAACATAGTGAGCAGAGTCCATCTTTGTGGGAATAGCCAACGGTGGTTGCTCCATGGATGGACCGGCCCTTGCCATAGGAGCGTGGCATTTGCTGCACTCAGGCCCACGACTGAGGACAAACGCACCACCCGACGCTCATGGTCTTGCCAAGAGAACATTTTGACCAAACTCTGTAGCCTTGCACGGCATCCGCGTGATATTTAGTTTTGTTTAAACTGCCATTAGAATGTTTATTTTGGTGCGAGTGGTTGTATACAGTGAGCAACGGGAAATAAAACAAGGTACCGACACTCGGTCATATTTTCCATGTGCCCGTCATGCTTTATTTGAGTAAAAATTACATCTAAACATATACAGTACAACTAACCCAACACAATGACACATTTAAATAGTTTACATTAAGCAGCCCAATAAGCCATCTACCCCATTTTTCACGGAATTTTTAAAAGTCAAAATGTGCATTGAAAATGTTGTCAAATTAGAGTAAAAACATTAGCGAAGGTTAAACACACCCATGTTTTACGTGCATAAAATGCACCACAGTTGCTTTCCAAAGACAAAATACTCATGCGCGTCACTGTCGAGAATATAAGTACATTCTACATGACCACGCTTACGATTATGTTGCGTGATAAAAACTAAATTAAAATAAAAAAGTGAAAATTACAAACAAATATACTTTTCATTTTTTATTGCCTTTTTTCAGAAGCGGCCTGACCACAGATGATTACTCAGCAAAGTGGCTTATCAACGTGTGGAAGTTTATAGCAGCCAAATACTCTAATCGATGTTTCTAAATGTGGAGAGAAAACCCAGAAGACCCGGAGAATAATCCACGCAACCACGAGGGGAACACGCAAACGCCAAACGTAAAGGCGTCAGGGTCAGGATTGAACCCACGACCTCCTGTATACTAGGCGAGGGAGTCAACATTTCGCCACAGCGGCAAGCTATTAAACAGAATTATCAGAATATAACATCCTGTCGAACTAGGACTCATATCTTAAATACGGGGGGCCTTGCCTGCTATATCTGGCAGCTCACCAGTACTGATTGAAGCAAGGCTGAACCTGCTGATGAGACCCTGGATCCTGAAACCGGTCCAGAGTTGTGCACGTGCGAAATTAATTTTGGTGAAAGTATGTACTCCCAGGAGGCCATGGGGCCCGTTGTGTTGTGTAATTATTTTTTACGTGAAGGGACAGATATATATGAAGTGGACGTAATGTCCACATATCTGTTTTGTTACCCAAAGACGGAATCAATACTGACAAGAAGGCACGTTGCCATGTTTGTGCAATAAAAGCTACCTCCCCCCCTCCGATTAACAAGAAGTGAGCACACGCAGCGTGCGCGCTTTTCTTAAGCTGCACAAAAGGTGCGAAGTAGCAACTGTGGTTTGAGGCGGGCTACCATGCAGGGCCGATTAAGAGAGCCGGCGTGAGCTCATGTGGAAAATAAGTGCCACTGTGTTCATTATTGGCACCGACCGATGATGCTGCTGCTGCTGCTGCACGTGCGTGGTTGTGTGCTCGAGTGGGGGGGGGGGGCAGTTGCGTGGCGCGCAAGCGCTTAGCGCACTGCGCTGCGAACCCGACGAGTCGAGTTCGATTCCTGCTAACGGCCAACACCACCAGTGACGATTATCTAAATTGGCCCATCGGCCTTCCCTAGGTCGACTCAGCCTCACATCGTCGCTGGTGGAGACGATGCGTTGTGCAGACCGCCCACCCGCTCGTGTGCCGTGCCGCCTTCATAGGTGCTCGCTAACAGCACTTGGGGGCCGTCCATAAATGACGTCACGCACCCAGGGGGGATCAGACATTTGTAACGATGTGTGATGAGGAGGGGAGGGGTTTTGAGAAATGTGACGTCACATCAAAATGCGCAACTTTAAGTAAATATAGACAACACGTTCTACTTAATTAAATAGACTTTTTAATAAATGTTTTCTCCGACATCAGAGTGCAGCGCCAAATTAAATACGCACTACAATGACAATAATTTAAAGCGATTTGATGCATGTTTTATTTTTTGGGGGGGGGGGGGTGCAGAGCTTTGTGACGTCATATTTGAGGGGGGGGTCTGACTTTTTGTGACGCCGTGTGACGAAGGAGGGGGGGTCAAAAATCGTCCAAAATCGCGTGACGTCATTTATGGACGGCCCCTTGCCCCAACAGTCTGTTCTTACAGGCCTACACAGGGGGGCGGTGGGGTCTTTGTAATCCCAAATGTCCAAACCGCACTGCTCGTAACCACAGCGCCACGCGGCATGCGACAGCACAAACAATGACGCCAACGCAGTCGTCACAGGGGCGAGCACGCGGGCTTTTGTTGAGCAGACATGCGCCGTCCGATTTGCAACTCACCTGCACACTCTTCATAGACTCGTGTCGAAGAGTCGTGTGCGGTGTTTGGATGCCAGGGTGGCGCAGTGGTTATACAATTTAGTTGTTTTTTTCATTACATTTTTTACCTACGTGACTTTACCGAAAAAAACAAAGAGTATGAATCCTTGCAGTCACGAAAACTTCAAATCTAGAATTGTGGCGAGATGTTGACTCCCTCGCCGAGTATACAGGCGGTCGTGGGTTCGATCCCGGCTTCTGGCGCCTGCTGTATATTTGGATTTTCCACGTCTCTCTTTCTCCCCGTGGTCACGTGGTGCTCTGGGGGTTTCCCTCCACATTTAGAAACGTGCGTTTAGAGTATTTGGCTGCGATAACATTCCACGTGGTGAGCCAACTTCGTTGAGCTGTCATTTGTGGCCAGGTCGCTTCTGAAAAAGAGCTGTACAGTATAGCTCAGTGGGCCTTACCTGGTCAACAAAATAAAACAATTATATGGTTTAGCCTTGCAGCAGGAAGGGCCTGGGTTCGATTCCAATTTCAACCCGAGAGGAACCCCTATGAAGTAAACCTATTCACAACAGGGGCACTAAACACTCTAAATCTGCCACTGCCTCTAAGAGTATATGAGTGTGGCTTGCCGCACTCTAAACAGCCTGAGCTGAGGGGTTGTGGTGGGCAGGGGGGGGGCGCGGTGATGGGAAGGGGCCTTTTGTGAAGCGTGGTGTAAGATGGGAAAACGATGGTGACCAAGCAATGGGTTAGGGCCATCAGAGGGCTGCCGGCTGCCTGAATGGAGCGACCAATGAACTGCTGCCTAATTGTGTGGGCGGTGAATGGGCGAGAGACTGTGCAACGCGGCAATTATGGCACGGGGACGATCTGCGCCAGATCCGCAGGGACAATGGGGACCACGCTAAAGGCGTCGTGGTGCGGTGCTCGGGAGGGTGCTGCCCAAACTGCTGCCCCCGTCGCTGCCCAAGCTCGCCCAGGCCCTGCTGGGTTTGGACGCACCGCCACTACTGTTGCGTCTTCGTTGATTTGAGCCGGCGGGGGGGGGGATCCTGCCGCGGATCCATTTGCAAGATGGACAATGAATTTAACACATGCTCAAGGGATAATGAGATTAGGCAGGGGCGAGGGCAGGAATGTGAGGAATTCGCTGGTAGAGTGGGTGAAAAGAGGAAAAAAAACTGGCATGATTTCAAATCATGATTGTTGGCTTTAGTTGAAATTTATTTAATTGCGTTGAAAACTGTTTTTAAAAAAAAAAGCAACCTCTTCTTGGACAAGTGTGTGCACACGTATTGCGTATGAATGGGCATTCCAGATCGTCACGTTTTGTTATAGGACATTTTGACTGGCTTAAGAAATTGACAATTATGTTGGCGATTAGTTACAGTGAAAGCCGGAGGTCATTTATTTTGTATAACAAACTGATACGTTGCTAATGCTCGTGGATAGATGTGCCCTGTTTTCACCATGCACAGCTTCTGTGGAACTCGCGGTATACTGGGCATGCTTCATTCGGCATATGTTACATCTCAATCCCCCATGACATTTAATTGTCACGGTTTAGGATTACAATTCAAATCCAAACTTTTGTGAAATGTTTACTGCCTCATTTGTGTCTGTCTTTTTTGCTGTCCAATTTGCACAGTTGTATCGGCTTAATTGGCATAAATGTAACGTTAACATTTTATAGTTTGCCTAGCATGTAAATTATAGTGTATTATTGCGTATGATGGCAATATATTCGGGAACTAAATGCCAATGTCGAAGTCTACGAGAGGGATTCAGGAGAGAGTTTGCGTAGTTTTGCTGTTCCTCCTGCTGCATTTAAGGAACGCAGACTACAGCGTTCCATAGTTTGAGTTGCATGGCCACATTATGTTATTTTAATTGTGCATCTAGCAGTGTTGTGAACGAGCTCCCAGACCAGGATGGAGTGCAGTGACTCTGCCACTGAATAGATCAGTGATGGGGTGGCGGTTCACGGCACATCATCTGTGGCGTCCCAGGTCGTTCCTGCAAGTTTCTGTGGCAGGGCCATCCTTGATTTGGTCTTTTCACAGACATGTTTAATGCGGGGGTGTGAAGGTCATGCTTCTGTCCATGATAACCCCTAGATATTATGGAGTGGAGTCATAGCGTGCTGGCCTCCCAAAGAAGGGCACATCAAGGGTGGCATCTGCTGCATGATTGTTCAGGTGAAAATTGCTGGAAGGGAATTGATTGCAGTTTCCGGCAATGTAAATATGCCTCCGGAAACATCATATCAGCTGTTAGAGGATTGGCAACGTTCCCGAGATTTGTGCTCCGATTTCTAATGGGGTGTGAAAACGTAGCATTGAGGGATTGTCAGCCTTCAATAACTGGCTTACTTAGCTACAGGGACAGGACAATCTTGTCTATTTTTGCAGCCTGCTGGTTGGAGGATTTTATTTTGGTCTTAATTGTATGTATGTTGAACTTCTTTCGTACCGTACGTAGCCAACCGTGCTAATGCATAGCAAAACGTCTGTTGCCCATGATGACGAGGAGAGAAAGGTTCAAGACTCAGATGCTGCTTTGGCGAGGGTTCTCGGCCGGCCTACTTTGGTTCCTGGAACGGCCCAGGACCCAGCCTATAGCTGGGGCCATTGTTCTTCACAGCCAATGTGCAAATTAGGGTTTGAGGAAGTGACGCAATGCAACACCCTGGAAAAAAATAAACAAGAAAACATTCGGATATAAATGGACCTAAGTGGTAACAATACCAACAATTAAACAAGAGGGTATTATTGTCTGTCCGGGTGAGTGGCCCGGAAAGTATTTCTTTACCCGAAACACCATGTCCAGAATACCTCTCGGTGTGACTGCGGTTACCAGTCAGGTGCCTGCTCCGGTCTAACGGCGAGCCAGAAAACATTCAGTGAGAAATTAATCCCAGGATACAAAAGACTGTAAAGGAAGTTAAGCGCACGTACTAACTTCTTACATTGAACAGAAACGAAGTCATTCAGAAAGAACAAGAGATCGGCCAATGGGGACACGGCAAGAGCATTTCCATAAAGGAGGAGCTCACGTCAAAATGCCCTAATCATCCGAGACAACATTCCACTGGGGACCACCAGGAAGGGAAGACTATGGACAACGCCTTGTGGCTCAGCCGGCCGTCCCAGAATTATCTATTGTATTGCTCATTTTACGATGACTCACGATGACAAATGTTACGTTTTTAATGCTCGTGGATAGACAGGGCACCATAGTGGCGAGATGTTAACTCCGTTGCCTGGTATGCAGGAGGTCGTGTGTTCGTTCCCGACCCCGACGCCTGCTATATATTTGGAGTGTGCACGTTCTCTCTGTGGGCGCGTGGATTTTTCTCCGGGTATTCCGGTTGTTTTCTTCACATTTAGAAACAACATGCATTTAACGTATTTGGCTGCTATAAATGTCCACGTGAAAAGCCAACTTCGCTGTAATATTGTGTGGCCAGGTTGCTTCTGCAAACATAGCTATATAGCTCAATGGTAACATTTTAACAAAAAGACATTCTGATGAGATGTGAACATGTAAATTACTCTCCCGCTCCCTGAACGCGATGGGCGTGGTTATCATCCAAACAGATACACGCAATGATGTGTGTTGTACGTCAACAACTGCGGTGAAATGTCACATGTCGTAGGGACTTGGGGACAGGTGGAAATGTGAAACGGTCAGATAAGTGAACATCCAAAAAACGTGAATGTTACCCCACGCACAAATACTGAACTGGCTGTGGGCAGTTGATGGGTCAGGACCGATATTTGACGTTCATATATTCTACCCTGAACTGTACTTGCGAAGTCAGCTACGCACGACTGTGAGTGTAGTTTAACCAAGTGTGCTCATGTGAAAGTGAGGGTATATTTAAACAAAAACACACGCGTACCTTTTAGTGTTTTAGGGAATAATGCACTTGAATATGCATATCAGTATGCAGTAGCTTACGGTGCATATTGATAGATGCACTCATACTCAAGAATACCATTGCAATATCTGAATAGAGTGCAACGATTGAAAGTGTTAGTAAGTAAAAACCAAACTGAGATTCACGTGGCTAGATAAGTGTTTAAGTATTGTGCCTTCAGATTTGACCGAAATTGCCCTAGAGCCTCGGCTATGAAGTAACTTTGTGGAGCTAATTAGTGGAGTAACCCAATAGGCATTCACATAAACCGTGGCATTAAACTGTGCTCCGCAACTGTCTACCTGCCAGCTCGTGGTGTGGCTGGAATAGCGCTCCCATTTTGCTGCCTACAGGTGGCCCATTAAATAAATTGGCTGCCTTTTGTTAACACTAAAGAGCCATCAAAGAGACCCCCGTGACAAAGGGTAATGAGTTGGGCTAGATAAATCTTCCAGCTGAAACCTTACACGCCATCATATGATGCCGCCGCGGAATTCCAATTTCTTTTATTTCGCAGCGGGCCCCAGTCTTCTTGGGAAAATCTTCCGTAATACTCAGGTGTGTCCTTGTGCTTGCCCACCGAAATCTAGCTTTTCACAATTACCCCCCCATACCCCCCCATATTCTCCTAGAAGAGCACAATGGCTCATAATTAAATCCTGTGTCCTTTTGTGCTGATGGCTCACAATTAATAGGGCGCAGACAAAGGCCCGAGTTCTCTACAAATGAGGCCCCTAATTGGATTTGGCAGAGAAATGGCCAAATAGATGGGATGCAGATGGTTCCCACAGCGAGTGCTTGGACCTGGCTTGAGTGTGGGCAAAGAGTCTGATAGCTTGTTCATAACCTAGACAGATGCCTGCATTCCCAGGCCTCCAGTCTCAACAGCTGGGGAACTGCCATGCTTAATTGCAGCAGGCCCAGTGACCACATGTCTAGCATGTGCATTGTTTAGCCTCATTCATTGTTAGGATTATGAACATCATTATAATTACCATTAACATATTTCCATCTGCATATGTTATTGTCCATTGAAGCATAAATGGTAATTTTGTAATCTGTAAATTGATCATAGAGATATTAATGTGAGCCACATAATTTCTCTAAATATTTCTGAGTTGGCAAACTTACAGTGAGATAACAAAAGTTTTTTTTTAATATAAACCCATTTGTTTTGGCTGGTTTCATATCCTATAAACATGACGTATTAAAAGTGAAATGTACAATTTCAGACAGAAAGCATTGAAACTAAGTCTTTCCAATTATGAATGCATTTTAATAAATTCCCAAGGAGTTCAATCTGCAGTGGGTAATTCATCCCAAATAATAAGAGGGACTACTAGATAGTTAATTGCACTGTGTTTATAAGCAGTAAATACTGGGTTATATACTCGACTTTGGTTCATGTCTGGGTCAATTAAAACACAATGCAGCAGTCCCGATGTGTGTGAAAAATATGGAATAGCTTCAAAGTAAACATGATCTGAGCCAGCTTCTACTTGACCTGTCTTTCCGTTGCCAAGCCATGTTCCCCGGCTACGACTCTCTCCGGCTTATTCTTCAGAGCTGTGCTGAAAGAAGCATCGACTGGAGTTTTGAGTATCTGCGTGCAGCTCTGAGCCGACGACTGGTTAGTTTTAATTACCGCGTAACTTAAGACCAAGTAAACAAACACAAAATAACTTGCAGACATACTTCACGCATATTGACTGTGCTTTAATTGCACACTCAAGAAACTGTGATGCGAGAGAAGATAATGTTCTGTTTTGTTTCTAAATGTATCCGCAAACTGCAACAAAAATCAACCATCTTTCTAACGAAAACGGGAGGCGATTCAAGAAACCAGTAACAGGGCAGCCTATGAAGGGACCTGCGTGTGGATACGGATGTACGACTCGGCGGTTAAAGTGGCCCGGCGTTTCCCCACACATCGGAAGTGCACTATGACATCCCCTATTGTCGCCGACACCGACATCAGCGATCGTGCCATGAAGCCAGTGGTAGCATCGCTTATATAGCTTCATGGACTCCAGAGACGTTGACGGAACGAGCCGTGATGCGATGCCACCAAACGCCAATGTCACCTCGCTGCGCTGCATTCATGCCCCCCCCACTCCCTCCCTACCTCTGTACCTGCATCACAAATCGACTGGCATTGTGGCGCACTGTGTGGAATAACGTAGCGACCACATGATCCAGCTCTGCTGCGCTGGATCATGTCAGGTCCACGGAAACACATTGTCCTGCGGAGGGAGCTGGTAGGAACGTTGGGTTGCTCGGTCAATGGCCAGGGTCAACGGCGGCGTGGTGTATTCCGCAAATATGCCCGACTGTGAGGGCGGGCACAAGCCGGCGTGAGTAGGTTAAACGTTGAGTTTTATAAGGGCACCACGGGGTGATCAGCCCCTCACCACCAGCCCCACCCCTCCCACCCCCCACCCTCCCCACCCAGCCCCTCCCCACCCTCCCCACCAGCCCCTCCCCACCCAGCCCCTCCCCACCCTCCCCACCAGCCCCTCCCCACCCTCTCCTCCCCACCCAGCCCCTCCCCACCCTCCCCTCCCCACCCAGCCCCTCCCCACCCTCCCCTCTCCACCCAGCCCCACCCCTCACATTTTTGGATGCACGACGGACGGACGGACAGAATAATCCCCTGTGGGCTGGTGTAACCAGGAGGTTACTACCAGTATAACTGAAAACAGACTCCCCAAATGCTGTTACGTTCGGTAGGTTGGATTACGGCAATCGCAAATGCGGCGGGCAGACACTGCGATACAAGGACACGTTTAAGGACAACCCGAAGTTGTGTTCCATCTCCGCTAACGTCTTGGAGGACATTGCTTGTGGAGTGCCTGGTCCGTGGAGCAGTGCATGCCAGGAAGGAATTTTCGACGGAATCTCGGCAAGTTTCCAAATCAACGCAGCAAAGCGGAGAGGAGCAACCGACTGATCCCAGTCTGTTTTGCTCGTAATGCTCCAGTTGTTTAGCTTTGCCCGGTGGCTTCCCGAATGGCCAATGTGCACATCCAAGGTAAGCTAAGCAGCAATGTCAACATCTGAACATCGATCTGAGACGACATTCTCTGAGTGCATCTGCTATGATGACCACATCGTGTGTGGGAATGTCTCCATGAGACGACTCTTCGTGGGGCCAATTCATGAATGGAGCACTGTCTGGCTTTGCACAACAGCCAATCCCGTTCAATCATCCGCACACGCCGAGTGCCATTCACAAGTTACGGATGCGACGAAGAGATTCTGCCACGGTGCCTTGACGTCATGACATAATCCCACCCACAGACGGAGCTGGCCAATGAAGCTCCAGTGCTCTGAAACACACGCACGCACACACACGTGTAGGTGTGTGTGTGCGTGTGTGCACTTTGTGGAATGGTTGTGTACATTGGGGCAATTAGCTCTGCAAATAGCGGAGCCAAAACGGCTGACCGCGTGTGCACTCTGTGTACAAATCAATATCAAGGGGCCATCAAGGCTCATGCTCGTAATGCCACATACCTGGCCGCGGTTTCCACATGTCAGATGTCACCGTGCAGACCATTCCACTCCGTGTCCTGCAGTGCATTGTGGTCGACAGGTGGCAGGAAAATGGAAAAAATTGGCCCTGCCTTCAATATAAAGGGGCACTATTTTTCTTCTTGGTTCTTTCGGTAAAGTCACGTAGAAGGGAAGTAATAAAATAATAAAAATAAAACATAATAAAATAAAATAATTCTCACGACGTTTCGGCTACAACGCAAGCAGCCGTCTTCAGGTGAAGAATGAGACACTACCAAGCTAGGAGCTTATATAAAAGCTGGGTTGGAGGTGGATATAAGCTTATATATAAGCTCCTAGCTTGGTAGTGTCTCATTATTCACCTGAAGACGGCTGCTTGCGTTGTTGCCGAAACGTCGTGAGAATTATTTTATTTTATAATGTTTTATTTTTATTATTTTATTACTTCCCTTCTACGTGACTTTACCGAAAGAACCAAGAAGATGAATCCCTGCAGTCACGAAAGCTTTAAATCGGGCACTATTTTGTCAAAATGTTGTGAAATTATAGCTAAAAAGGGTTTCATGGATTGGGCCTCATCAAACGAAATCTTCCATTGCTTCATGGGTTTCCCTTAACCAATTCTAAATCACTCCTTAATGCTCCATAAAGTGTGGTTTACCGCGTATCAATCTTCTAATATACTCATTCGAGGTGCCGCAATATCATGTCTGCTATGTTATACGAAACTATATTACTTGTCATGAAATGGCAATTCTCATGATATCACATTCCCATGACGTTGTAATTGTATTTCACATTATTGTAACCTTGTTGTTGTGCTTTTATATTGAGTCTGTTGTACTATAACGCGTGTTGTTTTCATAACGCGAATTGAATATAACGCTATGTATATTATTATTATTATAGGGAACACATTTTTTTGGAACGCGGATACAAATTGGATATAACGCGATTGAGTGAACAGAGCTACGTCGCGCGAGGAGGAATAAGCGGTTGTGAGGCTGCCTCAGCGTAGCATCACACGAGGCGGGATGCTGCTGGATGCTTCTAGACGCTACCCACACGCCTCAAGTCTTTCTCTTCAGCCTACATACGCATCTCACGTGTTATCGCGGACTGTGCTTTACCCCCTAAATTAAATATGATTTATTATAACGCGACTTTTCCATAACGCGGTGTTTTTATAGAACGCAACTACTACCACGTTATAGGAGAAGAGACTATACTTCTAGAAGGAATACGAATCACTTGAAAGTCCTTTAAGTAAACGTTCACTCCTGCCATAATCCTGTCAAGTTTACGCAGAAAGGAAATACCTCAACCGGCGAATTACCGCTCCAGCTTCCTTCTATTCAAAAGGAAACCGATTTAAAGAAGTACAGACCCACGAGCCTCATTCATACACAAATATATAAATTGTCCTTGCAAATCATAGAGAAATAAATAATGTACATTTTAGAAGATTATAAACCACTTGAGCAAGGGGAATATAGGAATGATTTGACCACACACGTGTACATTTTCTGATTGTGGAAAAGACAAATGTGCTCCAAATGCTTGGCTGTTACCATTCAGAGGCGCTCTTCTGAAGCAGTCGCATATAGAGGCGTCGTTAACAAAAAAAATCTACAAGTTATTACGAACGATGTACCAAGGAACCTCTCCGTTGAGACTGTGTGATGACCTTAAAAGGGCCGAGAGATAGGTTCCAATGCAGGGGGGAGCCGGGAGGAGTCAGAGAGGTACTGGGAAACAATTGTGAGGATAATGGGACGCAGTGCCGGATTAAGCTAGTGTGGGGCCTGTAGCATTTGTGATGAAGGGGCCCTGAATTAATTGAAAAACACGTAAATATAAAACGCCCAAATTTGGAGCTTGCATAGTAAAGTTATTTCATTTTTTCATTTGCTATACAGCCAGATAATACGACAAATCGCTAACCTTAAACACCCAGTCGTTCATAAAGGTTGAAGGCGGTATTGTACTATAGTAATAGAGATAGCTTGACAGCATTTAGCACGGGGCCCTTGAAAGTGCGGGGCGCTTGAAAGTGCGGGGCCCGTAGCTACATACTGTATATAGCTACTTTTGCTACGAGGAGAATCCGACACTGAGGGTAAGGATTGTCATATGTAAGAGGATGGTGAACGGTCCACGAAGGGGGTAGAGAGGGTCATGTAAGCGACACCGGTGGTACAAATGAAGGCAGCAGGTAGCGGGTGATGGATAGACAGGAGTTGGTGAGTGACTGGGGGCGAGGAGGATGAGGAGGGGGAGGATTAGCATGGTTGGCTGTGTGAAAGAAGTTCAACATAGGTGTCGAGGAGGCGACGAGTTAAAGAGTGTGGCAGAAGTGAGGAGAGAAAGTGGGGCGAGGTGTGAGTGAAACTTAGCGCAGTGCGGTGACAGGGAGAGAGACGGGGGGGGGGCGATCGTGGGAGTTTGATATCGGTGTGGATTTGAGAGTTTGGGGGACGCGGCGTTTGGTAAAAGAAGAGTCCGTGGCTCATGCGGCACTCGCGGCTCCAAAAGCCCCTTTCTCTCATCGCGACGCAACAACTCCGCGGGGCTGTAACTTGCCGAGCAGTCCATACTGGACATCTGCGATAAAAGAGCTGTAAATTCTGATCCGGATTTATTTTTTTCCCTGCGGTATGAAATAAAAATTTGCCAATTCTGATTCTTGAGCGGTGGATTAAACTCCAATTCTTTATTTGTTGGAACCATCGTGTGCACGACGACGTCAGTGGATAAACTATTTTTAAAAATCTTGACTCAAAGCTTTCGTGACTGCAGGAATTCATATTCTTTTGGTCTTTCGGTAAAGCCACGTAGATAAAAAAAGTTAATCAAAATAATAATATCACGACGTTTCGATCGAAACACAAGCGATCGTCTTCAGGTGAAATAATTAATATTTTAAAAAAACTATTTTTTTTTATATATAAAATTTAGTAATAATGGCAAAACTCCACGACTCCAGGAAGTGGCCCCGAAGCTTGCCATAACGTAGGGGACCGTGGCCAATTACAGCCAACCTCAATTGACCGTGGACAATTAGACCCAAGCCGAAACATAACATATAAAAAAGAATGTTTAAAAATAAAGATTTTTTTTAATGATAGAATATAGTATTGTCATCAGTATGACATACGTATACCAAGTTTGCAGTCGATACCACATTGGGAAGTGGGTTACAATTTAGTTACAAGATTTGAGGATACGACAACAACAACAACAGACATAGTGAGTTCATAGAAAGCATGTAAAAAGATAGTTATTTTTTTTTCTGATAGAATATGGTATTGTCATCAGTATGACATAAGTATACCAAGTTTGCAGTCGATACCACATTGGGAAGTGGGTTAAAATTGAGTTACAAGATTTGAGGATACAACAACGACAACAACAACAGACAGAGTGAGGTTAAAAAAGCGTGTAAAAAGAGGTTGAAAATCTGCCGAGGCAAAAAGAAAACAGCTCTTTGCAGGGGCGGTTTCTTCATTAGGGCGATTGGGCGACGCACCACCAATCTCAGCCGTTACTGTGCCTCTGGATATAGTCCAATCAGCGTCATGTCACGTTCTGTGGAGTACCGCCTCTTTTTGGGCGATTTCACTCTGGCTGAGAATCGCCCCGTGTGGTCCCATAGACTTACATTCAAAGATGTTTTTTTTCGACAGGCGGGCGCTGCAATGCATTCTCTATGGCTTCCGGCAGGGCTCGCACTAACGTGCTTACGTCATCATACGTAAGCACGTTTCAGTCAACAATGTTATTTTTCGCCACCTAGTGGAATCTTTAATAAAAGAAACTAAGTGAATTGTAATAATAGTGAGATAGAAACAAACAAGATGTATTGTAAGAGTCACTTTATTTTTCATTAATATTAAAGAAGTGAAGTTGCCTTTACATGCTTAAGCTGTTAATTTATCCATTGCATGGGTGGACCTTATCCTTATCAATCATCCAGACATTTGCCCCCCCTGAGAGATTTTGCAGGAGCCGCCACTGGCTCTTTGATTGGTGTAGACCTACTGCAGGTTACGGAGACCTCTCCTACATGAACATTAGCTGCCCCGCCCATCTCTAAACCTTTATAAACAGCCTGCCTCGGCAGATTTCCCACTCTTTTTTACCTGAAGACGATCGCTTGTGTTGCGATCGCAATGTCGTAATATTGTTACTATTTTGATTATTTTTTCTATCTACGTGGCTGAACCGAAAGACCCAAAATAATATAATTTTTTGAAAGTAAGAGCTGCCACGAGTCGTGGTGTGTGCCTTCATCTACCACCGCCGTTCGATGGGATTGGTCGAGAACAAATATAGACGAGGCGTCAGTCATGCCGTCAGCAAGATTGCTTCGTTTTATTTTTCTCAGTAGTCGGGTTTTGCACTTGCTTGGTCGTGGCTGTACATGGGATTTGGGCCTCATATATAACACTGGTCAACAAAAAAACATTTTTTTCTGGCCTGGACTGTTGCAGCTGTTTTAGACTAATTTCAGGGTGCTGATTCCAAATCTGATCTCAGATTTGCTCTATCACATCTCATTTTATGCTATCGGCATACCCCATTTTCATTGATTTTACCCGAAATTAATTCTGTCACTTATGATTGCAAGTTGTTGCGAGTCAGTGACTGCTTTAGTGTGAAAATACGGTGCTGTATTTTTAGGATAGTGTGTTTATAATATCATTTTATGTAGATATCCACATTTATTTAATATATTTTTTTTCTGCAGTTTTTATTGAAAATGCAATATTTTATATCTCAAAAACCTGATGTGATAGACAACAACTGATGTCAGATTTGGAATCAGCACCCCAAAATTACATTAAAACCGTAGGAATACCTTATGCCAGAAAAAGTGTATTGACCAGTGTAATTGCAGTAATGTGCAGCGGTTTAGCGACGCCATGAGAATGAATGACGCTATACGAAATGAAAGTATTCTCACCTTGTTCTTTCGTATGGCTCATGCAGATGCAGAGCAAAGCCACATTCACGTGGCCAAGCCAGATAGCCGCCTCCGGAGCAGCAGAGTGCATCGCTGCGATGGTGTCTCCTTCGTGTTTGTGGATCGGGGCATTGCGTCGTTATACGTTGTACGGTGTGTTCTGGATGACCCACCATAGTCGCACACTGCTTGGAGAGTTTTGTTGTTATTTTCCATTTGCGCATTGGCTATCCGCATCTGCCACAGTGTGCGCGGCGGATGATGCGAGTTATATTCCTGTTGAAAATTGTAATGCAGAAATCAGGGGTGGGGGGCGGGGGAGAAATTGGGCTAGTGCCAGTTGTTGTTGTTGTTGCTAACGACGTAGTGCAGGGGGCTGAAGAAGGCCTCTTTGCGCCTCTGCGCCTGTGAAACGAGGCCCTCTTTCGTGCGCTCGCTCGCAAGCAAGCACGCCCCGAGCCTCGCCGAGAAAGACTATCTCGGCCTGGCTGTGCGCTGCGTTGCACCGCTAGTCGAGTAGATAACCTTGCGTTCAATAAACCCTCGGAGCCAGGATGAACGTCCAACTCCAATCGTCATTTATTGATTGTAACAAGGTAAAACTGGTGAGAAAACACAGATACAGCATCTGTTATAATCCGGAAACACCAACACAATGAACACCACAGCATCAGAACATTGTCTTAGATAACAATAGATCCTGGACGGACCAGGCCCCTACATTATCACTGAACAACTAGACAAAAGCACAAGCCGGTGCGTTGCATACAGGCACATCGTGTATTCATCCCACTGCACCCCAAATGTACAGCATTACACATAACACTAAACTGTGGATGAGATACTTCGTCATCTTTACTCTCAGGATCACAACATAGGCACAGGTCTGACTCGACCTACTAAATCACAAGTAACATCCACAATAAGTCGCAGGCTTCGTTACTAACAGGGCCTCGCATTTACTACAACAACTTAACGGCACCATAAAGGCATTTACATCACTATAACGGTCATTCTAACATTACAACAGCATTGCCAATATTATAGGAATATACACAAACTTACAGACAATGCTTCTTAAGCTCCCACAATGGACAAGTGCGGCTGTGGTCTCACTGAGATGCGATGCGTGCCGCCATCTTGACTTATCTGTGTAATGGCCGACGCCCGCGTGGTACAGTGGAAATCTAAAATCGTCACTTCCTGGTCACGTGACCAAAATTAGCATAAAAAAACAAGAACTTCCTGTGAACGCACGCTCCACATCTGCCGTGAGGAAAGACAAAGATGCATGCCCTCCCTGCCTCCTGCCCACTTGTACTGTGCAGTCACCAAAAATAAGCGAATACAGAAATCGGTAACGGGATATTTCGTTGAAGAACTTCGCGGGTAACACACACACACGAAAGCTACGCAGTTTGAACTCAAGATAAATGCGGGCAAAACAAATGTCACGGACAACAAGTTTACCAATAAATGTTGGAGGGACACCATTACAAGCTTGATCTTGAGCAAAACGATGTGATTTAAGAGGTAAACGAGAGAAGGCCTCATTGATTTTTGGAACTCTTACTTGATCATGAAAAATAAGAGTTACTGATGTACCAGAGCAAATCTATTTGTTTTAATCGGTTCATATTCCAAGCGATGACTTGAATCCAAAACACGCACGATGACAAATGCAATGGGGGAAACGCTGATAATTGTGTAGTGGTTTCATCTCAGTCGCAGACGTAGACTTGGAGGCAACACATTTATTCAGTCCAACACACGGGGTAACTTCCCCTTAACCGAATAACAACCTATGGTGGTGACCACCAGGCTAACTACACTAATCTCTCACATTATCATAGCTACTTCTATGCTAAATTCCTCTGTTGATATGGAAACTCCTTTGTCAAGGCACTCTTCTCCTCCCACCCAGCTTAAATACGTTGCCAAGCTTAGCAGTGTTTATTGGAGCGCTGTCTTTCCGACAGCTCTGTTTCGTCACCTGAGGACGGCTGCTTGTGTTGTGGCCGAAACGTCGTGAGAATTTTATTTTATTATGTTTTATTTTTATTATTGTATTATTTCCCTTCTACGTGACTTTACCGAAAGAACCAAGAAGATGAATCCCTGCAGTCACGAAAGCTTTAAATCAAAATCTAACTACACTAGTTACAACGTAACTACTACTACGGACCGGGACCAACAGCTTCGGCACGGGTCCACGTGTTGGAGACTCGTTGAACGTAGAACGTAGACGAAGGGTTTCTTCCAGGATGAACAACAACCACGGTCCCTCTGGAGACCCGGCTTATATTCTCTGTGGCGTGGCCGGCTCCGCCCTTGGCCACGACCACCTTCCAGAATCCTCGGGAAGGGTCTGGGTCCCAATCACGTGACCACCCCCAGCCCCCTCCTGGGGCCCCTTTGTAGACTTAACTGGTCACGTGTCCTCCCGGGTCAACCAGAGTGCCATGGCCTCGAGTAACCTCATTCTTCGGCCGGCACCCACACACCCTGTCCTGTAGGGTCGGCACTGCACGCAAAGCGTGGTGCCATCTAGCACTATCAATCAGCGCTCACTGGGCCCCTTTAGGGCCGGTACTACACCAATGTTACTACAAGTTCACAACGAAGCATGGGGAGGATCATGTTGGGAATGACATGGAAAGACAGAAAAAGGAACACACATATAAGGGAACAAATGACTATCAGCGACATCATGTTGGCCGTTCATAAACGTGAGTGGGATCGGGGAGGATACAATGTATGTACTGCATGTTGAACTTCCTTCGCGCCGTACGTAGCCAACCGTGCTCATCGGAGGTGCGGAAAAAAATGGTGGATAACGAAAGATGGATGAAACTGCTGATGGAATGGCACTGCGTTTTCGAAGTCAACCACTGTGGAGATGGAGCGACGCGATCAGTTCATGCGCACTATGGAAATGGATTGTGGTATCGTGGGACTGAGGGAATGTAAACTGGAGGAATCCGATGAGCTATTAAAGTTGTTTTTCACAGATGTTCAGTAATGGCGAGTACGAACGTTACAGCAACAAGCAGTACAAAAACATGATAGTAGTGAAAAGTACAAGAAAGGTAAACAAATCGCCCAAACACATAGAAATAGAACACTAAACCATGCCCACCCTTCCAGGCAAAGCCCGTTTAGGTATTCACTTATTTTTTCAGAAGCGACCTGGCCACAAATGATAGCTCAACAACGTGGCTTATCATTTGGTATATTTATAGCATCAACATAATCTAAATAATCTCAGTGCGTGATTCTAAATGTGGAGCTCCCTCTAGTGGAGGCCCTTCTGCCAGCAGTGGTATGAGCGAGCAGTTGCAGGGCAGCGCCTTTACCTTGTGTACATTTGTGTCCCCTTATGGTTATTGTTGTTATGTATTCTTGACTGCTCCTGCGGTGCCCTTTCTCGTTGAACGTCTGCAGACATTGCAGGAGTGCCCGACGAATTCTACAAACACAAAGTACAACTATTGGGGCCAATGTGCCACATCACGCATGTCAGATTACAAAATTATCAGGTGCACAAGGAAACCGGTGTCAGGGGTTATAAATTAACCGTTCTGTCAATAGTCCTTGGTCTGTACAACTGCGGTAGACAAGGGCTATCGGTGCCATAAATCATATTTTGAACAAACTCGCTCTCACGCAAGCACACTCGGGTACGTGTGCGCTCGCTGGTCGTGACACCGCGTTGCTATAAATAATGACGGGGTTCAATTATTTATAGGAGCACTCTGCCGCCATTCGCTTCTCGTTTAACGAATGGCCAGGGCTCAATTAGAGTTTTGGTGTGTGATGTGTGAAGTGAACACCGCGTGAAATGCGTCGTCGGTAAAGTCTGCGATTGTTAACCTGGCCGGCAGGGTGGAAGTAGTGGACACGCTCCTGCCTCACAGCCAG
Organism: Lampetra planeri; assembly: GCF_965212315.1. Taxonomy (NCBI): domain Eukaryota; kingdom Metazoa; phylum Chordata; class Hyperoartia; order Petromyzontiformes; family Petromyzontidae; genus Lampetra; species Lampetra planeri. The sequence continues at coordinate 19,497,985 of NC_136108.1, read as the reverse complement.
AGGCACCTGGGGTTCGATTCTTGACTCGGGCACCTTACCGTGTGAGGTGTGTACGTTCTACCCCCTCTTCTGCACCGGTTTTTCCTCTGGGCCCCTCCAGTTTCCTCCCGTAACTTGAGACGTGCAAAGTCATCGATGTTGTTCCAAACATCCCAAAAGTGGGACCCTCCTGTAAAAAAAAGATAAATCATTTGGACTGAGGTGTGGCTTTCATGGATAGATAACTACACGAGTGATACATGACGCTACAACAATGTGTGTTCATTACAGGTTTTTTTTGGGTTAGATCGCGTAAATATAGAAATGTGTCGTTAAACCTGCCACCACCCGACACAGCTAACTAGTAAGGGTTGTCGCATAAACAAAACATGCCAATTCGTCACTAGTACAGCACACCGGTGTGTTGGAGAGCCAAGCCACAACATTTACAATCTGAGTACGACATTTTGCCAGTAATTACAACTAGCTTCAAAAATATCTCTTTCACGGATGATAGTGGTCGCGTCGTTAAACTAACAATGTGTGTTGTTGAGTATTTGGTGATCGATATATTTCCTAAATGCAATGACAATGAAATGCAGACGTGGATCTCTTCGATTCAATCGTAATTAAATTCAATCTACTCGGCGTGACCGAGCCACTGCCATCCGTTTTTTTTTACAGCTTTGAAAGGCGCTGCTCTGTTTGTTGATTGTATTGACAGACCACTTTGGGCAGTGCACGCTACGCGTCTGTTTATTGGGACATTTCCTCACTACTGTTGATCCAACGCTACGATATGGTATTTTTAGTTGCTGCTGAAGCATTTTCTATTACCTTGGAGTCGGGGGAAGCTTGGTTTCTGAAAGCTTTTAGGGCATTTGCTGAAAGTCAGGCACTCTACCACAAGGCTGTTTATACAGATGATGCATATTTGGGTATTGTAAAGCCAAAACCCATAACTAATGATTCATTAATTTTTGTTACATAATTGCCATGTTTGTAAATTACGTAACTTATTTTTGTACTCAGATTGTAAATGCTGTTGATTTGCTCTCCAACACACCGGTTAGTGCGACACATTTATATTTACGTGATCTAACCCAAAAACACTCTATAATGGCTATTTTTATGCTCATGGATAAACTCGCCGATGCAAAGTGTATTCCTTTGTTTATCGAAGAGACTGCCATTCTACTTACAACATTGTGGGAAACTAAAGTCATTGATCTTATAGAGAGACTTGTCTCTGCCACGGGAACGTGGAACTTTCACCTGCTGGTTCAGGCCACCGCCAGGTGAGCATTGACCTTCGCATGTTTGAGAAACAATCTACATTGCATTGTGCAATTCCCATGCCAATGTACGCCGTTAGCGGTAAGAGTGCAGGGAATCACGGGGCAATAAAATACATTTCATGGTTTCCCCATAGATATAAACAAGGAAGAAAAATCAAGCATATGCATGGAATACACATTGCCATGGTGGGTGCAATCTCTCCACAGGATGGTCACTGTTAATAAACAACAATGATTGGGAAAAAAACGGTATATTATTCAGATAATTATCACAACCTACGCATGTTCAGTCACGGCCACACATCATTTAGGCCCCTGTAAGCACATTCCATTTTACTAACCGTAAGTTGTTCTGAATAATTTTTTGTTGTTGCTGTCAACGGCGCCAGACCTCGCTATGTTTTATATTCATATCTAACAGTTGTACGAAAATGTCAGGCTTTGGGGGGATGGGTGTTGGGACAAAAAAAAAAACCTCCACGTGGACAAATTTTATGTCAGAGTCTGAGAGCTCTTCTTGCACTCCAGAAGCAACGACTTACATCCGTGTACAACGCAACGGGCGTCAATGGCTGAGGTCACAGGTGTGTAACATTGTTCGTCGAGTGGCACCATCTGTTAGTCGAACACGAGCGTGCTCTTTATTCCCCGCGGCCGCATTGTCGACTAAACAATTGTGATTAGCCGGTTAATGGAAAAAACTGCGAACATGTCAACGGACACGTCGTGCGCGCCGTCGACAAATGTAGAGGCTACACACAAAGGTCAGTCGAAAACCTACATGAAGTTTTTTGTGTGTGTGTGTTAAAAACTCTCAGTGAAAGTAGCCTCAAGCACGAAGTGCGATTCGAAGATCGCTCCCTGTGTGTGTGGCGCGCGCCGTATCTAGAATCTGCTACCGCTACCTAACCTGCGTTTGAGTGTCCACGGGAAGAAGAAGACGAAATTGATGGAGAATAAGAAAGCAAGGGGAGGGGGGAGGGGGGAAAGCGCAGCCGAGTGTGAGGTCGCGAAAGATTGGTGACCACGACACCGAATGAAAGAGTCTCTCCCACGCGGGGTTAGGAAAGGCGACGGCGTGGCGCACAGGTGCGGAACGCGCTCAGCCCCCGTCGACGGTGAACAAAACTTCTGGATTCACTTTTTGGGGGGGAGGGGAGAGGTGGTGGTGGGGGTGGGTAATTTGCGGGGAGCTTAATGTTTTAATCGTCAAAGTCAGTGGTTCTTAACCTTCGCAGCAACCCCCTGTTTGGTTCCCAATCGTATGTACGTTGTTTTCATGATGTTAATAAACGCATAGGGGTGCTGAGACAAAATTGTTGTACTTTCGCGCACGTGCTTAATTTGTCTTTCGATTATTTACCTTCTCAAAAAAAAACTTGCCCATGTCTAGCCCTCCCCCCCACCCCCCTGAAAGGGCTTCATCTCGCAACCCCCCAGGGGCGGGGGGGGGGGTGCGTGACGCATCCCGTGTTAAGAAGAAGAACCACCGGTCGTAGCAATGTGCGCAATCGAGGTTGAGTGCGAGTGCTTTGGACTCTCACTGCTCGTTCCTCTCACTCGCCCGTCCAGTGCCGTGCACACAAAACAACAAAACCGCCGTACTGTGACACAACACGCTGGCCGGATCCTACCCGTGAACACACAAAGCAAACAACACTCAACTGCGCAACTATTAGGCCCGGGAGAAGGTGAGTCGTGACAGACCCTTGGCCCAACGCTGCGCCCCGGCGTGAGCGATCGCATCCACTGTACTCGCGCACGGCAGTGGATGCGCTTTTGTCATCCGTGGATGAGAACAGCGGTCCCCAACCTTTTTGCCACCAGGGACCGGTTTCGTGGAAGACGTTTTTTTTCACGGACCGGAGTTTGGGGGGTTCATCGTTGGGTCTTTCCCCCTTTAAAAAGAAGCTCTCCGGCGACGTTTGTTTTTTTAGTAATTTTGGCTACTAGGGGTCAGCTTGTGGGCTTAGCAAAACTGACTGAGATAAGTGCGCAGTGCGGGAAAGAGGCGCGGATGAAAGTGGTCAATAATAAAGTAATGGGGGCGGGACACGCGCGGACTCACCGCTCTCACCTCCTGCTGCTGTGCGGCCTGGTTTCTAACAGGCAACGGATCAGTACCGGTCCGTGGCCCGGGAGTTGGGGACCCCTGGATTAGAGGACATTTTTGTTGTTGTTTGCAGTTCAATTGTCTTACTGCTAAATTAAGCATTTTGCGGTGCTCATGGTCACAACACTTCCACACTGCCGTGGTTTGTCTTCCGGGAAAATCAACCGTTGATTTCCCGCAACATTGCGCTGGTTGTATTTACCCAGGATGGAAATGTGAGCAAAAAGACACCCGCAGACTGCAGGGCATTCCCAACTCTCTGCTGTGAGCGTGGCGGTAATGACCCGTGATACGTCATTTATGCAGGAAAGATTCACACAATCTCAAGATTCTACTTTTTCACAGGAGGGATCTGCAATCGGATGTTTGTCAGATTCATTCACAATTGTTTTGCTAGTGGGGGAGTACCAGGGTACAGAGTGAAACCCCTGCACAGAAGAGGGGATAACATTCACAAATCCATTCATGGTGGGCCCGAATTAAAGCATAAGAATCTTGAGAGATCTTTTCAGAAAAAGAGTCTCAAGGTCTTATGCGTTGTACGTGTGTGTGTGTTGGGCTTATGATTTAAGCCAAATGAAACGCAGTAGTTATTTCTGCACGAGGACGGAACCAACAAACGGTGAAAGCTGCAGACTCACGCAGTATGTTTAAGCGGCGACTTCCCTTGCTGACTTAGTCAGGGGCTGGCCGACGTTGTTTTGAGAGCCAAATGGATTCTCGGAGTGTCCCGACTTGCGCCGCAACGAGCAAATCAAACTTGTTCCCCCCCTCCTCCCCCCCAGAGGCCCCCCTTTCTTTCCCATGCACTTTTGGTTGGCTTCAGCAGACAGAGCCCAGTCTTTTTGGGGTCGTCTTGGCCAGTGTGCCAAAGTGTCTTTGCGGGAAAAAAAAGTTATTTTTAAACTCCGATGTGGTAATAGCGAACATGCACGCTCCACACTATGCACGCACACACACAGACACGCACACACACACACAGACACGCACACAGACACACACAGACACAGACACGCACACACACACAGACACGCACACACAGACACAGACACACAGACACAGACACGCAGTAGTGTATAGAGGACGGGAATACGCGTACAGCGTACTCATGACGTTTGTTAGTCATTAGCGACGTAGCCGATGATTAGGATGCCCAGAATGTTTGAAAGGGCAGCTGTCATAATAAACGCGACTTAATTTTGTGCGGGCTCAGAAACATCTCATTGCTGTAGGGTAAATGTCACTGTGTGGACTGCATTTGATTTGTACTTACAGTCAACCGTGATTGTACAATGGAGATCCTGGCCTACCGCTATAGGAATGTGGAATTTACGCTACTGGCTCAGCGCTTCCGTTAGAAAGTATTACTGTCCAACACTTGTTGGAGCATAAAGACACACTAACTCAACTCTGGGTATGAGCTATTGCAGCAGCAGTGTTTTATCATGCACTGGTAATGCCCATGAGCATGCAACTGAAGTAATACATACTGCGTGAAATATGGACCGGCCCAGAACGCATGCGATCCACTTAGTGTTTTACTTCTGATGTCCAGCGTCTAACTGAATAACGTTCTTGGGGGGAACATTGCCAAGAATAGGTTATGACCCAAACGCACACGAGTGGCCAAACTGCCTCTCGACCTGAATCCTGGCCATGGTCCACCGAAGCCGGGGTGGTCAGTCGGCAGCAAGCCCTCGTCTTAGGCAAGCAGCGTGCTAAGTGGCGCACTGCCGTCGCGTCCCAGTTGCGTGCGTCGGCCGTGCGCTGAGTTGACGTTGGAAGATGAACGGGATGCCAAGCTGCCCGGGGGTGTACCACCCCACCACATCCTCCCGCAACGCGTTCAGCGGTGGGAGGTGATGAAGCCCCCCTCTGACCCCACACCACCGGCTTGGAGGGTTAAATCCTCTTAATGTGCGTGACATTAGCCGGCATGCAAACTCGGGAGAGGCAGCTTTCTTCTTATAGAGGCACGGAGCCCGAGTGGTGTCTCTTTTTTAAATCCTTTATATTAAGTTCGCTTGCTTGCTTAGGACCATGCAAATCTTTCGGTCGTTTTTTAACCCACTTCCCGTGATCCAATCGAGCTGACATTTTGCACACAGACTCGTTGTGCGTGACAATTTATTTTCGTGAAAATTTTTTTCCAAAATTTTACACTTTTTAGGTAAAAAAAATGATATTTAATTACCAATTGCTTAATGGTGGCAGGCAATCATCTGACCCATAGGTGGACGAGAGGACTCTAGCCGCCACGCATATAAAGGATTTAGAGTGAAAAACTTTGTTTTTACGGGTTAATTTTTTTATGGTCGTGCTCGAATTTAAAGCCATTCAAAAATGTGTTTGCAGACATGGCAGTAAACGTATTTTTATATTTTGCAGCCCGTACCGTGAGGTTACAAATTGAGTCTTGACGCAGAGGAAATTTGTAATGTTCCAAAGAAAAACGCGTGGTATTAATTAAAGCATCCCATCTGCGACTGCTTAAATGCATTATGTATCGCATTTTAAAAATAAAAACGTATCTCACATTTCACTCATCGTCCCATCACTACACACCCCCTTTCCCATCCATGTCTCGTGGAATTATCGACTGTTCTGAGGTTGTGGGAAAGAGATTGGAGCGGTGCCTGATAAATTTGGATACTCGGAAAAGGACTCCACTTACAAGACAGCACAAACCTTTGTACCTTGTGGCATGTTCCACGCAAATGATCCGTGTGTGGTGTTCAGCCCCACAGGACACATCTTACGGTGGCGCCTTGCAAAGGTGTTATGATTCCAAAAGGTCCGTGAGCTTGCATGGCTAATTTACCTTCACGGACAATTTACCGTGTGTGTGTATATATATACGGCACACCATCCAAATCACTCCAGAATGTGTCAGATATCGAAAGGTAAGCGGGTTTGAGCCTGGCTAGTGAATGGATGGCTCGCCGCCACCTGCGAAGAACAAGAACGTAAGAGCGAGGACGGGAGGCACATAGCAGAGCAACACAACGCATTGCTGTTCTGCACTTCCCCCACCTTCATCACCCCGCACTAGCCGCCGTGGTGAAGTATGGTCAAATAACCCCACCACCACCACCACCACGCCACGGCGACCCGCACATGTGTGGGGTTGGCCCTCATCCAGCAGTGGATTGACAAACTCGCCGTCCGTGTCCGCGAACCCGACCGCCGCTCTTGCAAGGTCTCTGGTGCCCTCTGCTGTCAAAATACGAAACGACAAATACTGTGGGTGACAAAGTCATGGATCCGCCCTGCTCTGTCGAGGTTTTTTTACCACCTCATGGCGATATACCCCGATATGTCATCGTACGATACGCTCTGGGATAATCGTATCGTCCGTTGTGTGAAATATGAGTATATCGCGATTATCGTTGCTCGTTTGACGACCGTGTTTCCAAATGTGTTTTCCTGCCAAAATGTTGAAGCAAACAACGCGAGACTCACGATGAGTCGTGGCTATTACATTGCCAATTAAATGAGTCTTGAGATTTGTCGTCGTGTTTGACAGCACAATGGTTACGTGGCGTTAGGGCAAGCTATTAATCCGCCAAATCGTAACTGCTCATCAGGAAATGTCTTTTAAATATATAATTCCTATCGAGCCCCATGTTGTAAAGTGCAGTTACAACTATTATTCACTCCATTCCTCTGGCCTCTCTCTCTCTCTCTCTATGTGCGCTGCAGAGGGGGCATTACCCGAACCGTCGACTTTTTTTTACTTTAAGGCCACAACCTTATTGATCAACGTGTTGAATTGTTCGGTTCTATGATGTCATTATGGCCTTAGTTAAAACAAATAGGCCAGTATCACTGGTTCTGTTGTTAAGAGAACCGGTAGGCAGAGCTGTCCCTAGGATACGACGAATCGGGGCGACCGCCCTGGGCCCCGAGCTTTGGGGGGGAGGTCCGGTTTGGTTTGAAGGCGTTGGGGGGCCCACACATTGGGTTTTTGCCCTGGGCCCTGCCGTGATGGCGCCTAATGTGCAGGAGGTCATGGGTTCGATTCAGACCCTGACGCCTGTATACTTGGAGTTTGCGTGTTCTCACTGTGGTCGTGTGGATTTTTCTCCGGGTCCTCCGGTTTTCCCTCCACATTCAGCGCTTTGAGTATTTGGCTACTGCTATAAATTTCCACGTGATGATAAGTCGCCACTGCGTTGAGCTATCATTTGTGATTGCCAGGTCGCTCTTGAAAAAGAGCTACATAGCTCAGTGAGCCTTACCTGGTAAAAAAAAAATTGTAAATAAATAAATATAGGTGTCGGTTTTTGTAATCTCGAAGCCCTTTGTATAGGATTCACCGTCTGCGAGCACGCGCATCCCATCGCACTGGGGGAGGCGGCGGGGAAGGGGATGATACATTAATAACAACAATGTTCACATGATGAGTGGGAGAGGACATTCACTACCCAGGTGGGGGGGTGGGGGGTGTTCCTGGGTAATTGGCTCAGCTGCTTCCACCGCCGCCACGTTAAGAGGCTGCAGGAGCCGCAGACGCTGAATCTGTTGCTGCGCATTGCTGCTACGATGATAATAACACTGTGTAACAATAATTCTTTTTTTTCCTGAGTAGTAAGTGTTATTTTACAATTTCTTATGCCTCAAAAGTATAGAAAATGGCTATTTTTCCCCACAAACTTTGCTTTTGTGACAAGGACACAAAATCAAAGTTCGTAATCCACTCCATTATTAACACCGTGTAACAAATTTATTTATTTTTTGTTCCTGGAAAGTACGTGTTATTTTCCTGATTGCTTATGCCTCAAAAGTACTGACAATGGCTATTATTCCGCGCAAACTTTTGTGACCAGGACAGTGATATTTTGAAATGTACCTATTTTCAATGAGAAAACGTGGTGTGCGTTTGTGTCATTCCTTCACTTAAAGTCCTGGTCACAAAAGCAAAGTTTGTGGGGAATAATAGCCATTTTCTATACTTTTGAGGCATAACCAATTAGAAAATAACACTTACTACCCAAGAACAAAAATCGTGTTACATATGATACTGCTATAATTGCTAACTGCTAATTTACCCAGGACGACCACGCCGAGTTTAACAGTAATAATAACACAAACGTTTACTCTTTTGGAAGAGGGTCTTACATTGGGTTTCATTTTTAAGAAATGTTCCAGAAGGGACAGATAGCATACCTGTCAACCCGTACGGTTTACCCCGTATTCGTGTACATGGAAATAGAGTTATCAGGTCCATAGGACGTACAGCCGTTTCAATACGGGCAAAAACAACGAAAAATGTTTATTTGTCTGTGTTTCTCCCTTGTTGTGATGGGACTTTGTAGGATGAACGTTGCGATTTTTAAGGGGCACGGGGTGACCAACAAGGTCTGAATTGTTCTGTAAAAAGGTAGGGCGCTGATAAGGAGTTGACAAGTATGAAATTGGGATGAGTCCACTTGCTGTACCACCTTCTGGCAATCCAGGGTCACTGCTCCTCCTAGACGCCCACAGGGAAGGAGTTCCGCAACATTTGTGTGTTCCACCAACCCTTGCACGATGATGCCGTTTCTGATGCTGCTGCTGCTGATGGCGATGATGCTGTTGCGAATCCGTATATTTCGAATAGATTGTGCACACAATGTCCTCTAAATATACTGTTGCGATGTCTCACTGTGAAGACCCGCCCGTGTGCCCTGCGTCTCTACGTCTGTCTGTGCCTCTCACTCTGGCTCTATCACCACCATCATAATTGCAGCCATTGGAACCACAGCTTACACCGCCACGACCATTATCTGAGACAAAGATCCCACGTGTAGCCTGCAACAACAGACTGCTGTTGCAAGTGCTGTGAGCGAGCACCTCTGAAGGCCGCTACGGCACACAAAGGGGTTGGTCGCCCGCCCTCCATGGCCGGGCCGCCTTTGTCTCCCCAGTGGCGACGTTTGCACATCGCGCCAGCTACTCATTTGAGGCTGAGTCGACCTAGGGGAAGCCCAAGACTAAATCAGATAATCATCACCGGTGGTGTTGGTGGCCGTGAGAGCCGGAATCGAACCCGGGTCGCCGTGGTTCGTAGCGTGGCACGCTATCCGCTGCACCACCGCTCCCTTGAGCTTTTTACACCACCACCACCACCACCCTCAGCAGCAACACAACCACCCCCATTAGCCTCGCCGCTACGCCAAGCACCATCACTGCACCTCGATTACTATTGAACAAAAACATTGGGAGATTGCGCGACGACACTATGATCATTACTCGAACCTCGTGATGTAATCACGTAACATTAAGCTTCCATTCCCCCACCCCACCCCTGTCCCAGCCGTTATCTAGCCGGTTAAAGAAAGAAACAAACAAAGCTGACTTGCATCGGTGTCGAAGTGAGTGGTCGATTCGAGAGCACGAGATGAGTTTTCCAGAATTGAAGGAGTTGGGTTGAAAGGAGAAGAAGAAGAAACGCGAGCTTCGGAGTGCGAAACACAACAAGGGCAAGAAGGGTAAATGGAGCCACCAACACGGCGCTCAGAGATGGCAGTGCGCGATAGCACGACCGTCGGTGGCCAACGCAGCGGCAATGAGGTCAAGGCAGATAAGGGGTGAGGAAGAGCCACGATTAGAGAGGGATGCGGAGCGGGCCATCTTGCAACGCATGGGAGGAGAGAGCGGTCTCCACGGCGCTCGCGTTACGGTGATGCCCCGGGTTTGCGTCTGGGGGGGGGGTTGCGTTCCTGAAATGCGCGACAACGAATGTAGATACGAGGTGAAATGAAAGCCACTTACGGGGTAGTTGGTGATGGTGGAGGCGAAGGCTGAGAGGAGGCGACGGATAACGAGAAAGGGCGGACGACGATGCTGTCAGCGACGTAAGTGTGTGTGGGGTCGAGGCGACGCAACTCAGGTAGCGGTGTTAACAATAAAGTGACGACGTAGTTGCGAAACGACGTAGAAAGGGGGGAGACGCAAATCGGGGTGTTACTGACTGCGCTGGGTGCTAATGTGGCGAATTTACTCAACTCGTTGTGATATGTGATGTAATCACCCTGTGATGTAGTTACCCTTCAGGATGTGCCTGAGAAGGTTGATGGGGGTAGAGGAGGGAAGACGTGTGATGGTTTGAAAACGAGCTCGAGCGTAGATAGAGAGAGAGGTTTTCTTTAGGATAAGAATAATAGGAATAATTGTTGTACTTTTTTTTAATAACAGCACCAGAGGTGATAGAAAAGTCTGCGCGCGTGAAGCAATGCATGCCGCGCGCGTGGGTCTGCAGACGTTGAGTGGTGCAATGCAGTCGGGATAAGATCAACATTGAAAAAATGCGAGGTGACTGGGTGGATAATGGGGCCAGTGCTTGTGCCAGACACAGCCAGAGGCTACACCCGTGAGTTATTGCCTCTGCCACGCGCAGTGTCGAGTGCAGGTAGTTCGGTGTGCGAGTCACAGGTGGCGGCCACCTCTCTATGCAGTGAGATGTCCGGTCAACAATGAATGTCAGCCGAAAATAACACTGTGTAACAACAACAACAAATAAATGCAAATTTGTCCCTGGGTAGTAAGTGTTATTTCCTAATTGATTATGCCTCAAAAGTACAGAAAATGGCTATTATTCCCCACAAACTTTGCTTTTGTGACCGGGACAGTGATATTTAGAAATTTACCTATTTTCAATGGGAAAACGTGTGCATTTGTGTAATTCCTTCACGTAAAGTCCTGGTCACAAAAGCAACGTTTGTGGGGAACAAAAGCCATTTTCGATACTTTTTAGGCATAAGCAATTGTAAAAAATAACACTTCGTACCTAGGAACAAAAATCGTGTTTTCATCGGTGTCAGCAGATGATGCTTCTTGTCGTCCGCGCTTTTCCGCAGCTGAGGATAAATCCTCCCCACACTCCCAGGGTCAGGAGCACATCATCAGCAATGGGTCACGCATCGTAAATGATGCCTTCCAGCTGCTGGTGGCGATAACGTTGATCATGATGATGATGGCAACGATGTTGAACTTCTTTCACACCGTTCGTAGCCAACCGAGCTAGTCGGAGATGCGAATGGTGATGATGGTAACTTCACGGGTTTTTTTTTCTCTTACCCGTGGGTAGGAATCATCCAGAAGGCATTGCTGCCACTAATAACGATCACATTCTCCTATCCACGATGTTGAGCTTGGATAAGAGGAGTTGGTGGCAAATTCATCCTATCATAATAGAATATACAGGTAGTCCCCGACTTACGATGGAGATGCGTTACGACGACCCCATCGTACGTCGAAAATATCGTAAGTCGAAAATGGCCTAGCCTACCCAGGAGTCTTAAAGAATGGTGATAATTTAGCAAAACAGAGCAATTTACAGTACCGTACTGTATAACCTATATACTGTATGTATTTATTAATTACAATACATGCTTTTTTCACTAAATTCGGGCTTTGAAACACAAAAAACAAAGAAAAAAATACACGCGCTAACACCGTGACAACTTAACTCCGTCGACCGCTGGTGAGAGTGAGAGGCATAACCACACGAGGCGGGAGATGCGTACAGAACATCCCGGCAGCGTCCCAACGTACATCATCGTACCTCGTACGCTGCTGCGTTTGCCTGCCGCGCGAAATGTTAAATATTTTACAATTTTGTCAAATCGCCATCGTAAGGTCGAAATATCGTAAGTCGGACCGTCGTAAGTCGGTGACTACCTGTATATAGAAGCGCACCTTATATAAGCACAGTTCTGGTATAAGCAACAGATGGCACTGGCAAGGGGCGGCGGGGGGGGGGAGGTAACGGGCAACTTCTGATACAAGCACACTACGTGAGATGTAAGCACAGTTGGCCGCTCCCAAGAGGTGTGTGCTCATATCCAGCTTTCAACGTGTCCACGCTGATCTCGTAAGTAACCCGGCAGTGAGGCTCCCGGCAAGAACATCAAATGTAGTTCTACCCGATGATGACGATTTTTTTCTACGTGACTTTACCTAAAGAACCAAAGAGTAAGAGCATCACTGTTGGGCGTTACTTCGAGCATCCCAGGTCATATTTCTACGCGGTTTTTTTTGTTGTTGTAAATTTTTACTTAAAACTTTTGTGACTGCAGGAATTAATATTCTTTGGTTATTTCGGTAAAGTTACGTAGATAGAAAATACAATGAAAAAAATTTAAAATAAAAAATGTAAATAAAAAACCAAAAACTCGCGATGTTTCGATCGCAACACAAGCGGTTGTGATCACGATAGATAGAAATTTTAATAAAAATATATTTAAAAAAATGATAAAAAAAAAATTGTATATAAAAAACTAAAACTCGCGACATTTCGATCGCAACACAAGCGGTCGTCATCATGAGTTTTTGTTTTTTTTATTTTAAAATTTGTATTTACATTTTTATTTTTTATTACTTTAACTTTTATTATTTGTATTTTATTTTCTACCTACGTGACTTTACCGAAAGAAGCAAAGAATCGGTGAATGAGTGGAGGGTCTCTAAAAGCCTACACCGTAGCCGGTTAACTGCGGTTATTTTATAAGAATTAAGGTTTCACCCTGTCTGACAATGAAACAGGAGACGTTAAGATGTTCAAACACCAAATAGATAAATCTTGACTTGAAGCTTTCGTGACTGCAGGAATTCGTATTGTTTGAGTCTTTCGGAAAAGTCACGTAGATAGGTTCAAAGAAAATAACAAAAAACTACGACGTTTCGATCACCACACAAGCGATCGTCATCAGGAGGAATGGCGATCGCTTGTGTTGTTATCGAAAGGTCGTAGTTTTTTGTTATTTTTTTGTTATTTTCTTTGAACCTATCTGCGTGACTTTACCAAAAGACCCAAATAATACCAAATAGATACCTTCTGCAAGGCAACAAGACCACATTACCCACACGTGCTTGTGGCAAAACATACAAACAAACACGCTCTGATAATAATAATAAAGAGATTGTCTTTGAAACTCATTGGCCTACATCCGAGACAGCCTTCCCCATGGCCTTGTCTCACCAACAGTGTTAGACCAGAGAACGCCACAAGGTCAACAATGTCAATATCGGAACACGTATAGCTCGGGTCGAGCAATTAACTTGCACAAAAAAAAGGTCCCGTAGGGGTTTATAAAAAAAATGGGCGAGGCTTCGGACCGTTTCATTCATCATTCACCGCTGACGATGCCACAGCAGTGGCAGAGAATCTGGCTCAAGAAACCAGCTTCATAGCTCGGTGTAATGTGCGTTCGGACTTCTTCCGCGCCCCGTACGTAGCCAACCCGTGCCAATCCGCACCACTGTGCCACTTGCTCCCAAACCTGACTTACGGACGTGGATAAGGAGATGTACAATATTACCATCAGGTTACAGCGTGTCCAAGGGCTGCGTGTGAATGGCTTACACAGCGCAGTACTTGGAAAAGATGAATGGTGTTAGGCGCTGTGGGGGCGGGGAGGGGGCTGGGTTAAACGCGGGTGGGGGGAGGGGCTTAATGAAGCATGTAATTGACAGATTAAAAAAAAGTGCGGCGGCTACCAGGACTTCTGCCACAGGTCATTGCTTCAATTATTGAGGAAATCCCTGACTTAGGTTGGCTTGGGGGAATTCCAGGACTTGGGTTCAATACTGTTCTCCATTTAAATTACCAAAATGTCATCTTGTGGGGCGGGGAGGTGGTAGCCGGCTGGATTTAACGATTGTTGCAATGCCCGTGTCAGAAACACTTGGGGCTTCACATGAATAACTGCTGGCTGGACTCAACCAAAAACATCAACAAATATAATTTCGCAGGTTTGGTGGTCGCTGCCCATCGGCCAAAGACTGCATACCGACAATAACAATAACAACAAAAACCCTTCATGAGAAACGGCTCCACTTATGATGCACGTTTCTGACATTGCAGGCGAGCAGCACGGTCGGACAATTCCAATTCGTGAGATGTCATGGCCGGTGTGAAGATTCACACGACTCGCCATTGGGTAACGTCGTTTGGGTATAATGGTGTCAATTATAGCGACGTACCTTCCGCTGCTTGACGCAGCCAAACAAATTAAGTTGCCGCGAGGAGACGAGGACACGAGCTCGCTCGCACACGCGCTCGCTCGCGCGCGCGCCAATTCGTTTTGTCTTTCAGCAAAGTGGTTTACGTTGAAAAGCAAGCAAGGACGTGACAACTTCGTGCGGCATTTCGCTAAAATTTGCGCCGCAACGTCGTCTGTTGTTGGCAAGAGCTCAGGCCCCTCTCGTTTGCTTTTTACAACATAGCCGTTTTTTGCTGTAAAACAACGTAATTTGGGCACATTTGTTTAGGTGCCAACTTGATTTGTTTGGCTGTGTCGGGTAGCAGAGGACACATGGCTCTCTTTCTCTCTTTCTCTAAATGGCATTCCACCCACACGCGATCTAAACCCAGGAAACTAATTGTGAATCGGTATGGATGTGTTTTACACGCGCAAACAACGTGGTCAGACTTCTAGAATGGGCGAGGTGTCAGGGCTGTCTGCATATTAAAGGTGTGTGCGGGGAGGCAAAAGCCGGTGGGGAGCGGTGGCGTAGTGGTTAGGGCGTTGCGCTACGAACCCGGCGACTCGAGGTTCGATGCCTGCTTACGGCCAACACCCAGTGACGATTATTTTAACTGCGTCCTGGGTCTCCCCTAGGTCGACTCAGCCTCAAATGGTGTGATGTGTAGAAACATCGCCACCATAGGTGCGGGTTGTTTTTTTTGACTGAAAATAACAAAAACAAAGATCCCCCGTGTAGCCCGTAACAGACTGTTGGGGCAAGTGCTGTTAGCGAGCACCGATAAAGGCCGGCACGGCGCACGACGGGGTGAAGCCTCGATAATAATAATGCAGCCGGCGGTGGACTATATGTTTGCTTAAACACGTTAATATTATTAATCCTTATAGTTTCTGCGTGGATTAAATATCGGCCATTCTATAGGATTCGGGGGGGGAGTGCGTCAAGCGTACGTACGCAGGTGTGGGGGGGGGTGTAAAAAGTACGCGTGCGTACAGGGAGGAGGGCAGGGGTCAAGTTTTGACATATTTGTGCGTACCTACTAAATGGATGCCCCCTAATAGGCTGTTCCCTTCTTCATGGCGCTCGCGGTCACCACAGTGACCAACGGGGGCTCTGGAAGGGGTGCCGAGGGGCTGTTAACTCCACCACCTTCAATTCAATCACCGCCAAAATCCACAGAGAAAAGAACAAACTAAGCTATTCTTTTGAACAAAAGGAAATGAAGGAGGGTGTGGGAGCGTGGCAGCGAGGTGTGGGAAGAGTCCCAGGCTATTGTGGGGCTCGCCTCCCCATCAACGGGAGGTGAGGAATGTTGGTGGCTTACGTCGTCGCCACCAAAGATGAACATCAGTGGAGGGATGCAGGTGCTCCTTAGGATAGAGTCATCCCTTTGCGTAACTTTAATGCCCGAATGGGTCATGACGCAGGCACCTGAGCTGGAGTGATTGGAAAGAGTCAGATCCAGTCCCTGTTCACCTTGGGGTGGAACAGGGATGTCCTCTGGCTCCTACATGATTTAACAAAGTTTTCGATCACGTAGTTTCAAAAGCTTTCCATGGCTGTGCCATACGAATTTCCATCTGGTACAGTTCACAATGGGAAGCTGATTGATGCCCAGGTGCTGTCAAGGGATTGTTCCCTATTGATCAACCATGTCATGTATGCTGACGATCTGGTAATTGCTGTTTACTCTGATAAGCAGTTGGACACGTTGTTGGTGAACCTGGAACGTGCCACTAAGAGATGGGGCCTTACCATCAGCCCCACTAATATTAAGCGCTTTCCTGAGTATTTCATGTCATCAAATGCTCCTTCCCCTAAACTCCCCCTGAGCGATGGGGCAATTGCAGAGAGAGTGGAGAAGATTCCGTACCAGGCAGTGTGCTTATGACCAGCTCCGGTTTGGTAGCGGAGGGCTCACTCTGAACCAGTCGAGCGACATTATCGTTTCATATGCTGCGTAATGCCGTGTGTAAGATACCTGGCCTGTCACTCTGAACGAAACTTCAGGTCTTCTCAGCCGCAGTCATGCCCAGGCTGGATTGTGTGAGGAGCTCACAGATCCTTAAAAGAACTGGATACAGTCCCATCAGTGAGCTCTTCCGACAGGCGAGGCTGCATTGGTTGGGTCATGTAGCCCGCATACCCAGCCACCGCATGGCCAACAGATTCTGTTTGGCCGGATAGAGGGGGGCTAAACGAGTGCGGCACGGGCTGGAGATGAGATTGACTAATGCGCTATAAGAGAATGTGGAGCTGAGTGAACTTGATGTTGACTAGTACCAGCGGTATCAAGATTGGTATATATATAATAGAAACATAAAAAATATCAGTCACTCGTGAAGAACGCTACTGGGCAGTTGGAGGAAGTCGCCCTCTAACAACAGCAGAGGGCAGAGGAGCGACGCTCACAACAACGAGTGGAGTGCCGGGCGGCTAAAAGGAAGCAACTTGGCACAATAGGGGGCACAGACGGTGCATCTGCCGGTCATCTCAGTCAGACAGCCCATGGCACCTGGATTTGTCCCGTGATCTGTCAGCAGGCCTTCGACACTTCACGTGGCCTAAAAGCGCACCTAGCCTGGCACATGCGCTGTATTGACGTCACCACTACGCGGTAGTGAATGGTGGCTGTTGTGTTGCAGTCGTAAATACATTGTGCCCAAGAGCACAGAACTTTTAGTTTTTTTTTTAATCAGTTTGGGACTTTAAAGTCGCTCTTAGTTGCGCACTTGAAGATATTGTCAACATAGTGATGTATTTTTTCCTGATTGATGATGCCTTGTGATGTATGCCTTAAATCAAATGTGTTTACTCTGCAGTAACAATAGTGTATTTTTCTGTACGTATCCAAATACAGTGTGTGTGTGTGAAACATTCCCATTTCATACCCTTCCCCTTTACATATTGCTCAGGGTTTTTGTTCGTCAAATCAATCTATCCCTACACAAACTTGAGTGTGTGCGGAGGGCATTCTTCATCCTCTGGAAGTGACCCTGAGTCAGTTATATTAATTCCACATTCCTACGGCTGAGGCCAGTGTTGTGAGCGTTACTCTTGACGTGTAATCAGTCTCTACCGATGACTCGCTTAAACAAGCAAAATTTACCGCGAGCATTCTGATTCACTGTGGGTTTCCAACTCACAATCTGACTGCCTGATTACCGTTGTCATTATCTGCACCTCAGAAATGAGAGCAACAATTTAATTGATAGTATCTCTAGCAGAGCTCTATATGAATTTTCTCCAGTTGTCCACACGTGGGTACGTACGTGATTATTTGTGTCATGAATAAATTGTATAGATTAAAAATATATATATATATTGAACAAGATCCCGGCACAAAGCGCGAGCGACGGAAAGAGGGGTGTACGAATATTCTGCGGATAACAACCCGGAGGCCAGGTGCCGTCAGGGCAGGGTAAAGAGAAGGTGGTTGGGCTCACTGCCCTACCACTCACGTCGGGGTAACGTTCGAAAGCGTGGAATTTCTAGGGGAGGGGAAGATGAGGAGAGGGGAGGTGCGGAGATTTACCGAACCAGAACCTACAAATAAAATAACACGCGCCGAGTGAGGCCGTCTTTATTGTGAATCTCCCTTGGGCAGCAGTCATCTACCTCCTGCCTATCCATGGAGTGGTATGTGTGTGTATGTGTGTGTATGTGTGTATGTGTGTGTATGTGTGTGTATGTGTGTGTATGTGTGTATGTGTGTGTATGTGTGTGTATGTGTGTGTATGTGTGTGTGTTTTAGGAATACATTTGAACGGTTAGCCCACTGTGAGTTAAAAACCCGGAGCTCGCCGGTTCGATTCCATTTCTCCGGGGCGCGGCAGTTGAAACGGTGGGGCTGGTTTCTTAAATGCCCCCCACCACCACCACCTCTGTCCGTCCAAAGATATCAATGACTTGGCCACAGCTAAATGGACCGGCAGCAGGTCCGCACGCGGTGGGGTAAAGTGTTGGGTACGCCCAATTCTTCCCACTAAAATGCCTCTGGAAATGGTTTCTGCTTCCTGGCTTTTTGGACCGGTAATGTATTCTACACAAAAAAAAACAACGACTACCGTTTAACAACCGTATCTAATACTAATAATAATGCCGTACCAGCATAATGCCTCCTGAAACTGCTCTCTGCAGACTTGCAGCAATAGATGGCAGCACTGTCCTGGTCACATTCTTCAACTGCAGTCGTTTCCATTCATCTTTTTTTTATTAAATCGTGATACCGCGTTGGCCGTGGTGCGCGAGCACAAATAACAAAACAAATCTCCGCATTCATCAATAACGCTGCCTTACAATGAAACAAACACCCCTACGTTATCTTTGCCAGAGAAGGGTCACTGCCACAAAAGTCACCCATTATGTATGATATGTTGTTTTTCCTTTGAGGGCAGCGTTATGGATAAATGCGTGAAGTTTTCGCATTTGTTTTTTATAAGTCCTGTACGGTACTGTCATGAACTGTAGTAACCTATATGAACATATACTGCACTTTTCCTTGCACGTGACTTGGCTACTTTCAGATCAATAAATGGTAGTAATTTCTCCTTCAAACCAGGCCAGAGCCAGATGACATGCCAAACCAGGCCAGAGCCAGATGACATGCAATCACTGTTGTATAATGGGGAAATTGCATAACGTCTGTCGAACGAGACTTTAATTGAGTACTCCGTCTTTGTACACCCCATTATCTACTTACAGCATGCAGGTCTCATTTCCAGGAGACACGCAACGTTGGGCCCACGTTGGCCTGTGGTTAGAACCGTTGGACTAATCTTGGCCCAGCGTTCCATGTCTACTGGGTTTGCTTCGCCTGCATGGTGGTCATCCTGCCAGACGCACTTATCTCCTTTGGCTGTCATTCCTTCAAACCGGCCTCCTCCACGCTCACGGCACACAGAGCAAGCGCCCACTTTCTGGCCGTGGTCGCAGGCGGATGGTGAACTCGATCCCAATATCTGCGAAAATCCCAATTTTCACAGCCGCGCGACAATATAATTCCCCGTGTTATTGCGCGAAATAAAAAATGCGGATAATTTAAAGAATCGACCCGCGGCTATTTGAGCAGATCCAGCCCACGCTAACGATAAAGTGGGATGTGTTTATAAGCGAGCCGCGAAGAGGGGGTGGTTCACTCTGCTTTTGGCGATGAAAGCAAGGGGTGCGCGTGGTTAGTGAGCCGATCACACAAGACGGGACATGCACCATCCCGACTCGTAACCCGATCCCTGATCACAACCCCGCCACTGGCAAGTGACACGGCCGGCCTCCTTTCCATGTCTTTGTTTATTCGTTCCTCCTGAGAAAAAAATGCTATGATTTATATACAGATAAATATACATGCTGTTCTTCTCTCCACTGTCATCCTGATCGTGCTCCACGGCATCACATCGTGAGACGGATCATCCATGACGGTGCCTCTCTCGGAGCAGTGACAGAAAGGTGTCAGAGGAGAGGCCTGACAGAACGGATGACACGGAAGAGCTTCTGAAAGCTCTTCAAGTAACCTATTTTCCAAACTAAGGGGCACTGCTTTCCCACCGTCTCTGCAAACGTAACAATAGTATTCATCACGTGGCAACGTGGTGTTTTTGATTGAAAGAGCTGGAATGTAGCCAAACGAAGGGCAAAACCAAATTTACTATGACGGGGTTTTCTTTTCGCGTCAAAGTCGGTGAGGACTGAGCTGAGAACGTCAACTCACGACACGTGAGAGGCCGGTGGCGAGATGTTAATTACCTCGCCTGGTATGCAGGAGGCCGTAGGTTCGATCCCGACCCTGACGCCGGTTAGGGTTGGCGTGTTCTCTCCCAGCGGTCGCGTGGATATTTCTCTGGGTCCTCCGTTTATGCTATTTTGCTGCTATAAATGTACAGGTGATAAACCAATTTGTGTGGTCAGGTCGCTTCTTAAAGAGAGTTACGTAACTCAGTGGGCCTTACCTGGTAAAATAAAATAAAAATTGCTTAAGTTTAGTTTATTCACGGATTCAGGTTTGAATTTCAGATCCCACAGATGCCAGCTCTGACCTCTGACCTCTGAGCCACTCGGCCACCCCTCCAGAATATCACAGTTTGACACCCACGTGCTCTGCCACCAAAGCTCACATTCGGTATGTTGCACAGAGAAATATGTTGTATCAGTGGCGACTGCACCGGTTATGAGTCGTGTATCACTGTGCATCCTATATTCTAAGCTTGCAAAAAACATTCGTGTAAGCGTTTCACGATTTCAATAAAGTCTCTTTCTTGGACTTTTTGTTGTGAGCTCTCCAGGAATAACCAGGGAAATTAAACACTTTGACTGCAGCAGGAGCTTGGCTGTGGATACCGGTGGTGTTCTGTTTGCGCGATGCCAATACAAATGTATCGCAGTGCGCGAAATGACGGGTGTTTTATTATAAAAAATATTAAAACAGCCAGTTAATCTCTTGTATTCGACTCACTGTATCACCTAAATTCAGAGTTGAGCTGTGTTTTAGCAAAGTGAAAAACATCATTCGCAGTTCTGACTCCATAACAAAGGTTTTTGGATTAGATCGCGTTATTTATAAATGTGTCGTAACCCTCCACCACCCGACACGGCCAATCAGCAAAAAGTGTCACGTTGACAAAAGACAAATAGTTCACTACTTTAGCCCACCGGTGTGTTGAAGAGTGAATCCACAAATTTACAGTTTTTGAGTACGACGTTTCGCTGGTAATTACATCCAGCATCATCGGGCATGTAATTACCAGCGAAACGTCGGATTTAATTACCAGCGAAACGTTGTACTCAAAAACTGTAAATGTTGTGGTTTCACGCTTCAACACACCGTTTGGCTAAAGCAGTGAACTATTTGTCTTTTGTCAACGTGACACTTTTTTTGCTGATTGGCCGTGTCGGGTGGTGGAGGGTTACGACACATTTATAAATAACGCGATATAACCAAAAAACCTTTATTATAAATAATATTGGTCGCGAAAGCCTGCTACGTGTTAAACAGTTCTGACTCCGTCAAGTCTTCAAATTCTCTGTTGCATTACGCAACTGAGCCCGTCAAGCATTGCTTTAGTCGCTACGTGTTGACTTGAATTCTTATTTTCATTAGCGACTCTACACATGTGATTTCTCCTTTTGCTTATTTACTGAATCACTATTCGGTGCCTGTAGCACCTTTGGATGTGCCCATTGTGCCTTTGCAATTGTACAACAATACAATTGAGCGAGATGCATGCCTCCACTGTGGCGAGATGTTAACTACCTCGCCTGGTATTCAGGAGGTCGTGGGTTCGATCGCGACCCTGACGCCTGCTGCTGTATATTTAGAGTTTGCGTGTTCTCCCCGTGGTCGTGTTCTGTTTTTTTTTCTCCGGGTCGTTCGTTTTTTCTCTCCACGTTTAGATACGCGCTTTTTTTCGAGTATTCGGCTGCTGTGCATTTCCACACGATGAGCCATTTCGTTGCGCTGTTATTCGTGGCTAGGCTACTTCTGAAAACGAGCTGTGTATCACTCAGTGGGCCTTGCCTGGTAAAATAAAATTCAATATAAAAAAAATAGTATGTTATACACGCTTACAGTATACAAGTGTACGGTAATAAGGACCGTTGCCCGCAATGTCGACGATTAAGGCCATAATGCTATTGACGAATGTGTCCGGTGCTTCGTCATACAACGTATTGCGTTACACGAGGTACACTTGTGCAAATTAAACGCGTTCAGATAATATTTGGGTTGTCTCATTAGCTCAAATTCAAATTTGAGACGATGTATTACGTTCGTCCGCATTGGGAGCAGTACGTGAATTTCCATTTTAATATTTGCATAATTCATGAAAGCGTCAAATGCTTAAACCGTATATTGCCCTTTCCAATTATCGACAATTGCGGAAAGTGAGTTAGGAAGTAGATCATACATTTTATTTTCAGCCTAAGCATAATCATTCACCCCGCTCATATTCACTCTGGCGATAATCAATAAACAAACTAGGATAGGCACACCAGGGCACTAAATTAATTCTTTATTGCCAGCATTTAAATGCAAACGCATTTTATGTTGCATTAATGTACAGCATAAATATTATTGCATTTACGCACACTGTTTCCCCCCCTCCCCCCACCACGACTGCAATGACTGCAGTGAGCGTGCGTGTTGCAGGCGGGAGGATGGAAGCATTACTGAAATTTATAGCGGCACGCTATTCCAGAGATTTAACATGAGCTACACTCCTGTTTCAGTGTGGTACACACATTTATGGCGTGCTAAAAAAAAAGAGAACCAGGAGAGATAACACAAACATAATATACGGAAGCAATTCCTGGCCCCCTAAGATTGCCATCACTGTCCTGCGTCAGTGTTTTCCCAGATTGGGCATTAACGATGTTGGATTAGTCGAATCATAATGTGGACACAGTGTGATTGATATTGTTGCGATGTGACGTGACACGTACAAGATATGCCGGGCCTGCGGATCCGCCGTGATGATGCAGTGTGTGCGTAGCGTAATGTAACGCCTCCGTTCGAGATGAGCCTATAGGTCATCAGCATAATGCTAATGTTAATCTCTCGGAGGACGTGAGCCTTATTCCGTATGCGATCGGGTGAAACACTCCGGGTGAAAAATGCTCTCCATTCCAAGTGCTCTTAAATGGCCCCTTAAAAGCCTTTTTATCAGCATGCGTATGAAAAATAACACTCATTTATGGAGTAAAAAAAAGGGAGAAGCCATCTCCGGATCCCTGCATGCTTTTAGTGACAATTTTGTCTGGTCACGTACCCGAGGGCCTTATTGATTGCTTGAGCCATGTCGCGTCTGGCCCTGTGCGTGTGCACGTCTGCGACCTGGTGATTGATTTCCTTTGGCTGCTCTGTTTCTGCTTATTCTGCTGAACTTACCTGCCCCCCACCCACCCACCCCACCACCACCACCACCACCACGACGACCCCCACCGCCGTCCTCACAGACAAACGGCAAAATAACCCCCCCACGGATGGTGGGGGCGCAGAGGGATGTGTGCGTGTGTGGTGTGGAGATGGAGAGAGGGTATCACGTCTCTATCATTTAAAACAAATGCATCTCTTCCACAGCGGGGCCCAGTCTTGTTGGCTGGTGTTTATAAATGCAGGACCGCACGAGGAATCATTCTAATGGAGACGCTGCGCTTTCTCCCCCTGCAGCGATGACGACAAATTTATAAAATTGAGAACGCCGTGCCGATGCACGACAAATCACGTGTAATTGCGTGTGTCCTGTACTCTGAGCGATGCTGATGCACACGCGAGGATTGTAAAGGGTGCTCGGATGTATATATTCATTTTTTACTTTTTTCCACTTGACTTCCATACATACCGTCTGTCAAAATATGACAAGTTCACCAAAAGAGAAATCCAATCTACTTTATTTACCGAATCGGTGTATTGTAATTCGTGACATCATGTTCACGTTGCCCTGAAGTTCTGTCGTCCGCGCTCATTGCCATTTGAAAATCTACTCGACGTATTATGTGACCGCTGTATCAGTATATTCTGCAACGTCTTCCAAATGTGCAGTGCATTAGGCGTGAAACAGAATGAACAAACAACGAGTTTTGCTATTTGAATGTAGACATTCCTGAAGGAGTTAAATGACAATGGACGATGCATAGCTCGTCTCCAAATTCCATTATACTTGAACCAGTTTATTCCGTCTGCTTGTAAATCATGAAATATGACTGTCATTCTCTACATTTGGCTCGCTGGGCCTGGGCTCCCGATTCAGACGACATTTGCCAGGGCCCCCGAAGGCATCTTCTGAAAGTGCATATCAATTACTCCCGAAAGGGCACCATTAAAAAGCATTCACGTGACAGCATTTTACATGGAGGAGGTTGGTGCCTTAAGCACACTGTTTGCACAGCACTGTCACCAAAGTCCTACCGCTCAGCTCCTTTATCTTTAGGAAACCCCTTTGCGTTAAATCACATGCTATGGTGTTCCCATATTCACCTTGATAACGTGGCAAGAAAAAAATCAATTCGAAAAGTGCCGTTGTCCTCGTAAAAAAATATAAACACCGTACATATAGTGTATGATTTAATAGATTGCATTACCAGGAAATAAAACTGCCTGCAAGTTATCCTGAAATTGGTGACAAAACGACGTCAGGAGAAATTGATTGGAATTAGCGGAGTGACAAATCAATAACGTGCCTCACAATAGAAACTAATAATGTCACTCGCGTGTGTCATTGTTATCGCTGTTAGGATTTCTGATGAAGCGATCTCAAGACCGCCCTTTCACAGCACCCACTTTGCCTCACTGTGCGCAGCTGGTGCGAAATTTCCGTTGCAGTTCCGGAAAAATCGTGGATGCGATGAGAAATGTGAAGTCAAGTGTTCAAGCAAACACCGTCGCATTTTGCAAATGAAAACGTGAGATGTTAACTCCGTCACCTGGTACACAGGTGGTCGTGGGTTCAATACCGACCCTGACGCCTGTTGTATATTTGGAGTTTTCATGCTCCCCCCCGTGGTTGTGTGGATTTTTCTCGGGGTCCTCCGGTTTTTCTCTCCATATTTAGAAACATGCGTTTAAAATATTTGGCTGCTATAAGTTTCAACATGATAAGCCACTTCGTTGAGCTATTTATTGTGTGGCCAGGTAGCTTCTGATAAAGAGCTATATAGCTCAGTGGGCCTTACCTGTTTAAATAGTTTAGTTTATAATTGATTTAAGTGATTGTTTGCGTGTGTGTCTATGCATGTGCATGAGATGCTTCGATTGAGTTAAAGATTCTGGTCAGGAGTTTACCTGCGATCGTTCCAAGACTACTCGGAGAGTTGATGGGTAGCAGTAATGGAGAAGGATGGGGTAGGGGTCTTCGGTGCTGTCGAGTTTAGAGGTTGGAGAAATAAACATCGTGACAGAACTTTGAGTGACGATGGGAGGAGAAAGTGAGGAAAATGTGAAGGCAAATTGTGCCGGCATCAACAGAGCTGGTCGTCTTCTTCTTGGTTCTTTCGGTAAAGTCACGTAGAATGGAAACAATAAAATAATAAAATAAAACATAATAAAATAATTCTCACGACGTTTCGACCACAAAGCAAGCAGCCGTCATCAGGTGAAGACCAGGTCTGTCGGGGAGACAGCGTCTGAAAGCTGGTCGTGCTTATTATTGTAGGGGGTCCCCGATATACGTCGGGGTTAGGGGCCAGAAAGTTGCGACTTGTAACAAAACGACACATAACGGGTACTTTACCCGCGTAGAAATACATGCTAATGGCGGGGAGATGGGGACCGTAAGAGCGTAAATATTGCCCATGCGAGGCAAAGCGGGGCAATTTCTCCCATAAGAAACAATAAGGTAGGAATAGGCACCGTAACGTAGGGAAATATTGCGTGTATTATTACTGTATTACGTTTATGCTTGTTTGCCCAGGAAAGCCTCACTGAATCTCAATACTTTTCAAGTGGATCCTTGCCAAATCTCTCGATATTTGTGTAATCCCATAAATGATCTATTTTCAGGCACTCTCTGGTTCTATCGGCAAAGTCACGTGGGTAGAAAAAATAGTAAAAGAAACACGACGTTTCGGTCGCAACACAAGCGTCCGTCATCAGGTGATAAAATGCTGTTGTGGCTTTATATAGGCACGGGGGGGGGGGGAGTTTTGTCGAGTCGTGGCTGCAGGTGCTCAACGGGAGAGGGGGGGAGGGTTTGTGGCGTGCAGGGACGAGTGGGGCTGGAGAATTAGAATGTCAATGAGCTTGAATTAGTAACTATATAAAGCCACAACAGCAGATAATTTTCTCACCTGATGACGGACGCTTGTGTTGCGACCGAAACGTAGTGTTTCTTTTATTATTTTTTCTATCTACGTGACATTACCGAGAGAACCAGAGAATATAGATTCCTGCAGTCACGAAAGCTTCAAATCAAGACTATTTTCAGGTAATTTCCATCATTAGGATGGGAGGGAACCAGACAGCTCGGAGGAAAACCATGTAGAACAGGAGGGGAATATACTCTGCCCCAGTCGAGAATCACACTCAGGTACTCTTTGCTCTGAGGTGCAAGCGTCAAAACTGCGACACCTTGCTGCTCTTAAGCTTTAATGGTTAACGATGCCATGACCAAGCTAAAATAGATGTATGACACTGGAGATGTCGTATTACAATTACATTGCCATGACACTTCAGATGTCACATTACACCATTTTAAATACAAAGTTTGAACCGTAGGTAATATTGCCTTTTTTTTTTGGCACCTGGCAGGATAATTTTTGCAGTTTTAAAATAAAGAGATGTGGCTGAATGCCTAGATAATGTTACGACAGTAATTCTGCAGGTACCTTTTACTTGGGCAATTGTGCAGGGTGTGAGGCTAATTACTCAATAAATCATATAGCGCTGTTGTAACAATCTGTAAGTTATAACCTCAGCTTAGAGGGGGAGTTGATCTTCCTTGACGAAGCTGCCAGAGCAAAACCTCTGGCTCTTAACCCCGACATAGCTTTGTCTCGAGCTGATACAGAAGCTACACGTGGGGCCTTTGGTTCAAGCCTTTCTCCGTGTGAGTCTGTTACAAAAGGACAATTCGTCAATTATCAGGCAGGTCTCGCCGTCACCGCCAAAACAAAAACCCCTCTCACGGGCTGTCAAACATGCCATGCGGTGGATTTTCACAACTCACGTTCCCTGAAATCATACGCCTGGCTCGCAAGACTTAATATTCCTTTACAACCACCATCACGTCGGGGCACATTCATTAATCCGCTTGCGCTCAAGTGCCATGCCTCTCGCTGTAACTGTGACAGATTGCAGTGCGGCAGTGCCGCCTACATGAGCTGCTGCGACTTACTGAACGTGCAGCAAAGGCCCATGGGGACACATCACCGGGAACCAGGATCTCTTTTTAGACGCTGTCTCCCCGACAGACCTGGTCTTCACCTGAGGACGGCTACTTGCGTTGTGGCCGAAACGTCGTGAGAATTATTTTATGTTATATTTTTATTATTTTATTACTTCCCTTCTACGGGACTTTACCGAAAGAACCAAGAAGATGAATCCCTGCAGTCACGAAAGCTTTAAATCGAAATTTAACCGCCTCTACGGAGAGGGATTCCACATAACTTTGAGATCCTTCAACAAGCTCCGTGATAAGAAGGCTCAGCTAATCGAGTCTCTCACCTTTTCTTTTAGACGCTGTCGCCTCGACAGACCTGTCTTCACCTGAGGACGGCTACTTGTATTGTGGCCGAAACGTCGTGAAAATTATTTTATTATGTTTTATTTTTATTATTTTATTACTTCCCTTCTACGTGACTTTACCGAAAGAACCAAGAAGATGAACCAGGATCTCTTTCACCATCCTTAATCCACGGTCCTCAAATCTGCCCCCGTGCCCTCTCGTATTCGAGCGTGCAACACGGTATCATTTTTATTATTATTATTATTTAATGTGCCCATCTTATATTCGTTGTGCACGCTGTTGCAACGGTGTTGCGGTCCAGTGCTTATCGATTCAGCGAGCAACGCAATCGGGTAACCGATAGTTTTGTGCTGATATGTAGAACTCAATCATTGGTTTCCCACGATCATGTAATTCGTGCAAAAGCTCTCTCTCTCCAGGGTTGTTCTTTGAATACTGAGGCTCCCTGCCAAGACTGCGTCCGCTGCTATGAAATAGAATGCCTACAGTGAGAGGTTAAGTTGCACAGCCCAATCCAACGGACGTTTGGCTCGAGACGGCTGAACGTGTGGCACTCGCGAGCACTCGAGTATTTATGGTGTTATATATTCCCACCCACTGCCTTACGTAAACTTAGGTTTATTCTATATAGTTAATCTCATTCAACTCAAATACAAGGCGTGCTATTGCGCATCCATAGGTTTTCCTCCTTTCCCCGCGCAGAGAAGCGCGGTTAAATGTGGATATTGCGATTAATCTGCGGTCACTTCCAGGGTTTTGACTCCTCTTATTTGCGCTGTCAGTCGTTTACAACTAAGAGTACAAACATGCACCCGCGATACGTAATGTGAGGGACGAAGCCGACCCCTGCCACCCACCCCAAAAAAACACAAATAGAAGTCAAACACCGCCTATGGATGAAGCGCCTGACAGTACGTGCTTCCACGAGGCCACTCCTGGGCATTCCTGCTTCGAGCGCGGATAATAGACAGAGCGCATGGTAGGGAGGCATCGGCAAGGATTTGAAAACGCATGAACCCAAGGTCGCTCCGCGCTGTCTGCGAGCCGCAGAGAAGCGAGTCGGGTGAGAAGCCTCCCACAGCTGCCCCCCACCCCCTCAGCCCCCCCCCCCCCCGCCACCCCCAAGCTGCCGCCCCCCGCCGACCCCCACAGCTAATTCCCCCCCCCCAGCCGCCCCCTCACAGCCCAGCCCCCACCCAATCAGCCCCCACCACCCCTTCAGCCCCCTCACCCCTCATCCCCCCCCACCCCCTCAGCCCCCCCACCCCCTCAGCCCCCCCACCCCCCTCACCCCCCACCCCCTCACTCTCCCCACCCCCTCAGCCCCTATCCCCTCAGCCCCCACCCCCTTAGCTCCCCCCCACCCTCTCAGCCCCCCTCCCCCCCAGTCCCCCACCCCCAAGTCGCCCCCCCCCCCCACCGACCCCGACAGCCGATTGCCCCCCTCAGCTCCCCGCTCCCTCACAGCCCCCCCCCCCTCAGCCGCCCCCTCCCCGCTCCCTCACAGCCCCCCCCCCTCAGAAGCCCCCTCCCCGCTCCCTCACAGCCCCCCCCCACCCCCTCGACCCCCCCCCCCCCTACCGAGTGAGTGCACAGGGTGGGCATCAGGGTCGGCGCGATGTCATTTCCATTTGTTCTCTCCAATGTCTCAACGGCGACGATAACGACAACACATAAACCATCAACAACAACAACCACCA
This sequence comes from Lampetra planeri, assembly GCF_965212315.1. Taxonomy (NCBI): domain Eukaryota; kingdom Metazoa; phylum Chordata; class Hyperoartia; order Petromyzontiformes; family Petromyzontidae; genus Lampetra; species Lampetra planeri. The sequence goes on along the minus strand of NC_136108.1, from coordinate 19,468,752 downwards.
CGACAACAATAACAGCAACCTCGTTAAGGCATGGCGCGCAGTGTGCAAGACACAAAGTGACACCCGTGTCACCCCGCCTCATATCACGAATCATTTAGCGAGTTGGGAGGTCAATGCAAAAAATACTCGTTCACCTTAAAACTAAACTACAGTTTCTATTTCATCAGGTAAGGGCCACTGAGCTACATCTGTAGTTTTTTCAGAAGCGACCTGGCCACAAATGAAAGCTCAACGAAGTGGCTTGTCATGTGGACATTTATAGCAACCAATTGACTCTAAACGCGTGATATTAATTCTAACTGTGGAGGGGAAAAAAATCGGAGGACCAGGAGAAAAATCCACGTGGCCCACGGGGAGAAAGACACCGCGAACTCCAAATATACAGCAGCAGCAGGCGTCAGGGTCGGGATCTAACCCACGACCTCCTGCGTAGCCAGGCGAGGGAGTTCACATCTCCTAGCCACCTCGGCGCCCTTTAAACATTTAAAATGGAGCTATCCCAGGAATGGCAAACGGGACTTTACAGAAACAAGCGGAAGTGGCTTAAAGGATCCATGCCACCCACGATAAAATCAGAGGACCCCTTAGTGTCATTCTTAGTATCACTACAAAGCTGGCTTGCCCAGGAAGGCCTTGCCGAGTCCGAATATATACTTATTTAGAAGTAGGAGACGATGTTGCTTTGTGTTATTCCAATTGAGTAAGTTTCAGCATTGAGATGGTTTGACCCAATCCCAGTAACATTGTTTGTGTTGCAATGGCAATTAACTGAAGAACCAATAGGAAACCCATGCAGAACAGGGAGAGAACAAATCACGTTTTTATTTCAAATTTATTATCACCCCCCCTAAACCCCCACCCGCTCAAGGGAAGATATCCAAACAATGTACACATTGAAAAATAAAATCAGGTAAGAAAAAAAAATGCACTTCGGGGAAAGCGATGAGTCTTGCGTCCCCCCCTGAAGACACAGAGCCATGCAAGGCGGCATACAAACTCCACACGGGATGGTGTTCGTGTCGAGCGCCGAAGCCCAGTGGGCTTCTTTGCTGTGAGGCACGAGTGTTAGCGCCCACCCTGCCCCCCCCTTGGGCCCCCTTGACTTGATTTCTGTCGCAGCACTTGTCCTTGACTGCGTGGGTTTAGAACACGGTGCTTGCTAAACGCGAGGTCACCAAATGTTCACCCGTACTTCACTTTTACATTCCTGCCGTAGATTGATTTTGCATATGGACACGTGGGCCTTGCACATCGGTGCGTGGACTCGTTCGTGCGTTTGTCCAAAGCCGTTATAATGTGGGGTGCAGAGGCATTTTTTGTTTGTTATTGAATCCAGTGACAGACCGACACTCGGGATGAGAGATGATTTGAAGGTTGTGTCTCCTCGGTGTGTTAGTCTCCTTGTAGGTTTTGTTGTCATTTGATTGGGGGACATTTTCTGGATTAGTCGGGGGGCGGGGTGGTGGAGAGGAAGGCGAAGAGGAGGTGAGAGCACAATTTAAATTTGGAATTTCCAATTGCTACCGGATTCTTGAAGCCATAGCCATGACATTTGGTATGGGAATTCATTTATACATCTCTGTATGAGCCATTGACGCAGAGGAATGTAAATGAAATAATCTAACGGAGGAAATGCCATTCCAATTATTTTTCTTAACAGAATGGAATTGAAATGTAAACACACGTGCACCGACAGATAGACACGGAAACAAATGTTGTACAGAGATATGTCGAGAGTAAGAAAGAAAATAAATGTGCAGGCATAAAGGGAGAGAGAGAGACATTTACACAGAGAAAGCCACATGAATAGACAGAAACAGAGAAGGGGCATCGTGACAGACGGGTATATCAATGGAGACATGCGTAGCAACACAGACAAAGATCGAGTGACATTGACACACATAGTGTATGTATGTCGAATGCCTTTCGCACCATACATTGCCAACCACGCTAATCGGAGGTGCGGGGGAAGGACAACAAACTAAACACAAAAAGCAGTTATAAAGAAATGAGTTTTCAATTTAGATGTAAAAGTGCATGGCTCCAGTGGCTTCTTAATATCGGCAGGAAGAGCGTTCCAGACGGCCGCAGAAGCGCATCTGAAAGTGCGCGATGCAGTGACTGTCTTTGTTTGATGGTTCACCCAAAAAGCTCTAAGGATGACCAGACCCAAGGAGCCATACTCACGCATACATGGGTGGATATACAGATACACAAACCACACACACAGATACACATGAAGTCGCTCAGAAAAGCTAGAAGAAAAAATCATTACGAAGATATGAAGATAAATACGTAGAGAAATGAAAAGATAGACAGGCTTCACAAGATCTGTCTGTATACAAATGCACAACGACAGATTCAGAGGAACAGACAAATGGAAAGACACAGCGATCTGAAGAGAGACACCAAGAGCGTGATCCAAAATAAAATGTGGAAACAACGACTTGGTAAGAGAGGCACACACAAGGCAGACGCAGAGTTGAGACCCACAGAGGCGAGAGAAGGGCCGAGTTGAGAAACACTGAGAGATGGACACCGTGTGTGAGACAGAGAGACTGTCATGGAGCGATAGATGGAGACAGACATTGAGTGATACACTGAAAAGAAACACGGAGCTCCGAGAGAGACGCAAACACGTGGATTTGGAGTGCCGGGCGAGATGTGAACTACCTCGCCTGATAAACAGGAGGTCGTGGGTTGGATTCAAATCCTGATGCCTGCATATTTGGAGTTTGCACGTTCTGCCCGTGGTCACGTGGATTTTTCTCTGGGTTCCCTTATATTTAGAAACATGCGTTTATAGTATTTGGCTGCTAGAAATGTGCACACGATAAGCTACTTCGTTGAGCCATTGTTTGTGGCCAGATCGCTTCTGAAATAGAGTTATATAGCTCAGTGGGTCTTATCTGGTAAAATAACAAAAACACTTTCCTCTTGTGGAGGGAGCTGGTAGGAACGTTGGGTTGCTCGGTCAATGGCCAGGGTCAACGGCGGCGTGGTGTATTCCGAAAATATGGCCGACTGTGAGGGCGGGCACAAGTCCGGCGTGAGTAGGTTAAACGTTGAGTTTTATAAGGGCACCACGGGGTGACCAGTCCCTCCCCACCCAGCCCCACCCAGCCCCACCCAGCCCCACCCTCCCCACCCAGCCCCTCCCCACCCTCTCCACCCAGCCCCACCCCTCCCATTTTTGGATGCACGACGGACACAATAATCCCCTGTGGGCTGGTGGAACCAGGTGGTAATATTTAGTTGTAATAGTCTAAGCGCACAGTATCCACGCCCTCCCACCACGAAGTAGCCCATCAACCCCACCCACCTTATGGTTAATGTATGTATATTCATTTACATTCGCTGCGAACAACATTACAGGCAAACTATATGATAACGTATTATAACATTCACTTTCCCATCAACTAACGTCACTTTTTTAAAGACCCTTGATTTGCTGCATAATGTCAACTTGCCCTGATTTAATATTTTCCCCACATATAGAACATTCAATTGGGGTTGGTCCCTCAACCAAATTGAATGTAATTTCAATAACTATTCTTCTTTTTTTATTTTAACAGTCAAAAAAGAGCCATCGACGAGCAAATTCTAAGCAACAGCAATCCCATCGCAGATTAAAAGTGGCATATTAGGCAAGATTGTCGTTATCTGTCTTCTGCCATGCGATCACAATCGCACATTACGCCTCAATAGCGAATACACATCACGTTACAGTAAAATGATTATTGTATTCATGTTTGTTTATTGTGATGATCAATTTGGCTTGTATAATTTTCCAGAAATAATGTCGAATGCTTCGTATGCATGTTGAACTTATTTCGCACCGTACGTAGCCAACCGTGCGAATCTGAGGTGCGGGGGAAGGACAACAAACTTAACATAAATAGCATACTCTTTGGTTCTTTCGGTAAAGTCACGTAGTTAGAAATAAAATAAAATAAAAAAAAATCACGACGTTTCGATCGCAACACAAGCGGTCGTCATCAGGCAAATGATTCAGCCTCGAAAGGCAAACTGTTTATAAGGGTTTGGGGATGGGAGTAGCCCAAGTATAACAACAACACCAGTAGGCACGGGCATAGCTCCAGTGGCTTCCTAATATCTGAAGGAAGAGCATTCCAGACGGCCGCAGAAGCGCATCTGAAAGCGCGCGATGCAGTGACCACCGTTTTTGTCCGATGGCCAGCTGGGCTGTGACCCTCTGTAACTTTACGCGTGCGGCGCAAACGAATTTGTATTCGAATTCAGAGATTCCGTAAAACAATGCAGATCGAAGTGTACGTATTAGTCATGCCTTGTGAAATTTTACAATCCAAATATAAACGCCGAAGCGCTGTATTATTGTTACGTGAAATTCATCATCAGCCATGGTCAATCAACTGCTGGATGAAGGCCTCCCAAAGTCAATGCCATGTGTGGGAAAATAACGGCTCATTCGTGAAAATAACGGCGCATGATGCCAAGTATCCAAGAAAGGCCCAAGGCACTGCTATGTTTCCCTCTCAGTATTCAGCTGTTAAGCCATGTTAAACAACCATGGGGGCACCACGGTGACAAGATGTTAATTATCTCGCCTGGTATACAAGAGGTCGTGTGTTCGATCCCGACCCTGACGATGCCTGTATAATTGGAGTTTGCGTGTTCTCTCCCCGTGGTCGCGTGGATTTTTATCCGGGTCCTCCGGTTTTTCCCTCCACATTTATAAACATCCATTTAGAGTATTTGGCTGCTTTAAATTTCCACGTGATAAGCCACTTTGTTGAGCTATCATTGGTGGCCAGGTCGCTTCTGAAACAAAGCTGTACTATATCAGCTCAGTGGCCTTACCTGGTAAAATAAAACGTAACAAAAAAGTGTTGTTTTAGCTGCTGACTGCCATGAATGCCATGAGCGGTATGTGGCTTGCGTGGGGAGCACGGTTACACCGCGGGGCCCCTGAAACCTGCTGAAATATACAGAACGGTAATAGATTATGTTAATGCTGCATCAGCGAGATGTATGCAGATTGCAGTGACTGCTGTTTGACTGTGTAGGTCAGGTGATTTCACGTTTTGCTCCACCTCATTTGCCTCACGTTGGCATTGCATCACAAGGCGCGCAAACCTGAACAACTAAGCGGACCTGCCGGCGCTAATGTGCAATATTGATCCACCGTTCGGCCAAGGAAATCCCACATTCCGATTTCACAAAAGCAGTGTTTTGTTCCCCCTACCCGCAGAACAAATACACCGCTCGCTCTCCTTCATCGGTGTTCACCAGGTGGCTATCGGAAGTGAGTTACCGGCCCTGCTGCAGCGTTAACCCGAGGGGCCGCCACTTGAACTTCTGACCCGATGATTGAGAGCCCCCCCCACCTCCCCCCCACCCGCTGCTCGACAAAACTGAGCCGCATCCGAGACGTGAGGTCATCGTTGCCCCGAGAGTATTGGCGTGGTTAGTTGTTCCTAAAGTGCAAGAGCAAATATGTCCCCGGGGTGACGAATGGTAATCGCGTATGGTGATCCCTTTAACACTTAAGACCGCCACGCAATTTAGCGCAGCTCAGAACAACATCTAAGTCATCTCGCCGGTGGGTGAGTAACGTGGCGCAAGAGTGCAGAAGCGTGGTCACCACATCTACGCCTCTATATAAGGAATGGAACAGTTAGACTGCTCCACAAATCTGGCTGTCGCCTGATGAAGCTAGTTGTAATTACTGGCAAAAACGTCGTACTCAGATTGTAAATGTTGTGGCTTGGCTCTCCAACACACCGGTGTGCTGTACTAGTATACTACACTATACACTACACTACACACTACACGATACACTAGTGCTGTACTAGTGACGAATTGACCACGTTCTGTTTACGTGACAACCCTTACTAGTTGGCCGTGCCGGGTAGTGGCGGGTTTTAACGACACATTTATATATTTACGCGATCTAACCCCCCAAAAAAACGCTATTGATATTGGTCGCGAAAGCTTACTACTACGTGTTAAAACTAACTGAGGGGATAATGAAGTATTAAATCCACCGGGGCCAAAAATCTCCCCGCATGAAAAGTTTTCCCTTTCGCTCAATTACAAACCGGTCGTGTTTTTTCGATATTTCAAGGCACATTTGAACCGGCGCAGCTGTAAAATAAAAACACGAAACGTGGGCACCCAGACTCCACTTCATTTGTATCCGGTCTTTTTGACGTTGGATGGCCAAGAGGTAAAAAAGAAAAATGGGCACCCAGCATGCCACATGATACAAACACGTCTCATTTTCTTTACAAGCACGGATCAATGCTGAATGCAGGAGATGTAAGAACATAGAAGATGGATGGCAGGAGGGCTACTACGCTCTTTAGTATCTAAACCATCTTTTAAATGTTAGATGTTAGACACATCCGTAGAAGGGATGATGGCTGGTTAGTGGATTCGCAGGAACGCTGAAGTCTCAAACTCCAATCCTCGTTACCCACCACGCTACACCTTTCAAGGTTGACCAATTTTCTCTCCACGTGACGCGCTCAGCAATTATCACGTCGAACATGTGTCTACACGAACACATACAAAGACATGATCTCCCGTATAACCTTAACAAATTGTTGGGGCAAGTGCTGTTAGCGAGTATCTACGAAGGCCGAAACGTCGCACGAGGAGGTAGGTTGCCAGCACCACGCCCGGCCGCCTTTGTCTCCCTAGTGGCGATGTTTGCACACCCCACTGGGTGCTCATTTGAGGCTGAGTCGATCTAGTGTAAGGCCCAGGACCGATACAGATAATCGTCACTGGTTTTAGCCGTGAGCTGGAGTCGAACTCGGGTTGCCGAGTTCGTAGCGCAGCGCGTTAACCGCTACACTACCGCTCCCTACACAGACACACACGTGGACACGCACACTCTCCTCCCTACACACACGTACACGCACACTGATATCTCGATCTTAATTTCAATCGGCTCGATTAACGCAGACAGCAATATATGCTTAGCGCGTCACGTGGGACTTGTTAAACACTCATTGGGTGCGTGCAGCGTGGAAGGGGAGTTAGTTTGCATTTGAATGGGGAGTAAGTTGGTAAACTTTGAAAGATGTGGCGTGGTGGAAATGTGGGAAACCCTGTCTTCATCTGAAAGGATAAACCACAGAAACGGAGAGGTTACCTGGGGTCAGTCATCCATCGGAGCACTGCGGCCACTTCACCGAAGAGTATGGCGGGTTAAAAGAAAGACTGAGAGTAAAATCAAATCATTATATCCATTAGTCTCAGAGGCTAATGTAACACGAGACGGTGATGTACAATGCCACTGAAATACACATTTTTTATTTTAGAATTTGCAAAAACCTAACTTGGCTGGCCAATATGATTTTTTATGTTAAGTTAGAAAAAATATAAATATATATAATTTAACATTCTTTTAATTTCAAATATTTAGCATCGTAGGATCGCGTGAAATGGCATTGCCGATGGGAGGCCTTCATCCAGCAGTGGATTGACACTGGCTGATGACGAATTTCAGATAATAATAATACAGCGCTTGAGCGTTTATATTTGGATTGTACAAACAACATTTTCTCAAGGCATGACTAATACGTACACTTGGATCTGCATTGTTTTTTGGAATCTCTGAAGTCGAATACAAATTCGGTTTGCGCCGCGCGTGTAAAGTTACAGACGGGCACAGCCCAAGCTGGTCACTGCATTGCGCGCTTTCAGATGCACTTTCGCGGCCGTCTGGCACGCTCTTGCTTCCGATATTAGGAAGCCACTGGAGCAGTGCACTCAGAGGCGGGGCGTCAGAGCCAGCAAGGCCTTCTCTGATAGCCTAGAGATTGTCAGAATCAGACAATTATAGTTTTATAATTTAATATATATTTTCATTAATGCTATATGTATTTTACAAAGTTCGTTCCCATCAGTCTGTTAACGTCATTTCATTGCTACTCTCTTCCTCAGTTGCGCTGCTTCCAGTGCAGCTTATAAGTTAGAGCTTTTATCCAATCAGATGTTCCACCTGTGCTGTCTCCGCCTCTCCGAGTGAAAAATCTACCCTGACGCCTTCAGAATGCCGAGTGAATCCCCTCTGCTGTTGAAGCAAATGGGGACGATGTTGTTGATTGCCATATTCTTTAACCAATCAGATTTCGAGTTCGCCATGTTGGGCCTATTCTTTGACACGCCGGAGCCTTCTAGCTGGCCTAGCCGCCTACGTTAGCCTTGTTCATGTGGCGTGATCGGAGGGCCAGTTAGCTAACTGAAGTAAAACTAGCTGGCACGTAACGTAGCATCATCTAAGATTTAAACTTTCATTCGTGACGTTTAGATTTTTAGATTTAGTGCTTTAGATTGTGTTTGTGGGGAAGCCTGTTGAATCCTGATTGTGTTATTTGTGTTTTACGGCATTTTTGCATGTTTGGTGGTCGTATGAGTAAATGTGACTGGTTGTTGTGAGTTTGTTCTTGTTTCTTTGGTAATGACATCGATTTCGGCTATGCGATGTCTATTTGTGATGCAGCATCCTGTCATACTGCATAATAGTGGTACATCCTTGATGGCTTCAATCACCATTTATTTATGTCTCTGCAATTAGTGTATTATAACTCTCATAGGTGTTGAGCCTCGTGTTAAATCACTTTATTCCACTCGATAAAGGTTACTGTCACTGTGAATGTTGGGTGGTTACGTCGAATGACAATAGCCTATAGCCCTAGTGCCATGGTGAGGTTACTCGAAGGCGGTTCAATTGCGAGAGGAAAGCACTGAAAGCCTAGGTGTAAAATACACTACTACTCGCCACTGTGTGCACTTGATATGAATCTAGATTTAAAACAAACTGATGTTTATACTCTTTGTTTTTTTCGGTAAAGTCACGTAGGTAAAAAATGAAATTAAAATAAATTAAAAATAAATTTAATATTGTTTTTTACCTACGTGACTTTACCGAAAAAACCAAAGAGTATGGACCCTTGTAGTCACGAAAACTTCAAATCTAGAAACAGATTTTTTTTGTTTAGTTTGATGTCCTTCCCCCTCCGCACCTCCAATTAGCACGGTTAGCATAGTACGGTGCGAAAGAAGTTCAATGTACATAACGGAACATACAAACGGCTCAGAAAGCAGACAGCGGGCCGAGAGGCAGCGGGGGGGGGGGGGACGGCAAGTATCTGTTCTCCAAACATCTCGGCTCGCCGGGCAGCGGAGTTGGACTCTGTAATTATGTGACCCTGACTGCCCGCCCCGTGATTGATGCTTATTGGCCTCCAGTGGCATCAGTTGCCATTGCACACTCAGCAAACTCCTGCGCTGCTTTTTTGCCTCTCGTTTCGCGAGGCTTTTTTTTATTGCCTCTTGAGATTTACGGTCGGTGAAAATAATAATATTAATAAAAAAAGGGGCGGGGGGGGGAAAGGCTTTATATATTTTTTTCTCACCGTTCATTTAGACCGTAGTGCGAGGTGCAAAAAAGATGCAGAGCGTCTGTGCGACTTCGGAATATATATTTCCAGGATCTAAGGCCAACATGGGACATCCAGCTCAATGATTAAATAACATTACGCCCCCCCCCTTGTGGATGCAGCCAGCATCTGTAAGACACACACACACATATGAACTGGTTTGAATTAGTTGACCACTTGTTAATACTGCTCAAATCAATCTTATGACCCGCTGAAATCTGCAATGGGTGCGATATAAATCTGTAATAACAGAGTTTATCGTCCTGTTTGCTTCTGCACGGACCATTGTTGTTGCAGCGTATCTACCCTGGCGCAGTGTCGGTGGCTCCATGGCTTTTCGCAGGCTGATGCCTTTCTTTCCTCTGGGCTGAGACAAATGTATAAATCTCTTCGGAGTTACTTTGATTTCACATGATAGCACTCGAGTGCATCTAATGCAAAAAAAAACATTTGCCCGCTTATCTCCCAAAGAGTGGCCTGTGTGAACCCTGGTGATGTCTGGGAAATTATCGAGGCTATGGGCGAGGTTTAGTCTCCTTTGTTTGGTGAACTTTGTCACGGAAGACATATCAGTGATTCCTCTTTGCACATGTTTTACGTTTATAGTTTGATACCCAAACAATTTCCGAGAAAACGGGGGATGAGAATACTTTCCTAAAACTGCAAATAATTCACAAAAGCTGAATATGAACACGTTTATTATACAATACCAAGAGCTTTTTTTCCCACAAATGACAACAAAACTGCACAAATATTGCAGTTATTATGATGCCTCGAAACGAACTGCTACGGACCTCGTTTCGTAAAAAAAATAGTTCACTTGTGATCCTAGGGGTGTATATCAATTCCCAGAGAAGCAGTTTAAACACTACATAGCTCCAACGATGAATCCATTTGCCCGACGATAAGAGCCCTTAAGCTAGGTAAGCTAAACTAGAAGTCTCAAGACTCCCATTCTGGAGGCACCGGTGTTGGGATGTGTGTGGCCAACGTTGAAGTGAGCATTTTACACGTGGGGAAGAAACTGGAGTTCCAAGGGCAGAGGAAAAAGTGGATCTTTATAAAAGATGGACAGCAAATACATTATTTCCTCCAGTTAAAAGTCACAAGCGGAGTTATAAAAATGCAGGTTCAGAACCAGTCAAGGATAGCAGTAGCAGTGCTAAATGTTCAAAAGAGGAGGATGGATGTCTTGGAGATTTGGTGAAATTGGTTGCAAAGGGAAATTCGCTGATAAATATCAGGCAACGGGAGAATTGTAATTTGCAACAATTGGTAAATAGTGAAGAGCTGGAGAAAAAATGAACCTTAAATGAGGTCAAACCAGCAGGAAAACAGATCAAATCTGGAATGGGCCGATCAGGCTTGCGTCTGCGGAAACGTGGATCAGAGTGGATCAGTTCGGAATGGAATAATGGTCGTGATCTGAGCCCTATTTTAGTGCAGTGGTTCTCAGAGTGTGGCCTGCCACGGTCCTCCAGGTGGTCCGAGGGCTGATGCAAACGCAGGTTGATCAGAAAATAATGACAATGTTTATGTCGGACATTAATTAATATTTTTACTTACATTTAATACAATTTTAAATTAAGTAAACTACCCTGATTAAGCCACCCTAAACCTAAGATCTAAATGACCCCCCTAAAAACGTATATCTGCTGTTTTTATGTTTCGGTAACATGAATGATTTTCTATGACTGGTTTGTAAAGAGAGAGAGAGAAAAGTAAACGCGTTTTGTCAGCAGGGGTGAAGGGGGGGGGTGCGTGGCTGGGTAGTCCGCAGGCCGACAGAGTTTGAGAACGCGAGTGATGGCGACGGAATGGGGAAGCCTTCATCCAGCAGTGGATATGCAGTGGCTGATGATGATCATAACTATGAAGAGGGTGGATGATGATGATGATGATCAGCATGCCAAGAGGATGAGGAGGATTTCATCATTACCATTACCGCCGTTTTAAAGCCACTGCTTGCACACGGCCCGCGCCGCGCGAATTTCCCAATCTTCCCACGGTGTGTGAATATTTTCACGGAGAAGAGCGAATCGCGCGGCAGATTCACCCAAACAACGCGCGCCACCGTCGACGAGAAAACGCCCGCCGAGGGAAGTCGTCACGTGAGGTCAACGTGGGGTCAACGTGAGGTCAAACGTGGGGTCAACGTGGGCCTCCAGCGTCGCTCTCGCCTGAGGCCACGCGCGTCCGGTTGCATGCGCTGGCCCTCGTGGTCCGTCTCCCGCACCTTCGATTAGCACTGACGGCTACGTACGATGTGAAAGAACTGCAAACCCGTATTTATTTTCAATGCAATATCACCATCACTGAAGGGTGGGTGAGGGGGGGGTATCAAAACATTGTACACTTAAAATAAAATGCAAACACAATGGATTCATGTTTAAGTTAAAGCCATTGCGAAAATATCGAGTCTTGCACACCCTCATAAACACACTGAGGCTCTTAGCGTGCCGGATCACCGCCGGTAAGGAATTCCAGATCATTCGGGCAACGCTTGATGAACGCCCGGACCTCCCCAAAGCGTCGAGCGCAAGAGCCGCGGCTGGGAGAGTAGTAAGGTCCTGGCTCTGACGAGCGTCGCGGATAAACCTCCAGTTGTGTGACAGATCAGTCGGGCCGCAGGTACACTGGTCCAAGACCACGCAGAGCTATATAGACCAGAACGGGGAACTTATACTGGATGCGATAGCTTACTTGAAAGCTCGAAGCCGGCTTCACGCCTCAGTTCAACAAACATACGTGTGACATGTGGATAAATTCGATATAATTAGATATGTGTATGTGATTTGTATTATCTGCATTGGAGGTCCACTTTCCAGCTCCACTGGTCACGGTTAAGACATTTCATCTCTCGTACTTTCAGCACAACATTTTACCCTAGCAAGACCGGGAGGTTCCGTTTTTGTAAAGGAAAAAAAAATGTTTGAAGTATTTTGTTGTTTTTATTATTGAGCATTTGCGGCCACTTCCGTCTCAAGGCTGCGGCTTAGAGGCCCTTCCGTCTGTTGGCTTGCCAGAGCGAGAGGACGCGTGGGGACGTCGGGACGTGAGTTTGGTAATCCCCGCACGGCGGCGTTCCTTAGGCGCTTCCGAAGCGAGTCTCCTACCACCGCAAGTGGAGAGAGAGAGAGAGAGCCTGCAGCCATGCGACCACACGGGCACGGGCAATCCTTTATTACCCCTGCACCCAAAAGCCATTCCATTATTAAGGGATAAATTTGAAGAGGCCACCGCGCACTGTTTCCAGCTTCAGAATTACTGTCCGCATAAAAAAGAAACGCAATAAAATAATACAATATGGGGGTTGTATCTAAGTTTTATTAAGTTAATCAGTGTTGCCTTCAAGGCTGGCCAATTTGAAATGAATATTCCACCACCAAAAAAAAAGGTCCGAAATATGTTCTGCTGTCGAATATTGGGTGTTATAATTTTCCCAATTAACTGATAATATAAATGTGCCTCAGGAGGGAAACCATGCAAGTGAAATATGACCATTGCATTAAACAGGTTTGGTGCCAGGATTTGATGAGTTCATCATTCTCACTTGCCGATTAGTCCCGTGCTAACGCGCAATTTTTGAAAGCGTTTGTCAAAAAAATCATTTAAATTTACAAACAGCAGTTTCCAATAGCCCACGTGACGCGTCTCTGCCGTGAATGTGTCCCCACCCAACTTCCCCCCCCCCCTATTCAAAATGGAGCACTTAGTAATATGATGATGATGGTGTTGGTGGTCGTGGTGATATTCTGTGGAAGAGGGCAAATGGAACAAAATCAGAATTTCCCCCCCACCACCCCTCCTCCATCAATCAACACCATTTCAGCTGCGAACATGGTAGAGAGCTTTGTCTTGGTGGTGGCTCTGCGTTGGACGCGTTATTAGACACCGTGCAGTTAAATTGAGCACCCGTCTCTCGTAACCCCTGTCCCTCCCCCCGCCCGCCCACCCCTTAAGATACATATTGTGTTCACGGACGGCCACAAACTGTCGTCTCAAGTGGACCGGCGAGTATTTATTGTGCACGTTGGGCTGTAATTCCAGAAGCCGGGACCATTCCAGTGGGTGCGGGGAGAGAAAGGGTGACTGCAATAATTGACCCATTCTCGCATCTAGTATTAAGCCCGATCGTTTTAGCATAACTGAGTGCTTGTGCGCTCAAGAAATGCAATATGAAAACCACCTTAAAAGCACGTGCGAATACTTACGAATAAATGCTCTGTCCGTCACGCTCCCCCTCCTTATTCATGTATCCTTTGTCTGAAAAAATATTAAATCCGGGTTATCTGTGTGCCAAGTTGCGGTGTATTTCTGCCACGTAAATGCAGAAACACTTTGCGCTGAAACGACGCAAGCCTCGTGAGACAGTTCCCAACACATTAGTCAACAACACTGCGACCTTAAAAAAGTAAAAAAATATATATATATAATATAAAACACCAAGTAATAATATGCCTTATCAGGGATTCATACTCTTAGGTCTTTTCGGTAAAGTCACGTAGGTAAAAAATTAATAATAAAAATAATAAATAATAAAAAATAATATAATAAATAATAATAAAATAATATTTTAAAAATCTTATATTGTTTTATTATTTATTTTTATTATTGATTTTTTACCTACGTGACTTTACCGAAAAGACCTAAGAGTATGAATCCTTGCAGTCACGAAAGCTTCAAATCTAGCATTATCAGGGATTCTCAAACTCCATCTATCAAGCCTCAGTCACTTTGGTCCCTTCAGATGGTCGGGATGATCCGATACTCGCTTCCCTTCGATTGTTAAACATTTAAATCTCGCAGAGCGCGTGATGAGTTGTGGCAATTGAGCACGAGACGACCCCCTCGCGCGAGCTTCGACGAAGCAGCATCGACGCCGGCGAAATAGCGACAGCACATATAGAGGGGCACGCGCACACTCTCATCGGCCACTGCAGAGTCGGGCTTGCCACAGTGATCACGCCGCCTCTGTGTGGTCCAGGTGCATTGTGGCCAATATTGCCCACAGATAAAGTGCCGCTTGTCACGGTATCTATTAGACGAGCGGTAGTGACGCGCAATTTTTGAAAGCGTTTGTCAAAAAAATAATTTAAATTTACAAACAGCAGTTTCCAATAGCCCACGTGACGCGTCTCTCGGGCCGCCGGGTTCACAGCTGCGCTGTGAACCCGGCGGCCCGAGTTCGATTCCCGCTCACGGCCAGCACCCGTGGCGATTTTTCGAACCGGGTCCTTGGCCTCCCCTAGGTCGACTCCGCCTCAAAGGAGTATCTGATGCGATATGTAAACATCAGCACTTGTGCTGGCCACCCACGCCCTCGTGTGCCGTGCCGGCCTTCATAGGTGCTGGCTAACAGCACTTGCCCCAACAGTCTGTTAGGCTATAGGTGGGATCGTGTGTCTTTGTATTATATGAGCAAATGTGCCTCGATAGCTTTATGCACGTTTTACAACCACAGTTCATGGTATCCACTGCCAGGAGGTCGTGGGTTCGACCCCGACCCTGACGATGCCTGTATATTTGGAGTGTGCATGCTCTTCCCGTGGTGGCGTGGATTTTTTGCCGGGTCCTCCGGTTTTTCCCTCCACATTTCAGTAACACGCGTTTATAGTATTTGGCTGCCAAACATTTCCACGCGATAAGCCACTTCGTTGAGCTATCATTTGTGGCCAGTTCGCTTCTGCAAAATAACCATACAGCTCAGTGCGGGCCTTACTTGTAAAATAAAAACAGTTAAATAGTAAACAAAAATATCCCACGTCCTTTTGCCTTCATGTATATATGTATCCAGCCTTTTTCTCAATTCGCTACTGGATGAACGCCTTTGCCATATGCTGTGTCGGTCGTGGACATTGTTTGACTATACTTCACCACCCTCGTCAGTGTGTGGTGAAGTATGGTGAAGAGGGGAGCCCAGGACTCGCACCCAGGTCACCGGAGTTCATAGCGCCGCGCGATAACCACTGTACCAATGGGATATTGATCCTAAAACTTCTGAGCGCGATGCAGCGGCTACACAGAGCAATATTGGGATTGCGTTTTATATACCACGTAACGGATTGAATCAGTGATTGGTAATCATGCATGGAATTGTTTCTCAGGCTTACTATATGCTGGCAACCATCGCACATCTGGGCCGTAGATGTATTTCAAAAAGAGAATCTTTATTTATCCTGTAGAAATCCTATGAGCTATTAAGCTCTTGTTTTTACAGATGTACAGTGGGGGGCGGGTCAGAAAGTTACATCAACAAACAATGCAAAAAGAACGATAGGAGTGCAAAGTAAAGGAGATGTAATAAATTACTATAATAAATGAATATACTAAAAGTAAACTATTTTTATTTTAACCAGGTAAGGCCCACTGAGCTATTCAGATATTTTTCAGAAGCGACCTTGCCACAAATGACATCTCGACGAAGTGGCTTAACAATGTGGACATTTATATCAGCCAAATAATATAAATTGAGAAAACGAATTTCTTTAGAACAGTTTTTTTTGTGCGTGTTCGGTTTGTTGCCCTATCCAAACACCTCCGACTAGCACGGTTGGCTACGTACGGTGCGAAAAAAGTGCTACATACATGCCCATCTCATTTTCACCAACTCGATGTGCCGAGCGTGGCGAGGCATGGTCAAACAGTGGGCCAATAACTGACACGGCACGAGGAGGCATTCATCCAACATCGAGTAGAAAGTAGGTTGTAAACTGTGTGGGGGGGAGCGGTGAAGTGGGCAATCACTGCATTGTGAACTCAGCGGCCTGAGTTTGATACCTAGTCATGGCTAACAGCAGTGGTGGGTGATATTTGAGGTGGTCCGAAATTCTCCCTCCACCAACCCACACCAACCATTGGGGTGAAGTATTGCCAAACAACCTCTATGACCGACGTGATGTGGGGAGGCCTTCATCTGGCAGTGGATTGAAAAGTAAATGTAATAAAGTATGTATACAATGTTATTATTATTAGTCGATTAATTTATAGCCTGCAGTGTATGATAGCAGGAGGAACTTTGCTTAGTGCTCTCACCTCAAAATCACAAAGGTGCAAGTGCAATTTTTAGTTGGGGTGAGCTCAATCCATCACCCTAGGACGTTCGATAAAATATGTACCACTTTGTGCAAAATTTACTTGCATAAACTGGGAATGTGGAATTTGACGTGTGTCACTTTAATGGACTGTCACCTCACTGGAAGGCTACATGCAGCATATAAAGACAAAGACCCCCGTATAGCCTTAACAGACTGTTGGGGCAGATGCTGTTAGCGAGCGCCTATGAAGGCCAGAATGGCACACGAGGGGGTGGGTGGCCAGCACCACGCCCAACCGCCTTTGTCTCCCTAGTGGCGATGTTTTTACACACCGCACCAGGTACTCATTTGAGGCTGAGTCGACCTAGGATAGGCCCAGCACAGGTTCAGATAATGGTCACTGGCGGTCGCCGTAGACGGGAATGGGACTGGGGTGGCCGGGTTTGTGGCGCAGCGCGCTAACCGCTACACCACCGCTCCCAAACATGCTACATATGCACCTCACACTCACAACAGCAAGTCACATCCGTGTCTCCCTGCTCAAAATCGCCCACGTGCGATGCTCGTTTCTGTTGGCAGCCCTGAGCCATTGATGACGGCTCCACGTTCCTACGGCTGAGTTCATCACACGCACAGTTCATATTGAAGAAATGCAACAACAAAATGTATCCAAAATGTTCAAACCGTGATAGGCACCAACATTTAGATTTCCACACGATTGAGAAGAGTATTATTGTCGATGTAATAATCGCATGGCAGTGTTGAATTGGTGAATTATAACAAATTATGCGTTTGCAATACTCGAACAGCTCATGCGAGTGCATTGTACAGATTAAATGTCAACACAAAGCATTTATGTGGCTTTGTCGCGTTCCAAATTGTGCCATGAAGTGATGCCCGCTCTATAAACTGCAGTGACATGAAAAGTGCCAACGCAGCACCCAACCCATCAATCGAGCAACGACACCGAGCACTGTTATCAGGCCATTCTCTCGAGCAAAGAGTACATAATTTCCCATATAATGATAGATAACAGACAGTAGAGCGAATCCCACACCCGCGTGCTTGGACTTCGTATTTGAGCGTTTTGCATACACGGGAGGGAAAGCAGAGTGGTGCCCGGAGAAATATTTACAGCAGGCTTGGATTGGGCCTTCGTAGCTGGGCGGCAGAGGGCAGTGCTCTCACGCTTGCTCGCCGCCTTCCCTAGCACGATGAATGAAGTATGGTCGAATATCCTCCACGCAGGGCCGGATTAAGGCACCGGGGCTTTCTATAGGGGATGAAGCCCAGGGGCCTCCGCTAGCTGGAGGGCCTCCGGAGATTAAGTGGAAAGTCATTTAAATTGCGAATGCTGAATTTTATTTGTTGTTAGCCTTGTAACAAATAAATTGTATTTCTCTTTAACTTTGTTTTCCTTTTGAAAATATTATTGGTGGCCTCACAGTGCCTGTAGCCCAGGGGCCTACAACATTTTAATCCGGCCATGCCTCCACGGCCCACAGAGCATTGGAAGCGGATTGATGAAAAAGAAATGGGTACCTGCAAATATAAATGTACCTAACGTACTGCGTGTCAGAAACACACTTGCTATGCTACCATCTGGTGGGCCCCTCCTAGCCCCGTGGTGATGGAATTACAATGCTGCTGAGACGGGTCCTCCCACCGCGCCTCCGTCGTGATGAATTACAGGTGCATGCCACCTGATGGAGGAGCAGTCATTAGGATGGGAAACAAATGGTATGGCTTCGAGATGGGCCGAGATGTGGCTCATTGGATAGGGGTACGTGGGAATGGAGCGGCAATGGATGGTTTAGAAATATGCGTTTAGGTTATTTCGATTACTTATTTTGCCGTGAATTAACCACGCGATAAGCCACTTCGTTGAGCTATCATTTGTGGCCAGTTCGCTTCTGAAAAAGAAGCTAATAGCTCAGTGGGTTTTACCTGGTAAAATAACAAAGTGTTTTTTTTTTAGATTTGCTTCGCTTTTCTATCATTGTCGTTGTAATTCAAATCGTGTTTCTTGTATTGTTTGTCGTTGTAACTCCCTGACACGCGCCCAACTCATCGGATCCCTCCTCCGGTATAATCAAAGATTCTGATGATTTTGTGGCTTTTTTTTTTAGTTGCCGACCAGTTTGTGCCGTGGCGACTCCGCAGCAAGAGAGAGGCGCACCCCGCGATTCCCGCAAAGCTCCGCTCCCAACGGCGCGCTCGTCATTCGGGTTTACATCGTGAGAAGACCCCCCCCCCCCCCCCACATACGCGTGATGAAAACAAGAAGGTTATAATGGATCTGCTAAGTTGCACCGCTCGCGGTGTCGGGTAAAAGACGCCGGGTGTGTGCGATGGAACGAAAAAAAATCAAAGTCACGGGACTCGACTGCAACCTGGAGAGGCAAAAGCCCCTGGCATGAACGTGAAGCGTAAAAGCAGTGGGGATGAAGTGGCTTCCTCGAAGCGAGACAACGCTCCGAAGATGAATTATTAAGATGTGGCGCGTTGCCTTTTTGCCAGACTTTACCTACAACTTGAATCATCGCTTAAACATTGCGATGCCTCGTCGTTTTTTTTAGAAAGACATTAATAACACACGCAAAAAAAATCGTTATTAGGTATTTAACTAAGCAAGAACATAGTAGCATGCGAATGGTACTTTAAGGGGGTGTTGTAAAAGTATGTTTAAATTCAGTGTCGTGATCAATGACTCCCGGGGAAAGTGGCAGAATCCACGGCAGGTTATTAGTCTGGCTCTTACGCCAACGTGCAGCCCGAGATAGCCACACAGGATACAGAGGCAGCGTGAGATGATTTATAACATCCACATTAGTTTGGGCCAATAGCAAATTACAAAACCGTGACCTTCCCTTCCCAAGAAGGCGACTGTCTGCGGCTTGATGGACAGAAATCATCGTCTAAAAATGGCATGTTGACCTCAGCGGTATCGTTGTTTTCATGACAAATACAATCGTTATCAGAGTCTAATTGCTATTATTTATTACTGATAGCATCTACTTTTGCTTAATGACCGGACGTGGACTATATGGCAGTGGCAGTTATTGTGATTACAAGGACGACGACGACGAAGATGGCGACGCGTGACGAGGAGCGTAATGGCACGAATGACGACGTTGACATTTTGACATTTGTCATTTAAATATGCGACTCCTTTAAAGTGGCTTCTCGCCTCTCGAAAGTCACCAGACGTCGCCGTGGCACACGCCGACCGATAGCCGAGGGGTTGGCATTCAAGCAAAATAATTTAACTCGTGAACAATGCAAGGGACGTGCACCCGGCGAGGTGCCTAGTGGAATACGCTTGGGCATTAACCCCACCACCACCACCCCAAACCCCCTTCCGCTGCTGTCTGCTGCTAAGCAACAAGCCGCTGTTGCCACGCAACATCACAAGGTGATATTTTCCCAACTGTCTGCATGGCTTGTTCCATTTAAGTGTTGCTTTAATGAGAAAAGAGCACGCTTTTAAGCAGGGTTCACAGAATGCTGACTTGTACAAAAATAACACGTGCACGCACACGACGTGTGACATATGAACCGCTTGGAGTCAATTTGACGAACACTCAACCCAAACGCAACAAAAAAAAACTTACATTTATTGCAACATCAATTACCGTTCCTTTGTGCGGAGCATATTGTGTATTTAATTAGCATATGAGAGCTTTCAGCTTCCGTGAGCTTTGTGACTTAAATTAAATTCAAGTGTGGATTAATGTGGTTAAATAGCGACGTGCTTTATTTTGCTCACATGCGCTGTACATCGAATGGGAAAATATAAATAATTGTCTGCATGGAAATCCTAAAAGAGTTGGACATCATCTTGGTCAGTCACTCTTGATTTAGCGAGGTCGCATGTCCCAAGTACTGTATTCTGATGATGATGATGATTGACATTTTGACGTTAGTGGAATGACTTTGTGAATAAATAAATGCTTTTAAAGATTTACAGTGCTGAAATAAGTTTGTACAGCCTTTTATCAATCCGCTGCAGGATGAAAGCCTCCGTGAATTCCGGTCATGGGATGGTTCGTTGACCCTGCTTCATGCGACATCGTTAATTCAACATCGTTAATTTGACATCGTTAATTTGACATCATTAATTTGACATCAGTGAAGCTAAATGCGGAAAAGGGGCCTTATTGTGGGCCAACGACTGATCGGTGGAGGTCTTCGAATGAACCAACTAAACACTGCTCTCAAAACCTCAACGTGACTTCCTAGGCCAGACACCTAAGGCATCTGCATTTGGCTCCTGAATATATTGCCATAAGCAAGAATAGAATAACATTTTACTGTACCTACATCTCTCAAGAAAATCTAATGGCGCCTGGCGATCCCAAGCGTTTATGTGATATCTGTGATGAACCACGTGCTCAACTCCTAACAATTACATTCTAATTATTACATTCTAATGTAATTGTTATCTACATTCTAATGTAATTGTTATCTCTTTTCTTATTGCTTTATTATCGGGGTGCTATATTTAACATGCCCATCGCGAATCAAAACACATTCAAAGCACTTAGAAAAATACATCTTCAAGTGTTTATTATAAAAAAAAAACGGCAGAACTCTAAGCACTCGTTTACAATGTTCTCTCGTTGCGCGAGAAGCAGTGGAGTGAAGACAGAACGTAAGGCTGTGGGATTGGGGAAGGACGCGGCTGAGAGACGCGCCTCCCATGAGCACGGTTGGCTACGTACGGTGCGAAAGAAGTTCAAAGTCAATAAAAGTTCAACGTACGGAGGAGGTGTGGGGTAATGCTAATCCCTCACATTAACATCATGCTAATCTCTCACATTAACATAGCCACTTCCGTGCCCTCGTCGAGGAGGCCGCTCTCCTCCTATCTTACAGTGACACGCTAATTTATTACATTAACATCACTAGCCCCGGCCACTTCTCTATGACCCTTGAGCTACACCCATTTCAAACCTTCTAAAACAGTCTGCCTCAGCAGCAGACCACGCTTTCCCACCTGATGACGGACGCTTGTGTTGCGCCCGAAACGTCGTGATTTTTATTTTATTTTATACCTGCGTGACTTTACAGAAAGAACCAAAGAGTATGATAAAGGGAACACGATTGGTAGTAGAAACGGGTGAGAGCCCAATGGGACATGCTCTGTGGTCGGACGGCGGAGATGACCCGACTTTTTCTCCTCCCTCTCTCTCTCTCTGGTTATAAAACGACTGTAATAATTTACCGGTTTCAAAATAGCCGTGACGATCTGAAGTGCGCAATAAGCAGACAAACACTTGCAAGTCCACCGCCCTTTCCCTCGACCCCTAACTCTCTCGGCGATCCTCTCAAACCGCTCTCCATCTTCCCTAATCACTCCCCTCCTTCACGTGTCCCCCTCCCAGCGAGGGCTGATTCTTTCACACCCCAACCGCACCCGCCCTCCGCTCTTCACCGCACTCTTTTCTGCTCCATCTACCACACCGCACCACATCTCTCCAGCGACAGAGGGGCCGGGCCGCATGACTTGCGGTAGTTATGTCATCATCCTTGATTGTTACCTGGCAACGTGGTATCCTAACTACGCCTAGAGAGTGTTGGTGTTGTTTCGCTATCCAAGGCTAATAGAGTGAACCAAGTATTAAGCGCGCTGTGAGCGCAATGAAAGTTGACAATGGAAGTGTGCGGCGTGTGTTGAACGTCTTTCGTATCGTGCGTTGCAAGCTGTGCTTAGCGGAGGTGCTGGGTGAAGGGCACCAAACTAAACACAACAAGAACAATCATGTTGATGATGGCCGGAAAGGCTGTGTTAAATTGAGTGATGTTCCCATTAGCTGATCGGACACTGTCCGATTCAAGGAATTCTAGATGGGTTTTTTTTCATTACGCATTTTCATATTCATAACTTGATACAAATTCGAGTTTTATATAAAAAAAAAACAGAAACACTCCGGATGGAATGATTAGCACTCCTAGGATTCAATGAATCGTTACAATTTGAAGTCACCATTTTTTGGTTTTATTCCCCTGAGACCATACAGTTTATAGTGGTGGGAAGATGTGTATACAATATTTAGTGGCGTGAATATATACAGTCATCTAAAGCTGCGTGAGTCTATAGAATCTATAGTTGGGGTAATCTCTGGAATAACTTATAACGTTGTAAATCTACATAGCCAATAGGGGTGTAAATAGATATACAAGCAATGCTTCGCGTCATGATTATGTCTACTCGAAAATAATGTGAATGTTTAGAGAAAGCATGAGGTCGATCGCACAGTAATCTACAGTGATATGATCATGTAGATTCCATAGTGTTGTCAACCTCCAGTCTGCATAGCGTTGTGAATCAAAAAGAGCACGTGTGGTTTGAATATCTCGAGAAGTGTTTATCTTGGCAAGGCCACCCAAGCCT
The DNA here is from genome assembly GCF_965212315.1 of Lampetra planeri. Classification (NCBI taxonomy): domain Eukaryota; kingdom Metazoa; phylum Chordata; class Hyperoartia; order Petromyzontiformes; family Petromyzontidae; genus Lampetra; species Lampetra planeri. The sequence continues at coordinate 19,445,881 of NC_136108.1, read as the reverse complement.
CTTGGTGGCTTTTGGTGGCTTTTGGTGCTGCACGTGACGTGCTGCCCTCCATGACCAACATCATCATCATCGCCGTCGTCGTCGTCGTTGTGATGCTGTCAAACCCCAATGGTTTCCAATGTGTGGCAGCCCCTCACTCACACTGCTGATGTTTTATCGGCCCCTCACTCACAATGCTGATGTCTTATCGGCCAAAGTGTCCCCCCTGTAAATGAATGAATAACACTTTATCTAGAGTCTTTAATGGCATGCAAATGTAGATTATCTCTTGATATAAATTGCTCTGAACAAAAGGCAAATTGTAAATAACCAAATGTTTGACGTAAATTTCAATGAAACCATCCCGTGTTTCAAGAATCACTTGAAGGAAGTGATTTTGTGGATCATTACATCCCTAATCGAGAATGATTCACCCCCTCCGCAGTTTGATGAATTGCCATGATTAGGGGTCACATTTTTCATTAACAAATCAATTCTATTTTTGTTCGTTGTGGTGTATGCACATTCTCCAGTGGACGCATGGTTTCCGTGAACCCCATTTAACGACATGTACCAATCGTAGATATTTGATTCTTAAACGCACAAATCGATGTGTGCATTGCACAATGAAGAATCAATTGTAATCAATGAATCGAAAATCCTATGAACCAAGGAAAACTTGGATGCAATACAAGGGGCTCGGAATTGGAAATGTGATTCCGGTCAAATCGTCGGCGCATTGCGATAGACAATCCCAAGTTCGGACTCGATGCATGTAAACTAAACTATAAACTGAACAATATTTTGTTTTTTTCGGTAAAGTCATGTAGAAGGGAAACAATAAAATAAGAAAAATATAAAACAATAAAATTCTCAAAAAACACAGCAAGAACATTTTCTTGCTGTGTTTTTTCACACCGGATGATGATTGCTTGTGTTGCAGGCGAAACGTCGTGACAATTGTATTGTTTTCTATTTTTATTATTTTATTGTTTCCCTTCTACGTGACTTTACCGAAATAACCAATAATATGAATCCCTGCAGTCACGAAAGCTTTAAATAAAAAAAATATAAACTGAACTGTTTTTTTTTACTATTTTTTTGTACATTACCAAGTAAAGACAACTGAACTATATGGTAGCTTTCTTTTCAGAAGCGACCTGGCCACAAATGATAGCTTAACGAGAAGTGGCTTATTATCGATGTGGAAATGTATTGCAGCCAAGTACTCTAAACGCACGTTTCTAAATGTGGAGGGGAAAACCGGAGGACCCAGAGAAAAGTCCACGTGACCACGGGGAGAGAGAGAGACACGCAAACTGCAAATATACAGCAAGGTTGGGATCGAACCCACGACCTCCAGTATACCAGGCGAGGCAGTTAACATCTCGCCACTGCGGTGCCCCAAATGTGAATCCCGCCACAGCATCATGAATTGATGGGAAAGTCCCCGCCCACAGATGGGACCATCCAATCATTCCCCTGATCGCCTCCCCCGACTTTAACCCATTCCGCCCCACAGATTGAGGCATGCGGTTCCGCAATCGGAGAGCTGTCCCTCCACTTTTCAGCGATCTGAAAAAAAAATGCCATCATTCTGCCAAAACGAGACAGAATGTCTGATTGGCTGATCGGACAGTGTCTGAAACGCTGCATGAATTTAGCTCTGAGTGTCTGAAGTTGGCACGCAGACAACACATGAAGGAGAAGGTGGGGGGGGGATCAGACTGTGGGAGCAGACAAAAAGAAATGGCTTTCCATCATATAGATTAGATCTGTTTAATATGTCAAGAAATGTTGTGCCATTTTCAATAAGATGTAGAGTCTGTGTCTGCACGTTGTGCAAACTACAGTGGCCGCATGGCAGTGGTGAACAACGCTGGCGATGCTTTGTGTTTGTGGCCATTTGTTGGGGGGGGGGGGTTTGTTTGTTTTTACGTTTGAAATGTGAATGCGCATTCGAATCCCAATGTCGCGTTGTTTCGGCGTTGCTTTGGAACGTTCTCTACTATTGCTGCACAAAAAAGAGGTCCATCCCTTTTGGCACATTTTAGTGATGAGATCGGACTTGAAGCCATTAAACGCCATGGTTTGTTTTTATAATGTAACGACTCGAAAGTTGTTATTGCAGCGTTATTCGTAATTCAATAGTGGGCAAAACATTTCCACTTAAATTATACTCGTACATTGCGACGTATCCTTAGAACACAAAAACAACGCCTTCCAGCAAATTCGCACAGCCGACAGAGGCACAAATATCAAACATGTGTCCATTAAATGTAGTTGTCTCTTAAACTAGCGTATATGACAGACACAATAGAACATATATGTAGATCATCAATGCAGTGCTGTGATGTGCATCTAGGATAAACCGAGTACGTATAAAGGAACGTACCGCGTGGTTTTTTTTTTCCCAGAAGGAAAGATTAAGTAGTCTTCATCTCGACAGAACTTCCAAGGTCAATGTTGGCAATTATGCAGCACAAAAGACTGGCACGGATGAGTGCCAAGAAGACAAAGCTGGCGTGCTAATGCATGCTAAACGAACAATACCCAATGCAAGTCCTTTGCGTTCCACGACCGTCAATAGAAATACTCTCTTGACCTAAATGAGCTTTCATATGAAAGGTCGCTTTCTTATTCTTTCCATTAACACACATCCGTGTTAGTGCAGAATGTATATGTCTATCGCTGGAACGGACATTATGCTAATTATGTGCGGAATATGCGTGCATCTATCAGAGAACAGAGAAGAGGCAACGCGCCAGCTGTCGTTAGAGCACAGCTGATAGATAACCCTCACGCTATGATTATCCCATCGTCAACAAATGCCATTCATCAAATGATTACACTTAGATTATTACTCGGGAGCTAATCAACATTAATTTACTATTACAGGCAGTCCGCTTCCATTCATGCACTCATATTGAACACAACACAGCGCATTCACAACGCAGAAGCTTGCATTTGTCTACAAAAGTTGATCGCGTTTCGCTCCGGATGACCGCTGCAAAGTATGATCTGTGTCTTGATTTAGTGTGCCGATCTTAAAGGTGCAATGAAAAGTTTTGATACTCCGACTGATGCTCCTGCTGTTGTGGAGTTACTCATGCAGCCAGCTATGGCTGCAGGGTTTGCTGGTACATGTTGTTTATGTCGTTTATTGTGAAAATTCGGTCACAGTTCCTATGATCATTGTTACATTGCTATTATGGCTTTATTTTGGTGATTTCGAAAACGTTTTTTGGTTTGGCCATGTTTGTTTGTTGGAGTACGGAGTTCGACTGATGGCCTTAATCTAAGTTGTCTTGTGGTTGTTGTTGTTGTTTGACTTGCATCCCACTGGGATTTTTGCACAGCGTTGGTGTACGCTGCTTTTTATGCAATATTTTGCTGTCTTCTCTTGGATTTTCTGTTTGCACTTAGTCACTTTAAGATGTTTTTTGTTCATGTTTTTGTTTTTTGTTTGTTGCGGTTGCACCCGATTCAAGAGCCGATAGGCTCACAGGGCTATACCTAATAAATGAAACTAAATAAATGAAACTGAAACTGCGTGGATTTTTGTTCTCCGGGTCCTCCGGTTTTATCCCCTCGACATTTAGAATCATGCGTTTAGATTTTTTCGATTATTTTGCTGCTGTAAATGTACCACGTGATAAGCCACTTCGTTGAGCTATCATTTGTGGCCAGGTCGCTTCTGAAAAAGAAGCTAATAGCTCAGTGGACTTTTCCTGGTAAGATTAAAAAAATTGTTTAGTTTTATTTGCATATTTTTTTAAGTTGTTTACCTTTATTATACTTTGCACTACTATCGTGTAGTTTATTGTTTGTCGCTGTAACGTTCTGAGCCCGTGTCCCTACTGGTCATCTGTAAAAAAAAAGGTCTTCATAGCTAATCGGATTCCTCCGGTATAAAGAAATATTCTGTATTATAACTGAAGGTGAAAAATGAAAACAAAACAAAGTTAAAAAAATCTGCGCTCTACCCCTGCCGTTAGCACGCCAACTCGCGGGCTGGTAGTGTGTAGATCATGGTGCAGCAGTCAACAGGCTCTCTCTACGTCTGACGATGAGATAACATGCAAAACTAAAAAAATATATAAAACAAAACTGCAATGTGAATAAATCCGCAGACGACAACTCCCTCGTGGAAAACAAAACAAAAAACAAATTGCCCACCGGTTAAATTTCGATTTAAAGCTTTCGTGACTGCAGGGATTCATCTTCTTGGTTCTTTCGGTAAAGTCACGTAGAATGGAAATAATAAAATAATAACATTAAAGCATAATACAATAATATGACTTTGAAACCCCAAGCCCACCTCCTACGCATTTCCCATAAATATGCTAAATTCCTCTTGATATGCATATTATTTTGTCAAGGCGCTCTTCTTCCCCCAACAACCCAGCTTAAATATACGCTCCAAGCTTGATGGTGTTTCATTCTTCACCTGAGGACGGCTGCTTACGTTGTAGCCGAAACGTCGTGAGAATTATTTTATTATGCTTTAATTTTATTATTTTATCATTTCCATTCTACGTGACTTTACCGAAAGAACCAAGAAGATGCCCAACGGTTCCCTCCTCTGTCGATTTGTGACACAACGCAGGCCGCCGATGCCGCTTCGGTGTTGAACAGGAGCAATGTGTCGTGTACACGTCAATAATGAAGCAGGAGCAATGCTCGCGGGGTTTTTTTTGTGTGTGTCGTTGCTAAGTATGGGATTCCCAGTCGCGCGTGCGCTGCAAAGGTCTGTTTTTAAGTGTCTACTCCGCTCTCTCGTATCGGATGCGCCGTTTCACTTTCCATCATCGCACTCGTCTTTAAACCCTCGTGCCAAACCCGAGCTCTATCCCATTATGCAGGTAACTCAACACATTCGTCAATAACACTGTGGCCTAAAAGAGCGAGAGAGAGAGAAAAAGAAAGTATATAACAGGCGAAGCTTCGGGCAATGTACATTCTCCGCAGCACACAGAGAGGCCAGATAGATAGTGTAGTACTTTCTAACATTAGAAGATGGTTGGTGTCGTCGTATTATGTATCCAGAGCTCGCGAGTTCCATTTCGATCTCCCGGTGCGGCCTTTGAAAGAAATGCTGCAAGTTACTTAAACTCACCCTGCCTTTGTCCATCCAGCAGTATCAATGGATACATCTCTTTTTTTCTTCCTGATGACAAACGCGTGTGTTGCGATCGAAAGGTCGTAGTTTTTTTGTTAATTTTTTGTTATTTTCTTTGAACCTATCTACGTGACTTTACCGAAAGACCCAAGAATATGGAAACATCACAATTAAGGCACGCTACGTGTAGTGGGGTAAAGAGTGGACATCCGTCCCCTGCCGTGATGCCTGGCCATTGGTGGAAGAGCAGGCCAATTTGCGGATATCAGAACTTTCAAAATACCACCTCGAGCAGTTGGTTCTCAAAGTGCGGTGCCCGGATCTAGATTTGAAGCTTTCGTGACTGCAAGGATTCATACTCTTAGGTTTTTTCGGTAAAGTCACGTAGGTGAGAATAAATAATAATAATAATAATAATAAAATAATGATAAATGAAAAATAACTAAATTAAATCACGACGTTTTGGAGGCAACACAAGTCTCCGTCTTCAGGTGGGACCGTCACAGCTAAATTTACTGTATCAAGTGAAGAGAAATCCAAGAGACAAGATCTTAAATACTGGTTAAGGGGAGGCGGGAGGAGCTTATCTAAATGTGTCAGTCAGGGACTAGCCCCGTCCCCTCCCAGTCCCTGGTGACTTTACCGGAAAAAAAAACCTACGAGTATGCGGTGACCGGTACCACTGTAGTGGTCTGCGACGCTCCTCCAGGTAGACCACGAGGCTGTGATGAAAATGTACGTATTGGCGGTACATCGGTGTAGTATAACACACGGGTCATCATGCAACTGTAAAAAAAAATCTAAATCTGAACTGAGATTCGTCTTCCAACTGCTTCGACATCACGAGAACTGGTTGTGATGCAAGTCGCAAGATTGTATGACCGGGTTTGCAAATCGTGGAAAAAATAATAATTATTGCGAAATAATTACGTCAATGTTTTCGTCTTTTGTTTCGCTCATTCATCCATATTTTACACGTGATATTTTACTGAAAAAATAACTAAAGTAAACTACCCTGATTAAACTACCGTTGCCCTAATATATAAATTCCACCCCTATAAACAAAATTATTGCTGCATTAAAAAAAAATGTAATACGAATAATTTTGTATGACTAGTATTTAGAGAGAAAAAGCGAATGCGTTTTGTCACCATGGGTTTGGGGCTGGGTGGTCCCGCGGACATTCTTGCATCGGCTGAGTGGTCCACGGGCTAAAAAAAAGTTTCGAGAAACGCTGAACTAGAGGACTCTCTAGAGCTCCATCTATTTGGAGGCCCTTCCATCAGCAGTGCTCCGAGAGGGCAATTTCAGTGCTGCAATCAACTTCGTAGTTATACAGGGGGTTTAACGGCGACCGCATCTCAAGACGACGTATGGAAACATTGGAGAGCACCACGGTGGCGAGATGTTGACTATCTCGCCTGGTGGACAGGAGGTCGTGGATTCGACCCCTATGCCTGTATATTTGGAGTTTGCACGTTCTCTCTCCCAGTGGTCGCGTGGATATTTTTCCAGGTCTTCCGGTCTGTCCCTATAAATTTAGAAATGTGCGTTGAGTGTATTTTCAGCTATACATTTCCACATCATTTGTGGCTGCAGGTAGCCTCTGAAAAGAGCTATGTAGCTCGGTGGGCCTTACCTGGTAAATTCAAGATAGTTCATTTCATAGTTTTAGAGTGGCAGCCATAAGCACAAGTATAAAACGAAGGTCTGGGAGCCTGAACTCTTTTATTATCATCAATTTACTCCATGTATAATTAATAAGCAATGAAAGCAAATCAATAATGAGAATTAGTTATTTATTGAGAGGGAAACCGAAGATAGATGGTACAGTATTTAAAAAGAGGTTTCGCTCTTCTCTTCTTTTAGCTCCTCGCAAAGGGAGCAATGTGAGAACCATTATGGCGGGGAGGGATTTGCACCCTCTCAAAGAGATCGAGTCTCAAAGTTCTTTTCGGTTTTGTTTAAATCACCGCGGACGAAGTGATCCAGCAATCGTAAAACCATCTCACGTTAACATCTCGCTCGCTCGGAGCAGGGCCCTTCATGTGGCGTCTTGCTGTGGGGGACATTAAACAACGTGTGAAGAAGAGATTGCACAATAAAGGCGCTCTGAGGGCTCACAGAAGCTGAAGGCAGCCCCGTAGCAGAGCACCGGGGTAGCACCTTTGAGACATCCCCAAGTGGGCTCTGAAGAGTGAAAGGGCTCTGGCGTCGTTGTTTGATTGGCGCAGCTCAGCCGCCAATGATTGCACAAATCGTACGTCGCAAATTATTGTTGTTAATTACACTGGTCAACAAACTTTTTCTGGCATAAGGTATTCAAACGGTTTTAAGGTGATTTTGGGGTGCTGATTCCAAATCTGGCATCAGTTTTTGTCTATCACATCAGGTTTTTAAGATATCAAATATTGCATTTTCAATAAAAACTGCAGAAGAAAAATATTAAATAAATGTGGATATCTACATAAAATGATATTATAAACACACTATCCTAAAAATACAGCACCATATTTTAACACTAAAGCAGTCACTGACTCACAACAACTTGCAATCATAAGTGATAGAGTTAATTTCGGGTAAAATCAATGAAAATGGGATATGCCGATAGCATAGAATGAGATGTGAAAGAGCAAATCTGAGATCAGATTTGAAATCAGCACCCTGAAATTAGTCTAAAACAGCTGCAAAAGTCCAGGCCAGAAAAAAAAAATGTATGTTGTTGACCAGTGTAATAATTATCACGACTACTACTACTGCGACTCGGTAAGAAAAGTCTCACTAAAGTTCAAGACGCGTTTTTAAGGAGAGTCCTGCCAAGGTTTTTGCTGTAGGGAGCGATGTTGCTGCTGCTGCTGTGTGATCCCAATTGAGTAATTTGCGGGTTATTGTTCAGCATTGAGGTGTTGTTTAGTCAATACTGCTTACATTGCGTGTGGAGGGAGGGGGGGGGGGTTTGCTATGGGAGGAAACAGGAGATCCCAGAGGAAACCAATGCAGAACAGAGGAAGAACGTACAAACTCCACACAAAGGTGCGACATTTGTGAATCTAAGTCAGGATTTTATCTTCCTGCACGGCACAAGCGTTACCACTGCCCTTCCCTGCCACCCTTAATGTTTGAGAGTGTCACAATTAAGAGTGAAGGATCAACTCGGTCAGTCATCCGTAAAATGCTTAGAGCTATTTGTCTAATTATGTGCGAATAAGAAGGGACAGTGTCCAAAACATCAACAATTATTTGTTTTCCTTTTAAGGCAGTTTTATCGACGTATGTATTATTATTTTGTTATTGTCACATGTGCGTTAGCATCACAGTATTTCATCTCCACGCTCAAGGGAGTATGGACTAGCAATTATTTATATTTGCTGTTCATAGCCAAGAGTGAAAAACAGCAGATTCCTATGGCAGATTCCATTATGTCCATAGGATGACCACTATTGACATTGCTACAAAGTTATTGACCTCAAAGGGATGTTGGTCTGAGTGGCCCCCTAATCCAGACATTGGACTTGCAAAGTCCCGAATGCGACGTGGTAATGGTAATGTATTGACAATTAAAACGCCAATACTGTTTTTCTGTATCCTTTATTTAACCAGGAGATGAAATAAACCTATTGAGACACACGAAACAGCATCACCTTTCTTTGCAAGGGCGACCTGGGTTACATCAAGGACAATTTAAGGACGCAGCATTTGTACGACGTTTCATGTACGGTTGGCTACGTATGGTACGAAAGAAGTTCAACATACATACCCGTATTCTTAGGTTTTTTCGGTAAAGTCACGTAGGTAAAAAATAAAATAAAAAAATTACTAAAAGTAATAATTAAAATAAAATAATAAATCACGACGTATCGGAGGCAACACAAGTCTCCGTCATCAGGTGGGACCGTCACAGCTAGATTTGCTGTATCAAGTGAGGCAAAGATTCCAAGATACAAGTTCTTAAATAAAAGTTACGGGGGGAGGAGGGAGGGGCTTATCTGAATGTGGTGGAACTTCACTTGATACAGCAAATCTTGCTGTGACGATCCCACCTGATGACAGAGACTTGTGTTGCCTCCAAAACGTCGTAATTTTTATTTTATTTCTATTATTACTTTTAGTAATTTTAAATTTTATTTTGTACCTACGTCACTTTACAGAAAAAAACCAAAGAGTATGAATCCTTGCAGTCACGAAAACTTCTAATCTAGAATTAATACATACCCGTAGGCTAAACTTCACAATACATTTAACGCTGCACAACCTGAATGATGCACTTAACATTCTAAAACATGTGAACAAATTTAGTGTAACTTTCGGAAAGGAGAGTGGCTGGATTCGGCAGTCAATGGGGGGAATTTAATCTAAAAAAACACAAAGCGCCTTGAGGACTGAAGTTTAACACGAGGCGCCAAGTTCACAGCCCCTCGGCGTGCGTTGCGTAACAACGCGCCTCGTTCTTTGTCGTCTGAAGCGATCACTCTGCGCTGCTACTTATCCTCCTCCTGCTGTTGCTGCTGCCGCCGCTGCTGTCACGACTGCTTTTCGCTTTTGGGCGAACCATGGAACAGAGACGGCCACTGCATCGCGGGGCGCTTTCAGATGCGCTTCTGCGGCCGTCCGGCAACGCTCCTCTTCCCGATGTTAGGAAGCCACTGAGAGCTTACGGCACTTTTAAAACGAAAGGTTGAAAACCAATCTCTTGAGCACGACTTTTTGTGTTTAGTTCGTTGTCCTTCTCGCGTTTGTCTACGTACGGTGCGAAGGAAGTTCAACATACACAACAACAACCGCCATTCGCCACTAAGTGGCGGGGACGTCAACACGACGCTTGTGCCAGGCTATGTGCACCTTGAGGCCACGTGAAGTGTCGAACGCCCGCTGGCAGGAGGTCACGGGGCAGACCCAGCAGGTGCCACGGGCCGACTGACCGAGATGACTGGCTGATGCAACATACACACATACACACACGCGCACTTCCGATCCCACCGCTCCCATCTCGTAGCGGCAAACTCATCCCCACGCACGCGCAGCCGTCGTCCACTTGGGCATGCGCGACGCTTTGCCTCCTCTGCGCTGTCATGGGCGCAATTAACGGTCCCCTCCAATGCCAGAATGCCAGGGCCACTCAGCCAGAGAGATTACATTCCACCCCCACCCCCCTCCTCATCTTGTGGCTGTCTTCCCGGCCGCCTCGCTGCTCGCCGCCGCCTCGTGCTGAGGCAGCGCTTTATGCGATATGCGCAGCGTGGGCTACAGTTGCTCAGGCCCGTGCTCAAGACGGATTCGCGCGTAAAAATACAATAAAACCAATCTCGCTCCCCGCTTCCAGAGGGCCGCAACAGATGATGGCCTCTTACACTCCACCTTCGCGGAGCACACTCCCTGCGCACCACACTTTTTTGTTTTTGTAAATGTTTTTTTTGTTTACCAATCAAGAGGTTACCGACAATTGTCCACGCACGGGGTGATTATTGATAGGGTTAGGGATGAGTCGTAAAAGAGAAGGGCACCGCTGTGGCACGTCAGGGCCCTGTGCACTGTGCTCGACGGTGCGGTCCACGTTGGTTCTTGCTGGAGAATGAACGCGGGGCGCTGCTGCTGCTGTTGCATTCGCGTGCAGCGACTCGAGCGGTCGTAACCCACAATGCCGTCGAGACTCGAACCCTCGCACGAACAAGTCACCTATCGCGTTACAGCGCGTGGTCTGTAACATGTCGACGTGAACGAATGTCTCCCGCGGTGGCTTTCGTGGCATTAAATATGCATGTTTTTTTTTCTTTCTCAAACGCACGGGGTAAAAACCATCATCGTTCTAATTATTTATACATCTCTCCTTTGACGAGCAGGGGGTGGGGGGTGCGTATAAGCGCTCGGCGTGTAACCAGAGCCGCCGCCGCCGCCACCGCAGCAGCAGCGGCAGCGGTGGCCGCGGGCGACGAGCAGAGACTCGCGCTCATCCCGGCGACCCGCGGGGTGTGAAATCCACGGGTCCCCTCTCTCGTCATCGGTGTCGGCCGAATTTGGGACGTGGAGTTAGAGGTCGGCACTTGGGCCACTGCGGCGCAGTGAAGTCCCGTTGCGGTGTGAACGAGACCCCCCCCCCACACCGCACGATCTCTGTTGCGCGCTACGTTCTGCTCGATGTCCCACTCGCTGGATGTGACGCGGAGGATAGAGGGAGGCTCGTGGTTACTCGCGGCGCGGGTTATTTATGCCACGCCAGGCGGACGCGTCTCATAACGAGAGACACTCAGCGTTAATTATAGACGCGCATTTCACTCGGGGGCTGCTTTGCGCGCGCGCGAGAGAGAAAAAGAACTGGGATATCCGAACCGCGACGTCGCACAGGCAAGGCCCACAGCGCGCCGGCGATTCGTTCCGCGCCGAATGGCCGGACGAGCGATGTTCCTCGCTTGGAGACGTCCGATTAATGCGGATTAACGTTCTCACACTGGCGCAATATTTGAAAAAATGGTTTATGTCGTAAAGAGAAGAACAGGAAAAAAAGACACCAGACGCCACAACGATTCGAAGGAATGACGCGCCATAAAATAAGATGATAATCTGTATTATTTATGGAACAATGTCACACGATGTTATGGGCACCGATCGATTTTTTTTATTAGAATGTTTAGCACACCATTATCTCTTTTGCGAAGTATCCGTTTTATGTATACAGACTGCAATTCGAAATATGTTAGGGCAATTAGCAAGGTGATGCGATGTCTATGTTCTGTTTCTCGAATGCGCGTGCGACTGACCGCACACCGCCTCCTTCCCCGTGCACGCATGCACGCACACGCACGCGCACGTGTGTGTGCGCGTGTATGCACGTGTGTGCACGTGCGCGTGCAACACAAATCACGCACACGCACGCGCATGTGTGTGTGCGCGTGTGTGCACGTGTGTGCACGTGTGTGTGTGTGTGTATGTGCGCGTGCAACACAAATCACGCAAACACACGCGCACGGGCCGCTACGCTGCAGCGCATCGCGCGCAATGAACAGATTTACGGCAGCGTACCCGTTAAATAGCGCGGCTCCGATTTAAAAGGCGGCTCGTATTACGGCTCAAGTATCGTAGTGGCCTATATATACACACACGCGCGCGCGGTATGTGTCAAATATTACGCCGTGTGTGTATACACACTAAGTGAGGCGTGCACCCGATTCAAGAGCCGGATTGGCTCACATGGCTTTACCAAATAAACTGAAACTGAAATCAACTGAAAGTGAATGTATGCATCAGTGAGCTGCTGCGCTGTGTTATTGCAAGCGAGCTAGAGACTTTCAAGATCAGCGCAGAGGCAAAGTGCACGTGTGAATGACTCACAAGCCATCCCAATCAGCTCGTACGTGTCACGTGACTTCTCCGCACGGCCTGTGCCTCTTTTGATGCACGTTTCCAGGAAAGCTGTGACACGTTTTTATTTCTTTACAACATTTATTCCCGTGATTGTGACGATCGCTTCCCGGAAAAGACAAATGGCGACTTCTTGAGAAACTCGGAACAACCAAATGATGCGTTCGGGAAGGGTCCACCGCTTAGCAAATTACAAGCAAATAGAATAATTTACGACCACTGCAATTTTTGTGTTCGTCCATAAATGTAGTATTTATTATTTCTTTAAACTTACACGCATCAACTTGCATAGCTCGCGCGTCACGTGACGCCACGCGACAGATTCGCACGAATTCGAATTTCATCTCGAAGCTGAAACTCCGCTCCATCCCTCCTTGCGTGCCTTGCCCCGCTTTCTCCCCACCCCCACCCCCCCCGAAAGCAGAGAAGCGCGGATAAACTATGGGAAGAAGGTACAATCGCTCCCCCCCCCACGTCCAATGGTTGCAACTCTTACATCGTTCCTCCGCAGCGAGCCGCACACGCGCGCAGCCAGCATTGGCCGCCTTCGCTCGGAGCGCTCCCCCACTCAGAGCGCCATTGGCGGCAGGCGTGCTCTGGGCGGTATAAATTATGTACAATTAGCGCATCGCCTCGCAATGAGCGCGGCTCGCTGGCGCGCAGCACCAGTAGCGGGCAGCAGCAGCAGCAGCGCACCCTGCTGATGCAGCAGCGGCGGCGGCAATAGCAACAGCAGCAGTGGCAGCAGCGGTGGCTGAGCAGACGCGCAGCAGTGGCGGTAGCGTTTGCGCGTCTTCACGCATGCATCGCACGGCTTGCGTTCTCGGAATATGTAACATGGCCGTCGATGCCTCGTTGCAAATAGGCATTTAAAGAGGAGGTTTGCGGGGGAGGGGGGGAATAATTCAGAGACAAAGGGATGCGAAGGTGGCGTGAGCCGGGGAGTAGCAAGTTACTGATCGAATAAGAACCCCGCCGGTGGCGGTGCGCTCGCGTCTTGCAAAGGGAGGCGGAGCAGACGGACAGACAGACAGGCAGACAGACAGGCAGACCGGCAGTCAGACAGGTAGACAGGCGGGCAGACGAGCAAGTAGGCGGAGCGTGCGCAATTGAATTGTGGAACCATTCACGTTGCACCGCGGTGGTGGCGGCGGCGGTGGCAGTGGTGGTGTGGGTGGCATGCGTTGCGCGCGGCGCCGACGCGGCTAGATTTGGACGGATTTTAAACGCGAGCGGAGAGCGAGGAGGTTCCTGTCGTTGTTGTTGGCTGAGCCCAGCGGCCATGGACGTGCTGCCCAGCTACAGCATCTTCCACGAGCTCCAGCTGGTGCACGACACCGGCTACTTCTCGGCGTTGCCATCGCTGGAGGAGATCTGGCAGCAGGTGAGCGCAACAGAGCGCGCAGTGAGTGCGGGTGGCAGGCGAAGCGACGGAGGAGTGGGGGAGCGTGGGGGAGTGCACAAACAAAGACAAAACTCCCCCGTGTAGTCTGTTGGGGGCAAGTGCTGTTAGCGAGCACCTATCGAGGCCGGTACTGTGGCCACACGAGCGAGTGGGGTGGTCAACACCAAGCCGCGTCCGGGCCGCCTTTGTCTCCCCCAGTGGCGATGTTCACACGTCGCAACCAGGTACTCAGTTGAGGCTGAGTCGACCTAGGAGAGGAGGCCCAGGACCGGTTCGGATAATCGTCACTGGGTGTTGGTAACCGTGAGCGGTGAATGGAACTTGGAGAGGGGGGTGGTGGGTCGGGCGGGTTCGTAGCGCGGCGCGCTAATCTCAACACCACCGCGTGGCTACTCGCTCGCCCGCCGACTCCCAGACGCGAGAGCTCAGACGGAGAGTTGTCTCCCGCGTGTAAGCTCTGCGCCGAGCACCCCGGGGTGGCCCGCGACAGGCGTAGCGGGGCGCGCGTTCACTCTCGAGGGACCCCCGGCCACGCACGGGAGGATGTTTGCGCGTCCCGTCACTCGCGTTTGAACGCGGCGTGCTCGTTCGAACGTGCATTATATGCACGTCCATGTGCCTGTGCGTATGTGCCGTGATGATTACAGGTGCTGTGGGCTGCACGTTCTTGAAGTGTACGCATGGCAAGAACAGACAGACGCGCACGCGTGTGCATTGTGCAACGCACGCGCGGTGTCTGCTGCAGAGATTACTTACCGCGTTGCGCGAACGATTAGGACAACGCAGCGGAGAGAACGCACCGACAATATTCTTGCCTATCGGCGGTGCTTTGTGATTGGGGAAGTGTGGGGGGGGGGGGAACCACAGGGTCCCCGCTGATTTTCCAAACAGCCGCTTGCAGAAACAGATTGTACGCAGTTTGACTGGCGGCTCAAATGCAGAATGTCAGTGCGCGCGTCTTTGTCCGCACACTGCAAGTGGCTAAGTCACTTGGCGCTGGTGGGAGCCGTGACACGAACGCGGCGTTGCGCGCTCGTCCCCACGTCGCCACTGCTGCTGATGATGATGCTGGTGCTGCTGATGATGCTGCTGCTGATGAGAATGCTGCTGATGATGATGATGCTGGTGCTGCTGTGTACGACAACTGCACGGCGAGTGGTAAGAGCCACTGCCGCCCGCACGCATAGGAAATTTAAATCAGAATATTGATTCATACTGGAGGAATCCGATGAGCTATAAAGCTCTTTTTAACAGTTGCCCGGTATTGCGCACAGGGCGACCGTGACGACAACTTGAACGCATCAAGGGTGTCGATTCAGTCAGTGTCTCAAGACGCTTCGCAGAAAGAAAGAAGAACTGCGATTTGAATGTCGATAGCGCTTAAATTCGACATCTCACTAACACACGTCCGCTGCGCACGTGGTTGCCAGTGGTGTTATTTGTGGTGGTGGTTGTGGGTTAATTCTCAAGGCGAACATTGGCAGAATTAGTACATATACACACACACACACGCGCGACACGTATGCGAGAGAGGACGATTCGTAATTCGCTCTACCCGCCAAACAAACTCGACGCGTACCAATTCCACGCGGTTCTTTGTCGGCGACCGAGCGCCTCGTGCCAACGCGGCCCGAGGCGCGCGCCACCGCTGGGGTCACGCGCAGAGCTCCGCGGATTGGCACCCGCGGCTGTGCGTGGGGGCAACGCGGTCACTCGGAGAGCCGCGGCTCGCCCCACGGAACGCGTTGTTGTTGTTGTTGTGGCTGGTGGTGGTGTTGTGAGTGGTGTGATTATTCACGACAGCATGAACGTGCAGTCGGACAACGCACGCGTCTTGTGGTCAGACGACTCAACCCGCGGCCCACGCGGCGTCCGGGAGGCTTTCATCCAGCAGTGGCAGAGTTTTGACAGAGTCCTGTGAATTGTACTTTGATTGCCGTGAGCGCCAGTTCGAGTCGAGGCCACGCACTGTTGCAATACCAGTGGCGGGTGCTATCTGAACCGATTCTGCCCTCAACACCCGCTTCTCCAAGCCACGCTGGCCAAACGTGGTGAAGTATGGTCAAACAACCCTCGACACTGCGTGGGGGCACCTTCATCCAGCAGTGGATTGACAAAGGGCTGTCAATGACTGTGATAATGATGATGATGATGATAAACGTGAGTGACTGTGCCGCTGCCCTACAAACCCGGCGCCCCGAGTTCGATTCCCGCTCACGGCCAACACCAGTGACGATTATCTGATTGGGTCCTGGGCCCCCTCGAGGTCGACTCAGCCTCAAAGGAGTACCTGGTGCGGTGTGTCAACAAAAACATCGCCACTGGGGAGACAAAGGCGGCCGAGCGTGGTGCTGACCACCCACCCCGTCAGGCGCCGTTCCGGCCTTCATAGTTGCTTACTCGCTTACACCACTTGCCCCTACAATCTGTCCCAGGCTATACGGGGGATCTTTGCCCTGCGAGACGCGCGCGGTACAGAATCCTGCACTTTCCCGGCGGCACCGCGTTCCGTGTCACTCGACTCGTGAGCGCGACCCCGTGTCCACACGCTGGGGCTCGAGCTGTGAGGATGGCACGGGACGGCGGGTGAGACATGCACTCGTGGTGAGGTCTGTGTTCGAGGTAGTGTCAGGTTTAGAACGTTGCGACATTTATTGCAGTTGGAAATAACATTTTAATCGTCACAAGCTTTAACAGGTTTGGGGGGGGAGGGGTTGTTCGTTGCATATATACAGTATCCTGTTTATAGAATTCTTATTTTGTCAACGTGAATATTAGTACAACCAACACTTTACAGAGCGGTGGCGCAGTGGTTAGCGCACCACGGCTAGGACCCCCCACCCCGCGCCTTCCCCCCACCCACACCCCCACACCGCCGGCGATCGGAGTTTAATTCTTTCGCTCCGCGTTCAACAGCGGATTACCAATGGGGACCGCGGAGTTTACGATTCACGAAGAAGAAACGTTTTCGGCTGGGTTCCACGTTTGCACTTCAAAGCGACGGCCAAAATCAAACGGCCCCCTTAAAAATGGCCGGCAGCAACGCGCGCTTGCAACGAGATGCGTCGCACCGCTTATCACGTCCGCAATTTGGAGAGTGCCCATCGGTGTGAAAAATGTGCGTGCGATGCGCGGCCTCACTTAAAACTTTCCCCCCGTGGCGTCGCTGATCAATGTGTCCGCGTCACCCGCGCACATACACACACACCACCATAATGTATTCGGTATTAGTTGCGGCTTGCCCTGCCCTGCCCTGGCGTGGTTCACAGCTGTGCGCATCGTATCAATCACGGCGTGCGGCACTTTCAACCCAAGTAAGTGTCTGCAGGAAGCGTGCAGATCGCCCAGGCTGGTGGCACGATCATAACGATACTACGACTCGATCTTGATTGGAAGCTTTCGTGACCCCAGGAATCCATACTCGTTGGTTCTTTTGGAAAAGTCACGTGGGTAGAAAATTATTAATAGACCGCGACGTTTCGATCGCAACACAGGCGAACGGCTTCAGGTGAGAGAGAGACAAAGCTACTGAAACAAGATCTTATGTAGGCCAAATACTTTTACTGTAATACACAACGACAACGTTGACAGCGCCCTGACATGGCAAGCCACGTTTGCAAGAGCACGCGCAGAAGGGCCGTTGCCCGAAACGTCGCCTGTTTTATATGTTAATCTATATTGTTTAAAGGGCCACGTAGTGTTGTTGACGAATCTGTTGAGGTTGTTGTTGATCTTAATTGTGCACCACTGGCAGAGCAGAAGCAGCAGCAGCAGCATCACCGCATGATAATGCCTCACCGCGGGGGGCATGCGCCTGCAAGTCGATTTATGCCACCTCTGGTTGTGTGTGTGCGGTTTTTTTTAGTGGGAAATACTTTTCAATTACATTTTTAATGAGTCCATAACCGTTACAATGAAGTATTTTTCGTGGTTGTTGTTTTTGTGTGTGTGTACGTATATCTACTGATCGTTGCGTGCTTATTATTAGTATATGTTTTAAATCGATGCTCAAATTAAACATTGAAAAAACACGACCGCTCCTGAAAGCATCACTCAAAGTGAAAACTGAAGACGACAAAAACCTTGCAACTTCGTGAGGGGATCGTGGCTATTTTAAATCACAGGAAAGCTGTCACACTTTTATTGGAGTTTTTTTTTTGTCAATGATGGAACATTTAAAAATTATCGTTTGTAAACAAACAAAAAACCGTTTGATTTTAATGGCCCGCATTGCTGTACGTGGATGCGCAGCTTAACTATTGCATGGTGTGTTGAACTTCTTTCGCACCGTACGTATAATGAGCATCAAAAGCAGCACGCATTTGTGTAAAAAAAATTACAGACTATGCAGACGAGGAAATACATTAAGGAAGGAAAGTATTTCACCTCATTTCAATCTAAATAAAGTAAATGTTGCACATGTTGATTTCGCAAGGAAATATTGTGAAACTATTCAAAGCCACTGGGTTAACAAATGAGTATTTGCTGTGAAATGCGAGGGCCTTCCCGTACAGCGAGAGCATCGCAATTACCCCTTCATTACCACCGCATTGCACGGAGGATATCCCCCACACAGCAACAGTTGCCCTCTCGTGTTCAAGCAGAATAAGCCTGCGAGGCAGATGTCTGCTGTTCGTGTTCAAGATGCAAGATCGACATTATCTGTGTGTGTGTGTTGGGGAGCGGTGGTGTAGCCATTAGAGCGCTGAGCTGCGAACCCGGCCCATCCCGGGTTCGATTCCCGCTCCTGGGCCTCCCCTAGGTCGACGCAGCCTCAAATGAGTACCTGGTGCGGTGTGTAAACATCGCCACGAGGGAGACAAAGGCGGCCGGGCGTAGTGCTGCCCACCCACCCCCTCGTGTGCCACAGTGCCGGACTTCATAGGTCCAACTCGCTAGCAGCACTTGCTCCGAACAGTCTGTTAAGGCTATACGGGGGATCTTTGTCTCTATTTGTGTGTGGAGCTCCTTTGGCACCGTACGTAGCCACACCGTGCTAATCCGAGGTGGGGAAACGACGGAGGCATTTCCCACGAATTAGCGATTGTACATAGACTTTTGTTCAACGTTCAAAGGCATACCTCTGTGTGAACACCGATCCATCTCAAAGCACGCGGTGCGTCCTCGACTTCCACTCTGAAATTAAGTTGGACATTGGAGCTCTTAAAGAGAAAGGGGGCAACTCCAAACCCAGTCACCAGCCTTGGGCCATCAACGGGCGGTAAATCAACACGGGAGGGAAACTCGTCACAATTGACACAAACGTCTCTTGGCATCCCCCTCAGAATGGATAGTCTGCAGCAGTGGTTCTTGACCTGGGCTGTACGCACCCCGTGGAGATGCCATATGCCCTTTCTGGGGGTACGAGACATGGCCAGATTTTGTTTTAGAAGGTAAATAATCGAAAGCACAAATTAAGCACGGGCCTGTAAGTACAGCTACTTTGTTTCATCAAACCTATGTATTTATTAAAATTATACATTTTTGCTACGATTGAGAACCAATGGGATGCAGGCTGCAGTAAAGGTTAAGAACCACTGGTCTACAGTATTAGCCAATCGTAAGAACCTAGCACCACAAGTGAAAATACTTGTTGTATCGACTATTCATTGCATTTTTTTTACTTAAGTACATTTACCGTTGTGCAACAATATGCACAGACAATAATGGTTAACGATATATCGGTGCAAAGTGGCATCCCTACAAAGGTCATTAAAATGAGAAATCGTTTTTCAGAGAAGCCAAAGATGTATTTCCTTCGGAGAGAAAAACTGGACCTTGCCCTGGGAATGTGGAATTTGTACCACACGCTCAGAAGCAGCACAACGACGTGGGTGCCGCCCCAGTGATCATCCAAGCAGGGAGACACTTTGACAACCGTGCAACGTTGTGTTTTGTTTTTCACTCCCTTGGATAAGTCCAGTTGTAGTTACAAAATGCGTACAATTTATAATAGTCTAAAGCCCCCATTTACGTTTGCAATGAAAAGCTGAGGGGCATTTCTTGAACAGGTTTAGTCACGGGAATACATCACGTTTTCTTGGCTGATATTCCATATGACCTGACAATTGTGGCTGAGAAATGGCAGCAGTGGGGTCATGATGGAGAGGCTGTCACGTAGTGCACGCGGTCTGTACATGCGTTTGGCATTTTTCTGGTTACATTTTCGAATGTTGGTGTAGTTACCACAACTACCAGCACACAATGCATTGGAAACTTCTAATTCATTTATATAGCCTCAAAATGTGGTTCGGGAGTACATGTTATATGATGTGTAGTACGCTGCATATTTAATTACTCTCACGTGCATGATTTAATTATGTTAAGCATACCAGCTGTTTAGATCCACCAACAGTAATGGCCATCACTTTAATCAGATGTGCAATGTTTGCCCATGTCATATTCTTTTGAGACAGTACTTCCAAAGGATGGAGTTTTGGTGTATCGGACGATTGAAGGAATCTTGCTTCTGGCAGTCGGATACATGTCATTGTTAAAAAACTAAAATTACATACGGCTGCCAAATTCCCTCTCCCTTTTACAAACTCCTGGAGATGAAGCCAAAGCCTTTTCAATCATTCACGGATGACGAAAACGCCAAAGTGCCTCCATGCCCAAACAAGTTTGTTTGCTGTGATGCTAATGTCCATTAGGCTGTGGTTAAAATCCAACGTTCACATAGCAAGGAACAGATTGTTCTGAGAGCGAGCTCTAGTGAGTACCACTGAGTGTAATGTCAGGCCAAGAGGGATCATGATCGGATTAGGCCCCGGCTGGTGCTTGATGAAATGATGTCCTCGTGATTTCGATTTAAAGCTTTCGTGACTGCAGGGATTCATCTCCTTGGTTCTTTAGGTAAAGTCACGTAGAAGGGAAGTAATAAAATAATAAAAATTCAACATAATATAATAATTCTCACGACGTTTCGGCCACAACGCAATCAACCGTCCTCAGGTGGATTATTTCCATTCTACGTGACTTTACCGAAAGAACCAAGAATATGTCCTCATGATTATACATATGATGACAATGGGTGATTAATCAAGCAGTACGCTCTGTGTATTTGGAGCACTGTGTGGACCAGGCGACCTGTGGAGCATGGTGATCAAACAACCCAGTAACCACCACGGCATGGTGAGGCCTTTTAGCAGTAGATTGACAGAGAGCTGTACGTTTATTTTCATCAATCTTTTGATTCTAATGAATAGTTAATGACGAACAAAATCATCTCGTGGGCGGGTGCTAGGTGGATTATCACATCACAGATTCGTGAGAGATGGCGGTGGCTTGGGGAGGCATTCATCCAGCAGTGGATTTAATATGGCTGGTGATGATGATGAATTTCACGTTTGTACATAGCTTCGTCTGGCTTGTACGTGTGTAGACAAATATTAGCAAATCTGCTTATCCTAACGTGCAGATGAAAAAATTGACAGCTAAAGAATGCAGTTCTCACGCTCACACGGTGATGCGTGTTTATGTGAGCACAGTCTGTGATTTGAATCAATTCCTCGATGCATCATTACATACCTAATTCATTTTATTGTACTTGCAGTTTCATGATTATGTTATCTTTATTTATTTTATTGTGACCACTAAAACAGATTGTTATTTATCTTAATAATTAGTGCATTAACAGGTTTGTGTGACCTTTTTAAGAACCATTTGATGCCCAGTACTCTGCAAACATACATCCGATATATAAATAATATAAAGATGACACTGAAAATTGTATTTCTATAAGCTCAACATTCACCGATCACGTGATGTAATCAATGCAACGTTATGTTTCACCACATTGCTTTTATGTAATATCATCCTGCTTTGCAAACTTGTAGAGAGTTCTATGTATGACTAAATATAACCTTAATTTGTTCCCGATGAAATTAATGAATCCATAATTGTCTGTGCATTAGTGTCCATTATACTGTGCATAAACCATATACTTCCAATAACTCTTGCCTACAAATCACTAATAGCATGATCACTCATTGATAAAAAAAAATTTGTCCTGCCAGAACTCCCAGCTCGTTGAAAAATCCCAATCCTAGGTGGGGATTAACTTTTTCCCATCATCCTTCCTGGACTGTATAAAATGAGTATCATTTTGTGGGAAGCCCATCAGTGCTGCTGTCCATTGGAGAGAGCGGCCTCCAACATGAACATGTGGAATTTTCCCCACTGCCTTGGGTTCAACAGAGATGAATCGCACTCAGTACTTCACGGAGCACTGAGACATATTTTGACAATCCGTAAAATGACATATTAAAAGAACATCTCATATGGCTTTCACTTATTTTACCCTTGATAATAATTTTATTTTATACAGCGTCATTCATGATAATAGCATCCCACGACGTTTATGTGTAGATCACAAAACCTTTTAGATGTAGATCACACTAATTTACAACGATGTTGGGATGACACATTTCATATCTGTGACATCATGATGTCTGTAACCATGCATTTTATCGATACAGTGGAATGTAATTTTAAAACCCGTTGCTGTTGTGTCTTTCAGTTTTAGTTAACTTGAGCAAGAGTTAGATGTTGTATTTAAGTTTGCATCTGGCCTGTCACTTTGAAGATCTGCCCCATCATTTTCTGAAGGTCAATTTAAAAAAAAACACAAGCACCACGTGTGTTTATATCGTGTACAATAAGTTGGGTGGTGTCAGATTGCATTATTACCACCGATTAGCTGCTCAAATAAAAGTGCTAATTACAATGAGCAAATTGAAAAATAACGGCCCTATTTAATAACGCTAATGAGCCAGGTAGCAGCAGCGCAGGCGTTAAGCGCTGGGGCATCGATTGTACCGGGTAGCAAGCGCAGCGTCGCGCTCTATTAAATGTCTTCTGGTAGTGAGAGAGACATCACATTTTCCCCAGACTTTCTTCTCAACCGTGCAAATAACATCCGAACCAATAGACATCGTTCGTTTGTGGATCGTTCAAGCCTTTATCAGTTCGATTTAGAAGTGTCTATTCTCTGTTTTTGTTTAGGAACTAGGGATGTTTTAAAGTCTTGGACTTGCTCGATATAATTGTAGACGATCATTTCTGTCATATCAGTAATTAGCAAGGTCGGCTACATACGGTGCGAAAGAAGTTCAACGCACATACGATATCCGATCATTATTAGTTTGGTTGTGCGCCTTGCTATCAACCACTGTGTTGTGGGCACCATGAGTAAGCGATGTGTCCTGAGTTTTATTTAGCGGCGACGGCTAACATCAGGGGCGCATGATTATATCTTCATCAAGCCGCACTGACCGGCATGATGAAGTATGGTCAAACAGCCTAGTAGAGGAAGCCTTCATCCGGTAGTGGAGTAACATAAATGTAATGTATTACTCCAATTAAAATTGACAGGAACAAACAAAAATTGTAAAAAGTGATACCTATTCATTTTTACAAATACGCAGGCTATATATATTTTAATATTCTTGGTTCTTTCGGTAAAGTCACGTAGAATGGAAATAATAAAATAATACAAAATATTAAACAATAAAATTCCCTTCTACGTGACTTTACCGAAAGAACCAAGAATATGAATCCCTGCAGTCACGAAAGCTTTAAATCAAATTTATATATTTTTATTACGATTTAAATACAGCAACTGCTTGTGAAACGTTTCCTTCGCTGTTCGCCTGTAGTCTTTGCCCAATTTTGTCTGCCCGTTCCCACGACCTTGCTGTTTTATCTCGTCTCAGAATCCCCACCAGTTCTTTTTGCTCCACAGTCCACACGTAACCTCACTTCGCATCCACTTTCTAACCACGGCTATACCCCCCCCCCCCCCCAAAAAAAAAAAGAACGTTCCTTCCCCAGTATTTTAAACTCTTCTTGTGCATTTACAGACCTTGAGATGTCACTTTTTTTTCCAAAACACATTCTTTCTATTGCCCGTTTTGTTGTTGTTAATATTTGTGTTGCTAGGCTTTTCATCATACCACAGTAATGCTACCCGCTTTGCTGCTCTGAGCGATCCGGCTGTCTTGAAAATTAAGCTCTTAACTCTTTCAACTTTCCTCCCATAATGCAGTCCCTGTCTTCTCCGCGCCCTTTATTTTCTCACACACTGCAACTGCTGTAATGCACAGTTCCCCCCCCCCACCCCCCGTTTTTCTCACGAAGGTCCTTGAATCAACGATATTCTTCTATCATTGTAAACATGCGCGGTCTCTAATCATACTTTGCGGCTGAGGTTCCACGTGGGTCACATTGCCAAAATTGCCGCTCTCGGTGTCAAAGATCTCCCTCTTGAAGCCTTTGATCTAAGGCCTCCCATTGGCACCGCCGCTCATAGAATTTCAGGGGAACATTTACAACAAGCATCGAGTGCATGTCTCCTCAACCCCAAATGTCGCCTCTTAAAGCCATCGACGCGATTTCGTTTTCAATTGTATCGCTTCACGTAGAGTGTACTTTGGTGCTGGAACTCCAATGCATTGATGTTGAAGAAGGCATTAGCATCGAAGATAAAAACATGATCCGGCTTATATAATCAAGTGAAATGTAAAATCGGCTCAATACTCAAACGAGTGATCATCAGCCCTTAGCCAGTGATGGAAAGGCCTCGTTCTCACGGTAAGGGACCACATTCTCCAGCATGGATTTCGCATAAATCGGTACCTATTTTATAATCCCCTAGAGAGACTATGGGCTCAATCAACTCTTGACTGGGATTTGAGCTCGTAACCATTTGATGAACTCAAATGCTTAAACCACAGTGTCCATCCAGCCATCGTATTATTATCATTATTAAGATTGGCCCAACTCTGCCCCTTCTAAGTATGGTCCCGAGGCGCCGATTGGGAACTTTCACGGATTTTCTTGACCCTCTCCAAACGCGTTGTACCGGTCTCGCGCCGTGCTGGGCTCGCGTTTTTGTCGCAATAACAAACATAAATATCGGCGACCACCTATGTAGACTCATCATCACCGTCCCCCGCGATGCTCAATGTTCTCTTTTTAATTCCGTTACCCCGTTGCGTTGTTGCTCTGAGCTCCCCGTATTTACCTCCAACGCCGTTTGTTTAATGCCGACGGCCCAATGGCGTATCGAGTGGATACTTACCAACAACATGTGCTAAACCATCGGGTATCTACCGTGCCTGGCTGTTAACGAGCCCCCTGGAGGTGTGAACACTGCAGACGTTGCGTGTTTAAACGAAGGCTGCTGCCTGATTAACATTAATCTGGGTGGCCAATGGGTCAATAGATACGTTTAATTTTGTTGTTGGAAATGCCTCAAATAGAGCGCGATTACTTTTTACGTGTAGATATAGAATGTGGGATAATATCCTTCGCTGCACGAGGTGCTCTCATTTTTGAACGCTTAAATGTTTTCACGTCTTACCATTGAAGCGTCGTGGTCAATTGCCGAACATAATTATCAGGATATGGCACTGTAAAGCGATGTTATATTTGTTTAGGCCAAAAGACCTCAGCATGCAGAGGTGCCTGCTAAATAAATGCAGTTCATCAACAGCACTGCCGCTCTATTACTTTATGAATGGAGGATGCGATGACCCACGCTCGGCAATGCACGCACGGCTTGTGGGCCATGGACGCATGCACGAGAAACACTGCAAGTCGACGGCCAATGCATTCAAACCCAAGGTGTGAATTCACGGCAAATGCCAATTTACCGTGGCAATGCCATCCAGGAAGCCACTGGAGCTATTAGAAAGACTCTGGAGCTATGCACTATTTGATCGAAATTGGAAAAGAAAATATTTATTTAGAACTACTTTTTGTGCTTAGTTTGTTGCCTTCCCCCACCCCCGCACCTCCAATTAGCACGGTTGGCTACGTACGGTGCGAAAGAAGTTCAACATAAATTTTGATTTAAAGCTTTCATAACTGCAGGGATTCATATTCTTGGTTATTTCGGTAAAGTCACGTAGAAGGGAAATAATAAAATAATAAAAATATAGAACAATGTAAATAAATAATAATAATTTAATTTGTTTTATATTTATATAATTTTATTAATAAAATGTTTTTTATATTTATATTATTTTATTATTTCCCTTCTACGTGACTTTACCGAAAGAACCAAGAATAAGTTCAACATGCACACATACCTGCAGGGCACAGCATTGTACAACATGGAAGGACGAGTGATGGGTGCAATACCATTTTGTAAATTGCGTTGAACTTTAATTTGCTATGCGGTAAGTTCTCACTGTACGCCAGAGGTGTGGACTCGAGTCATGTGACTTGGACTCGAGTCAGACTCGAGTCATGAATTTGATGACTTGCGACTCGACTTGGACTTGCATAACAATGACTTTGTCCCACCTATGAGATGTGGACTCGAGTCATGTGACTTGGACTCGAGTCAGACTCGAGTCATGAATTTGATGACTTGCGACTCGACTTGGACTTGCATAACAATGACTTTGTCCCACCTCTGCTGTACGCGTGCTCACACTACGAGTTGCCGCCATGACGCGGTTCTTCTACGAGGAACACTTTACGCACAATGCAGAATAAGCCCGTTATAGCGCAGTTGCTGAGCGGTCAATGAGGAACTACTTTCTTGAGCTGTGCGGCTGAGCGGTGTGATACGGTACGCGGAATGATACATCACTTAAGGTCTTTGTTCCACAATGGGATGACTATAGGCTGATTTTGAAGTGCAAATGTGATTCAAATTTGCATTGTGGATTACACTGGTCAACACACTTTTTCTGGCATAAGGTATTCCAACGTTTTTAATGTAATTCTGGGGTGCTGATTCCAAATCTGGCATCAGTTTCTGTCTATCACATCAGGTTTTCAAGATATCAAATATTGCATTTTCAATAAAAACTGCAGAAGAAAAATATTAAATAAATGTGGATATCTACATAAAATTATATTATAAACACACTATCATAAAAATACAGCACCGTAATTTAATACTAAAGCAGTCACTGACTCGCAACAACTTGCAATCATAAGTGAGAGAGTTAATTTCGGATAAAATCAATGAAAATAGGGTATGCCGATAGCATAAAAATGAGATGTGATAGAGCAAATTTGAAATCAGATTTGGAATCAGCAGCCTAAAATCAGTCTAAAACAGCTGCAAGAGTCCAGGCCAGAATTTTTTTTTCTTTGTTGACCAGTGTTATCTATTTATAAACCGTAATCTATATGCAGTGATTTCTCACTTAACGCGTTTTCGCTTAATGCAGCACTTTTCAGGAACGCGTCCACCGCATTTAACCAGCAATTTTTGTGTTTACTTTCAAGCGACAATTACTTTTCCGTAGTCCGCGACGTTTTCTTTATGCGCACTTGAGTTGCAATGCGCACATGCATGATGCACCACTCTGGCAGTGGCACCTTCGGCTGTGATAGCCAACGTGAAGCGACCTTCACTGGAGAGTATATTTAGTATATTGATGACACTGATGTAGTTTATATTTTAGTTTTTTACGTGGTGGTTTGGCTGCTGCAGCGCCTTACTATTAAAATTCCTTCCCTTTATTACTGCTTACCCTACCTCCTCCCTTTGTTGCTGCTAATCCTACATAATGCACGGGCATAATATAAATTTGAGACCCCCCTCCTCTCCTACGCATTCCACAAGTAGTGACTAATCCCATATCTGCATTTTCCATAAATATGCTAAATTCCTCTGTTGATATGCAAATTCCTTTGTCAAGGCGCCCTTCCTCCCCTAACCCAGCTTAAATATACGCTGCCAAGCTTGGTGGTGCCCATTCAGACGCCGTCTTTCCGACAGACCTGTTTTTCACCTGAGGACGGCTGCTTGCGTTGTGGCCGAAACGTCGTGAGAATTTTATTTTATTATGTTTTATTTTTATTACTTTATTATTTCCCTTCTACGTGATGACTTTACCGAAAGAACCAAGAAGATGAATTCCCGCAGTCCCGAAAGCTTTAAATCGAAAATTTACTGACGTTAGATTGCCAAGCAGGGATCGGGCCCATCAGCAAGCTTTGGGAGAGCACTCGAACCAAGGCATCCGGAGGAAAAAGATAAAATCAATTCAACGTGTAAGCACTGTCACTGCTCAGTCTCAAAATGCTCACTCCACTGCATTCAAATATCTTCGCGGGCGGCGACTGCTAGTTTACTAAACTATAATGAACTTTTAATTTGTGTTACTTGATTCTACAATGGTGTCAGATTTTGCTTAGACATGATGTGCAGGCTTCACTCCATTAAGTTCACTTAGATTCAAGAGTGTGTCCAGATATCATAGTATTTGCATTCTGTCACACACCTACACAACACTAACGGAAACAGTTTAGCAAAGCAATTATGTGCTGATATTGAAGCCATATGCTTACATGGACATTTCAAACACTATGCTCTGAAAAATATTGTTTTAATTTGAAACAAATGTTATCGTTATGAGACCTATTTTGAAGTCCCTTATGTTTGTTTTCGTTCACTCCAACCTGTATTCTTTATTTGGATGTTTTTAAAACTTCTGTATTAGATCGTTAATTATTTAGCCATTGCGCGCCCATACCAATATCATATTTTGCATTATTAGATAGAGGAACTAACTAAGGAGAAGTTGTTATTTTTATTGTTGTTGTTAAATACCTGTGGACATTTTTTTTCTTTATCTGAGATTTTGCTCGTAACACAGCGGTCTACTTTTCCAAATGGACAGACACTCAGATTGCCAGCTTACAAACAAAACGTACAATATACGTATGGTGTAGCATTTCAGAAAGATAAAAGCTAAATATTGGTCGGATGTCGCGTGTTATGCAATGACTACGATCGGCGAACGCTGCCAAGTGCACAGGCTCTTGACATTTTCAGAAACCATAAAAGGATGCCAGGATCTGCCAAGGGGCTGATGCATTGTTTATCCCTTCCCAGGTAACCTGCCGTAAATATATCACCACCGGGAGAGCTTCGCCATGCGAGAGTGACCTGGGAAGAGAGTGAACTCACTGGGGCAGACTGAGCTGCGGCAGAGACGGGCATTTAACTTGACAGTCGCATATCATGGCTTCAAACATTTGGCAAATTGTTCAAGGAAAAGGGGAAAATGTGTTACATGTACATTGCTATAATATGAAATTAAGAATTATATTTTGTACGTATACAATTGGCGAAATGGTGAATTATAAAGTATGTTTAGACGATATAATCGTAGGGAGTTGAGTGGTGGTGCAGTGGTTTACGCTTTATGCTCTGAAACTTGGAGGCTGAGTTCAATTCCTGGCCATGGAAACATCAGTTGTGGTAACTGAACTAATTCTGGGCACCCCCTCCTCTGCACCAACCTGCACTGCTCTAACCTAGTGAAATATGACCGTAACATTGATCAATATATATATACCTTGGTTAGGCCGAGTAAGGATCATTCTTACATAGCCTAACTTAAACATCAATTGCACTGGTCAACACACTTTTTCTGGCATAAAGTATTCCAACGGTTTTAATGTAATTTTGAGGTGCTGATTCCAAATGTGGCATCAGTTTTTGTCTATCACATCAGGTTTTTGAGATATCAGATATTGCATTTTAAAAAAAAACTGCAGAAGAAAAATATTAAATAAATGTGGATATCTACATGAAATGATATTATAAACACACTATCCTACAAATACAGCACCATATTTTAACACTAAAGCAGTCACTGACTCGCAACAACTTGCAATCATAAGTGACAGAGTTAATTTCGGGTAAAATCAATGAAAATGGTGTATGCCTATAGGATAAAAATGAGATGTGATAGAGCAAATCTGAGATCAGATTTGGAATCAGCACTCTGAAATTAGTCTAAAACAGCTGCAAAAGTCCAGGCCAGAAAACAATCGTTTTTTTTGCTGACCAGTGTTATGAACCATGATATTGGCTGCAAAAAAGCTTTGCGTAAAGTTTGTGGAAAACGGCGAGACAACCTCCGTGACCGACAGCAGTGAATTGACAGAGGTCAAAAGAAAAATCATTTCTGCAGCCCAAATAAATTTTAGTTTCATAATACCGTACTCATTCCAAATCAGTCGATGGAAGATTGCATAGCCAATTCGCTACAACATCTCTTCGTTGAGAGACATTGGTACTCATGTTACCTTGACAATATACGACGGTTGTGAGTATGATGTATGTATAAGGAACTTCTTTGGCACCATACGTAGCCGAACTTGCTTAACGGAGGTGCGGGTGAAGGACGACAAAATAAACAGAACACGCAGTTCTGAAGAAATTAGTTCTCAATTCAAATACAGTGGTGGAGTGTAAAATGTAGTGTATAGTTTGTAGTGTTTAATAGTGTAGTATATAGTATAGTGTTCAGTAGTGTGTGTGTTGATGTATGTTGAATTTCTTTGGCATCGTACATAGCCGAACGTTCTAATCGGAGGTGAGGGGGAAGGACAAAAAACTAAACACACAACAAGCAGTTCTAAAGAAATTAGTTTCCAATCTAGATTTTGAAAGCGCTATAGCTCCAGTGGCTTCCTAATATCGGAAGAAAGAGCGTTCCAGACGGCCGCAGAAACGCGTCTGAAAGCGCGCGACGCGGCAACCGTGTTTGTTTGATGGCCAGCCATGGAGATGGAGTGAAGAGATTCGTTAATGTGCCGGATCGAGGTGGATTGTGGCATCACGGAACCGGGTGAGATCGCAATGGTGTGCAGACGCCTTCATCCAGCAGTGGAGAGACACTTGCTGTATACATAGTATTGATACTCCTAACAGTTCAAATGAAGACAATTGGACATGGTGTGATCAGCCAATAAGAAAGCGAGCTGTTTAGATCGTATGACATGCCGATTACAGCAACGACCCGCAAGGTATGGGGAGGGCCTTCATCCAGCAGTGGCATAATAAAAACGACCAATACACATGGTACGTGGGACCAATCAATGTATGTCCAACGTTCGTCCAATGGTTGCAACCCAAATGCCCACGTTGCATGCTTACTGGGTGGTTGTACATGTACACATTTACGGACCTCCAGTTAGCGCGGTTGGCTACGTACGTACGGTGCAAAAGAAGTTCAACATACAAATATACATTCACTTGCTGTGCACGTCAGTTCAAGAGAGCCAACGTGATATTATTCGTATTATTATTCTTGAAGTAAAAATTAGATCCATACTGAACCGATCGCGTAGCCCACCAATAAAGTACCATGCACATTTCGCTTTCAGTTCCCGATCGCTCATTGGCTGAGGTGTAGAAACAGGTCGAGAAGAAAGGAGCCGCTCCGCTCGGAAGACTCCACTTGCCAAATGCGATCCGCTTCTCGTGAAGCCTCAAATGGAGCTTCGTGGCCCACTGGCCCTGAACGATCATCGTCAGAATAATAAAACTAAAACTTTTGCAAACAAAACTTTCTTTTTTTACTAGGTAAGGCCCACTGAGCTATTTAGATCTTTTTTACAAGAGCGACCTGGCCACAAATGACATCTCAACGAAGTGGCTTGTCACGTGGAAATGTATAGCGGCAGTCAAATAAGTTTGAACGCGTGATGTTGATTCTAAATGTGGAGGGGAAAAAACTGAAGACCCGGAGAAAAATCCACGCGATTAGGAGAAGAGAGACACGCAAACTCCAAAAATGCAGGTGTCAATGTGGGAATCGAACCCACGACCTCCTGCATACCAGGCGAGGTAGTTAACATCTCGCCACCATGCGATATAAAAGTCGCCGCAGTGAAGCCGCTGCGTCTTTTTGCCGATTCTCTAAAGATAACAAACCCAATAAAAGCAAGTCCCCACGGGTGTGGAGTCGACAATCCAATACAGCATTCGTGTAAAGCAGAATTACATTTGTCCACCTTGTACTCTTCAATTAGCCTCACAAGTTCTCCAAAGAAGTTTTCTACTCGGTGGAAAGGAGCGGACACAATCCGTTTTGATCTCGGCATTGATCAACCGCCGTGCAAGATGGTACGGCCGCACGTGCTCACGCGTGATTGCTTTCCCGATCTAAATTATCCCGTGATCAGATTCCTGATGTAAAAGAATGTGAACACTAATGAAAGCGAGCCGTAGCGTCTTTAAGGTGTGATTACTTTTACCATCAATATTTTAAAGCAATTGTAACTCTGTCTCTCTGCCTCTCTCTCTCTCCGCTAAACCTCGCTGCGACCACAAACACCGTGGCTGCGCATTTATCGGAATACCTGAATAATATATGAAGCAGTTTTTTTTCATCACAGATAAAAGTAGTTGAGGCGTTAGGTAACAAGCCGCCGTGAGATACTATGCCTATGAATGTTTAGTGTGATACATAACTTCAGAGAAGGCAATGAATTGTGCCAGATGTAGTATTTATTGCATATTTGAAATGCTAATAGCATTTCAGGGGTTTTTTTTCCAGGTTTAAACTGAACATACTTTACCTGAGATGAAAACTATACACTTTATTGCATATAAGCAATTTAATCTGGAAATACTGTGCAATCGTTCACGACATATATTTTATCGTACTTTCTCACTTTATTGCGCCTATGGCGAGACAGCGATGCTTCATGTGAGAGTACGGCATGATAAGCCTCATCGTCGGACGGCAGTCCACCCAACGCGTTCTGCACGAACCTCTCGTCGTGAGTCGAATGCGCCACGAACCGTCATTAGGATTTAGTTTTGAATGCGCTCCTCATGTGGAATTCATTTTTCCAGGAACATCCATTTGCGTTATCGGTATCAGCGTGTCAGCCTTGCGCGTGAGTGCCAGGCCCATCGCTTAAGTGGTAAACCATTATATTCGTCCCGAACAAAAGTTCCCGTCGCTTGGCAGTCATCAGACAAGCAATACGCACGAATTCATACGTTAATATATCTAGTTGCTGTTATGACTGTGCAGTGACAGCGTTGATTTATCCAGGTCCTCCGGTATTTCCCTCCACATTTAGAAAACATGCGTTTCGATTATTTGGCTGCTATAAATGTCCACATGATAAGACACTTCGTTGAGCTATCATTTGTGGCCAGGTCGCTTCGGAAAAAGAATCAATAGCTCGGTGGGTTTTTACCTGATGAAATACAAATTGTTTCGGTAAATTACATGTATGTATTCGTAGTTACATGCTTACTCATTCACTCGAGCATATAAACATTTGTTTTGCGTCACCACACATATGTTATGATACTCAAACATACGAATTCGTGTTAACTATTCAATTACATGTCGTACATATTGTACAAAACATTTCACAGTTCTGGTACATGTTCGACAAGATCTGAGCACGTATTGTTTGAGTAGGTACGGCGTTCTGCTAAGGATAGGTGAACGTTATCTATTATTAGTGGACACTCTTAATAGAGCGCGGGGAGTGTCTGTAGTCAAAACTGCAGTATCTATTTCATAATTGCTCGAATTGTTACGTCTGAATAACACGTTCTAGAGCACTGCAGCTCATATGGTGTATACTCTACGTTTTGGCTCTGCACTGTAATTGACAATAATTGCAAAACGTTTGACTAAAGGCCAGCCCAATTGTATTAAAACACTCTGCTGATCTGGATCCAATTTATTAGTGTTCACGTCAAATCATTTGTTATAAAACTTGACTGAAATATGTGTAATAACTATGAGAGCCCTGCATACAAACATCTGTGATGTACATTATGATAATTATAATGTTGGCAGTGACTTCACACGCAATGAAAAACTTGCCAACGGTACCAATTCAAATGGTCGGGTGCCAATATTTTAACCTCTTTACCGCACACTGATACTCAAAGATAATTACACCAATTTATTTTGAGAGAAAAAAATGTAACTTAAAAAAAACGTTGATGCAGTTTTACGTCGCGACTTGGAATTATGAGAAGAGTAATTTCAATTCAGCAACCTGCCACTGAATGGCACCTCCGATTCGCACGAATGGCTACGTACGATCCGAACAGAAGATCAACATGCATACGTACAACTGGGTTTCGTTGAAAAGTGAGAAACATAATGGTTACTTTTCGATTTAAAGCTTTCGTGACTGCAGGGATTCATCTTCTTGGTTCTTTCGTTAAAGTCACGTAGAAGGGAAATAATAAAAGAATAAAAATAAAACATCATAAAATAATTCTCACGACGTTTCGGCCACAACGCAAGCAGCCGTCCTCAGGTGAAGAACATGTCTGTCGGGAAGACAGCGTCTGAATGAAACGTCGTGAGAATTATTTTATTATGTTTTATTTTTATTATTTCCCCTCTACGTGACTTTACCGAAACAACCACGAAGATAATGGTTACTGGGCACCACATAAAGAGGCTTCCAGCCTCCCCCCCCCCTGTGTTATTGGTTCTTCATACGTGATTAGGCCACTCAGGAGCTTGCTGCGGCCTCAGGGTTGAGGGAAACAGTGGCGCAATGAGCCTTGCTCTTTATAAAAGAGGGGTGGTGGTTGGCAAGCATCAGGAGCCCAGACACCGGGTACGGAGAGACAATCTGTTGAGCCGCTCGTGCGGTGTTTTGTTAAGAATCCGTAATAAATGTGAAAACAAGGACAATTAAATGCAATGTGTTAAACATTATAATTGCAACACACGATGCAACGATGCCTTGAATAGTTTAACACGTAAGAAATAAAGCGCTTGAATAACTTACACCGTAATACTGCAGTTGTTAAGGTTCCTTAAAACAAAAACACACACACAATCTTCTTGGTTCTTTCGGTAAAGTCACGTAGAAGGGAAATAATAAAATAATTAAAATAAAACATAATAAAATATTTATGTTTTATGTCACGTAGAAGGGAAATAATAAAATAATATTTTTTTTACATATTTAAATAATCATGTTTTATTTATTTTATTTTATTATTTCCATTCTACGTGACTTTACCGAAAAAACCAAGAAGATGAATCCCTGCAGTCACGAAAGCTTTAAATCGAAATTTCTTAAGGTTCCTTAAAAAAAAACACACACAATGTTCAACCGTGGTCCATGTCGAAAAGTGTTCGTGCGGCGCTTGCAGGTGGAGCGCTGCATTCACCCTGACGACGTGCGCACGGCGCCTGTGCCCTCAGATATGCCTGGAGATGGAGAGGTACCTGCAGAGTGAGCCGAGCAGCTGCCGCCCGTCCGAGCCGAGCACGGAGGTCCACGAAAGGCAGCCGGAAGCTGAGACGCCGCGTGATCGCCGGTGCGCGTCCAGGGAGCCCGTGGAAGCCGCGCCTGGACCACCCGCTGAAGAGGAGAAAAGGACAGAGGCCCATGACGTCGTCTCGCCAAGCCAGGCAGGATTTGAGAGCGACTCGCCGGGACCGGTGGACGCAATGGACACGGCCGCCGCCGGCGCACTTTGGGATTGTTTGGCCGACGTTTCGGACTGCAGCATGAGTGACGATCTGGAGTTCCCGATGCCGATCACCATCCTTGCTCTGCCGGGCAAGAGCCAGGACACGGAGGTCCCGACGGCGGAGGTGAACGCGTCGACCAGCCTCATCACGCCCCCGTCGTCCCCCAAACTGGAGCGCTGCGGTCTGTCCGCGCCGACCGTCTCGCCGTGCGCCACCGGGAAGCAGCAGGAGTCGCTCGTGCCGGCTGAGAGGGGCGTCAAAGAGGGCTGGGCCCCGCGGAGGCTGCGCAAGTTCGGGGGCGATGGGAGCGGCGATGTGATGCAGGACAGCAAGAAGAGGATTCACCGCTGTCTGTTCAGCGGATGCCGCAAGATTTACACGAAGAGCTCGCACCTCAAGGCGCACCTCCGCACGCACACAGGTGGGCGTCCTGTGCGTGTTGCGTCCTCGCCGTCGGCTTGGTGGCCGCGTTCTCTGTTGCTCGCTGTGCCCATGTCTGGCACCCGAGACGATAGTCGGTGTCATCTGCATAGTTGGATTTCGAGCTGTGGTATTTTTACGACTTCATACCGTGTCAGCCCACACAGTTTATACTCCGTTTTCTTGAAGAGGGAAATTGAGTTTTCAGGTCCATACGGCGTGCAGCCGTTTCAATACGGGCAATTTTTTGTTATATTTTTTTGTGTGTTTCTCCCTTGTGATGGAACTTTGTAGGATAAACGTTGAGATTTATAAGGGCACGGGGTGACCAATAAGGTCTGAATTGGTCTGTAATAAGGTAGGGCACTGATAAGGGGTTGACAGGTATGTAACTTAAAACAAATATAGCAATTTAATATTGTGAAGCTGGAAAGATTTACGAATCTATGCGTCGGCCAGTGGGCTTAATACTTTGCGAACTCCGTAAACCGTTCCCGGCATGCATGATGTGAAATCTCTGCATTTGGACATCGCATTTGCAACAGGCATGCTTGAGGAGGAAGGGCCATCTTGGCCTGAGACACGATGGGGCACTCCGGTAGTTGTTTTGGCAAGAAAAGGAGGAAGCATTACCCAGCGAGTGAAGAGACGCATTATCCTTTGCACTTAACAAAGTAGCGTATTTAATATGCATGCACCCCCTTCATGCATTACCTTAACATTGGCGAAGTTGTATTCAAGAGACACCAAAATCGGACCTCAATATTGCTACTGATCAACACGTTCAGCAGAACACTGTCGGATGGCAGCCTACCCACATGTGTGGGTCGTGACGGTGAGATGTCAACTACCTCGCCTGGAATACAGAAGGTTGTGGGTTCGATCCCGATCCCGACCCTGACGCCTGTATATTTGGAGTTTGCGTGTCTCTCTCCCCGTGGCCTTGTGGATTATTCTCCGGGTCCTCTGTTATTTCCCTCCACATTTATAAGCACGCGTTTAGACTTTAGAGTATTTTGCTGCTATAAAGTTCCGCATGATAAGCCACTTCGTTGAGCAATCGATTTGTGATAGCCAGGTCACTTCTGAAAAATATAGTGGTAAGTTAAAAAGTTTCGTTTCGTTTTAGCGCTATACTTCACCACGCTGGTCAGTGCGAGGTGGTCAAAAGGCAGAGAGCAAAGATGCACGCGTGAGCTGACAAGCACAGGACAACAATGGATTGCTACCGCACTGCCACCTGCGTGTGTTCTTTGATGCACTTAGTTTAAATGCGAATCTGTGTTCTTCAGCCCGGCGTAGATAAGGCCTGATGGCACCAAAGGCGCGGCGGTGTTAATCGACCCCAGCAGGGGCAGGTTCGCTTCAACGGGAAGGAGTGCATCCCCTCAGATTCCCCAGTGCCCGTTAACACCCCCCGCAACATTCCCTACACGTGATCACTCTGCTGTGCACACCCCCCCCCCCCCCCCGTCGCAGGGAACTTAATTTGACAGCTACAAGCAAAACAGCGATTGCAACACACTAACCTTAACCTTGAGTGTGTGAAATGCTGATGTCCACCAGCACATAACTCCCAAATGTCCTTGTTAGACGCGTATTAGCATAAATATATGGCGAGTTATTTGTGCTGCTCGAGCAAACCCGAGCCGGGGGGGGGGCTGGGGGTGGGGGGGGGGGATGCCACCCCCTTGGGACCCCGCTGGTTACACCTGCACGGAATTGGGACCCCGCACTGCTGCCCTGTCACGCACAACACTTGAGCGGACGAATGCCGTGAGGGCCCTGCATATATATATGTCAGATGGGGAACTTCAAATGCATTGCCTCGTTGTTAGTGGTGCATGTGGGAGGGTTTCTGCCTGCCGTCTGGCCCACGTGTGTACGTTGCTGAAACTTTGAGTGGCTGAAGGGGCCCTTCTGCTCCTAGAGGGAGCTCTAGTGGGTGCTTTGGTTAACTCTTACATGGCAGATAAAACCGAGTTAGTACGCTTGCTTACCCAAGAAAGCCTCTCGAAGCCTCGTGACTCGTTTCGAGGAGGGTCCTGGTAAGTTTTTGCAGATTCCCATCGAGTAATTTGCAAGCGATTTTTTTTATTTGGCAAATTCGGCCCATGACGTCGGCACACAAAGGCGGCACACCAGGGCCTACTCCTGCGAATGATGTCGATGGATCTTTACCGTCCACAGCCAGGCAGACAGCAACGTATTTCGTTTTTGGGGGGTTAATGCGCGCGCCGCAGTATTGACCAGGGCGGACGCTGTAATTCGAACCGCGAACCTCTGCAAGAAGCAGGCGAACGAGCTACCGCTAGGGCCACGTGAATCATCTTGGAAGAGTTGGGCGGAGCTGCACTTTACACATTGCCACTGCTGTGAGCTGGGGTTAGAAGCAGAGACATCTCTTGGCAAGTCCGGGAGATCGCCCCGGGCCCCGCGCTTTGGGGGGGGGGTAGTTAGGAAGGCGTAGGGGGGCCGGCACGGTGGGATTTACCCCGTGCCCCCCTATGTAGGGGTAAGAGATTTGAGAAACTTGGCCAAATTGTTTCAAATGCCGCGCCGGGAGATGGACTCCAATCACGTGCTGCTCAACCAGCACACCGCCAGGGGACAGCTCCCAGCAATTATCGGTTAAAAAGGTAAACACGTTATGTGTGCTGTTACACACATCTACATGTGTGGCAAACTTGTGCAGTTTATATCGGAGGTTTTCAAACGGTGACCATTTTAACAACCCTAATACACTTAATCAGGTACTAATTTAAGGCTGAGTTGCAGGCCCAGAACATTTCTGGCTGGGACTCGAGCCAGGCCATACTTTACACACACAAAAGACAAAGATGCCCCTCATAGCCTTAACATACGTTTGGAGCAAGTGCCATTAGCAGGCATCTATGAAGAAGGCCAACACGCCGCAACGAGGGGCTTGGTGACCAGCACCACGCCGGACCGCCTTTGTCTCCCCAGTGCTGATGTCTGCGCACTGCGCCAGGTACTCGTTTGAGGCTGAGTCGACCTAGGGGAGGCCCAGTAAACATCACTGTAAGTGCAGTTAATTGGGAAGCAGTGACATAGTGTAATAGCACGATGATGAACCAGGTGACCTGTGCGCAATTGCCACCACATTTGCTACCATCAGTGGCATCTTGTGTGTGAACCAGTCGTGGGCATCCCCTATGTTGACTCGGCCTTAAATGAGGACTCAGTGCAGTGGTATGAACATCAGCAACGGTGCCCATCTGCAATCCAACACTTTGAAGGCAAGGGTTGGTGGATCACGTTTAAATTGGTGAAAATGCCAAAACCCGATGTGTTGCGAGATGGCACCGACTAGCGAGTTGGTTCACAGACCTTTCACAGGGAGATGTGTGCACTTTGTATGTAAGATCACAACAGCGGCCATTCAAATATAAATAATTGCGTCTTATCATGATAGATGTGGAATATCGGTTGATTCCCGCTCACGGCCAACACCAGTGACGATTATCTGAACCGGTCCTGGGCCTCCCCTCGGTCGACTTAGCCTTAAACGAGCACCTGGTGCAGTGCGTAAAAACATCGCCACTGGGGAGACAAAGGCGGCTGGGCGTGGTGCTGGCCACCCACTCCCTCGTGTGACGTTACGCCTTCATAGGTGATACTCGCTAACAGCACTTGCCCCAACAGTCGGTTAAGGCTTTACTGGGGATCTTTGTCTGGTATGTCCGTGTCTATCTGCCTATAGGCACGTGTGTATTTCCTAATATGTCCGGCCAGCAATGAAGAGTAAAAAAAAGAGAGAGAGAGAAAGAGAGATATTAGAGGGACTGGAGAAGGAAGAGAGAGAGGAGAGATGAGAGAGAGAGAGTGGTGGCAGATGCTCGCGTTGCGGCGGGCACGGCTCTGCCCGCTCTGCCCTCGGTCCGTTGACCAATCACAGAGCTCCTCGCGAATCTTCCTCGCGCCGTCTGGGGGTATCGTCAAGTCTATTTATTAAAATGTTCCATCGTGTTATTACAATTATCATTTTTTGTTTCGTATGTAACAGGAATAACACCCGTGTTTGAAAAACGTACTCAGCCGTGGTGGTGCTAGTGGTGGTGATGGGTTTTTTTATATTAAATTAAGCTTCCGAGAAAAAAAAAGAGTAGACCAGAATACCCTCCAGCTTCCTCGAGTGGAATTCTTTCCAACAGCAGCGGTGTGAGCTATGGAATGCAGGGGGGCTGCGCCCTAAACCACCTTAGTTGAACCCACACGCGCCACTGTACAGCGTGGTCTAGATGTGTTGTGACCCCCCCCCCCACACACTAATTTAATTCTACAAAACGTACTTTTTTTTTTCAAGTAAGGATTATTTAAACAGAAATGAATATGAAACGGGAAAAAATGTTCGGGGTCAATTCAAGACCCTTCTGAAGAAATAATTTATAGTCAACGATGCACTCATGAATAATAGCAACTTCACCGATATAATTTTCATCATCACCAGCATCCCACTTTTGTTGGCGACTCGCTGCACAAACGTTGTGCGCGTTATAAATCAACCTTATTAACATCACTGTTATTATTGTCTCTATCCTCATCAGCTTCATCACCATCAACTTCATCTTGAGAGACAGCGTGTGTCCGTGTGCGTCCATTTCGTGGCATCTGACCCTATTCCCGGAGCTATAAGCCAGTAAACATGGAAAGTTGGGCCAACATTGGTCCAACAGTTCCAATCACACGTCAACTTTGGCTCAACGTTGCATATTTAATGCGGAGATGCAATAGGCTCGTGATTAAAAGTCACCAACAATGGCAGGGTCAAAAACCCCGACGCGTTTTACAGATGGGCTCCCGTGCCTGTTCAGTGTTTCCTCAAAGGCTGTGCCCTTCAACGTTGATTGATGCGATGCTTCAATTACCTGATTCTGCCCTAACTCCACCCTGAGCCCGTCCACTTTGAGCCTTTTCATGATTGCAGAATGAGGGGCAGCGGAGAGCGATTTCCTACAATTGGGGAACTTGGCCTGACCGGAATGGCGTGATTAAGATGCAGTTCGAGTAATGTATTGATCTGTTTGTTATTTAATGTTCGACGCTCGCTACATGATTTCCCGTGATCCCCCCCCTCACTCGACCTGACACAGCTGTCACTGAAGGTGACACTGTGGAGATGAAGCAATGAGATCTGCTCCTGTACAAGGGCGAGATGGATTGTGACATCGCAAGGCTGTGAGAGATGGTAGCAATAATGGGGGGGGGGTCCTTCATCCAGCAGTGGAAAGGGCATGACTGATGATGATAGATGACTGACCACAGTTCTCTTTTTCGAGTACACGTGTGTTTTTTTTTATTAAACTCTTTCAATTGCTTATATTTGAGTATGATGCACTATGGTTTAACTAATACATCACAATTGGGTTAACAAAATGACGTGAATCATAATAATGTATTTAATCTGGATAAATACGATTAGCTATACAGCTCTTTTTCACAGATGTCCAGTAGGGGTGGGTCAGAAAGTCACTTTAAGCAAATAAAATGGCTTAAAACATTTGCGCTCTGATCGAAAAGTCGAATAACATTTTACAGCATTCTGTAAATCCTCTTATCTGCTTTGATATGGCGTTCCTTGGCATGGATCCTATTACATGCGTCTTCCCACAGTTTCCAAATAAACCGACGGTAAGGCGTGGGAAAACGCAGATAATACGATTAATTTACCACCACTTCGGGTACTCCACCTAACCCGTGCAGGAGGCTAAAATTATAGGAGCAATGAGTTTCTTCCAGCAGACCAATTTCGCATAATTTCGTGTCAGATCAACTACAGCACTCATCATCCCTCCATCATCAACATCATCATCAATCCTTCATCATCACCAACACCATCATCTTCAACCCCACGTAACACACGGGTATTCCCCTGTATTTTCAATGAGTGCCTTGCTGCAGATAAAAAAAAATGTTCGTGATATTTCTAGGGAAATTATTGTCATGTCCTTTTATCCATATGATGGAGAATGCAGCCTGGGGCTCTAATAAAACAGTGCATGGATATGAAATTAGGTGCGCATATCATAGGATGTGTAGCTTCCAGGGAAATCGGATGAGGAGTTGTAATATACTGTACCTTGATTTTATGTATGTTTATTTATGTATGGTTGCACATTCGTTTGAGTGATGAGGGATCTATTTAATCTTAGGACAATCCTCAGTCGTGTGGGCTAGCGTGCGCAATAATGCTCAGTACAGTGGCTGGATTCTCCCGAGCTCAGAGAGGAAGTGAAATGGTCAGCATTGTAAAATATTCTGTTTCAGAGTTAATGTGTTGTGTGGCACAGCGGATGAAATATTAGATAATACACTTATTACTTGCTGACTCAATACCGCGCGGGGAAAAAGCCCGCGTCTCGGCCCATTGTAAAATGATCTGTAAAGACTGCGTAGCGAGTGCAACTGTTGTGAGCAAAATTGCTTCTGCCATTCTTTTGATTGTCAGCTGATTTACGGGGGGGGCCCCGTCCAAAATACTGTTGAATTTCAATTTCGCCATTTATTATTTACACGCTAATTTATGGGACGCTGCCATCGAGTAATGGGGAGCGCAACCGGACTTGTAATCCAGAGGTCGCCGGTTCAATTCGATTTCCCGGCACGACAGCTTAAACGGTGGTGCAAGTATTTTTGTTTTAATCTGCCCACCTCTGTGCAACCAGCAGTATAGGGTGGACCAGATGTCTTGTGACCCTCCCCCCACCCTCCAATTAACTGACCCATGAAAATATTTACTTTGCTTATTCATTTCTGTTTTCACAGCCATTAGAATGCACGCATTTTCAGTTTTAGATTATTAACTGAGGGTGACAATACATCTGGACCACCCTGTATATACTGTAAATGCACAAACTGTGGCTAGTTCATCGGCGGATCGCATATGGTGGGGTAAAGTGTAGGTAACTCCCACCTCTTCCAAGATCATATGGCCAGCATGGATATACTCTCTCGAGGGGATCTCTAAAGCTTCCTCTAGTGGGGCTTTCTGCCAGCAGTGGCGTGAGTAAGACATTGCAGGGCTGCGCCTTGAACTTGTATCATCAATGATGGCACGACTACTGCTACTGTACAGTTTTACATACAATTAAGCACGTGACACATATCTCCAGCAGGGCCCTTGTGAAAGTCTTGAGGGCGAATATTGACTCGGTACCACAGTCATGTATGCCTCATTAAAGTGACACTTCGTTTTATCAAGGATATTCAAGAGCATCACTTCAGAGCACAGTACTTACATATGTAACACAGTGATTTTCGATTTAAAGCTTTTGTGTCTGCAGGGATTCATTTTCTTGGTTCTTTCGCTAAAGTCACGGAGAAGGGCAATAATACAATGATAAAAATAAAACATAATAAAATTAAATTTTCACGACGTTTCGGCCACAACGCAAGCAGCCGACCTCAGGTGAAGAAACCTCTTTAATTCCTAAATTCCTCTGTTGATATGTAAACTCCTTTGTCAAGGCTCTCTCCTCCTCCCACCCAGCTTAAAATACGCTGCCAAGCTTAGCAATGTTCATTAAGACGCTGTCTTTCCGACAGCTCTGTTTCTTCACCTGAGGACGGCTGCTTGCGTTGTGGCCGAAACATCGTGAGAATTTCATTTTATTATGTTTTATTATTATTTTATTATTTCCCTTCTACATGACTTTACCGAAAGAACCAAAAATATAACACAGTGATGTTTATCTGCTGTGAAGAAGGCACAAAATGTTACCTATTATATATATTTTTTTTTTCTTTCAAAGCCACAGCGTTATTGACGAATGTGAGGTTTCTATTACATTTTCTTTACGTAACATTTTAAAGGGAACAAGTGTTGCAAATCTCGCATTGTTAAATTATATATTGTGTCTGATTTTTCCGAGAATCGTAGGGGCATTGTGTGCTCAAGTCATTTGTCAAGGCTCTCAAAAGAAGAGGACGTCATGAATTTTCCAAAGAATAACCTGTGATATACATTGCCGGTTTTATATACCAAGCAATCACTTACTCCGCAATGCATTTCTCTTTTTACATCATTGCTTCTGCTGACCATGCCATAAAAGTAGTATCCACCTCAAGCAATGTAGGGGGTTGCTCCTGCCAAGCTTAAACTTCATGTTGCAAGAGATCCCGGGCAAGGCCCCCTTAGGATTCTATTACTGTGATAGCACAACTTATTAGAGTAAGGTCAGCAAGCTGAGACGCACTGGTCACATGCCTGATGTGTTGCAATACACACAGAGCCAATGGCATATCAATTTCACAGTACAATAGTCAAATTGCACATACAAAAAAGACACTTTTCGACTCGAGATACAGCAGTTGGAATATCTCTTTATT
The DNA here is from genome assembly GCF_965212315.1 of Lampetra planeri. Lineage (NCBI taxonomy): Eukaryota > Metazoa > Chordata > Hyperoartia > Petromyzontiformes > Petromyzontidae > Lampetra > Lampetra planeri. The sequence continues at coordinate 19,402,005 of NC_136108.1, read as the reverse complement.
TGAACACATTTCTATTAAAATTTCAAGGGATTCGAAAAATATTGTAAATAAGTAATGCAGTAACATGACTTGCTAAGTAATGGCATTACATGCTTTTGAAATGTATTTTTTTAAAATAATAATGTTGAACAATTGTAACCCAGTAAACATGCAACGTTGGGCCAGCGTTCGAATGTGTTTAGAATCGTTTTACCACGGTTCCTCACGTTCCGTGTTCAGTGTTAATATGTTGCATAATGTGGTACATGTTTGATCTCAAATAATATTTTTCAATCTTATCCATGCCGCCATAGCAAACTGCCTGACCTAATTTTAAATGGGTTTAAGGAATGTATATTATATCTAACTAAATTTCTAATTAATAATATCAGTAATTAAAAATAATAATAAATGCTTCCAAAAAACATGTTGGACAAAACAAATAACAGTCAGGAACATGTAATCAAAATTAAATTATTATAATATTCGAAATACACCAGTAATTATTTAATAACTAATATCAATCTACATTCCTCAAATATCACATGCGGGTGATGTTGGCTCCTCGGCTGTTACCTCTCTCCGATTTGCCCGTCCGGCGATCGCAGTCCGTGTGAGGCATTGCTCCGTCTCGTCCCATTGCCTAAGAGAATTCGCCACAACAGAAAATATAATCATGTTGCAGCGCACGTTGACAAGATAGACTTACGGGCATTTCGGAAGCATGCGCTCTTAACTGCAGCACGGGACATTCACCCACTCTGCAAGAGCTGCACGCTCACCTGTTTTGACTTTTCAACTTAATTATATGCCTTGTTCACACACACACACCTCATAAGCTTCAGTGCAGAGTGCCACCACTAGAGCCAAAGCTAATACCGTCGTAGTTTCTAGCAGAAGCGCTTCTCTTGTTTGCCAGTTTGTTTTGGTTATGTACAGGCATAAATAGCTCTTTAACACGCATCAAGAATATGTGTGAAGCATGGCATTTGTGAATCGCATAACAGGAAATGTAATAATAGCCCTTGCCTGAAATGTATGCCACGCATATAATGTTTACTTTCATCAGGGGCACATACTTAATCAGTTGGGCTCAGAAACATTTAAGCGTTGGAATATTACCCATTAACATCGGCAAATATACTCTTTGGTTCTTTTGGTAAAGTCCCGTAGGTAGAAGAAGAATAAAATAAAATAAAACAAAAAATAATATATCACGACCTTTCGATCGCAACACAAGCGGTCGTCCTCAGGGGAAAAAAAGAATCCAGCAGTGGAACTGCTGAACCAGCTGGATTATTTCTTTCCGCCTGAGGACGACCGCTTGTGTTGCGATCGAAACGTCGTGATATATTATTTTTTGTTTTGTTTTATTTTATTATTTTTCTACCCACGTGACTTTACTGAAAGAACCAAAGCGTATGGATTGCTGCAGTCACGAAAGCTTAAAATCAATATTTTTGTTGGCAAACGACAATTTGTTCAACCGTGTCAATGTTACTCTTAACAAATCTAAAGTACACGAACAAATTAATACACTATATTTAACTTTCGTAGATTTCTGAGTAAATTCCCAAATCCCTTCCCTTTGTTGTTAAATTTCGATTTAAAGCTTTCGTGACTGCAGGGATTCAACTTCTTGGTTCTTTCGGTAAAGTCACGTAGAATGGAAATAATAAAATAATAAAAATAAAACATAACAAAATAATTCTCACGACGTTTCGGCCACAACGCAAGCAGCCGTCCTCAGGTGAAGAACAGATCTGTCGAGAAGACAGAGTCTGAATGGTTTCTCTTTATGTATATTTTAGTTTTTCCCGACGTTGCCCTGGCCACCTGACCAAAGCCGAGCCTCATCCACGCGCTCGACCATGTTGCCGTTACCTCCAGCCCCGCTAGCTCGTCCCCCGTGTCCCTGGCCGTGGGTTTTGTCAGCGCTGGACCCACGGGCTCATTGCTAAAGGCCCTTTGGAAACGTACTCTTTGGGGGGGGGGGGTTTCCGGTAAAGTCACGTAGGTAAAAAAATAAATAAATGAAAACAACTCAATTAAATCACGACGTTTCGGGTTGTGCTTTCGCTACGTTGTCCCCACCTGAAGAAGGACGCTTGTGTTGCGCCCGAAACGTCGTGATTTCATTTAGTTGTTTTCATTAATTTTTTTACCTACGTGACTTTACCGAAAGAAAAAAAAGTATAAATTCTTGCAGTCGCGAAAGCTTCAAATCTAGAACCTTTGGAAACGGTTGTCGCTGGCGCCGGGTCACGTGTGTGGTGTCTGGTTAATGGTCAGCATTCAGACACTCCCCTGTCGACATTGGCGGTGTTATGGCACCGAGTCTGGATGCTCTTGGTGGTTGACCTGAGACTGTTGTCTTGCCACTGCTGCCTTGGTGATCTGGCCACTGGGACTTGCCTCTTACCCAGGCTTCATGTTCACCTTGGACCAGGCAATGTCATTTCCCACTTGTTCAACTTTGTGTATCCCTATCGTTGTGTCTCGTGTCTTGAGATGTGTTGGCTTTTAGGTGCTATACATGTGTAAATTACGATTATCGCTATCAGTGTTGCTTTGTTCTCATAACAAACATAAACACAGCTACGCATATGTTAGCCTACATCAGGGGTCGGCAAACCAAAATAACAAGAAGAGAAATCTTGATTTGGCGCTTTCGTGACTGCAGGAATTACTCTTTGGTTCTTTCGGTAAAGTCACGTAGAAAGAGAAAAGAAAAAAATAAATACTAGCATACGACGTTTCGATTGCAACACAAGCAATCATCATCAGGTACAAATTAAAGAGAAAACAGAACCTAGTAAACTTAGACTGTGTTGTGTTGCATTATATTTCTAGGTTTTGTTTTCTCTTTCATTTGTACCTGATGACGATTGCTTGTGTTGCAATCGAAACGTCGTATGCTAGTATTTAATTTATCCTTTTCTCTTTCTACGTGACTTTACCGAAAGAACCAAAGAGTAAGAAGAGCAATTTTTATTTTGAATTCGGAATCAAATAATCGACATCTTATCCATAGTGCCATGGACATATAGGAGGTAAGGGATATCCAGCTTTAATTTAACTCGTAAATTAACCTGTGAGATGGATTTTAAATACTTCATTCATCGGTGAGCAGATGACGACAGAGCAGAACTAACTTGGTCCATGATAATAACCGTTTCACATGACAAAATTGAATCCGAGAAAATACAGGTTGGGTCTGATCGCCCCGTGTTTGGGTCCCGTCAGAGCCCAACATTTAGTTGTCATCCTCGGGAGAGTCTGGTCCTTGCCATGTGAAACAGGTGTTCAAGCTTGATTTAAAAGTGAAAATAGAGTCACGGTCGGTAGAGCATTTCTCCACCAGTGCTGGTTGCATAACAACAGAATGCACGATCACTCAGTGGTCGCCTCTTTGGGACTGCTATTAAAAAATATATTTGACCAGATAAGGCCCACTGAGCAATGTAGCTCTTTTTCAGAAGCGACCGGGTCACAAATGATAGCTCAACGAAGTGGCTTATCATGTGGAAAATTATAGCAGCCAAATACTCTAAACGTGTGTTTCTAAATGTGGAGGGGAAAACTGGAGGACCAGTGAAATCCACGCAACCACGGAGAGACACGCAAACTCCACATATACAACAGGCGTCAGTGTCGGGATCGAACCCACGACCTCCTACATAACAGGCGAGGCAGTTAACATCTCGCCACCGTGGTGCTAGAGAGAGGCCCTGGAGTCCAGGGAACATAAATTGAGATGAGGGGTGGAGTAGCAGCAGGTCACTGAGGTAGCCGGGCACGAGACCGTTAAAAGCCCTATAGGTTTCTCCCTTCTCCCTCGCCATATAAATCTTCACGCCTCCACGCGTGGTCTCTATTTGGCTGGGGCAAGGAGTCTAACTTCCCCACCGCCCCCACGTGGCACGGCCCCATCTCGCCCTATTCGAGTCTTCGCGGAGTTTCTGTTCCTCTCCAAGGTCAGTCGGCGTTTTGTACCGGGCTTGCGTTTTTTCGCAATAAAAAAATATATTTTTTTGAAATCCGTATAGGTTAGTAACTTAATTTTAAAGTTGTATGTATGTTTAACTTTTTTCTCCCCGTACGTAGTCAATCGTGCTAATCGGAGGTGCGGGGGAAGGACGACAACCTAAACACAAAAATCAATTCTAAAGAAATTAGTTTTTCACATTTAAATTTTATAGTGCCTAGCTCCAGTGGCTTCCGAATATCGGAAGGAAGAGCGTTCCAGACGGCCGCAGATGCGCAACTGAAAGCGCGCGTTGTGGTGACCGCCGTCTTTGTTAGCTGGTTAGCCAAAAAGCCGCCGCTGCTGCGAGGGATGAATATTCCCAACTACGGGAGTGGGTTTAATTGCAGCGCTGTGAATAAGTAGGCAAACGTTATCACGTTTGCGAAGGTGATGCGGAGAGCCAATCAGCATAACCTCAGTTTTGTTGGGCTGCATTACGATGAAGGTACAACGAAACACATACGAGAGGACTGTATTTTGACCACATTGGAGTTGTAACCGCATAGCCACTGGCATTGTGGATACAGCATGCTACTGAAATTTCTCATAACAGTATTGCAGTTGCTGTAATATGGCATAATTTTTTTTGCGATGTTTGATTCTTTATATATGTTCAGAAATCGATGACATTTCATGAAAATTTCATCAATCCTCAATTGTCGACAGTAAATAAATAATGAAATGGATGAATGTCCTCAATTATCGACGACAAATGAAAGAATTTTCCAAAAAAATGTAAATGCTTGTTAAACATTGTCTAAAATAACTAATACTTTACATGTTTGTGTCCTCGATTATCAAACATGTAATTATTTTAATATTTTCAATGTCTGAAAATTATTTCATTACTTGCCTTAAAGCTTTCGTGACTGCAGAAATTCCTATTCTTGGGTCTTCTGGTAAAGTCAAGTAGATAGGTTGAAAGAAAATAACAAAAAAATATAAAAAAAACTATGACGTTTTTGATCGCAACACAAGCGGTAGTCTTCAGGAAAAGGGGGGTTAGCTTCCAAGGCAATTCGGTATCAAATAATCGAAATTATATTCATACAATCCCGTTTAATAATTATATTGTCCATATTTTTACATACGTTATTTATAAAGAATCAAACAGAGCAACACATATCATGCCGCACTACAACCCAGTCTTGTATCTGTTATTGTTTTTGGCCACCTACCGCTGCAGACTACACCATCAAAATCTTGACTTAGATCGGAGGAATCCGATAAGCTATGAAGCTCTTTTTCACAGACGTCCAAGTCGTATTTGCAAATGGTTGCTGCATCACTGGGCAAGCCTACGGAGGAAACACATCAACCCCACAGCGTCAGTTTTAACCTCATTTATAATCTTTAAATTGCGCACGTTTAATCGGCTATTTGGGTCTCTATTATAGCTGTCCATTTAAATCACTGCTAAATAGACCATCCAGTTTATTACGATTTATTGGCTAGGCACGCACACTCACGCACACACACTCCTGCATTTATGAGATATCACGACGCCTCTTTGGTTTCCCTATTCTGTGTTGCAACGTGCTCAAATACTCTACGGAGCTGTATCGCATGGAGGAAATGCAATACAGCACCGTACATTATTGTATTGACTACACATTTTACCCGAACAATATGCAACGTGGCTGCAGGAGTGTGCAGTATTTGATTTAAATTAAAATCGTATTTTAGCTGATGAAAAGAGTGCCTTGCACATTATCCGGACTTGTACAGTACTGCACTAATGCTCATGCATGAGTATAGTGCAATATACTTTACTGTACTGGATACTGTAATTAATATTTTCTACCAAAAAAATTAGAGCGGTGTCAAAGGTGGCTTTGCCTTAAATCCATGTGGCAGTGAGCAAAAATCTCAGATTCAAGCTTTTAAATAATACATTTACATAATTATTTATCCTTGAGAGTAAGGTACTTGATATGGTTGGTACGTGCACTAAATTTGATGGCCCTGAGTCAGATTGCCAAAAAAAAACAAATGCACAAATACAAATGTCTGAAACTTAAACTTTATCGAGTGAATTCACTGCTGCCAGTACAGAGGAGAAGAAGCGGAGATTTGTTTGCAACAGCAACATCCGTAGAAGAGCGGTGTGTGCTCGAGAACGGTTAAAGGTCGTTTTGACTAAGGGAGTCTGGTCGGAAGAGTGGAATGAGTGTATTTGCTGGGTGAATCTTGGCCAGGATATGCTTCCAGTGATTGAAAGGCTCTGCTGCGTAACTGGCATTGGTAAGCAGATTGATAACCTGGTTTCAACAAAGCAAAAGGCGAAGTTGCATTATTTATGGCCCTGCATTTAGACTGCTTGGAATCACACCGGCAGACGGAGAGAGAACACGCGGATCAAAGAGCAAATGCGAAAGTTAGATACATCATATTGACCGTTTAGAAGAGCGTGCTTGGGCAAGACGTGTCGCTTATAGGGGATGATGGCTCGCGGTCCATACGACCGGCACGAGTGGCAGCCAAAGGCAGGAGCTCGCTTGAGAGGACTTCCACTGCGGAGATGAAGCAGTTGGTTCAGCTCATCAGAATGAGAATATTGAATTGTGCTGATGGAATCCGATGAGTGATGAAGCTCTTTTTTCCATGTGCAGTTAGCGAGGTGGATTGTCTACCATTGCGTCTGCTTATTTCGTACGGTTTAAAAGGAGCGGATTAAAGATGTAATCTTAGATTTGTTATCCACTCAATTGTGTGTTCAGAAGCAGAGTGGGTCTCGTCCGTTCCTCCTTTAAAGGGGTGAAGACAGCAGCATCGCGGAGTGTTTACGACGCGGCCGATGGCTTGTGATTGGTGGCCACGATCTCGCAGACGGCAGAATCTTCGATGCGCCATTCGTGCATCAGTTGGCCGCATCGGTATTGCCCGGTCCTGATTCGGTTGATGGTCGATCACTGGCGGCGTGGAAAGTTAAAACCGGGAGGTTCGATGGTCGGGTCTGGTGTGAGATGTTTATTTTCGACGTCGGCCGCAGTCAAGACCTGCCTCCATCTCTCGCCTTCATTTGTATTCACATTGCGCGACTGTGGGCGATGATGACCGTGGCCGTTGTTAAGCAGTGGATAGAACATGGCTCATAATGATGTAGCAGGGCTGACATTGATCATCAGTCAGTGGGTAACTAAGATGTATGTTGAAAGTAAATAACACAGTTTGTAGTGGTTTTGTAGTCCAAAGTTAAATCCTCCGTAGGTCGCACTGCGATGACCCAAAAAGCAGCTCTCAAATTATGAAGAATGTTGTTATTTTATGCCAAAGCCTAGAATTCATCATGCTGGAATTGGCGATGGTGACGATAACTATAATCACAATGACAGTGCATAATGATGACAGTAACAATTATGACTATGCATGATAATATACCAATACTGTAACAATGGTAATGAGAGCAGAGGATAATTGTGGCGGTGATAATTACTGTATCATCATGACGAACAGCATCCAGCACTGCGCTATATTTGTATTACTTACGGTGGTTTTTACTGCATGCTATTCGCTCACGTAAAAAAAGAATTAGGATTCATACAGAGTATGATATGATTTTCAAATGCATGTGTGGCGTATATCATGACCTACGAGAGCTGTATTTTATTAGAATGTGGCTTCAAATTGATGTTTTTAAAGGGGTGTCATTGTTGGGCATGAGCCTTTGTAACTGACCAATCAAAGGCTGCGCTCCAGCCACCACCGTTGTATTGGGCACATAATGATGCCAATGATATGGCCAAAAAGAATAGGCCACGGCTCGCGATGAGGATGATGATGGTGATATGGCCAGCAATGGATAACCCACGGCTTGTGATGATGATATGGCCAGCAATGAATAACCCACGGCTTGTGATGACGATATGGCCAGCAATGGATAACCCACGGCTTGTGATGATGATATGACCAGCAATGGATAACCCACGACTTGTGATGATGATATAGCCAGCAATGGATAACCCACGGCTTGTGATGATGATATAGCCAGCAATGGATAACCCACGCCTTGTGATGATATGGCCAGCAATGGCTTGTGATGATGGTCATATGGCCAGCAATGGATAACCCACGGCTTGTGATGATGATATGGCCAGCAATGGATAATAATCCACGGCTTTTGTCTATAGCCCTGGCGAGGTCCTCCACGGCGCTCGCCGGCAGATCGGCGAGAGATGCTCCCGTGGCCTGCGCGTCTCACCGCGGGTCGCGCACGTGTCAGAGTCACTCGAGCAGCGGCTCCACTCCCGCGCGTTGACTCCTTGACCTGCCGACTCCCGTGCGAAGGCAATTTAAGCGCATCCAGGTTGACCGATGTTTCTCCTGCGCCGGCGGCAGCGGTGTTTAACGCGTCGAGCGGCCGCCTTGTGTTCACCCCCCCCCTCCCCGCCACCTCCACTCAAGTCTGTCGGTCTGTGCGGCACAGTTGAAATGGTGGGCATCAATCGGCAGATTTGGAGATATCGTGGATGGAAGAGACTTTTTCGAGACAAGAATTGGCAGCAATTACAGGAGTGAGGATTGTGCAGACGGACGTCCAGTGGTGCAATTCGCAGATTACAAGAACAATGCACCAGCGACATCCATTTTGTTAATAACTGTGAGCAGAGAAATGCAATTCATAAGATAAAGTGGGAATTTGTATGTTCAGCTGCATTCTCTAAAGGGTAATTTAAATAAATCACAACGCTGCACTTAATGGAATAAATAATGAGTGCTGCAACACTGAAAGGAAACATGGGTTTGGAAATAAACTTATTATATGAACTGTCAGGTAGGCTTGTACTAAATTACTTTGACTTCCATAGATGTGCATATGGAAATTCAGCCATGTAGCAGTCAACATGTAACACCATTTAGAAAGTGTTCGGGTTCATCTGTATAACAGTATGTAAATGTACTTCTCGTATCAGTATATTATTTTCCAACAGTTTTTGTGTAACTTTACCTCACCGCACGATATGCCTCTTGTAATAGCAGGGAGCCATCGATTACAATTATGCAAAGGTGTTTTTAATTTCCCTCGGGCAGATTGGACACCGGCCATTCCATGTACAGTACACAATACAGCGTTTGTAGCAGCATTTACTTAAGATTGCCCACCAACGTATGCCATCTGCCGATGAGTAAGAAATAGGTGCGTATACATTTCCCAAACTGAGCCAGTCTGGCCCGTACTCCTTACCAGGGGCGGTTTCTTCATTCGGGCGATTGGGCGACGCACCACCAATGTCATTCAACCACAGAGTCACGCTAGCCGTCACTGTGCCTCTGGATATAGTCCAATCAGCGTCATGCTACGTTCTGTGGAGTACCGCCTCTTTTTGGGCGATTTCCCTCCAGCTGAGAATCGCCCCGAGTGGTCCCATAGACTTACATTCAAAGATGTTTTTTTTCGAACGGGGGCGCTGCAATGCATTCTCTATGGCTTCCGGGAGGGCTCGCCCTAACGTGCTTACGTCATCATACGTGCTTACGTCATCATACGTAAGCACGTTTCATCCAACAAAATAATTTGTCGCCACCTAGTGGAATCTTTAATAAAAGAAACTGGAGTGGTTTGTTTTAATAGTGAGTATAGAAACAAACAAGATGTATTGTAAGAGTCACTTTATTTTTCATTAATATTAAAGAAGTGAAGTTGCCTTTACATGCTTAAGCTGTTAATTTATCCATTGCATGGGTGGACCTTATCCTTATCAATCATCCAGACATTTGCCCCCCCTGAGAGATTTTGCAGGAGCCGCCACTGCTCCTTACCCACTTGTTACCCATCGTCCTCCCGTGATGGTTTGTATCGTTACTTGGCACTGAACAGCCCCGTTCAGTTTACGTTGAGCGGTGTTGTCTGTGGCATCTGGCAACCCAGAAGCATTTCGTCCAATATGCTTGAACTTGTGCTGATAAGTTGAAACTGGTCCAGAGTTGCACCGCTGCGACAAAATGTTGCTGTCAAATTTTGGTGCGGGAAGTTGAGAAGGCTGTGAGGGACTCTTTTGTTTTTACAGGTACCAACGTATTTTCCTCTTATCGTTGTCACCCGCAATCCTCCACGACCACGCATACCGAAGTTGTTTTGGGGGAGGGTGTTTCTTTCTCTGAATGGGTCCCATAGTTTTCATGTAGGCCCTTATCTGGCAACTAGGCATCATCCGTTGATGAAGGTTGACCGAAGATGAGACTCGGGAGAGCCCAGACCTTTGTCTACTTTAATAAATACGGCCTGTAAAGCATTGGTCAAGATGATCCACAGGCTGATGGATTTCAAGAAAAATAAAGCCATTAATTTGTCTGAGGGATAGATGGTCTTATGGCAATCTGCAGACTCAAGTCCCAGTCTTTTGTCGTTTACAAATTGATGTTCAGTGCGCCAAAAACGTTGCTTTGCAAACCAGTTTTATGCTCGGTCATAGTAAACGGCTCGCTTAAATATACCCTACACGTGTGCATACTTAAAATGGATAAGTAGTTGAAGTTGTCTTTTGCATGCACTGGTCAACGGGGAATTCGGTGTGCGTTAATGGTACATTACAGAAAAGCAACATCTTTCCGAAGTAAAGGATTTCTGCCCAAAATTCCAATTTTCAAATGGAACTTCTGCGGAGTTTTAAGTGTGTCTGCCACATTAAACAGTCGATGCACGTGGACAGGAATGTTTACCGTCAGCCTCGATCTTAGTAATGTAAGTGTCACTTTATTGGAAGCTAAACCCATTTTATGTTAGCCGTACAATTTTTACAATGTGACGTATAAATTAGTCTCTGTGCCACAGCACATACACTGTACCGCAGCACGTTACTGTATTGTTATGAAATTTTAATAGGCAATTCCCGCCGTATGCAGCGAGCAACGTAAACGGTTAGTCTTGACAAGCGCATTTTGCAGAGCATATGTATTAAGATTAATTTGAAAGGAAACAAAATTGAAAAGAAAATTTCCGTTTTAAGGCATTGGACACAGATTTATGGCTTGCCTAATGGATGAAATTTACTGCTCGGTCTGCTACTGGGAAATTGAAGCGACTCTTTTCTTTATAATCCCCACCCCCCACTGCTCCTGGCTGTGAGCCAACCATTTATGTATGTATTATTAAAACAAATCAAATACTGTACAGCGTTCAATGTTTTAGCCTGGCGCAGGGTCCACCCAGCCCTACGCTAGCCGTTGGCCTTATCAGCAGCCCCCTACCCACCTACCCAACCACCCAACCCAACCTCTGTCGCCCTGTGAGGGTTTGTGCTTTTCAGCCTGTCCCTGGATATGACAAGCCTTGATGGATTGTCCTGTGGGAGGTTCACAATTAGATCTACCCGATCATGTGGTGTCTCGCTCCCAACATGCACTGCTGCCCGTGTCCTATGGGGGCAGCAGGATAAATAATGGATGTGGAAGGCCCTTCACTCCCGAGGCGAACTGTCCTCACCCATGTTTTTCATCTCACTCCGGTGGGGGGGTGGGAGGGGTCCTCAAATCCTCGTCTCCTCTGCGCCTCATCTGAACCCAAGATTCCCGTCTTCGTTGTTTTCCACCGCTTTCGTTCACGCTTGCACGACATGCTGTATTATCTCGCCGCTTTATTTATTTGTGAATGATCTATACATTCAATGTTTTTGTTGTTTAAACCGGAGCGAGCTTTGATAAAACATTCATATATTCAGTATACAATACTTTACATAAATGGCCCCAGTGGAGTGAATCCCACGTCAATTAAAGTGTGATTGACAGCAGAAGTACAAACGCGATCCGCTAGTCTGAGTCGTAAAAATGCTCACATTCTGCCTGCTTTGCTGTGGCCTACAAAGCTATTATGTGAATGGGTAACTAGCTGCACCTTTTAGGAATAACAAGGGCTCCATATAAAATATCGCACGATGCAAAATAATGAGGTTCTTCAAAACAAGTTGGATTTAATTTCCTCGTTTAATCCACGTGGGTATTGGTCAGCATGTCCCAACTCCACCTTATCTGCACCCTTATTTACCAAAAAGCTAATTGCCATCCAGTTGTAACTTTTCTTTCCCTTGATTACGACTTAGACATCTGTGGCAGTCGGCCACGACCATGGCATGTGCCACCCTTTAATTGGGCTTGAGTACAGAGAAGGGTTGTTTGGAGGAGGGGGGGGGGTGTAGACGGCACGGCTTTGGGTAAATCAGCATAATCTGCACTCCCGGTTGCGCTCGCAGGCCCGATAATGCGACTAATGAGCGCCACGCGTACGCGTGTCGGCCTCAAGCTGAGAGTGTGTGAGCGAGACGAGGGCAGGGAGGGCTGTGCTGGGAAGAGGCTAATCACGCGACGTGCGGTTTCGTCTCGTAACCCCGTTGAGTGCGCGCCACGTGCGTTGCCATCGGCGCGCTCGGAACGAAGGGGGATAGGGGCCAAGACAGTATTCAGTTTTTCAGTTTCATTTATTGGGTGTAGCCCTGTGAGCCATGCGGCTCTTGACTCGGGTGCAACCGCAACAAACAAAAACATGAACAGGGAAGATCTTAAAGTGACTACGCGCAATAGAAAATTTCAGGAAAAAACAGCAAAGTCTTCCAGAAAAAGCACCGTATATCAACGCTGTGTGCAGAAATCCCAGTGGTATGCAAGTCAAACAATTACAACCATAAGACAATTTATATTAATGTTATCAGTCTAACTCTGTACTACAACAAACGAATATGGCTAAACCAAAACGTTTTCGAAAGCACCAAAATAAAGCTATAAAAACAATGTAACAGGAACTGTGATTCAAATGTAACAATAAACGTTATACATAACATGTACGACCAAACTTTGCAGCCATAGCTGGCAGCATGAGTCACTCCATAACAGCAGGAGTAACAGAGGCAGCGTACATCAACGTGGACGTCATCTTTGGTCTAATAACGATAACGTCTATTTTGCATTATGGGTACGGCTCCAAACTGTCCATAAAAAAAAAATCAAAATTATTAATTGGAATACTCAAGTAATGTATGCCCCCTTTTCTTTTTCGGTGCTTCAGTAATGTGGGTATTGTTATTGGCAGAATGCAGGTCAATTTGGGATCCATACCGGCCACCCCACAGAGACTGCCCTTCTTCGTGCACTCATTGATCTCGTCTCAGCTGTCATTCCCCTTGATGCTCATTTCCCTTAACCTCGCCGCTAAACTCTGCACTCCCGATTGCATTGCGAGTCCACTCTTCTGACATCCTGACTGCTTAATATCAGATATATGACGACACGTGTTGGTGGAGAGTCACGGTCGGGGGGTGGGGGGGAATATATAAATATCTATCTTCAGAACATTTTTTCCAAGCCGTATTCATTGGATTTGGGTTGAAATTTGCAAGGCGTTCTACGAGGTAGGCCTCGGCAAGGTAAGGTAATTGTACCCTTTTTACCGGGTAAAAGGGTAAAGGTAAAGGGTAAAGGTGTCGACATGCCAAGGGGTAAGGGTAAAGGGTAGGGTAAAAGGTAGGCTCGTTGTTTTTACACTTTTACCTTACCTTGCCGAGGCCTACTACGAGGGAATAAAAACGTCCATCTTTTGGCAGCAGATGGAATCCAAACGTGAAACAGGAGGCATGCGGGGTCGTTTATATTAATCCGAAGTGTTTTTTATCGCAAACAGCACCACAAAGCTTACATGTTCCGTGATACCTTGCTCAAACCAGGAGTGCAAAATGGTGGACACTCTCTCCTCTAACGTAAAAGGAGCTTCCACTGGATACAAATGGTTTCTGCCCACGTCGAATGTCTGGCGAAGTTGGAAATTGCTTCCCAAAAGCACAGCGCGGCAGCAAAATAGCAGGACAAGAGGTGCAGAAGGAGGAGCTGATGCGTCTGGAGATGCACTCGTGTTTCACGTAATCGACTTGCTGAAAGTATTTGCAGGTGAGGCCAATGACCAATCCCTGTCTACCTAACCTCGCCCATTCTCATCGCCTTTCATGACCCAATGTGGCCAGGGTAAAAGCCACATTACATTTGGCAGAAGCCTCTGGTATATCCACTTTTCTCGCGTGATTTGCTGGCCGTTTAGTTAATGACTGTCCTCTTGAATAATTAAATGCGTGCGATAGGAGGACAATGAGTCTTTAATTGTTTTAATACATTTCGATTTAACGCTTTCGTGACTGCATGGATTCAGGTCTGTCGGGGAGAAGTTCAGACACTGTCTCCCCGACAGACCTGTTCTTCACCTGCGGACGGCTGCTTACGCTGTGGCCGTAACCTCGTGAGAATTATTTTAATGTTTTATTTTTATTATTTTATCATTTCCCTTCTACGTGACTTTACCAAAAGAACCAAGAAGATGTTTTAATACAGTTTATTCACCGCTTTTTTTTATATATAAGAGACGAATAAGGCTTCATCTCACGATTGGATTCTAGCATTTCGGTGGAAGCATTTAGAAAACGGGTTTGAACTCATTTTGTCCCCACAGCTGGCTCCATTCCTCTATCTGTGCACGGTTAACGCACCTGATCCAGAAGCCTGCCTACCACGTGTTCTTGCTGCAGGGGGTAGTGGCTACTTTGTCGGTGTGAGACCTGGAACATTCTCGCCCATGCTAAACGTCCCATGCGTCAACACTCTCGCGCTCGCCAGCACCGTAGACATACTTGTACACGCTCTATACACGTACATTATATAATTATATAATATCATAGAAAAGCGCAACCGGCATATACACACGTGGCGGTGGAGTGGTGGGTCAGTGGTTAGCCCACCATGCAATGAACCCAGCCACCTGAGTTCGAATCCCAGCCATAGCTAACCTCGTGGCGTGTGCCCTTGGCCCGTGTTGCAATCCCACACTAACCAGCATGGTGAAGTATGGTCAAACAACCCCCACTACAATATGGCAAGGTGAAGCAGTCATCCAGCAGTGGATTGACAAAGGACAAAAACACATGTACATATATGAACACAAATACACACACGCATGACCTGCATCATCCATGGTTAATTCACTGCTGGATGAAGGCCTCCCCCTCAAGCTGCCGCCACCTCTCATCCATCGAGCACCTGCACGGGAGCCGACGTCATCGCTCCATCTCCGCGGTTTCCGTCCTCACGGTGCACAGAGTAGCCGCGCAACGTGATACGTGACGCCGCAGTGGTGAGATGTCATCTCCCTCGCCTGGTACGCAGGAGGCCGTGGATTTTCGATCCCGACCCTGACGCCTGTGCTGTATATTTGTAGTTTGCGTGTTCTCTCTCTGTCTCTCTCTCACTCTCCACGTGGTCGCGTGGAGTTTTCTCCGGGTCCTCCGCTTTTTCCCTCCACATTTAGAAGCGTGCGTTTGGAGTATTTGGCTGCTGTGCATTACCACGTGATAATAAGCCACTTCTCGTTGTGGTAGCAGGGTCGCTTCTTGAAAAAAAGAAAACAGCCATATAGCTCAGTGGGTTTTACCTGGTAAAATAACAAAACATATGTTGTTCATTTTTTAGTTGATACGCCGCATCCCGTCATGCAAGTGAGATGAAAGTCTGGGCATCCGTCAACTCCCCTATCTTGTCAGAGCATCGAGGACGTCCTTTGTCTTCGCGTCATGGCAGGCGTCTTGGTCTCCCGAGGATAGATCAAAGTCCTCCTATCTGCAGACCCCCACGAAAAATCTGATGAATTCATCACCCACCATTGACACTTTTGTGCGATTCCCTTTCCCCGCGTAAGTATCTCAAATTTACGGAGAAAACTCAACCCATGGACAAGGACACGTTTGTTTTGCAGATCAGTCCATAGGTTGTGAAATAATATAGGTGATTCGGTAACAGGGCCATGGATAAGAGGAGTTTCACTGTACCAAGCTACGATTTCGAGTGCAATACATGACAGTGTTTGGTTATGTTGAACTTCTTTTTCACCGTACGTAGCCAACCGTGCTAACTGGAAGTGCATTGCGAGTTAGTCACCATTCTGTGCAGCAGGTGTTGTCAAAGTGGAATTCTGTCGGTGCGTGCGCCCGGGCACAGCCTGTCGCGAAGGCCTCATTTGGGTTGCTACGACGGTTATGTAACGTCAACCGGGACTTTTACTGTGATTATATTGTAGAACTTGGCGTCCGCGCTGCATGGGAAGACCCTTCATCAAGCAGTGCGTGTACATGGCACATTGACACGTGTGTATTTTCTATCATGCAGGCAATTACACGGATAAGTGAAATTACCACGGCCAAATTACTCGTCAGATACTTGTCAAGTAACACTGCAAATGGATCGACTTTGAAGAATGCGTTTAGTATGACACTCACAGAAATCTTGTAATGCCCAATGAGCAACTTCAATACGTGTCATTTGATCCCTATTTACAGCGTGGACTGTCTTTACCATGCGGAATTTTGTAAGAATTACTTGGACACTTTTATAAAATGGTGTTCCGTCAATCAAATGTTACGTTCATGCCATTTGGAAATATGAAAAGTACTGGAAATGCTTACATTTGTAGGGCAAACAAAATATCGTCTCCAACATTTAAAACGAAAACAAAAATAAGCACAATCTACTCACCCTGATATCTGCAATTGTCACGGATATTTTTGAACATGTTTTGCTGGACTTCCACTGACATCGTAACCCATCACCCCAATTGCGTTTGATATAAAGTTCAATTATGTTCCATCTTCAGCTTGAGGGGCACAGATCATGGTCGGTGCCTCCAATCAGCATGGTCGACTACGTACGGTGCAAACGAAGTTCAACATACACATGTCACAATTTCAACATTGACGAATAACAATTCTTCCCTACTAATTATGCTTTACATTACAATCAACGTTTCCTGTCAAGGCATGTACTTCTTGATAATACCACGATGACAAGACGGTGCACACCACTGTTGCCATGTTATTCTGGAGCGAACGTAAACGCTCGTGGTTGCATAGTCGCTACGGTTGAGCCGCGTGACCCTTTTTTTGTTATCCTTTCCCAATTGCAAGTCTACATCTCCCATGCCCTGCCTTGTTGGTGCTCTGCAGGCGAGAAGCCCTACAAGTGTTCGTGGGAGGGGTGCGAGTGGCGCTTCGCACGGAGCGACGAGCTGACGCGCCACTACCGCAAGCACACGGGCTCCAAGCCGTTCAAGTGCGCGCACTGCGACAGGTGAGACGGGGCCGGAGTCCGCGCACGAACACCTTCACAGAGGGCGGCGCCCTTGTTTTAACTTCGTCTAAACGGAAGCAAAAAAACGACACGTATTCAGGGCCTACCTTGGCTCCTCCCACCCTCAACCAGTATATATACAAGGACTGTTTTCTCGGAAATTCTCTCACTTGATACAGCTATCGTGCTGTGACGGTTCCACCTGAGGACGGAGGCTTGTGTTGCCTCCGAAACGTCGTGATTTTTCTTTTATTTTTATTTTACTTTTATTAATTTTAATTTTTTTACCTACGTGACTTTACCGAAAAAAACTAAGAATACGTACTAAATCGTGCGCACGTATGCACGAGTCGACACAAAACAAAAATAGCCTCAGCTAAACGATGTTCATTGGAAGGAAAAACCGGAGGACCCGGAGAAAAATCCACGTGATCTCGAAGATAGACTTTTGGGGCAAGTGCTGTTAGCGAGTAGCACCTATGAAAGCTGGCACGGCACACGAAGGAGTGGGTGGCCAGAGGAACGCCTGGCCCGGCTTTTGTCTGACAATGTTTAACCACTGCACCAGGTACTCATTTAAGGCTGAGTTGACCTAGGGGAGGCCCAGGACCGGTTAAAATGATCGTTACTGGTGTTGCCCGTGAGCAGGAATCAAACTCGAGTCAGCGGGTTTGTAACGCAGTGCGCTAACTGCTACACTACTGCTCCCCACACACATCTACACAGACACACACGCAAGCACATACACATCCACTGATTAAACATTGCAACACATACCAACAAATACATACACAGCGCACGTGCACGCATTCTTCGTTCCACACATGGCAACAAATTGCATTCGAATTCGTCTGTATATTTTCATCCATCGTTTTCAATATTTTCTGGGGAGTGGCGAAGTGTAGGGGTCATCATAACAGCATTGCACCTTTGATTAGCACGGTTGGCTACGTACGGTGCGAAAGAAGTTCAAAATAATAACATACTCTCCCAACACACATACACATCTTTGGTCGCAGCATCAGGTTCACTGATCAGCTATCTCGATGTCATCTCCACTGAAACTGCCAACACAATGGCATGTTGCATAGTTGGGTCTCGCCTCGACGATTGCAACTCCGTCCTAGTCCGGTCCTCGTATGACAACCTCAAAAAACTACAAAGACTACAAAACAACCTAGCACGTGTCGTCATTGCCCGCACTCATCCCCGTCTCGATTCACTTGCCTGTCTCCGTGCCCTCAACTGGCTACCCATTGCCAGCAGGGTCACATACAAGATCGCCTGCCTCTGCCACAATGCCTTCACATCTGCCTGCCCCCCGTACCTTTCTTCATTATTGACGACTTGCAGCACAGCACATGGCAGATGCCTTCGCAGTGCGACTCTTCATACCAAGATCCAGGATGGTCAGGTCTATGCGCCACTTCTCAGTGGCTGCCCCAACAGTCTGGAACGCACCTCAATCGTCTCCTTCAAGAGACACTTAAAAACGCACCTCGACAACCACGTGCTTTCTTCTTCTTGGTTTTTTCGGTAAATTCACGTAGAAGGGAAGTAATAAAATAATAAAAATAAAACATAATAAAATAATTCTCACGACGTTTCGGCTACAACGCAAGCAGCCATCTTCAGGTGAAGAATGAGACACTGCCAAGCTAGGAGCTTATATATAAGCTGGGTCTTCTTCCACCTCCAACCCAGCTTATATATAAGCTCCTAGCTTGACAGTGTCTCATTCTTCACCTGAAGACGGCTGCTTGCGTTGTAGCCGAAACGTTGTGAGAATTATTTTATTATGTTTTATTTTTATTATTTTATTACTTCCCTTCTAAGTGACTTTACCGAAAAAAACAAGAAGATGAATCCCTGCAGTCACGAGAGCTTTAAATCGAAATTTAACCGTGCTTTCGAGTGAATCTGAGCATGGCTCCACGCCTCCGAGTTGCGGCCGTTATGTCCGCAAATTTGCGTGCGTTATAAATTGCGTTATTATTATTATTAAAGAAATTCCCATACAGCACGCTCGTGTACTTGCCCAATCCTGGCACAGCTGGTTCAAAAACCCAACAAACGAGACTAGGCTCGAAAGAAAGCTGTCTCTGGTGTGGACCAATCAGTTTCAAGGACAATACATCTATAATCAGAGTATATTTTTTGTTTGCATTCTGACCACAAGTATTCTGGTTAATGCAGACATGATTCCTTGTAAAAGGGTTCAGTTTGGTGTTTTAACATCTTAACACAGCTGTTTTGTTGCCAGAAAAAAGGGGAAAACCTATTCTCATATTTTGCTACTGGCAAAGGACGTCCCATGATGACATCCAATACTTTATAATTCCAATTCTGAAGAATAAATACAAGTTACCAATGTACAGGGTTTGTATTTATTTGCGAGCATCAATACAACAGAACGAGGATAGGGATGAGAACATCTACGACCAGCATGTGAATGCAATGGATAGAGTGTAACACCCACGTGCGCTGTCGGCACATGCCACACATACAGCAAAGGCATCGCATTGACCACAATATGACGCAGCAAGCAATTAATTGTGAGTCAATCATCCATGACCCATGACTGGTGCAGCAAATTACATCTAATTTCTACGTCCCATCCCTGCTCTTCTATTCCATCCTTTAGGCAGTTGCCTTCCAATGACACCTCATTTTCACCTGCGCACTCTTACAGCGACGACGTCTGGCTGAGCTGGCAGGCTCGGTTGCGCACTGACAAGTGAAAGGCTGTGACAAGTATGGCAACTTGCATACTTCATCCTGCCTATAATAACCTGCAAGGTAACACACATTCGATCTCAAAGAGAAAGGTCTGGCACTCGCGATGGGTAAAATACAACCCGGTAAGCTTACGTAGTTTATTTCAGAGACATTTGTCCAAGGCATTTCCTCTATTGTTTCTGGAACAATATTAGATCATTATCGCTGCAATGCATCTTCTAAGACTGTGGTACAACCTTTAAAAAACGAGTTCCTTTCTTTACACAAATGCACATAACGGACCCAGTGCCCATGGTTACAATGTAATCCGAAGTTATAAATTCGTAGCACCATTAATGCCAATTAAAACGTTAGCAGTCTGATCTTCTACATTTGCCAAATTCAAGGTGTGCATGAATCTCAGGACAGATCCACAATGTACAGTAGAACCCTTCTTAACGACCACTCCTGTTAATGACTAATCGATTGACGACGGGCCTCCATACAGCCCAATGTGTTCACTTACCGACCATTCGCCTGTTAACGACGGGCTTTCGACGAGCAAGTGACCGCTAATTTCGGTCAATCGGCGAGATCCAAAATGGTCTCATCCGGCCTCGGCAAATGAGCGACGTCCATTCATGAGCGTTGGGGCATTGTTTAAATTCAGTGTCTGCCGCGTTTTAAAGTGGAAGCATCTACTCGCTTAACGACCAAACCACTTAACGACGGTTTTGTGGAACCAATTACTGTCGTTAAGAAGGGGGTTCTACTGAATGCGGTGCTTTTCTTTCCGTACCGATCCCTCTCGTGAAGGACCTTTTTGCCAGTAGTGGCATGAGTTTTTTGTTCATTGAGTTATCATATTCTATAAACATTTATGAGCACTGCTTCGTAATAAGTCATCAGTCTTAAAATGTAGAAACTGGCCTCTGCCAGAGTAATGTGGAATGTCCACTGCAAGCTCTGGGTAAGGAGATAATTAGATGTTTGCAAAACAGTTTACAAAATGATAACCCATACAAACATACCATGTATTCATTATTTCACAATATGACCACAATAACATCAGTTAATGATGGTAACCATTCTTCATATTGTCCATGTGCATGATGTATTGACATGTCATTATGCATATCAATATTTTAATGGTCACTAAAAACTTGGCACACAATTTCATGAGAGCATTGACCGTGAATTGCTTTCAAACGTCTTTAAAGATTGATTTTCTTTCACTTGATGGCTCACCCGTAAATTATTATTTAATGTCAAGCGTACAAGGCACACAGTGAGCAATTTGGTGCTTAAATTAAGATCCCAAAGTATTTCGTTTTTATGGCGAGACCTTAGTGCGAATTCACTTATATATCTCTACACATTGTATAACGTGAATGGCCGCTTCTTCCCATTCACGCAAACAGATGTGATGGCTCGAAGAGGGCCCGGGAGATGGTTGACGTCTGGCTTAAGGGCACAACTATGGAGACCGTGCCACTAAGAGCCGAGTGCACTGCGCTGTAGGAAAGGATTACGCGCGGTCGCCTCATTCGCCGTAAAACTCCCCGGGCCAGAACAGATGGAAACTATCGCGCGTGCCACGGCTATTTGCCAAGACGTACGCTGGCTTGCTCAATCGCACGCGGCGGTACAACGGGGGCGAAGCCTTGCAAAGTTGACCGCACATGGCAACAGTCGAAGTTTTACTCTTTCCAGACTAACCTTCACCCGGGATTATTGTAATGGTGTTTTTTTTTCTTTCAAATATTGGGAAAGGAGTGAAAAAAAAGAAAACGTAACTTTGTTTCACTAATTCCTCGAGCAGCACACGAGCACAATTACTGGTACCGCTGTCAAAGGAACCAATTACACTGGGGAGCAATGCGGCCAGCGACGAACACAGCTGCTTGCTGTTTGCTTCTTGTGATGCGTTTTAAAGGCTAATGTGAATTCCATTTGACTGTCCTTTCATTATTCTTGCTAATGACCTGTTGCAGCCATGCCTCTTTGACACCTAATCCTGCGAATTCTGGCCTATTTAATATCAGCTTATTTTAGCGCTAAGCTGCGCCATTCCCTCTGCCTAATGCATGCAGCAATGCATTACATTACCATAAACAATTAAGTCAAATGTATCTCATTTAACCGTGTTGACCAATTTCATCGTACTGCCCCATGTAATGAAATAACATAAACTAAATATGTTCAAAGTCAATTTTGTTTATGCACGTTGAAATGTATTTTAACTCCTCCTGTTATGGATTGAATTGGATTCAAGACTGTTTACGTTTCCATAAACGCATTACGCATAATATGAATTTGATTAATTGAAGGCATCAGAGTGATTATGCAAGAATTATAATTGCTCCCTTGAACTTTAGCTCTACAGATGGAGGCATTCCATTACATACCCCGGTGATCACACACTGCTCTCACTTTTTCCTGTGTGGCAAATTGAAATCTAGGGAAAATGTGAGACAAGAGCGATAGGGAAATTTCCTTTTTGCGCTCAGGGCTTCCCCAAGAGCCCAGTGGCCAATGTGCTTAGCCCGGAGAATGGCAGGAAGTGTATGGAAGGAAATGGCCCCTATGGGAGGTGCCCACTAACTCGGCACGGAAACGCGGACCCTGCGAGTGGCGTCGTTAACGTGCCCGCAATAAACATTGTCAAGCCTGTAACGCTCCTCAGATTGCAGCGGCGTTATTGGACTGCAAACATAGGGCTTGTTTCAAAGTTGACAGCTAACCAGTAAAAACCAAAAGAGAGCGCATGTTGGCGCCCTGGCCGACGAAGATTTATGGGGGCCCTTATAGATGAAAACATATTGCTTTGGGTTCTTTTATGGGGACCCACTTCACTCTTACGTTCCCCTGAATTTTGCAGCAAGCATAACCTCTCAATTTTTTTTCTTCCGCTATATGGCTCCCAAGTGGGTTTTGATTTCTGCTCATACAAGGTATTTATTCTCACACAAGAGCATATCTAGGCCTTAGCTGTTGGGGGGAAGCCATCATTACCAATCGCGCCATCACCACACCAGAGATAATGCCGTAAAAATTGTTACGATGTGGGTGGGGGGGGATTTGATTCTATCTGAAAACAGTGTCAGTATTGGAAGACATTACTGCAAGCATAAATAAAATATCGATGGAAATAATGCTGAGCCCACAATATTGACAACTGCTGTAAAGACATCAAAGGTTTAAATGTGGGTACAAATACTGACATATTACCGGGGCATTGAACTTTGGTTGGTGGCGTGACCCAAATACATTGGAAGGAATTAAGCAACCGTTATTAAACTTCTTTTTTTATTGTGGGAGTGCCTGTCAGAATATAAACGTGCATTTATGTCAATGCAACTTTCCTTGGAACAAAATTGAAAGAAAAACTATGGCTTTTTTGATGATGTTGGTACAATGCCGAGTGTCTTTCCTTGTAGACGTCTGCCTCAAATTTATGATAACATAGGCAAGAGCATTGCTTCACCTCCTTGGTGTTTTGTAGAAATGTAATTATTCACCCCCTCCCACCCAGTTTAATTAAATATCACTAATCCTGGTCATGATTTCATTCAAGATTCAATTTGTTTCCATCATTTGCACTGACTCGTATTGTTTCACATGTTCCGTCTGATGCGTTCCATTAGTCTAAAAGTAACATTTGCGTACAATTTGCATAAATCAAAAAGCAATACATTCTTATACGCACAATGCAATGCATGCATCCCATTAGTAAGAATGACAGTAATTGTAATCAATAAATGAATACATGGCTCGTGTTTAGATTTGTCAATGTTTCTAGACAAGAATCCTGTTTAACAGACGAGGAAAATGAGCTTCCTTAATTGCCGTTTTTTTTTCAAAATGTAAGTGGTACATCACTTCGATGGACAATAGTTAATATTTCAGCAACATATACATCTACCGTGTCATTTCAATTTGCATATACTTTCTGAATAGCAGCAATTTTCTCAACAACAATAATAAAATGAACAGTCCTGCCACCTTATAATCGAATCCTTCCCACTTTTTTCGTGTAATTCTGATAGCACGGCGCTATCACGAGAGCACCGCTTCACTAACGACTGTAATCCGCAGTAGTTTCACAAGCAGAGGAACAAGATTGTGGCCGTGATTTTTTGTTTTGCCAATTAGGCATTTTGTTGGTGGAATTTTTCAAACTTGTTGAAAAAAACCTGGACCGTGACGCCTTTCACGCGTGGCATGCTCTTTTTGTTTCGAACAACACTTCGGGACCGTTATTTGACCCACCGTCAAGCAGCTGGTGGTTAATACAGGTAGGAACAACAAGTACCACACTGCTCACCAGGGATTATTTGTCTGTCTGTCGTGCATAGCCACGGCCTCGATTTGTATTTCAAAGAGCGCTTCGGGCGGGCTCAGCACCACGTGATGCGCCGCCCGACGCAGCTTACGCCGCGTGACACGGATCGCACGAATGCGCTGTCCAACCAAGTTCCTACCTGCCCACTCCGAAGGAACGTGTTAGCCAGGGACGCCACAAACATCCTGCAACGAACTGTGAACACGCCTTCACTGGCGGGTTTGAGTTCCCTTTAAACCAGGACGGGGACCACTCGGACAAGTCCCTTTGAGTCTTGCGTTAGGTCACTTTTGTAGATTGCGAGCATGTGGATGTGTTCTATAAAATAAATAAATAAACATTAATACAGTTTAAATATGCAAGTGTGAACAAAAACAAGGATGTGCATCGCCCAATGTTTGTGTGAGCTGGAGAGCATTGCCTGTGATAATGCAACAAATAAGTTGAATAAGCCACACTGCAGGCATGATCTTAATTAATTCGTACAAGACTGTTTTTTATTTACACGCTTTTATTGAACTCACTCTGTCTGTTGTCGTCGTTGTTGTATCCTCAAATCTTGTAACTCAATTTTAACCCACTTCCCAATGTGGTATCCACTGCAAACTTGGTATACTTATGTCATACTGATGACAATACCATATTCTATCATAAAAAATGTAAAAAGTATTTTTAAACATTCATTTTTACATGTTATGTTTCGGCTTGGGTCTAATTCTCCACGCTCAACTGACGTGACCACGGTCCCGTACGTTATGGCAAGCCTCGGGGCCACTTCCTGTTTAAAAAAAAAAAATTAAATATTACTTATCTTTGTTTCACGTCGTAGTTCTCCAACACGATAGACTGAATCGAGCTGCCCATCAAGCAAAGCATCTCCTTTTCTGTCGAGTCGTGAGGTGAAGTGATGGTTGCGTAGGGTAATAATGAGATTATAAATTTACTTGCTGGACAAGCTTTTGGTTGAAATAATATGATGCATTCGTGAACATTCTGTGAGCTCGTTGAGTGTATGCATGTGTTGAGAGATATTGACAAATACAACATTACAAATAACACTTCGCTTTTATCAGATTACAGTAAAGTAGGGGGAAGCTCAACAGAGACCGTAAAGAGAGACAGAGAGCCAGGCACAATGATCAATTGCTAGCAGAAACCAGTTCACTACTTTTATTATGATTCGTCTTTTTACAAATTAAATAATAATTGTTTCAAAACAATTTTGATGGAAGAAATTTTATCAGTTTGAGACAATGAAGAAAGTAATTCCAGAAGTTATCAAGTAACTATATTCTTTTGCGTTCACAAAATAAGGAATTATTTAACGTTGCTTTTAAAACCTTGAGTAGTCGTTGGACATACTGGATTCCTTTTAAAAGTAACTCAGCCGATCTTTTACACTCCCACGTTGACAATTGAGAACTTATGTGATAAATTCTTGCCAGTACCATTCACGTTTGCTGTTTCACAGTCCTCGCTCCAAACGGAAACGCCAGTGAGAGTCAAGAACATTCTCTGATGTGTTACCCGGACCAAGTTGTTGTAGTTTATCCTTGTGACTGCATCAGTCTGGCGCCGCGGTGGCGAGATGTTAACTACCTCACCTGGTCTACAGGAGGTCGTCGGTTCGATCCCGATCCCGACCCTGACTCCTCTATATTTGAAGTTTGCATGTTCTCCCCGTGGTCGCGTGGATTTTTCTCCGGATCCTCCGATTTTTCCCTCCACATTTAGAAACATGCGTTTAAGAGTATTTATATGCAATACATTTCCACGTGATAATTCACTTATTTGAGCTATCATATGTGGCCAGGTCACTTCTATAAAAGAGCTACATAGCTCAGTGGGCCTTACCTAGAAAACATAAAAAAAATAGTTTACTTTTGGTCTCCATCCCTGCCACTCAATGTGTGCATGGACAACAGTATGGAGACTTGTTGAGTGCCAATGCCGGTTTTATAATATTTTTAAGCTTTTTCGTATTTTTTGTTATGGTAACACAGTTGGGCGAATGTAATTAATGGAGAGCTGAGGGAGTCCCTCTCAAAAGCTGTACAGAGGATTGCCATGCAAACACAGTACATGCATAATAGCGACCTTCACTTACCCATTAATTCAAAAAATTTGGACTTTCATGGACTGCGGTGGGATTTTTTACGAAATAATGTTTTGAATTTCACCTTGAATTGGTGGGAATAACGTCCCACTTGCTGTACTGCCATGTGCTGGCCTCCTTTATTGCCACGTAGGATGGGTTTGTCTGCACACAGGCCATCAAACTCATCCCGAAAGTAATGGATTACAGGCAATTAGCAGCATGTTCATTTAAATTGGAATTGGAAATTTACGGGGTCATAGGCGTTGTAAGTACAGTGCATACCGACTGTGTGTGTCTATAATGTTCGGTAAGAAATTCTGAAAAAGACTGTATTACATGAAACTCTGCATCGTAAAAACTCAGACCTGCGTCAACTATAAACACATTGCAAGATTTGTAATGCTCTGCGGGTGTGCAGGAAATGAGAAAAGGGTATCTGTTAATGACATGACTATGAGTTCATTGCATACTAACCGCGCTTAATGGAATGTAATAAATGCTTTAAAATATGACCGAATTGAAAATATTCATGGTGTAATGTGTTAAAAACAATCAAAACCAGCTTAAACATAAACAATGACCTTTTCACGTGCAAAGACAAATAGTTAACACATACTCTTTGGTTCTTTCGGTAAAATAACGTAGGTATAAAATAAAATAAAACAGTCTGCATCAGCGGCAGACCACACTTTCCCACCTGATGACGGACGCTTGTGTTGCGCCCAAAACGTCGTGATTTATTTTCTACCTACGTGACTTTACCGAAAGAACCAAAGAGTTTGGATTCCTGCAGTCAGGAAAGCTTCAAATCAAGTTAACAAATATTTACATTTTTGAATTTTCAATACCGTCCTGTCATTTATAACGTATATTTTATTTAATCGTATAATTTATCAAATGTGATTTATGTTTGTTTTAAAAAAAAAAAGACTATTCGTAAGTGACAATGCAATGCAACATTAACAAAAGCACAGATTTAAACATGCGCTGTTCATTTTTAAATACCGCAATTTCATAAACACAGTAGATGCATTGTTTACAAAACAAATGACATACGTTTGTTGTTGCATACTAAATTTCCTTACAATTGGTAGAATTCGACGCATTAGCACAGGAGTATACTCACCATGTGCTCTTGTGATGCACAGACAAACATATCCGCTGGAGAAAAACGTGTACGACCTCGAACGAATGCAGCACTAAACTTTTTATTTCAGACGCGACCTGGCTATCACAAATGATAGCTCAACGAAGTGGCTTATCATGTAGAAATGTATCACATCTAAATACTCTAAATGCATGTTTCTAAATGTGGAAGGAAAACCCCAAGAATCCAGAGAAAAATCCACGCGACCACGGGGAGAACATGGAAACTCCAAATATAGAGGCTTCAGGGTCGGGATCGCACCCACGACCTCCCGTATACGAGGCGAGGTAGTTAACATCTCCCAGACACCACCGCGGCATAGCAACCAATGAGATTTGCCCACAGGCTGCCTCAATCATCAAAGGGCGATTTATTTATTTATTTTGGAGAAACTCCAGATAGCAAATCTTTACTTGGCATGAGAAGCCAAACACCCAGACAGACATTTGCAAGTGCTGAATCGCAACGCTGTAATTGTAAAACCTAATCATACAATTATATAACTACATACAACACAATTGGAAATATCTGCTTAATCTTATCCAAGCGTGAACCATTTGGATAAGACTCGTATATTCGTCACAATATTGGAAATGTATGTTCTTTTGCAATTAGTAGTTATATACTTCATTTATTTATGTTTATTTGTATTTCGTGACTTGCTTACCTTTTCTCTATTTTGTATTTTTTATTGTTGTTGTAATTCGCTGACCAGCCCCTTACTGGACATCCGTGAAAAAAAGACTCATTGGATTCTGTTAACTTATTGGCATTCATCACGGTTTCATATTAAATATCCGGCTTTATCCGGGCTTTACATATATTTGATTACAGTATTACATCGTTTTAATTATTTTATGGCCGAATATTCCTCCATCAAAGCATAGTAGCATGACAGATTTTTTTTAATTTGGACAACCGTGTAATGTTTCCATAATTTACTGCGATAATGTATTTCATTTACATTATACTAGTTAGGTAATTACCCGAAATAAAAAATCAAATCTACGCAAAAAATAATTATGCAAATCAAACTTTAATTCGCTTTACGAAATAAATCATTCCCCTTTTCACTTTGTTCTGAGATTACTCGGTCGGGACATTTTCTTTTTTCTAAAGGAATATCCAAAACCAATCCCCATTCCTCCTTTTTCATATAACATTGGCAGCGCCACGCAAGAGAATAGTAATCTACAACGGAGATCCTCACTCAGGAAACTCCTACATTAGTGCGTTTGACCAGTGCCATTAATGGATGGTTTGCACGTGGTAGAAAAACACTAACCGCAGTACCCGCTACGCAGTGCAATGTGTTGGATCTGTGCGATGGTTTCTCTCGGTCTCTGTCTCCACTGCGATGTGCCAAGACACCGCGATTGTCGCTGCACTTCTGCGTGGTCTCTGAGCTACCATTTTGTCATAATCAATAAGATGAATAGCCAGCGGCGCTAATGATGAAGCGATGGAGACGTTGCAATAATTACATTTAAAGAACACACACTCGCATCACATTCGTCATAATATATCAAGCACTTAAAATGTGTAACTTCCATTCAATATGATTTGTGTTAATTACAACGGGCAAATGTGGTGCATTGCAGGTTTGAGTCCGTCCCATGATTATATATCGTCGTTAAAATGTGTTCCATTTTTTATACGTTTTAAATGTGCATCAATATGCAAATATGTGATGAAAAAATATGTGATGTTGGCAAATTGTAAATGTTCAGAAGTAAGAATGTACAACATTGATCATAATAATATCGGTCCCGAAAACCTACGTGTTACAACATTGATAGATTTAGAGGATTATGAAGAACCATGTAGCTTGCATCACAATCCTAAAGATAAAGATTGTAACCTGCCCCAGTGATGCAACTTAACTCTGCACCAGAATTACCATTGACCAAACCACAAAACACTCAGCCACACCATAGATTCCAAATAGAACCTTTACATAGCGTCAAAATACAGTAGGCTTTATAAATGCGTTAATTACGAGCCAATATACAATACAATTTACATTTATATAGCGTCTAAATGCAACCGCAGATGCTTCGTAGGGGCAAAGATATTTAGCCCTATGCACATGAAAACAAATGGGATCTTAAGTCTTGACTTGATTAAGGCCAGCAAGGGAAGTCTCAGCTGCGGCGCCGTGGTGGTGAGATGTTAACTACCTCGCGTGGTATGCAGGAGGTTTAAGGTTCGATCCCGACCCCAAAGACGCCTGTATATTTGGAGTTTGCGTGTCTCTCTCCCCGTGGTCACATGGATTTTTCTCCGGGTCCTCCGGGTTTTATCTCCACATTTAGAAACATGCGTTTAGAGTATTTGTCTGCTAAAAATTTCCACATGATAAGCCACTTCATGGAGTTATGATTTGTGGCCAGGTAGCTTCTGAAAAAGAGCAATATAGCTCAGTGGGCCTTAGCTGGTAAAATAAAAATATAAATAAATTTCACCTGAAGGCGATTGCTTGTGTTGCGATCGAAAGTCGTGATTTTATAAAAAATATTTTTCTACCTACGTGACTTTACCATAATACCCAAATAGTATGAATTCCTGCAGTCACGCAAGCTTTAAGTCAAGATGTATTATTAGTTTTAGTTTAGCTGCAAGAAAGTCGGGAGGAAGGGAATTCCAGACGGCATTACAGAATCTTAGAGCGAGGACTTTCAAAATGGCGTAGGAAATAGAAAAAGCGAGGAAATACAAAAGCATAATGTGTGTATATAAATACAGTAATAGCTCAGTTTACATCGGGGATGCGTTCCTGAAAGGTGCGACGACGAATATCGAAACGACGTCAATCAAAGCGACTTACAGCGTCGTAGGCAGAGACGAAGGCTGAGAGAAGGCGACGGATAACGAGAAATGACGGACGACGATGCTGTCAGCGACGTAAGTGTGTGTGGGGGTTGAGGCAATGGCAAATCAGGTAGCGGTGTTAATAATAAAGTGACGACGTATTCGCCGTGTCTCCCCGTATCTCGACCGTGTCTCCCCGTGTCTCCCCACATCTCGCCGTGTCTTCCCATGTCTCCCCGTATATCCCCGGGTCTCCCCGTGTCTCCCCGTATCTCGCCGTGTCTTCCCATGTCTCCCCGTGTCTCCCCATGTCTCCCCGTGTCTCCCCACATCTCCCCGTGTCTCCCCATGTCTCCTCGTGTCTCCCCATGTCTCCCCGTAGACTGTGTGCCGTGTATCCATAAGGCTAACGCACTTGTTCACTATGGGCCAGGCTCAATGGCATCTTTGCGTTCAACTTCGCATCGCACGATAAATAAAGGTCATCATGCGCCTGATGATTGTGGCAAACATTACATTGGCTTTTCACTTTTTTTTAGAAGCAATGTCTTTTGATCGTTTAACGCTACAAAAAATGAGCAATTTCTCACATCGCCATAACGAGCACTTTAATGTCATTCCCTATAAAAAAACATTACCTTCCATAAAAATTTAAATGTTATATAGGCACATAGATACTATATATGTGTAAAGATTGTAGTGTAGAGAAATTCCATTGTATACTTCTTGCTTGATGTTGGGGGTGATTGTGTGCTTACCTGCAGATTTTACACTTAACTGGGATGGAATGAGTGAATAAACATAGATTTTCGGATGAATTGGCCACCATTATCCGGTTACTTCTCTTATCTGCATGATGGCTTGGATATAAGGAAGAATTATCAACTTCCATGAAGGTTTTTGCTGACACTTCTGAGTGACTTATTGCGGGAACATTTTCAGTTGAACAAGTAGGCTTTCACGGCTAATATTATCGATAGCTTTTTTTGGGTTAAATTACGTAAATATAAATGTGTCGTTAAACCCACCACCACCTGACACAGACATTTAGTTAGGTTTGTCACGTAAACAAAACATGCCAATTCGTCACTCGTGTGTTGGAGAGTAAACGTTTACAATTCGAGTACGACGTTTCGCCAGTATTTAGAACCAACCTCATCAAGCAACAGCCAGAATTATGGAGAAATCCTCCTTCTTCGGTAGAATGTATCGCACAAGATAGGAATGTGTGCGGATCGTACAGGCTGTGCACATAATAGGAGGTGTGTGGACAACAGAGAATCGGCAAAGAGGAGTTTTACTGAAACCGGAACAGATGAATGGGGTTTGGTCAGGGCGGTTGAGAATCCTTTTTTTTGGAATGCAATTCACTGAGTGTGAAGATATCCTTGTTTTTTCGGTAAAGTCACGTAGAAGGGAAACAATAAAAGAAAAAAGAAAAGAAAATATTTATTGTTTCCCTCCTACGTGACTTTACCGAAAGAACCAAGAATATGAATCCCTGCAGTCACGAAAGCTTTAAATCAAAATTTTAGTGTGAACAGTTGAATGCGTGTAGATTTTTTAATGTGGACCGCACAATATACGTGTAGGTATGTCATCATCATCATCATCGACGATCACTCAGGGTCGAGTATTGATTGTTCCTCCTGGTGGCTCCTGTTTGTGGATCTTCAAATGGCTGAAAAGGCCGATCTGAGAGCTTCTGCTGCAATGTGTGGGCAAGGGTACGTGATGATGGTGGTAGGGAGGTATTGTGAATGTGCCTATATGTAGAAAGCCAACTGTTAATTTCACTGCGCGATTCTCCACCGTGTAAATGTTTGTTGTTAGACTTGTTTGCCCTGCTAAGCCTCAGCGAGTCTCATTAGTATTTTGAAAAGGGTCCTACAAAGTTGTTTGCAGTAGGGCGGGAATGATTGCTTTGATTGATTGTATATTCCAATTGAGAAATGAAGAAAGTATGACACTTGTGTACGCACAGGTCATCAAAACTGCGTGCATATATAACAGTAGATGACTTAATGCATGTCTATGACACATGCAGACTATTTGCCAAATTAGCAGATGACTCACTTGGGATTATGTACAACCAATAAAGTCCTCCTACTGGCAGACGAGTGCCCCAAGTTACTCTTGTGAATTAAACTTTCCTGGTCTCTTGAGGTCTCTTCTGATTAAACAAAATAGACGTAACAAACGTAACCATTAATGCACATTAACCTTGCAAGGGTACGACTAATCTCCATACATACCCATACCTTGCCCGCACCTCCGATTACCACGCTCGGCTACATACGGTGCGAAAGAAGTTCAACATACATACGGAATTAACCTGCGATGTTACGTACAGGATCACTGAAGTAACAACTTGATACCTGGCGTCAACACTGACGCATGCTGTGTAATCCCTCTGTTTTTCACGCCGCCTGATTGCCGATGTTGTGTGCGGCTATTTGCAGGAGCTTCTCAAGGTCTGACCACCTGGCTCTGCACATGAAGAGGCATATCTGAGTCTCGCATCCACCTCCCTCGGACTCCTCAGACTTTGCACTCCGATGCCAACGATGACCGCCACAGCCCCGCCACCACAGCGCTACCGACTCCCAGCAAGAACACATCGGTTCTCCTCGGTGATTAAACGAAACGCAGATCGGAAGGTCCTATTTTCCAAGTGGGCATTTGGTAAAACAGACACCAAGTGTGATGACTTGCTTCTAGTTGATCCATGCACTGTGCGCATTCTTGTGAAATAAGTGTTGAATTTCTATCAAGTATGAGTTTTAAACAGTCTTTTAGGCTGTGCTATAAAACTGTTTTGCCCATCCACGTGTGGGCTCCGAAATCGGAAACAAACGATTTTATTAAAGTTGAGAAATAATCGTCCCAGGGACGATGAGAAAGTTGTGCGCTTCGGCGCACTCAATACATTTCTAAGAACTGCCCTCCGTTTTTCATTATCTTTCGTCTCGCAAGGATATCTGTTGCACCCTTCAACAATATCCCTGCTTCACTAGCATGATCTAAAATGGGGGGGGGGGGTGAGATAAGAGAAAGATAAATAAGGACACTTTAATACTTTCAATGTCTTATTCTTATGCAGTCACCTGAAGAAAGGCCACATGCTTCACTCGTGGTAGTAATTTTTTAGTGAATCAATTTCAAAACATTTGACACCTTGGAAAATGAACAGAGTCCAGACAAATGTCTCTGGCTTTGATTAAAAATGTGCAGCGCTGCACAGGCAGCAGCCCCCCGTTAAAGAGCTGGGGTGGCTGCTGGTCCTTCCATTGCGCTCGCAAATGCAATGTTGGAAGACGGAGAATGGGAGGCACAAACCACAACGATAAAATCCATGGATTGCACCTTTGCTTCAAGCGGACAGAAAGCAAATAGAACGGAAACGCATTAAAGGGAAAGGTCTCGGGTTTTATGTGTTCCGTATTTCACGCTTCCTTGCCGGTGCAATGTTGGCAAGTTTAGGGCAGCGTCGATACTCTGTTATGTTTTCAAAGTAGATCGTGAGTAAGGAAAGCTTTCAAAAAACACAGAGCCATTCATAGAAACTGTGAAATAATCTTGTTTCATCAGGGGGAATCTTTTTTTCCATTGTCACGTTATCTGTCCCAATGGCACCCGTAACGTGTCCGCGAAATGCGTGGTATAATTGGGTTTTTAACATCCTCTTGTCTGGCTTTCCAGACGAAACGAAATTATCTCCTCCTGGTTACATCCCAGAGTGGTGCCTTAAATGTCATGCATTGCGTGTACACGCCATCCGTCGGATTAACCGTCACACGTTGACATTTAATGAGGGGGTGCAATAACAACGCCTGTTGTCTCTGTGCCCTTACACCATTGATTTGACACCATATTAGCCATGTTGCAGACTCGATCATTATGCGGACTGTTACCAACCAACAACACTATCAATATGCACTTACAATGGATGTCAAAGACACCCTCAAGGTGTTTGCCTTTGATGCTTGGGTACATTTTTGTAAAGGACATGACAAGAGGGCATTTTTCCGTGCTGTGTATGCTTTGCTGGGTTTTTTTTGCGAATTAATACGATTTTTTTGGAGGGAGGGGAGGTAATTTGTGTTGTTGCTACTTAAATTATTGTGTACTGGAGTAACTTACAAAGTACTATCAGGTTATAATTGAGAGCCATATTGTTGGTGTTATAAACCACTTAATTGTTTTGTTGTTGTTGTACAATGAGGAATTATCTCTGAATTCACGTATGATAGTGCTCAGTAATATATATATGCTGTTCTTGATAACGCATTCTCTATTTTTTAAAACCAAATGTACAGTAAGCCAAAAAAAGGGTGGGGCAACAGCACTGCATTTAAAAAAAATAGCTCATCGTTTTAGCGACGGCATCTGGTTGTGATTAAGCGCTCACCATTGTGGTAAATTTGACAGACAAACAAGACACCGCATTACTTAGATAATTCGGAGGAAGGTAAATCATTCAAATGTGTGCATGAATTGGCTGGCATCGGAGCAACGCTATACTCTTAAAAAATTTGTTAAAAAAAAAAACAGGAGCTCCAAAGCATCAGTTTGGTCACCACATGGCACCAGAAGTGCTCTTGTATAAAGAATGCCCATCAATGAATTAATAACCCGGTCACACAGCACGCAAACACGCAGCGAATACGTACAGGCACGAGCGAAGCTCTTGGCCCGACGCTCCACTAAGAAAATCCACCAAGTGCATTGCACAGCAGACTACGACGATAAACACCAAAGACAACTTACAATGCACAATCGCCCCATATATATAACAAAAAAAACTTAGTCGTAAAACACAAATGCAGCATGCGACAAACACGATACCTGACACATTTTTTAAGCTTCGCTGGACCGTATATCTACCACAAGCCTAATTTCAGCTTGGGAGTTGTTCGGATTGAGGGGAGGAGGTGGGAGGAGGAGGGAGGGAAAAATTGACGAAAAGAAGTTGAGGAAATCCACGGGATGTCGTGTGAAATCCTTTGATTTAACCCTAACCATAGACGGAGGCAACCATGCGAGCCTGGCTTTACCAAACATCTGTGTGCACAGCTTAGAGACGCTTACGTCGCTAAGAGGCTGTTTCCATGGGCACATAAACACGGAATGACATCAAGCGGCGGGGGGGGGGGCCTTCTTCTTGGGCACTCTGAAAATGTGTGACCATCCTCGCAAAGTTTCACTCCTGCCCAGCCGAGCCGAGCTTACGCGACCGCCGAACATTTTCCGGCAGATGTTGTGTGCGACGATTCGGCGGACGGCCCGAAACGTTTTTGCGGTGTCGAGTAAGCGTATGCAAATGACGCTGCGCCACCTTTCCCCGAGTGTCCCCCACACTCCGTCGGGTTTCCTGACATTGTGAAGTCAGCGGCAGTGAATTGTGAGCCAGAGGTCGCAAACGGGTTTTGATTCCTTACCCGTACCCGGCCGCACCAGGGTCGCAAATGGGTACCCGTACCCTACCCGAAATGAGTGACAAACGGTTACTCACCAGTGACTCACGGCCTACCCGTACCCAGCCGGGTACGGGTAGCCGGGTATCGGGTAGGGTACGGGTATCGGGTACCCGGTTGCGACCTCTGTTGTGAGCCCAGTGGATGGAGGCGGGGGGGAAGCATGACTCTGGTGGAAGAGTTCCAAATTGGGAAACTGTACTTGATTTTCATAGTGCTTTTTAGAGTGTTGAACGGTCTGCTTTGATTGAAACCAATTCTTTCGAAGAGTTTGGCCAAAATTGTGAGGGATTTTTTGTATTATATTAGTACGCTAATGATGTTCATAATATTGGTGAACATGATTCATGTTTGGTTCCTTTTTGTAAAATTGTTTTTAAATATGCGGCTGGAAAATTCTATGCAACATTTTGTTGACGTTCTGTTGTGTAAATGCTTTTTTTTATTGTGTATCGCTTGATAAACCAGGCACACTTACTTAAGTTATTCCGGTTGACTGCATTGTAATTCTGACAACAACAACAAAAAGCCATTGGCAGCATGAATCTCGGGCTGTTTTCATTTCTCTAAAAAAAATCTACCTGTCTTTTGATAATGGGTGTCTGTGATGTCTGGGGCATTTTGGAAACCACGCGCGTCAATCTTTGCTCATGCCTATTTCTGGTTATCAAATAAAGAGAATGGCATTCTTTTTGAACTGCTGTGAATCCTTTGACATTTCCCAGAAACCATTTTTTTGCTGACACTCGTATAGTTCCTGAGATAACGTGAATCGCATTGCATTAAAATCGTTGATTAGGCGAATGTTGAATTATCCTCTCTATTACAAAATACAAGTTAAAATAACATAAACACTCCAATTAATTTAGCTTAACCCTAATCAGATTATAAAAAAAAAATGAAAAATGATGTTGCAGATCTCTGTCAATCCACTGCTGGATGAAGGCCTCTCCACGATATTTCAAGCCAGGCCACTGGGTTTACAGCACAATGCACCAACCACTGCCACCATTGCACCACTGCAATTGTATTATAGCACAGCATACAACCATTGTATTGAATTAAAATAAGATATGCACTCCTTCCTGTGATGCATAGCTAGAATGGTAAACACACTTGCCCCGCGTACCGTGTTGGAAATATCCTGAAAGATAAATGTAGATAGTCTCACAGTAAAACAATCCAAGTTCAATGTAAAACAAATATAAATAACATTTAACCAAACTATAGAATGAACAAAGTAAATAGACCAAAGCACAAAAAATTATCTAAATGCAATTACAAAATGTAATATTGGAAAAATGAATTAAAAATAAAAGCGAATACAAACAAAATCAAATACTTCTAGATTTGAAGCTTTCGTGACTGCAAGGATTCATATTCTTATGTTTTTTCGGTAAAGTCACGTAGGTAAAACATTAAAATTAATAAAAGTAAAATAAAATAAAAAATCACAACGTTTCGGAGGCAACACAAGACGGAAGCTCACGACGTTTCGGAGGCAACACAAGACGGAAGCTTGTGTTGCCTCCGAAACGTCGTGATTTTTATTTTATTTTACTTTTATTAATTTTAATGTTTTACCTACGTTACTTTACCGAAAAAACCTAAGAATAAAAATCAAATACTGTATATGTTTTACATTTTACACGCATTTCTAGGGTATAGCAATTTAAGAGTGGGTTACATTCATAAATAAAGATATACTAAAAACATCGATATAGCTCTCATTTGCAAGCGTCCATCTGGCATGCTGTGGTTCTCCCAAACGCTGTGTGGGCAAAACATGTTTAGAACCAAAAACAGTGTGTCTCGCGGAGCAAATCTTATGTATAATCACAAAAAAATGTGATTATACATAAGATATATATATAAAATATATAACGCTGATTTATTACTTTCAATGAATGTCCTCAAACAGGTGTAATAGAGTTCACGACTCTTGGACGCCGGAGTTGGAGGCAAACGGGTTTTATTCACACAGCACGGTTCTGGCATACAACACTAGAGGGGGTGTCGGCCCCCTCACCCGGCTAGCTGGGGATACACGCGCTAGCTACTTCCTAGCCTGCCTCCTAGTCCTCCTCTAACGGGCTAGGGGAGGCTATTTGGCCCGACACTGGTAAGTCGGGCCCGGTACCCTGAGTCCCAGACCAGCGCTGACAAGAGCACCGGCTCTGGATCTCGGGACCACGCCGCTGGCTCGGTCCTGTTCGGCCCTGATAAGGACGGCGAACCAGGGGAGTCCAGGGCTCTAGCTAAGACGTCTTCAGTCTTCACTGGTTAGCTTAACAAGAACCCCGAGCCCTCCGATGCATCCCCTTTTATACCCAACCCCCCGCTGAGGGGTGGGGCCCCGGGGGATCATAACTCCGAATCAGCCCCCCCGGGGTGCCTGGCGCGGACGTCGTAGAGAGCACCTCCCCGTGCACTCACGTAGCCCCGCCCACTGTGTTTGTTTGCCATAAGCTGCCATGCATAACGGGCTCTCTCTCTAACACCCCTACACAGGCAAAACGTGTGCATTCATTAGAGCAAACTCACATCCACATTTACTCCAAGTCTTAAATACAAGATGTGCATTTGAATGTTGCTAAAATCCAGTGGAAATTATGTTTGAATTTTATTCAGATAAGTTGCAAATATTGCACCGTATTTAAGATGGCATGAACATGTGTTTTTAGAATGGCTGTAATTAAATGTGAGCCCGTGTTATTTATGTACAAAAGAGGACGGGTGGTTGACCCAAGTATTGGGCTTTGGCATATTCCTTTAGAAACGAAAAAAAAAGAAATCTGAAGAAATCACTGCATTCTGAAGATAATATTCTTCCCTGTCGATAATTTTGCAAACCGGTCCACTCCCTTAATACTTACGCTGCTCGCTGTGTAATCTAGAGGTTAAGATTATAAACCTCACCGAAGACTTGTCAGAGAGCGATGAAGACAGCTGAGCACACCTTAGCGAAATATTCAAACGATGGAAATGGCTGTTACAGCAATATTCTCAAATCTGAAAACCAATTGCTTGGCATTTTGGAGTTGCTTTGCCAGCAGATTGGAAACAAGCAGATTTTCCATGTATCTGCATATTTGAACGTACAATGATTTGTCAATTGCTTGTAGTCATTTGAATTTTTACATCACTGCTTCAACTTTATATGTTCAAACAATTTCATCGAGCCTCATTATTTTAAAATGAGTGCTCAGGTGTGTACTGACTGGAATATAGGCCACCAAATAGTCATCATTCAAATTGTTTACCAAAATACCCACAGTTGACATTTTACAAGAAGAGGCCCAAGCACTGGGTAGAACAAATATATTTTTTTACATTGATCAAGGGGGATTCTGTTATCGATTTGGTCGATGGTAACAAGTTTGTCAGAATGAATGCATCGGACATTGGATACTGAAGCCAATTCCATTCCCATGTCTCTGACAGCAATCAATTGAGAGTATGCAGGGAGCTGGAATATTACCGACCAATAAACCTGCAAAGTCAGATGTAGAAGGCTGGCAGTAACGGCAAGATGAAAACGGGATTCAGGTGATAATTTGCACATTCATCATAAGAATTCAATCGTTTTGGTTTCAAGATAAAAACAATTGTTCAATTGATTAAATATATAAAATTAACACTCCCCTTCCGCTTCTTGGATAATCAAGGCAGAATAAATTAAACCCGTTCAATGATACATTAGCATCTGTAATGGAACGTGGAAGCCATATTTCTGGAACAGCACTAATGCCTGGTTTTAGGGTAGTAATACCTACTTTCAAGGCATCGACGTTTATCCAAAATTCCTTGACATGTAAGTGTATAAATCCAAGTCCTTTAAAGTTTGGACAAGTAAAATGCTTGGGGATAATTGAGGTGGGATTTTTTTTTTATGAATTTGGTTATTTTCCACAAGTTAGAATAATTCCCTGTAATGATTGCAGCTAGGTGTTTTTGTGAAATGCCCTTGATGCGTTTTACCTTTCAAACCTGTAAAAAATGGTCATTCATTGAGAATATCGTTAATTATAAATTCTCTGTCTTCAAGTGTAATTATATACAAACGAGTTTGAATGGTGTCACTATCTATTGGAGTCAAATATAAACAAAAAAATTACTAACCACAAGAGTTGTATGGAGTCACACATTAATGCTTTATAAATCGAGATTATATTTAGCCTTGGCTATGCACACCTTTGAAATGAGTTATGGCATTCATAGTACAGATAAGACTAAGTGAACAGCATGAGGTTTAAATATCCATATATTGTCCTCTTTAGGCACATGCCGTTATTTTGGGGCCCATCACATTTCAAAACTGCCACCAAGACATTCCTTTCGATGCGATAGTTTTAGTTTTTTACAATTAACGACGGCGGGCGGCGATGGTAATGACAGGGGATGAACTTGCTTCGTTAATGGATACGCGTGTGAACCGGTGGGTGCTGGTCCCAATTGTGAATGGAACCGCTCTACTCACCTCGTTTGCAAACCGCAAGGGCGAGTTTCAGCGGTGGGGGGGGGGGGTGGAGGGACAGAGGTGGGGGCAGAGGAGGAGGTGGGGGGGCCATCTATCTTCGCCGTGAATCCCCGGGTTGGCAGTGCGTCTTGCCTGGTCGGGGTGCGTGCCACATCCAGCCC
The DNA here is from genome assembly GCF_965212315.1 of Lampetra planeri. Classification (NCBI taxonomy): domain Eukaryota; kingdom Metazoa; phylum Chordata; class Hyperoartia; order Petromyzontiformes; family Petromyzontidae; genus Lampetra; species Lampetra planeri. The sequence continues at coordinate 19,361,673 of NC_136108.1, read as the reverse complement.
AGACGCAGCACTGCTTACGAGTGCTGATTAGCTCTTCTGGGCGTGTGACCTTTCAAGCCAATTAGCAGTCGCGACATAATGTGGGTTACGTGCCCGGTGCGTGTTGGAGCACAGAGGCGTTGCGTAGGGGGGTCACGCTACACTGTGGATTCATGGCAATGGAAATGTAATTGGCAACGTGCCAGAACCCTTCGGAGGCCCTATTTAAATAGCCTTATTTGTGGTGAGGACTTACATAATGAGCTACGTAGAAAAAAATGTTTTACTCGTAAGCAAGCGTACATTGTTTAACCTAGCTTTAGATTGTTAAAATGTCAATGTGTGATGATAGGCTGGAGTGCAATGGCAATAGACATGAAGGTTAGGTGTGTCCGTTAATGTGTGAATTTAGTTATTTATATTCATTGCAAACAGACACCCACAAGCAGGTCCCCGCGTCTTAATCACAGTTTGTATCACTTTGTGGGAAGCCAACAGAAGTTGGTTGAGTTCTTAGCAATGCAATGTGGAACTTATAGCAAAGGCTCGGAACCACAAACTGCAATGTACAGCCTTTTTTTCTATTTAACACGTAATAGGCTAATAATAAAATAATTAAAATAAAACATGATAAAATAATTCTCACGACGTTTCGGCCACAACGGCTGCTTGCGTTTCGGCCACAACGGCTGCTTGCGTTGTGGCCGAAACGTCGTGAGAATTATTTTATTATGTTTTATTTTAATTATTTTATTATTTCCCTTCTACGTGACTTTAGGCTGTCACGACCAATATTACCAATAATAGAAAATTTTTTGTGGGTCAGATCTCTTAAAGATAAATGTGTCGTTCAACCCGCCACCACCCTACACAGCCAATTCGTCACTAGTTTAGCACACCGTTTGTGTGTGTTTGGAGAGCAAACCCACAAGCAACATTTACAATTCAAGTAGCGTGACGTTTCGCCGTTAATTACAACCGGCCTCACGCAGGCGTTGACGGGGGGGGGATCTGCAACACCCACAAGTGTGAATCGATCGTCGCTGTACGGGCCACGTGCTTCAATTATGTCCCCTTCATCTCACCACTCTGGAACCTTCGCTTCATCCCCCCACCACCACCACCATCACCAACCTTCCAACGGTTATTTGTCAATACACGTTCATCTCCTGCCCTTGTCGAAATAAACCCCCATATGTTCTACACATATCACTACCAGCCTTCTGTTACGATTCATTGCTCTGCACAAGTAAATGCTGTCACCTCCAGGGGTAATGTAATTAAATGTCCAGCGAATGCAATAGTCTCACCTCTGTTGTCTTGAAGACGCGACTTTTAGGTATTGCTGTTAAATAACACCGTATCGCCCAACCTGCTATTTCTTAGTAACGTGAACTGAAGAGTGATCTCTTTGTGAACTCCTTTCCAACGTCTGTATCTCAACCTTAATGGGATTGCGTTTCGCTTATACACCACCTTTCACGAGACATCGCTGCCACAGATAGCTTACGCTCGTTACAATCTTTGCAAAAGCTGCTCGGAATTGAAATATGACAACGCACTGTGCTGCGGTGACGTTGTTTTTGAAACAGTGCTACAACTGAAGATCGTATTACACAGAACCACGCCATACACGATCGCTTCACGCGTGGTGTTCGCACCACAACGTGTTTTTGCTATAACGCGGTTCTTCCTTTTGGAAAGCACGTTTCGCACAACGCAGTAGACGCACCGTTATAAGTCGGAAGGAGCGTCATTTCAACGCGGAACGCGCTCCGTTATAACGTGGAACGCGCTCCGTTATAACGCAGAACGCGCTCCGTTATAACGCGGTTTCTGAGCGGACGATTAACTACTTAATTGAGCTGCGTGGCTGGGTGGTACGGTGATACAGTCCGTTGAATGATACAGTAACGCGGCGGTGTACCCTCAGTTATTTCTTCCGCCATGTCACTGTGCGTGCCTAGCAGTAGTACATCGCATCTCGCCAAACTATATCGTTACATTATTGATTTGGAAAGGTTTCGCCGAACGCGTTTTTTTCGTTTAATGCGGCACTTTTAAGGAGCTCATCTACCGCGTTAAACGAGGACTTACTGTAAATAGAAACATTTAAATGCAATGTGTAACTTCCCTGAGTTGATTTTATAAAGTGACCTCCTAGCTATAACATAGTGCACTTCTGCAGTTAACATTTCCATAAACTCCGAATCGGAGCCTTCTATCTCGTGACATGGCTCTGGTAGCACCGTAATAGGATAACATGAATCCGCGACAGAATGAATGATACATTATGTCCACGCTTTGACATGAATCCGCGATAACATGAATCCGTGACAGAATGAATGATACATTATGTTCACGTTTTAGGCCCATATGTAGAGTTATCGGGCGTGGCTTTGCCCGTATAAGGAATACTGGAACGGGAATCGACCGATGGTTTACAATACAACCTGTGTGTATATGATTTCTGGATCAAAAGAGACGATTTGTGGATCGCAAAAGCCCCTGTATTAGACCGCCCCTTGACGCTGATTGGCTTCCTTCGGCAAATAACATAATTTATCATTCGTTCTGTCGCGGATTCATTGTATCCTGTTGCAGCTCTCCTGAAATGTGATCTGTGATTGAAATCTTCACAACAATAAACACAAAATACACCCCTGGCTTATTGCCAGGGGTGTATGTACTCTGGTAATAAAATAACTCAGCATTAAGCTAATTATCTGGTGATGCTGCTGCAAAGGCAGTGATGCACAAGCACAATTAACAACAACTCAACACATTTGTCAATAACACTGTGGCCTTGAAAGATGTTGTTTTGTACTCATGGACAACGTTTCGGGCAATGACCCTTCATAGCATATTTATGTTGCCCAATAATCTCCGTTCAACGTTGATTTACGTGCTATGAGGAAGGGTCATTGCCCGAAACGTCGCCTATTATGTATTGAATTTCGATTTAAAGCTTTCGTGACTGCAGGGATTCATCTTCTTGGTTCTTTCGGTAAATTCACGTAGAAGGAAAATAATTTAAATAATAAAAATAAAACATAATAAAATAATTCTCACGACGTTTCGGCCACAACGCAAGCAGCCGTCTTCAGGTGGAGAACAGGTGTGTCGAGAAGGCAGAGTCTGTAAAGTCACGTAGAAGGAAAATAATAAAAATAAAACATCATAAAATAATTCTAGATTTGAAGCTTTCGTGACTGCAAGGATTCATATTCTTAGGTTTTTTTCGGTAAAGTCACGTAGGTAAAACATTAAAATTAATAAAATTAATAAAATTAAAATAAAATAAAAATCACGACGTTTCGGAGGCAACACAAGCTTCCGTCTTCAGGTGGAACCGTCACAGCCACGATCATTTTAATGTTTTAACTACGTGACTTTACCGAAAAAACCTAAGAATATCATAAAATAATTATGTTTTATTTAAATATTTTATAATAAAATAATAAAAATAAAACAATAAAATAATAATATTTTATTTTTATTATTTTATTATTTTCCTTCTACGTACCTTTACCGAAAGAACCAAGAAGATATTATGTATTGCATTCTACGAAGGCCACGGTGTTATTGACGAACGTGTCGATTTTGTTTTAATTCGTCCGCCGCGTTGGCCACCCTCTGTTTCGCATTGTCAATTTGTGCGTTACGTCTCGGCACCGGTACGGCAACAGACGATGCGCAGCGTCTTTCGCGAAGCCCGTTCGTCTTCATGCTGTATAAAAACAAAATTGTATTGTATGATGGGAAGGTTCTCCTTTGGGCTTGTGCTTTTTTTTGTTCTGGTCACGGGATTTATGGCATCTGCCGCCCGTGACACAGCAGGCAATGCGCTTGAAAAGCCCTCGAGAGAAAAAGAAAAAGATCCCAACAAACCTTGGATAAAGAATTCATTTTCCAAAATTGACCGAAGAAGTATTTTGGTTCAGGCACGGTATACGGGGAGAAATAAAATACATAAAGTCCAATTTCATGAACAGTTACATTCTGAGAAGCGATGAAAAGGGCCGGAGGTTTTAATACAACATTGTAGTCAGGGGGTTGGCCTTTTGTTCTCGAGTTAAGGACTTGCTCTGTGTAGGTTATGTGATTGCACAATAGTTGACGCCATTGTTAAGTTACGTTTGAGTCCTTGAAATGCCATTTTACACGCATCTGTACGTCCATTTCCCTCAAAGGCTCACTTCACTGTGGTCTTTAAAACCGTATACAATTTAACACGTAGGCTTTCGCGACCAATATCATCCATAATACAGAACACGTATGCCAACAAGGACACTCAATACATTTTAATAATGTTGAAGCTCTGTGCAAAACTAGTTACTACTGGTCATGACGTAATTGTGAGAAATAAAAAAATATTTTAACCGTTCGGATAACTACAGACTTAGTGCTCCTTGGAAGCGAATCCTCGCGTAATACATTGTTTAAATGCATGTCTAAACAGGTCACCATACTTCAATAGGATTTACCGTTGAACAATAGCAGGTACGGCTATTTTAGTGCACACAATCGACAAGAGGGCTTGCATAATGCGCATGCATAATGTACGTTGATTACCATACAATTAACCCAACCGGCAATGGATACCCATATCCATTTTTTTCATTCACTAATCCCCCCCCTCCCCCCCTCTTCGCACAAGAAGTTGCTCACAAGTGACGTCATCACATCGACGCCTCTATATAAGGAACGAAACAGGAGGGTTTCTCCACGAATCTGGCTGTCGTCTGATGATGCTAGTTGTAATTACTGGCGAAACGTCGTACTCAGGTTGTAAATGTTGTGGCTTGGCTCTCCAACACACCGGTTAGTGCTGTACTAGTCACGAATTGGCACGTTCTGTTTACGTGACAAACCTTACTAATTGGCTGTGTCGGGTGGTGGCGGGTTAATTTATATATTTACGCGATCTAACCCAAAAAAAATCTGTATTATGGATACAGGATGTCTTTGCCATGTTGACTTTCATTTGTAGGTGGATTGAAAAACCCACAAATCAACAGATCATATTTTAAACAACTGTTGTGCTGTGTGCATATCGAGTGTGTGTGTGCGGCACATCGCTGCTCTTGTAGAGTTATGCGAGTCTACATAATCTGTCGTATTGTGAATGGCCGAAATTCTTGTGTAGCGTCTCTATTTTACATTGGATGAGTGTGATCGTCTGCATGTCTACGTCTGAGCTTTTAAACTTGCAGAAAAGACAACATCTGAATATGTGGTTTCCTTGGAACCATGACCATTGGAAGGGTTGTAGGACAATGAAATGTGTTGGTTGTTTGTAGAATTAAAAGGCCTGGACAAAATGCATCAAGCAAAACAATTTAACTGATTCCAATCGATGCTATGTCCTCTGATGTCCGCACCTCCGATCATCACGTTTGGCTACTTACGTTGCGAAAGAAGTTAAATGTACATATACATCGATGTCAGAATTTCAAGCTTGATGAATAACAATTATTCCTTACTAATTATGCTTTACATGATCATAAACTTTGCCTGTGAAGGCATGTGCTTCTTGCTAATGTAATGCGGGCATAAATGGGCGGGTCGGATGTGACGATCCGAGAGGGAGGAGTCAGGGTCACGTGGGGGGGAAAGGTGATAGCGGGGAGACAGGAAGACATCTGGGTCAGTCGGGGGAGTGAAGAGTGGAGACCACGTTGGGTGGTTGCCGTGCCTCAGCCTGGTGTTTGAGGGGCTCATGACGGCGCCAGCCAGCGGGATGGAAGAGAGAGTTGGGGATAGAGGTTGGAGAGTGGCGAGATCGCCACAGAGGCCACGCAGGGCTGAGGTTGGGGAGTGGCGAGATCGCCACACACGGTAAGACTCGGCACCGCCAGCCAGCGGTGACCGAGCACGGAGGAACGGGGAGCAGCGGTAGCTGCTGTGAGAGCAGCCGGAGGACTGCACAAGGGGGGACCTGCAGCGGAGCTGCAGGAGCGCGAAAGGCTACGGGAACGAAGGCAGAGGTCGAGCTGCCAAGCGGGGGAGACTCTGAGCGAGGGCCGTGTGGGACAAGTGTAAGAACCCGAATAAAGGAGAACGGAGACAGACCCAGGATCGAGTCCTTTATTACACTGGTGTCAGAAGTGAAACGCATGTCAAAACAGCTCAGAAGAAAGAATATTCCTGCGCCATCATCTGCTACATCATCCGACTTACGACGGAGACAGATAGCGGCGCAGCTGGAGACCTTGAAAATCGTGCTGGCGCAACTGTGGGAGCTCGTCACGCCGAGGACGGCGGTGGGGAGAGCCGATGGTGGTCTGCAGGCCGCCGCCTTGCCTGCGCTGCCAGCGCCATCTGCCACGCCGCACGAAGACGCCATCTTGGGCGTGGCAGGGGAGAAACGGCGGGAAGCCGCCATCTTGTCTTCACCGCGGCGGGAACACGCCGCCATCTTCAACATCGCGGCGGAGAGGCGGCCTTGCGCTGCCATCTGGAGGTGCCGCGGGGTGAGCAGCCTGCTGTGAGCTGCTGTTTTGCGAGGAGAGGACGCCGACGCTGCATCTGCTGGGGCGGGAGCTCTCCCGTCCTGGCTTGGGTGCGAGACAACGGAGCAGTCAAGTCGCCGAACGAGTTCTGCGAGGCGTCTCAAGTTACCACCCTGCCGTCCTCTGCTTGCTGCAGCCCCGGGCGAGTCGTAACGATACGCACCCAGCCTTAACACACACCTCACCCATCTTTCGTGTGCCGGGGGGCGATTTTTGTCATGTCTCGAGCGTGCGGAGCGCGGTTCGGGCTGTGTGTGTGTGTGTTCTGGATGAACGCGCTATTTGCTTGTTGCTCGGTGTCAATTAGTGTGTATGTGTGTGTGTTGAGGATGGAAGGAGAGTCTGCTGTGCTTGCTGAGTGTCAAATAGTGTGTGTGCGCTGCGGCGTGGAGTTGTTATCTTGATGGCGAAGTTAATTATTAACTCGGGAGCGTCGGGTATCCTGCGCTGTACCATCTCGTGGGTTACCGTGTGCGACGGGCTTAATTGCAAAAACATTTTTTTTTGGTGTATTGTGCTGCGAGGTGCTGTGTGCGATGTGGTTGTTGCAAGAGAGAGAATATTTGTGTTGTTGCTGCAAAGTTACGACAGGATTAATGGTGTGTTGGTTGCCTGCAGATCTGCTTGCTATTGTGCTTAAATGTACGCGTGTGATCGCAATATGCTGACTGCATGTGCTGTTACACCGTTCTGTACGGTTATGGGGTGCGATGCATTGGTTGACTATTGGGGTTGGGATTGTTATTATTTGTGCATACCTGTTGGAAATTGGTAACAAATTCGAGGGGGACCCAAAAATTTGGTTGTATGGGTGTTGTGCACACGAGATTGCGTGTATATTATAGGTAATTGAGCTTTGTGAAAATGAGGGTGCGCAATGACGTCGTTGTGGGTGGCTCAGATGTTAAGGGTGATGGGACCGTAAATTGGCGCCAAGTGGCGTCGCTCATTCGGTTGATTGCATGCAGCCAGGAGTTGCTTTGCGGGTTGGTGTGTGTAACCAATGTATTTTGGTAAAATATTCGTTAAAATTTCCCCGATATGACTGCTGTGCGCAGCAAGCTGGGGCTGTGCGTCTATCGTTGGTGGGGTGCACGCACGGAGAAAACTGGCCACGTGTTCGCACGTTGGGCCGCCATTTTGCGCGCACGCGGGATATGGCGACGATGCGCATTGCGCAAATGGCCGCCATTTTCAGTGCGCGCGAGATATTGCGAGAACGCGCTTGGCGAAGGGGACCGCCATTTTGAGCGCGCGGGAAAAACCTCGGTGGGGCAAATATTCCATCTGTTATGCCTGCCATTGTTGATTGGGTGATGCACGAGTTGTGGTCACATCGGCCTATGGCTGATGGCTGACCTGACAGCCCGGAGGCAAAACCTCCGTGGTATGTCTTAAACTAATGGGCCGTGTGCTCATATGGCTCGGGGAGTCATGGTTCAGTTGTGTGGTGGCAGACTGAACCTGGTGTGCCGGGGGCTCACGGGATCTGGGTTAGGGTGTTATTGTCTCTATAAGAGAACATTACCCCGTGGGGGTGGTCGTTGGTGTCTGGCCTTGCCGAGGGATTGATCTTCCCTTGGCTATACAGCGTCAGACTATAAGATGCTGGTGTGTGTCCATCGCTGATGGGATAGTAAGGGAGGAGCAAGGCCGAGTGCTGCTCATCCCCGAAATTGCACTAGCCGAGAGTATGATCAGTGGATGTTGCTGTGGTTTGACGACCACGGTGAGGGTTAGGGCGAGTTAAACGTTACCGCTGGGGAGCGTGGCTCTCTCCACGCGAGGGTGTGCGACTAGGGGTTTGTTGAGAGTGACCGTGGGTACATGCTGTGTACGTGAGATGTCTGTGCTGGTCCTCAAGGGAGGACTGCTGGTGGGCAAGAGCAGGAAAATTTTTTTTGTTGTTGTTGTCACGTGTAAATAATATTGTTGTTAAAATGTAAATACTGGGGCATCCATCGCGTTTATTTTGGGTAATTATTGGGGTTTTCTTAAGCGGGCCGGAATTACATCATCTCCACTACCCTGGGGCCAGGTGGCTGTCGTGTACGACATGCGGATGTGCGTTGTTGTGCTGTGCCTCAGGGGATTAGATTCTCCTTCTCGTCACAGATCTTCGGCGCCTGCCACACTGGGTGTTACCTGGTGTGCTAACTGGATGAGGACTTAAAGGAGCAATTGAGCGCCCGTTCGTCATTCTGCTCTACCACTTGCTCTTTGATGTTGGACTTGAGCCGAGCGGATGGAACAACAACATGGACACGTTCTAAGACACCACATTCCTGGGTTGTGTGCGTGTGCCATTCTTGCGTGTCGGTTGCCGTTGTTGTGCTTTGTGCTATTATTATTGTTGTTGTTCTGTTCCGGTTCCTGATCCCTCCCCTTTCGTTACTTGTGTTGTTGTTATAATCTCCGTTGTGTCTGGGGGGGACTCCTGATTGTGATGCCTTCGCCCGCATTATTTTGTTCTGTTTCAGCCGAGGACGGCTGGAATTTTCTTTACGGGGGAGGGTGGTGTAATGCGGGCGTAAATGGGCGGGTCGGATGTGACGATCCGAGAGGGAGGAGTCAGGGTCACGTGGGGGGGAGATGTGATAGCGGAGAGACAGGAAGACATCTGGGTCAGTCGGGGGAGTGAAGAGTGGAGACCACGTTGGGTGGTCGCCGTGAGCGAGGGCCGTGTGGGACAAGTGTAAGAACCCGAATAAAGGAGAACGGAGACAGACCCAGGATCGAGTCCTTTATTACACTGGTGTCAGAAGTGAAACGCATGTCAAAACAGCTCAGAAGAAAGAATATTCCTGCGCCATCATCTGCTACATCATCCGACTTACGACGGAGACAGATAGCGGCGCAGCTGGAGACCTTGAAAATCGTGCTGGCGCAACTGTGGGAGCTCGTCACGCCGAGGACGGCGGTGGGGAGAGCCGATGGTGGTCTGCAGGCCGCCGCCTTGCCTGCGCTGCCAGCGCCATCTGCCACGCCGCACGCAGACGCCATCTTGGGCGTGGCAGGGGAGAAACGGCGGGAAGCCGCCATCTTGTCTTCACCGCGGCGGGAACACGCCGCCATCTTCAACATCGCGGCGGAGAGGCGGCCTTGCGCTGCCATCTGGAGGTGCCGCGGGGTGAGCAGCCTGCTGTGAGCTGCTGTTTTGCGAGGAGAGGACGCCGACGCTGCATCTGCTGGGGCGGGAGCTCTCCCGTCCTGGCTTGGGTGCGAGACAACGGAGCAGTCAAGTCGCCGAACGAGTTCTGCGAGGCGTCTCAAGTTACCACCCTGCTGTCCTCTGCTTGCTGCAGCCCCGGGCGAGTCGTAACGATACGCACCCAGCCTTAACACACACCTCACCCATCTTTCGTGTGCCGGGGGGCGATTTTTGTCATGTCTCGAGCGTGCGGAGCGCGGTTCGGGCTGTGTGTGTGTGTGTTCTGGATGAACGCGCTATTTGCTTGTTGCTCGGTGTCAATTAGTGTGTATGTGTGTGTGTTGAGGATGGAAGGAGAGTCTGCTGTGCTTGCTGAGTGTCAAATAGTGTGTGTGCGCTGCGGCGTGGAGTTGTTATCTTGATGGCGAAGTTAATTATTAACTCGGGAGCGTCGGGTATCCTGCGCTGTACCATCTCGTGGGTTACCGTGTGCGACGGGCTTAATTGCAAAAACATTTTTTTTGGTGTATTGTGCTGCGAGGTGCTGTGTGCGATGTGGTTGTTGCAAGAGAGAGAATATTTGTGTTGTTACTGCAAAGTTACGACAGGATTAATGGTTTGTTGGTTGCCTGCAGATCTGCTTGCTATTGTGCTTAAATGTACGCGTGTGATCGCAATATGCTGACTGCATGTGCTGTTACACCGTTCTGTACGGTTATGGGGTGCGATGCATTGGTTGACTATTGGGGTTGGGATTGTTATTATTTGTGCGTACCTGTTGGAAATTGGTAACAAATTCGAGGGGGACCCAAAAATTTGGTTGTATGGGTGTTGTGCACAAGAGATTGCGTGTATATTATAGGTAATTGAGCTTTGTGAAAATGAGGGTGCGCAATGACGCCGTTGTGGGTGGCTCAGATGTTAAGGGTGATGGGACCGTAAATTGGCGCCAAGTGGCGTCGCTCATTCGGTTGATTGCATGCAGCCAGGAGTTGCTTTGCGGGTTGGTGTGTGTAACCAATGTATTTTAGTAAAATATTCGTTAAAATTTCCCCGATATGACTGCTGTGCGCAGCAAGCTGGGGCTGTGCGTCTATCGTTGGTGGAGTGCTCGCACGGAGAAAACTGGCCACGTGTTCGCACGTTGGGCCGCCATTTTGCGCGCACGCGGGATATGGCGACGATGCGCATTGCGCAAATGGCCGCCATTTTCAGTGCGCGCGAGATATTGCGAGAACGCGCTTGGCGAATGGGGCCGCCATTTTGAGTGCGCGGGAAAAACCTCGGTGGGGCAAATATTCCATCTGTTATGCCTGCCATTGTTGATTGGGTGATGCACGAGTTGTGGTCACATCGGCCTATGGCTGATGGCTGACCTGACAGCCCGGAGGCAAAACCTCCGTGGTATGTCTTAAACTAATGGGCCGTGTGCTCATATGGCTCAGGGAGTCATGGTTCAGTTGTGCGGTGGCAGACTGAACCTGGTGTGCCGGGGGCTCACGGGATCTGGGTTAGGGTGTTATTGTCTCTATAAGAGAACATTACCCCGTGGGGGTGGTCGTTGGTGTCTGGCCTTGCCGAGGGATTGATCTTCCCTTGGCTATACAGCGTCAGACTATAAGATGCTGGTGTGTGTCCATCGCTGATGGGATAGTAAGGGAGGAGCAAGGCCGAGTGCTGCTCATCCCCGAAATTGCACTAGCCGAGAGTATGATCAGTGGATGTTGCTGTGGTTTGACGACCACGGTGAGGGTTAGGGCGAGTTAAACATTACCGCTGGGGAGCGTGGCTCTCTCCACGCGAGGGTGTGCGACTAGGGGTTTGTTGAGAGTGACCGTGGGTACATGCTGTGTACGTGAGATGTCTGTGCTGGTCCTCAAGGGAGGACTGCTGGTGGGCAAGAGCAGGAAAAAAATTTTTCTTGTTGTTGTCACGTGTAAATAATATTGTTGTTAAAATGTAAATACTGGGGCATCCATCGCGTTTATTTTGGGTAATTATTGGGGTTTTCTTAAGCGGGCCGGAATTACATCATCTCCACTACCCTGGGGCCGGGTGGCTGTCGTGTACGACATGCGGATGTGCGTTGTTGTGCTGTGCCTCAGGGGATAGGATTCTCCTTCTCGTCACAGATCTTCGGCGCCTGCCACACTGGGTGTTACCTGGTGTGCTAACTGGATGAGGACTTAAAGGCGCAATTGAGCGCCCGTTCGTCATTCTGCTCTACCACTTGCTCTTTGATGTTGGACTTGAGCCGAGCGGATGGAACAACAACATGGACACGCTCTAAGACACCACATTCCTGGGTTGTGTGCGTGTGCCATTCTTGCGTGTCGGTTGCCGTTGTTGTGCTTTGTGCTATTATTATTCTTGTTCTGTTCCGGTTCCTGATCCCTCCCCTTTCGTTACTTGTGTTGTTGTTATAATCTCCGTTGTGTCTGGGGGGGACTCCTGATTGTGATGCCTTCGCCCGCATTATTTTGTTCTGTTTCAGCCGAGGACGGCTGGAATTTTCTTTACGGGGGAGGGTGGTGTAATGCGGGCGTAAATGGGCGGGTCGGATGTGACGATCCGAGAGGGAGGAGTCAGGGTCACGTGGGGGGGAGATGTGATAGCGGGGAGACAGGAAGACATCTGGGTCAGTCGGGGGAGTGAAGAGTGGAGACCACGTTGGGTGGTCGCCGTGCCTCAGCCTGGTGGCTGAAGGGCTCATGACGGCGCCAGCCAGCGGGGTGGAAGAGAGAGTTGGGGATAGAGGTTGGAGAGTGGCGATATCGCCACAGAGGCCACGCAGGGCTGAGGTTGGGGAGTGGCGAGATCGCCACACACGGTAAGACTCGGCACCGCCAGCCAGCGGTGACCGAGCACAGAGGAACGGGGAGTAGCGGTAGAGCTGCTGTGAGAGCAGCCGGAGGACTGCACAAGGGGGGACCTGCAGCGGAGCTGCAGGAGCGCGAAAGGCTACGGGAGCGAAGGCAGAGGTCGAGCTGCCAAGCGGGGGAGACTGAGCGAGGGCCGTGTGGGACAAGTGTAAGAACCCGAATAAAGGACAACGGAGACAGACCCAGGATCGAGTCCTTTATTACACTAATAAGACGATGACCGGATGGTGCACACCACTGCTAGCATGTTATTCTGGAGCGAAAGTGACGCCCGTTGTTGTGAAATAATGATTTGTTTACGAACGTGCCGACATTCACGCAATCAACTTCGACCATAAGCTAGACCGTAGGTCATTGGGTTCGTGTCAGCCAAGAAGGCCTCATTTCACTGCACCAGGATGTATATGTATACATGTTGAACTTCATTTCGCATCGTACGTAGCCAACCGTGCTTATCGGAGGTGCGAGGTAAGGACACCAAAACTAAACACAACAAGTGCGCCTTTTGGCGTCATCTGGTCCAACACCAATGGAGACTAGGCTCTAAGAAAAGCTGTGTCGGGTGTGGACCAATCAACTTCAAGGACAGTGCATATCATTATCAGAGTTGTTTCTTTTTGTTTGCATTTTGACTGCTTGTGTTGTGGTTATTGCAAACATGATGCCTTGTATAAAGGTGTCAGTTTTTGTACCAGTTGAAAGGGTAAAAACCTATCACAACAAACGAAATTATATGGTATGTACGTTGAACTTATTCCCGTACTCTGCATAGGCTGTACCCCAGTGGTTAAAGTTATTATCATGACAAATGCGAGTGTACCCCCCTCCTCCCTTCCCACCACACACAGCTGTCCTGCGACTACCAAGACCCGCTTGCCAGCCCATAGGTTCACAACGTAATCACTCAAACGCAGTTGACAACCTGAAAAACAGCACTTTTATAAAACCAAGAAAAAAGTTGTGCTGCTTCCGTTATTGTTTCTGCCACTTTTTGAGCAGCTGTCAGATCAGAATGTGTGTGTGTACATTGCTCTGATAAAGAGTCCACACAGAGGTGTTATGTAAATGTTGTTTACAGTCAATGATTTGAAATGTAACGATGCACAGCAGAAAGAGCGCGTGACGATACGGAGGACGCGAGGTTCAAATGCGGTCGAATTGTCAACGAGTATCCCATCAGATGAAATGAGCAACACTTTGCGAAGAGCCAAGTGAGGTTTTCCCTAGAGACAGACTTTGCTTCTCTGCCATGGCAATGTTGAATTTGCAATCCTGACTTGGGACCGTCGCGTGGAGATTGAGACACAGACTTTAAAACGTGGCGCCGGCAAGGCAAATTCTTAATGCATTGACGTGAATATTAACTCGCTCTTTGGTTCTTTCGGTAAAGTCACGTAGGTAGACAAAATAATAGATCACGACGTTTCGATCGCAACGCAAATGACCGTCTTCAGGTGAGCCGTACTATGGCCCCGCCCTCTTGCCGCGTCTCGCAGACGGATTTCTCTCTCACCTGAAGACTTTCGCTTGCGTCGCGATCGAAACGTCATGATCTATTATTTTGTCTACCTACGTGAATTTACCGAAATAACCAAAGAGTATGGATTCGTGCAGTCACGAAAGCTTCAAATCAAGATGAATATTAACTAGCTCTCGTAATTGAATTACTTGGAGAGTTGCCATGGTTAGAGCGCTCAACTCACAATCAGGAGGTTGAAAGTTCAAATCGAAATCGGTGGCCAACCTAGCACCTCGGCGGAAATATCAACTTCTGATTCTGATTGTGGGAAGTCAGGAGTGGTCATCCTCCCTCCTCCCTCGGACGTGTTGAGCCTATCAACTTGGCTACCGCTCCATTATTGTTGTTTTTGACCATCGCCCATCATCCTAAACTAAAAACAACTCTCTAAACTATTGTTATTTTACCAGGTAAGGCCTACTGAGCTATCGAGCCTGTTTTTTAGAAGCGACCTGGCCACAAATGATAGCGTATCATCACGTGGAAATGTATAGCACCAGCCAAATATTCTCAACGAGCCGTGGCCAACTGGTGTCTCTCAAGCCGCATGCGGCCCTTGAATCTCCCACACGCGGCTCTATCGAAGGGGCATAACGGAGAACACACTATCACAGCAATAAAGAATAATACGGGTAGGAACCTCTGGTTACACCAGCCCACAGGGGATTATTGTGTTCGTCCGTCGTGCAGGGAGGGGCTTGGTGGGGAGGGTGGGGCTGGGTGGGGTGGGGTGGGTGGGGAGTGTGGGGCTGGGTGGGGTGGGGAGGGTGGAGAGGGGCTGGGTGGGGAGGGTGGGGCTGGGTGGGGGGTGGGAGGGGTGGGGCTGGTCACCCCGTGGTGCCCTTATAAATCTCAATGTTTAACCTACTCACGCCGGCTTGTGCCCGCCCTCACAGTCGGGCATATTTGCGGAATAAACCACGCCGCCGTTGACCCTGGCCATTGACCGAGCAACCCAACGTTCCTACTAGCTCCCTCCGAAGGAATGCGTTGAATGTCTTCCGCGCTGTGCCGAAAACTGTCTATATATACGCACACACACATACACATATATTTGTACACCCCTGCCTCTAAGCGCGTGATGTTGATTGTAGATGTGGAGGGAAACCCAGAGAGATCTGGAGAAAAATCCACGCGACCACGGGGAGAGAGACACGCAAACTCCAAATGTACAGCAGGCGTCGTGGACGGGCTCGAACCCACGACCTCCTGTGTACCAGGCGAGGGAGATAACATCTCGCCGGCGCGGCTTCCTCTCACTTTCTGAACGGTCTCATGTCATTAGCATGCGTATGCTTGCCTTACATGCGTGTTAGGGTGAATTCCCATTGAAGCCATGTACGATAGCAAAGGCTGGCCATTTATAACAAACTCGTATATTATGGGTTTCTTGGTCTGAAGTGGTGGGTGCCACCGCAAAATGAGCCGTAGACTTCCACTGCTGTGTTTGAGTAGCAACTACAAATTGCCGTGTTTGCCATTACATCGTTTTTTAAAGCAGATGTGCATTAAGCTCATGTTACGTGATGAATCGTATGTCGAGATGTGCCTTGTAAATGGATTACAAGCCACTTAAGTTTATTTAGGCTACAGTTTCTAGAAAGGAGTAGATATACAGCATTACTTATATCAAATAAATGTCCATGCCTAAGGTGGAGTTTGACTCCAACAACAGCATTTTTTTAAACGATCTTTTGCATGGGCTGAAAGTCATATAAATTGAAAGAAAAAACCTGTCCTGTAATGCACTTTTGTCATTCACTCATCTCAAATGATCCATTGCCGAGAAGGGGGGGAGGGGGGCAAAAGGGGCAATTCCCCCTTGGCCTCACGCAAAAGAAGGTTCCATAACAGGCCTGGTTCTTGTTTTATTTTTGTTACCAATGAATAAGGGGCTCCCCCACATGGCATATTACTCGGGCCTCCAGCCCTGGGCATCCACAAACTTGTGGACCGCCCTGCCTTGGTGAATCAACTCCATAAAGATTTATTTTGAAATTTGGATCTGATCCCTAAAAGCTATGTTGTTGCTTTAATAGATAGCTAATTCACTTCCGTAACTGATGTTTAATCCAAAGGGAAGTTGTAAAAACAGAGAATAAAATGGAATTTGCTCCTTTTACACCCAATGTTCGTGATGAGTTTCTTGCAGATATATATTTGCTAACGACTGGATTCAAAGAAAGGTTTAAACATGCGTTTATGATAGCTTATTCTGTTAGGAACTCACAGCATGCATCTTCTCTTCAGGTACCGATTTAGGAAAGCTGACTTTCAGAACTAGGATAGCCTTTTGGAAAAATGAATATGTTGAAATTCCATAAATCAACATTATTCATTGACTGATAATGCCTTTAATATATTTAAAGGACCGCAGAGTTTGGGTAATTGTTAGCGCTGGCTTATTACGCGGCTGCCTTTCTGCCTGTCTGTGGTTCCTCCTTGCGCCTTTGAGTCATTCTTTCTCTACGAAAGCGAGCAAATGCTCGTTACAAGTTGAATATATATTGTCGATAAAGGATGATTTACGATATTTCTGCGACCGTGTTCTGGCAAACAACTGCAGTGAGTGTGGATGTTAACCAAACCAAAATTCGTGAATAAAAAAAATTGCTCCTACATCAGCGTGATATTATTATTCGGAGTGTAAAATACATTAACATGCAGATGTTTACACGGGCACGATGATTTTCTACTTTATCGAGTTTGAGAAGAAGAAATATACTACGTTTCGATGTACGCATCGAGTTAAAGTTGATTCATTTCAAGAATTGTCAATACCGTACGCATTTTTCTGCCTGCTATCAATTTTTCAAATGCCCTTCAACGGTTTTAATGATTTCAATTGCGCGAAAATATATCACTGCGAAAAGAATGAGGGAGTTATAAATTATGTGAGGCCTACCTTATCTGTTGAAAAAATCTCATGACTAAGACTGCTTCCGTGCAGTTTACGCCGCCAGAACAGTAATTGGTACCAACGAAGGTAGCAAAACTGTGGTCGTACCGATGTATTTATTCGGCCAATAATTTAAAACGGTTATCACGAAATTCAGCTACAGCCGTGTGGAAGTTACGCCGCCTGAAGTGGTAACGGAGAAGTGAAATATCCGGCCTGGGCTCATGGACTAATGTTGTCCACAGCCGACCAACTCACAACGACGCATTTAGCAACACATCTAGGCTCAGTTATTATTTTTAAGTACCAGAATGCAATATAGTAACCACGTGGATCCGCTTCCTGTGTTTTTATCAGTTAAGAGGATAAAAAAAAACCTCCCAGCAGCTGTATATTGTAAGATCTAGTTCACACATGCAAGGCTATTAGCGACAAGGATGCACATTTGCGTTTGTATGTGTGGATGTGCCTCAGTCGCAGTATTATTAACTTTTCATATTCTTTGGGTCTTTCGATAAAGCCACGTAGATAGAATAAGTCATAAAAATTAGAACAGTTACATCATTCACTACCAATCAGTTTCAAAAGCAATGCATATATTATCAAAGTATACTATTTGTTTTTTTCGGTAAAGTCACAGGAAAGAAAATTTAATAATAATATAATTATTGTTTGCTTTAATTTCATTATAGAGGGCTTTTTTGGGGGTGAGATTACGTTAATACAAATGCGTCGTTTAACCCGCCACCACCCGACACAGTAAATTAGTGAGGTTTGCCACGTAAACGAAACATGCCGATTCGTTACGAGTACAGCACACGGGTCTGCTGGATAGTCAACCCACAAACAACATTCACAGTTTGAGTGCCGTGACGTTTCGCCGGTAATTACAACCGGCCTCATCAGGCGACAGACAGAGTTTTGGAGACAACCTCCTCCTGTTACGGTCTTAAATAAAGCGATGCATGTGATGTCGTCACTTGTGAGCCAATTAGGTGCGAAGACCAGTGGAGATGGGGGGGGGGTAATGTATTCCAATAAATTACAAAAAATATCGATGTAAATAAAAACTCAACACGTTTCAATAACCCTGTGGCCTTAAAAGGAAAAAAAAAACATACAAAATTAATAGGCAACGTTTTCACAGCACAATGGTTGGCTCTTCATAGCTATACAGAAGCACCATTGCCATTTTCCACGATTTACCTTTAAAGCCACACGGTATTAATGACGAATGTGTTGCGTTTGTTTTGCCTGTTATTTGTGCGTGCGCATCACTGCCAAAGCAGCATCACCTAATCATTTGTATAGATGCTTGAAGTAGTTTGTTTCCCGAGAGGATTGCCAGCTTAATTTTTTC
Source organism: Lampetra planeri (assembly GCF_965212315.1). Classification (NCBI taxonomy): domain Eukaryota; kingdom Metazoa; phylum Chordata; class Hyperoartia; order Petromyzontiformes; family Petromyzontidae; genus Lampetra; species Lampetra planeri. The sequence continues at coordinate 19,343,368 of NC_136108.1, read as the reverse complement.
TGCTGCCAAGCACTAAACTCTGGTCTATTCTGTTCCTTTGCCTGACCATGGCACGGCAAATCTAAAGAAGTAGTCTCTGGTGTTTCGTAAGAGGAACTGAAGGTGGATGGCCCAGCAGACAAACTTCTTGACAGCCATTGTTGTGTTTGCTGAAGCGGGTTGGGAAAAATATTAGACAAACTGTCTCCGAAGGGCATGTAGCTCTGAATTGGACACTATGTGGGTTCGTGCAACATCCATCGATAGTTACGTAGTTACGCATTCCTTCCCGTGCTAAACAGCGACACACTGGGCAAACCCAGCTGCTATACAGCTCCCCGTCTTCTGTCAGCTGAGCTGCTTCATGCCACGTTGTTCCAAGAAGTCTCAAATCGTTCTTGATTTCTTGGTTCTCGAGTCCACTGACGGAGTTGAGCTGCTTCCAATTGTTTCATAAACATCTCCTTTTTATTTTTTGATTTAAAGCTTTCGTGACTGCAGGGATTCATATTCTTGGTTCTTTCGGTAAAGTCACGTAGAAGGGAAATAATAAAATAATATAAAAACGCCACTTTTTTCAAATTTTCTTGCTATGGATTTTACACCTGATGATGATTGCTTGTGTTGCAGTCGAAACATCGTGAGAATTTTTATTGTTTTATTTCAATATTATTGTATTATTTCCCTTCTACGTGACTTTACCGAAAGAACCAAGCATTTATCTCCTTTTTATGGTTAGTTACGTACGGTGCGAAAGACTGTTCAGCATACGTATATATAGAAAGCCTATTTTTGTGTAGAGGAGTTTGCGATGATTCATGAAAGGTTTCACGTGACCAATTTTATAATGGAATGAAATATCCACCCATGACTATGGAGTGACTTCATGGTTTCTGCCCAGTCGCTAATGACAGCCTGGTGACCAATGATTGCACAAAAACACGTGTTTCTGAATGCCATTTTGGTTTGACTGCCATGCGACAAATAATATCGTAGCAGAGTGTGTGTGTGGCAAGTTACCATTCCTTGCTGTGTAAAGGACAAAGAAGCAACTTTGATTTTTTTTCCTGGAGGAACCTTGTGAAAATATCTTCCACAACCGCTCTCCACAACGCGGGAAGATGTCACCACTCTGAGGTTTCTGGGTGGATCTTTCGGACTCCTCAAATGTCTCGTGCACAATTGGAATACATGTCTGTTTAACAACTGCATTGCCATGCACGAGGACAAAGACACCAAGTAGTTTTAATTTTGACTCCGACTTTTCAAACTGGAGTGCATACAAAATGTAATCTTGTGTAAGTGCATCCAATTGTGCTCAAACTTGGGACCCTCCGGTAGGCTCTATTCAATGCACAAAAAATGATTCACCTTGCGCGCTTAACTTATTCCCCTTGCCAGAGGTAGCCGCCAGATTCAAATGGAAAAGTGAAGGCACCCTCATCCCATTGATATTCAGGTATGGAGTTAAGCAGACTTTTTATTTTTATTTCGTGGCTGTGTAGAACGTGCTTAGACTGCACGAGCGCTACTTTCTCGGTCGTCCTGTTGCGACGCACGCAGCGTCGAACTTTCCTGTAATTTAACGAAATGAAAACTTCGAAAGTGCACTCTTGCAAAGGTGAGTGATACGTCTTGCGAAGATGCACTCCCCGCTCGTCTGCTTGACTACCAGCTGGATGCTCACATAGACACACTTAAATCTTGACTTAAAGCTGGAATTCATATTCTGTTATTTTCTTTGAACCGATCTACGTGACTTTACCGAAATACCCAAAGAATACAGCCACACTTGGTTTGAGATGCTAATCCAGGCGTGATTTGGTTCCCCTGTTTAAACGTAGCTCCTGTGCCACGGATTCTGATGTGGCGCTTTGCACGGGACTTGAGTCACCCAGCACGTCACGGTGTAGGCACGAACGCATGTTGAACTTCTTTCGCACCGGACGTAGCCAACCGCGCTAATCGGAGGTGCGGGGGAAGGACAACAACCGTTCGCCACAAGCCACAAGGGATATATCACGAGTGGATTTCAGGGGCATATAGAGGATGGCATGGTGGCACAACATAATTTCCAACGAACGTGCCACCGCTTTTGAAATTGTGGATTTGTTTGGGACATTTAAAAAGCCCCCAGTGTACCACGCCAGCACTCGCCTCCCTCCGCACGCTTTCATTAGCCCCGCTAACCCAATAGCATTCCTCTATTGGCCAAATCCCAGCCGATGCATATTGATTTGTGGCTCCCGGCTACACTGAGAAAGAGAGGGAGGGAGAGGGTTGAGCTGCAGACGAGATGGGGGAGGGGGTGGTGGTGGTGGTGGAGTTTGTTGTGGCGGGTGTGAGGAGGTGGGGTAAATGGGACGCAGGGGTTTGGTTGACAGAGAGCCCCAGAGAAGGGAGGTGGGCGGACGGGACGAGAGGTCACAATGGAGAGATCGCTGCGGCGTTGGGACATCTCTTTCAGTCATTTGCTTCCGCGCAGCATTTAATGGACGTTAGATTTATTGTGTTGGGGGTAAAGAGCCTTGGGCGCAGCTGGCGAGCGAGCTATGGCAGCCCGGATCAGCATGTCCGTGCCGTGAGTGATGGGCCACTGCCACGCAAACCAGCGACCTTCCCAGGCGCTCCATCGGCGCTCAAACATCCGAGCTGCCGTAAATAATTTCAAAATCAAATTTACCTGCAACTCTACATTTTTACCGTGTGTTTTATGCATCCCATGTGTTCTTTATATACTAGACGGATCCCTTAAAGGGCTATCAAGTGCAATCTCTGGACAAACATACAGTAAATGCTGGAAAGGTGGCCGATGTCTGGGGTGGTGGGCGGAGTTCGAGAAATTTCATGAATAAAATAAGCGGGGCCGGCATCGTTTGGCTGAATGTTGAGCGTAAGCTGAATAGTTGAGGTGGCGGGAAAAAAATGCAATAAACTTCGAATGTAGCTCGCCCATCAAGCTCTGACAAAATGCTGTTGTTGTAATGGAAGATAATTTTATAAGTTGAGGGTATATGAGCCGGCATCAGTATGCGTGGTAACAGCTTTCCCATGCACGATAAATACTTGGCGATTAAGCGTAACCGGAGATGCATCGTAAAGAAACGCTGAATTGCGTTATTGAAATTGACGACATTTAATGTTTTTGTTTTCAAAACATGCTTTACTAATTTTTTTCGACTGTCTACAGTCCTTATTAATAAAACTATCGTTAAAAAACTATTCTTAACCAGCAAAGCTGAATTTGGCAGTTCATGCAATTGCCACGAACATGTTTTTTGTTATACGAAACACGTTTAAAGAAAGGTAGAAAATTCCACTCCATCAAAACGTGAAATAATACATTTATGAGTCGTTACAATGAGCCATTGGAGTGCAATTCTGAGTCATAACTAAACAAATGATATGCTAAGACTGTCTATTTTCTTCATGTATCTCGCATCTTCACTGTCTGCCTCAGTATTTTTAATCATCATGCCTGCAGTATGATTATCAGTACACACATTCAAATCACAAAGCTTTCCATTCCACATTACAGTACACTTATAGCGCAGAGTAAAACACATAAAACCTCCAATTTTGTTTTATTCTCCAATGAAAATCTTTCAGTTTCAGATATTCATTATTTCAGATCATTGGGGATATTAAATAGCCTTGGGTTGATTTTGACACGTGCACGCGAGGTGGTTTCCGCAATTCTATAATGTATATAATTGCATGGAGCTTTGGCAAAAGACCCTCAAAGCTCAAACGCGAACGTGACTGGGCATGCCATCCCCGTGAAGTGCGTGATTTGCGGTGGGCGCAGCCTCTGTGAATGAGGTTTATCTCGGGACGTCGCACTGTGTGTGCGTTTAGCAGTTGAGGGGAATGTGGGGCTTGGATATGCCCTGGCACCACTGCGTGGACAAACACATTTGCCGCCTTCATTTTGACAGCCTAATCCCGATTGCAATGCCCTATTCGGGCTATACATCAATTTGACGTCTTCATTTTGTGGACATCTGTAGACAAATGCCAAAAACATTGCTATGGCGAGCACGTGCAGGCCGATTATAATTAGAGTGCTGCGTTATTTCCTTTAACTGGGCAGCATTGCAAATTCCCAATTCTCATCATCCACGAATGATTATTCTTTCGCCCCGGAGAAACTAGTTTGGGAAATTGGGCGCCTGCCCTGTCTGTGGCATTTGACCAGGCTGTGAAGAATGATCCCTGTCGGCACGCCTCACTGTCTATTGATCGCGCTGTTCTTAACACTTAGCCGCATCGCTGCGCTAATATCCCTCTTGATTGTGCGCTAATCGTCGCCGTCTCATCTCCCATGCAAAATAAGCACACGCGCGCGCGCGCATTTAGTGTGCTTACAATACCAAAGGGCGGACGGCAATGAAACGGACGTGCCGCTATAAACTAATATCGAGTCCTATTATCGCGCACCAATTAATTACGACTTCGTTAGCGTCGCGCGCCGCTGTGGTGCCAGGCGAGAGACGCGGGCAGGTTTCGTGGAAGAAGCGCTACCCACGCGCTCCTCTGCGGGGGTGACTTTTGTTGTGTTTGTTGGTTCGCCAGACCGTTCCGCCGGGGGGGGGGCACGCCACGTGAATCCACGTGGGCCATCGGGGGGTGAGCTGAGGGCAAGGCTGCAGGCGGGCGGGGGAATGGGTTAAGTCGCTCGCGCCACGGGGCAGCTGACAGCGAGGGATGTTGTGGGGGGGAGGGAATGGGGAGGTTAAAGGCAGCTAATCCCCCGGTCGATAGTGCTAATGCATGCAGCCCATGGCAGAGGTATTGGGTAGGAGTGGGGATGAGGCGGGGGGGGGTGAATGAGGATGGTGACTTGGATGCACGCAAATGCACAGGCACACAACAGACAAAGGTCGCCCGTGTAGCCCCTTTAACAGGCATTGTTAGCGAGTAGCACACGAGAGCGGTGGGTGACCTGCACCAGGTACTAATTTGAGGCTGAGTGGACCTAGGGGAGGCCCAGGACCTGTTCAGATAATTGTCACCGGTGTTGATCTTGAGCGAGAATCGAACCCGGGTCGCCGGGATCGTAGCGCAGTGCCCGATCCACTGCACTGCCGCTCCCCACAAGATAGACAAAGACAAACACGCATCTATACGTGCATGAAAGGGCCTATCCGCATGCCACCATCTGCACACGAATGTAAGTGCCATGCAAGGACACGTGCTGGTGATGATCTGCGCTCATGCACACACACGCACACACATGTACAAACACCGTGGGGACACATGCACTGTTACAGGAATGAAACAATCGTAATATTGTTTACATTACGTTTTTTTTATATATTAAATTTAATTATGCCTTAAGTGTTCAATAAGCCATATGCCTACGTTTTGGAAAGACACCCACATTGAAAAGCACATCGTGCGCACACACGTCCAACTCATGCAGTCACAAAGACAAAGATCCCCTGTATAGCCTTCACAGACTGTTGGGGCAAGTGCTGTTAGCGACAAGCACTTATGAAGGCCGGAAAGGTACAAGAGGGGGTGGGTGGCCAGCACCACTCCCGACCGCCTTTGTCTCCCCAGTTGCGATGTTCACACACCGCACTGGGTGCTCATTTCAGGCTGAGTCGACCTAGGGAAAGCCCGGGACCGGTTCAGACAATCGTCAATGGTGTTGCCCGTGGGCTGGAATCAACCTCGGGACGCGCCGGGTTCGTAGCGCAGTGCGCCATCCACTACGCTACCGCTCCCCAGTCACACACACACACACGCGCGCGTACGTGCGCGTGTAGCAGTGGAATGATGAGCAGGGGTTAAGCCAGCCAGAAAGTGATGAATCATCGGGAGGGCCCAGCTCTGGCCCGACGGCCCGGGAAATTAAATCCTGTGCATTTTGACAGTAAAACGAGCAGAACAAATTTCATTAGTGGGATGGATAACATAATTAGTCTGCTAATTCCAGGCTCCCATGCGGAACGCGATAGTGGCCATTTTTCATTACGCCACGGTGGCTGACACGCCAGAGTGGGCCCCTCTCTCTCTCTCTCTGGCACTCTTCTGGGCCACGCCACCTTGGCAGAGCGCATCGTGTCGTGGCACTGTTTTGCCCTGGCGCCAAACAAGCCACTCGTCCCCGGCACTCGCCGCACAGCGTGGGCCCAACTGCCCCCGGCGCTAAATGGAATTCACTGAGCGCCATACCGCTCCGCTGTGACAACTCCTTAGCCCCGTGTCCTATAAGTAGGCTGCGTCACGTAGGCTGCTGCGTGTGTGCACGTGAAAAGTGTCCCCCTCTCGCCTTATTCTTGCTTGGCTGCGGTGTGTGTTTGTTGCTTGTGGTCGCTTAGGCTGGCGATGCGTGTACGTTGTGAGCTTCTTTCGCACCGCACGTCGCCAGCCGTGCGAATATTAGGTGCGGTGGAGATTTGCTGGTGAGAGAGGATTGCTGGTGATGGAGGCCAGTGATAATTGCTGGCAGTCGCGTAACGAGCGTGGGGCGGGTAGAGGGGTGACTTGCATCGACTCCCGGATACATCTGACCATCCAAATTAGCAATGAGTTTGGGCCCCCTTGACAGCCACCACGAGATATGTAAAATTCTAGATTTGAAGCTTTCGTGACTGCAAGGATTCATACTCTTGGGTTTTTTCGGTAAAGTCACGTCGGTAAAAAAAATAATAATAATAAAATAATGATCAATGAAAAATAACTACATTAAATCACGACGTTTCGGAGGCAACACATGTCTCCGTCTTCAGGTGGGACCGTCACAGCTAGATTTACTGTATCAAGTGAAGAGAAATCCAAGAGACAAGATCTTTAATACTGGTTAAGGGGAGGGGGGAGGAGCTTCTCTAAATGTGTCAGTGAGGGACTGGGAGGGGGGGCGTCAGTCCCTGACTGACACATTTACATAAGCTCCTCCCCCCTCCCCTTAACCAGTATTTAAGAGCTTGTCTCTTGGATTTCTCTTCACTTGATACAGTAAATTTAGCTGTGACGGTCCCACCTGAAGACCGAGGCTTGTGTTGCCTCCAAAACGTCGTGATTTAATTTAGTTATTTGTAATTTATTATTATTTTATTATTATTAAACATTTACCTACGTGACTTTACCGAAAAAACCTAAAAAAATATTTTAAACGCGGTTTAAATAAATTTTCATGAAAACGCTTTCATTCAGTCACAAAGACAAAGATCCCCCGTATAGCCTTCACAGACTGTTGGGGCAAGTGCTGTTAGCGAGTAGCGCTTATGAAGGCCGGAACGGTACACGAGGGGGTGGGTGGCCAGTGGTCACCTTTTAATTTAATTTCGGCGTTGACATCTGGCGTCAGCAAATAGCGCAACGTTTGGACCGTGCATTCCCAAACCTGAGCATCGACTCACGGATACATCTGACCATCCCAATTAGCAGCGCGAAGGCCGAGAGAAGCTTCGAGTTGCCTTCGATTGACAAAGAACCCTCTGCGGTTAGCCTAGCGAGAGGATCGGCTCTCCAGCGCCGTTGTTGTATGCGGAGAGCGGAACAATTGAAGCCGTCGCTTTGGAGAAAAGTCACCTCCAAGTTTGCCAACGCTAAAGCGAGAATAACGGAGCCGTGACGTAATTAGAGATGAGTCGTCTTTGTGATGAGTTAACAATGTAGTGTCATTATATTTTTCAGATATACTTCCGTTGATAATTCCAAACAGGCGTAGCCGTGTTAAAGTTAAATTTTCGAGACGAGCGTTTCTGTTGAAAGCGATTGCCGGAGCCATGCTGTGATCATTACAAAAAATTATGTCTTCGTAAAGGATAGGCATCTTGTTTATTTTGAGAAAAAAAATTGTGAAAAGGCTATTACTGTTATTCACGAACGTGCCACTGTATATGTTAGTGTAACTCTTACGTAGCTATTTAGATATTTAGTATCGGAAGCAATGCCCTTTTTTTTACCCGAAAGAAATGTAATTATATTGCAAATAGCTACGACGGAGCTGTAGTGGCTACACTTTGCGACGACGGAGCGCCCCTGCAGCGTTAAATGTTCGACACCGTGAGCGTAACGCTGTGACTAGGCAAGAGGAGCAGCGATACGTAGCCGAGGTGCGACCGTGCGAGACATCAAATATTAGGGTCCCACTTGAACGACTGCGGCACCTCCTGAGCTGATAATGTAGCTACTACACCACTGTTTGCTGGTGATACCCGCTGGTGATAGAGGCTGGTGATAGGCTGATCGAGGATTTCCATTGTAGTTTTAAGTCGACATCGAAAAATTTTCCTGGTCACGTGGAAATAATTTAGAAATCTGTAAGCAAAAAAATTGACGAATACATTTGATAATGTAATTAAATCCGAAGTACGTCTGTGAAACAGTGGAGGCAATGGAAGTCTTATTTGGCCAATGCGTCCAGACAGTGGAATGGCAGAAGTTCATCTCCGTCCAACACGATGCCACATGGCAGATGAGCCGAAGAACTCCAGAGAACATTTCATTGTTGGGTTAGACTTTTATTGTATTTCTATCTACGTGACTTTACCGAAATAACCAAAGAGTATAGACTGGGCTGTTCAGTGCGGATCTGGCAATCGTCATATTTCCGTATATTTGGCCCTGTGAAGGATGGTCTCAGGCAACATTTTCAAAATGACACCGCTGTACAGGATGCCGTTTGAACATCGTTTACGTGGTGTTGATGGATAAATTGACCAAGGTGGATTGCTAGTCTTGGTTCCACAATGGTGCTGATGCATAGACAGGTATGGAGATCATGGGCACAATTCATGAACATTATATGATTTGGATTTTTCAAGAAATTCCTGGGGCAATAATTTTTCAGATAAGAAAACTATTTCGCCCAATTCCTGAAGCAGTCTGGCCGCCAATTTGCTGGAAGTAATGGGCGTCACATAAGGCTCCACCAAACTTGGCAGCCAATAATAAACTATAGAACATACTCGAGGGGATGTGTAAGGGGGCTCAGCCATGGGTATCATTACTTCACGATGTTGGCCCGGCCCGCAGATGGAGCCAATCGGACTCTGACCTGCCTGACTAGCATACAACGGCAAATGCACGTCAGCGGCCCATGTCCAATTTCCTCCCTCTTCGTATTAAACTAAACTATTAAACTATTTTTTGTTTCATTTTACCAAGTAAAGCCCACTGAGCTACATAGCTAGTTTTCAGAGGTGACCTGGCCACAAATGATAGCGCGTTGATTCTCAATGTGGAGGGGAAAAACCGGAGGGACCCGGAGAAAAATCCATGCGCCCGCAGGGAGAGAGGCACGCAAACTCCAAATATACAGCAGGCGTCGTCAGGATCGGGATCGAACGCACGACCTCCTGTGAGGTATTTAACATCTCGCCACCATATATGGATTTATATTTAGGTATGTATATTTTATCAAATATTTTATAAAATATAAACATATAATATATTCGTCCATTCTACTATCCTCATAACTGTATTTTTGTTGGGGTTTTTTTTGCATTCATAATATTGATATAACATATTTTAAAATTGCTCCTTGACCTTTCACGCAAAGGGTTGCACTGCCGTGCAAGAGATCGGAGCAGACTCTATCTCATCACGCGATGCCAATAACACAATCGGCATAAAATTGTAGCTTGTCAAAGAATTTCCCGATTACAGAAGTGTAGCCGATGAAACCAACACCACCTCCGCACACGCGTCGCATTTCCACACGCACGGGACTTGACTAAATGCCAAAACTACTGCATAGTAACGCTTTTACTTTGTTTGGCAAAAAAAATTGATCGAATGCACATCAAATATGGAACAAAATCTAAAGGTCATTGGCTTTGGTTAACTGCGTAATTCTAAGACGGCATACCCTGCCTCTTTATGCATATGTTCGCCGTAGACCAAATAGTGCATGCTAATCAATTTTGGCACATACACTGAGCTGATATGCAAATGTTTCAGCTTTTCCCAAAGGAGCCTCACAGGAACATTCATATAATGGTTTCTTCTCATTTTTCCTAACACGGCCCTCATTATCTGAGCCCAAATGAAGTAACCCTGTGGGGTCAGCTAATTGAGATGGTGCGGAATTTCAATACTGTACACTGCGTTCCACATCTAAGCTCACACGTCCATGCAATGCATAACAACGGCGTATTTTGTTATACCAGTGCGTAACAATGGTATCTTTTGTCATACAAATGCATTGTTTTACCAATGCATGACAATTGTACCATTGCATAGCAAAGACATCTTTTTATGACGCTTGCGCCGCGGATTGTTGAGCTAAGGATGCAGCTACAGTTTGGCCATTCCTGCAGACTCCGCAGACATGCCAGTGACATGATTGAGATAAATTTAGCCACATTTAAGTATTGAAACTATTTGTTTTTTCTGCCCACGGTTAATGGTTATTGATTTTTTTTAATGTAGCTGATCAATAGCAAATCTGTTTTCTGGTTAAAGACACCACGTTACAAAGAAAACATCCCGGTCCCAACATTGCCAACGTCTTGGCCTATTTGTCACGGTGAATGCAGCTTCACACAAGTACGGTATTATGCAGAATACGAATTGGATTGCAAATGTGTTGCGTGTGGTCTTGAAGCGCAATGCATGACACATGGTGAGTGGGGCAAATTGAGACGCCAGCTCGCATTTTTTGTCTCATTGCAGCACAGACATGCCACTTACTTTATGACTGCCGGTGCCCCAGTGTGGCTGGGTGTCTCTGAATATAACGGTCGACTTCCTGAGCTGCTATCGCTGGAACCTTGAGGATGATTCCCCCCAAGATGTAACCCAACATTGCTCCGACACGTGGGCTAAGAGAATGTTTTTCTGACAATTCACCCACTGAATCCATGGCAGACTCGCTGGAATGGTTATGGAGCCACGGAAACAATTTAGTAAACACGCTCTGTGGGTGATGTATACGTTTACAATTACCCCGTTCAGCAAACAGTTTGCAGAAAAGTTTATTTTTCTGTTAAAAATAAATCATGTTTTTATTATCCTCATTTACAATTGTTTTATATAACCCTTTGTAAATGAAGGCCTCCCCAACGCTGCGTCAATTACGGGAGTTGTTTTGACCATACTTCACCACGCTGGTCAGTGTGTGTTGATGGTGGGGCAGGCGGCCCCAGGACCAGTCCATATATGTACGTGGCCCACCATGCTAATCGGAGGTACGGAATATTACAATCACGAATTGGATTCGTGCAGCATCTGAATGCAACCCCATCTCAAGATGCTGTGTAAAACAGTGGGACATGGGCATCCTGGGGAAAGGATGCTACTTTATTTACTTATTTATTACATAACGAAAAACTGACCATCAGACGTAGGCAGAGGAGTAAAAAGTATTTAGTGTAGCCTGGGCTTGAATAGGAGCAAGGAATAAATGGCATGGATGGCTGGGGAGAGTTTCTAACTACAGGATAGAGTCTGCTGCTTTAAAACTATGCCAGCTTGGAGAGGCGTTCATCCAGCAGTGGATTCACAATGGCTGATGGTGATGATGAGGAGGATAAAGGGACATTTGGTGCACAATATTAGTGTACAACAATGGACTTTTTTATGATTGACGTCACAAGATCTTTGACGTCCACTTTAAAGAGGCATGCTTTGGTCATGTCCAACGTCATTACTCCTGCAGTGCTAGCATCACCTGCGAAGCCAACGGCAGTTGCGGTCACGGTATTAGGCTCGCAAACGGAAGGTCACGAGTTCATCATTATTTTGGGGTCGATAAAACGCCACCACATTGTTGAATGTAAACAGTGGCTTGTACTATACAGAGGCCTGTTGTCATCTTGTTATGTTTCGTTTGTTGTCCTTCCCCCGCACCTCCGATTAGCACGGGCTGGCTACTTAAGGTGCGAAAGAAGTACGCGTGAATGTGGAGTTTCCATAACAAATTCACGGGCACCGGTGCAGATGACCAACTGTCCCAGACTCTTCGAGCGGCGAATCAATTTGACCGAACTCTGTTATTAAGTCCGACCGTGGGAATTGAAACAGCCTCGGGGAGAAACAGCGCCCTATCGCTTGAGCGCTGTGGGTGACGTGAGGTGTGAAGTTCTGCCAGCTGTGTTCTTGCACAGGTTTGGCTTCAGAAGCATTAAGTATAAGCCAACCCTGTAGCGCAGCCTTCTATACAGAGGTGGGGGGGGGGGTAGAAAAACACAGAGGGGGAGGGGGGGCACGACAGTCTGTGTTCAACAAACTTTAAGAAAATGGCCTGCGCTAAACAGAATGAGTAATATAAGATCTGCATTTGTCTATCGGGCAGTCTTCTCTAGCTGTTACCCCCTGATGAAAGGCTGCTGCAATGCCCCTTATTTATCATTGGTGTTACATATTGTACCAACACGCGGGTGGTGTGGGTCTATAGCCCCTTGAGACCCCCCCCCTGCCCACCCTCCTACTTAGCCAGCCTAGGTGGGCACACCTGTGATCCAGCGTCTCTTAACGCAAAGGTTGGTGGATCACACAGATCTGTGTGAAACTTACAAAACCCGCTGGCCTTCCCAGTGGCCGGGTAGATTGCAATTGGGTCGTGGATCTTGGTGCTCCCATACTCCAAACACTCAGATAGATCGAACCTGCCAAGCATCCCCAATGCATCTCACCAATATTGTTGGCCATGGCCAGGAATCGCACCCAGAGTGTCAGGCTCACATTGATAACACCACTCCCCCTGTTCCTCATACGATTTCCATGCGGTTTCTTTTGGGTCATTCTCTCATCCAAAAAACGGAAAGTTGTGCTTGCTGCACCCATCTCTTGGGTTACGTCGACGGAATAGGGCACCGCGGTGGCGAGATGTTAGCTGGCTCGCCCGGTATACACGAAGTCCTGAGTTCGATCCCGACCCTGACGCTTGTATGTTTGGAGTTTGCGTGGATTTTTCTTTGGGTCCTCCGGTTCTTCCCCTCCACATTGAGAATAATTTCGTTCAGAGTATTTGGCTGCGATGTACATTTCCACGTCATAAGCCTCTTCCATGAGCTGTCATTTGTGGCCACGTCGCCTCTGAAGAATAGATACTAGCTCAGTGGGCTTTACCTCGTAAAATACAACTAAAATAGTTTAATAGTTCAGTTTGATATTAAATTGGAGAGGGGCCCCTGGCGTGCATTTGCCGATGTGTGTTCGTCAGACAGACCAGTTTCTGATTGATTCCGTCTGCGGGCGGGACAAACATCATGATGTAACGACACCCGTTTATAGCATTTGGCTGCGATAAATTGCCACGTGAGAAGCGACTTCGTTGAGCTCTCATTCATGGCCAGGTTGCTTCTTTTTTATACGTAGAATATTTTATTCCACATCCTCCCTCACATCATACATTACAACATCCTGACGTTCTGGACGGCATCGACGGTACCAGGCACACGAGACTCATCAGAGCAGTCAGGGGGCGGAAGGGATTTTCTGTGGGAGAGGCGGTGAGGTTTGGCCAGGTCATTGCCGTTCTGGGCTCAGGCATTGAAGACTGGTCCAAGGTTTACGAATGAACCCCGACCAGGTAGCTTCTTTAAAATATACATATGCAGTAATAGGTTTTTACCCTTTCAACTGGTACAAAAACTGACACCTTTATACGAGGCATCATGTTTGCAATAACCACAACACAAGCAGTCAAAATGCAAACAAAAAGAAACAACTATGATGATGATAATGATATGCACTGTCCTTGAAGTTGATTGGTCCACACCCATATATACATATGCAGCAGCTCAGTGGACCTTACCTGGTAGGTAAAAAAAGTAAAACTAGTGACAGTTGACACAATACATCGTGATTTAGGGCGTACAGGTGGCTTGAGTAGAATGGCAAACATTCATGCCTGATCGATGAGGTGGACAGCTGGCCTAGGCAAGGCGGTGCTCACTCCCGCACCAGCACCAACGAGTGTTTTTTTGCGCTTTATAAAGAGGGGCTCCCCCCCCCCCCCGCGTGTTAATGGCGAAGGCCCTTTTTAAAATACGCAAGCCGCACCTATTAACGTAAAGGCTGCAAGTGTTCAGTGAGCTCCTCCTGCATGAGCCCTGTACGTGTATAAATATTAATCACCGTGGAATTATGTGACCGGTGTAGGTTTAATCATCCACAGCTGCAGATTTGATTACCAGTTACCTCATAGCATTCTTCCAGTGATTTAAGGAGTTCTGCACATGATGCAATTCTTAGTTGAAATGCGTAAGATTGTTAAAATCGCAGAGCTTACATAATAGTAAATATTACGTGCACATTTTTTTTGCGTGTCATGTCCTCAACAAGAGTTGAAAGCATACCAATCAATATATTATTCTTATAAATTACAATATATCCGGTACGATCTTGATTTGAAGCTTTCGTGACTGCAGGAATCCATACTCTTTGGTTCTTTTGGTAAAGTCACTTAGGTAGACAAAATAAAATAAAACGAAAATTAATACATCACGACGTTTCGGTCGCAACACAAGCGGCCGTCCTCAGGCGGAAAAAAATAATCCAGCAGAGGACGCTTTGAGTTGCGATCGAAACGTCGTGATCTATTAATTTTTCGTTTTATTTGATTTCTCTACCTACGTGACTTTACCGAACGAACCAAAGAGTTTATACTGGTAGGAACCTCCTGGTAACACCAGCCCACAGGGGATTATTGTGTCCGTCCGTCCGTCGTGCATCCAAAAATGGGAGGGGAGGTTGGGGAGGGAAGGTTGGGGAGGGACTGGGTGGGGAGGGGCTGGGTGGGGAGGGTGGGGCTGGGTGGGGGGTGGGAGGGGTGGGGCTGGGTGGGGAGGGGCTGGTCACCCCGTGGTGCCCTTATAAAACTCAACGTTTAACCTACTCACGCAGGCTTGTGCCCGCCCTCACAGTCGGGCATATTTGCGGAATACACCACGCCGCCGTTGACCCTGGCCATTGACCGAGCAACCCAACAACGTTCCTACCAGCTCCCTCCTCCGCAGGAGGAATGTGTTATCCGGCACGGTCACGTTGCAGAAGGCGGGCACGAGGCTTGCGCTACACACCAGGTAAAGAAGTCCTCCTGCTCAAGCGCTCACACCCCGTTCAGGCAGTTGAGCCGCCGAGCAAGAGGAGATCACAGCGACGAGCGTGGCACGAGAGAGAGAGAAAGAGAGTGGTTGGGTTTTTTTTCTTCACGACATTCATGTTGTTGCTCCGTCACGGCTGCCAGGGAACAAAGGCCATCCGTCCTTGCCACTCTCTCGCTCTGTCTGTCTGTCTGGTCGCTCGGCTCTTTCTTGTCCTCGGTATCCCCCACCCCCGCCTATCTCTCTCTATTCCCGCAACGCAGCCTTCTGCAGTCAGCCTGGTCACATTGCACGCCTGTGCGTGTGTGTTTTGTGTGGGGGAGCGGTGGGGCAGCGGTTAGCGCGCTGCGCTACAAAGCCCGGTGACCCGAGTTACTCTCCCGCTCGCGGGCAACACCAGTGGCAATTATCTGAACCGATCCTGGGCCTCTCTCCCCAAGGTCGACTCAGCCTCAAATGAGTACCTGGTTGCGGTGTGGGGAGACAAAGGCGGTCGGGCGTAGTGCTGGCCACCCAACTCCCTCGTGTACCATGCAAGGCATTCATAGGTACATGCTAAAATAACTTTCCCCCAACGGTTTGTTAAGGCTACGGGATGGTGGTGGTGGTTGGGGGGGAGATGTTTGTCTCTGCGGGCCTGGCTCTGGCTGTCACACTCGAGGCTGTTGCGCGGCTCGTGCAGCCGGTGGTGACCCCACGTGCACTCAACTCGGAGCAGCCCCGAAGCTCGCACTGGCGGGCTGACGTGGCCACGTGGCAGCGCACGATTCACGTTTGTTGTGGAGCATCGAAGATCGGTGCCACGGCCGCTGGTTTCTACCACGGGTGTATTCCTATTATTTTTTGTTTACCAGGTAAGGGCCCACTGAGCTGCAGAGCTCTTTTTTCAGAAGCGACCTGGCCACAAATGATAGCTCAACGAAGTGGCTTATCGCGTGGAAATGTATAGCAGCGAAATGCTCTGAACGCGTGATGTTGATTCTAAATGTGGAAGGGGAAAACCGGAGGACCCGGAGAAGAATGCACACAACCACGGGGAGAGATAGAGACACACAAACTCCACATGTGCAGCAGGCGTCAGGGTCGGGATCGAACCCACGACCTTTGCGTATAACCAGGCGAGGTAGTCAACATCTTGTCACCCGCGGCGGGATGAATTCCGGCTTCACAGTGGATGGTGGCTTCGTGGTGCACACTTGAAACACATCATCAGTTCATTGCTGAATTGAGTTAAAGAAAGAAAAAAAAAGCCAGCGTACGTCTGTGAAACACATCACTTTCGTGTTTGGCCTTGCGCTCTTTACAACGGAGCGAATGCCAACTGTATTAAGATGTTTGATTTCCTGTAGTTTTGCGCGATTGTGAACTCGGAGCACATTTGCGATGTGGAGACGTGTTTGATTCCCAGCAGCCGAGCTCCGTACGATTGCTGGCTAGGACTCTACACCCCCTAGTGGAAAACGCATCCATTACGACGCGCTTTCCTTGAGCAATACTGAACCGAATGTGCATTAGGTGCATATCTATTATGCCCGGTACTCAGGCCCCCCGGAAAATCATTTGTTTCTGCTATTAGTCACTGCTAATATAGCATTCTGTCAGCAAGCTTGGCTATCTTAGCTGACTTTACAGTTCATTCGGGTCTCTTTTGTGAAGCAATGGCCGTGTGCTTATGGGAACTATGAATTATTCATCCGGAGATGGAGTGGGTGGGGGGGGCACACCGTGAGTCCAGGGCAGCCAAAGAGCAGTGAGCGTTTATCTCTACGCACTGCACAATTTGGAGAGAGTGCATGGTTTACTGGCTGGCTGCTATATAATGTGGATGTTGCATAATGCAATAATCGTGGCTTCTAAAAGGCAATAACATTATACAACACAGGGCAGTACTGTGGCGTGATGCTTTAGTCACTAAGATGCCAGATTAAATTTTTTAAAAAAGACTGGATGTTCAATCAGGTTTGGTGTCAGGTCCTCTCGATGGGGGGGGGTGGGGGGAGCAGTTCGCTGTCGTGTGGGTGGCTATCGTGACAGTGAGCTTGGGTGGGGTCCCCTTCAGGTACCCATCCACAGAGCCTCAGAGCTCGCTCATCGGATTCCTCCAGTCCAAATCAAGATTCTGATCAAAGATTCCGATGGAAGTTTGACGATGCAGGGCCCACGGCCAGACGATCAGACGAACGAGTCGAGAGATCAGGGCACCGAACACTTTGCATGGCGGAGAGTTACTTTGGATGTGTGAGTGCGGGAAAAATGTCTGCGGCTTAATCGCTTTTGTTGTGTCGGGGTTTTTTTTATTATTGCCTTGAAACATTTTCCCCGAGCCTGCCGCCGACATCTCGAGAGGGTTTAATTGAACAAAATCACGCGCCGCTTTCCAAACACTGCGCCGCGTGCATTAATTCCTGTTGGAATGGACCGAAAAGGCAACGCGTTTTTCCGCCGCTCTTTTTATGATGAAATTAAAAATGTACCCAATGTGCAAATCACTGGAGAAAATAAAATACAAGCCGGAGACGACCAGACTTGTAATCCAACGCGCAGAATGTTGAACACAACACACAGAGAGTCAGCGCAGCAATGTAACATTCAAATGCACGTTAAAAACTATCTCAAACAATTATATCGCAGTGGGTAGATGTGGCTTACGTAAGAGCTCCGTTTGCATGGAAACATTGGGTTTAGTAAAAAAACAAATTGTGAAAGTTTGACGAAATTGTCTGAAAAGCTTACACCTTTGGCTAAAATGTACATATGTATGAGGGTCCATTGTATATTTCTATACGAATTTTTTTTAATGTATTTTTATCTTGTTAAAAAATTTTTACGGGCCGGTAAATTATCATTACCACTCAATTACTTATCTTCTGGGTGTATGACATTAAGCGCACCAAATGGGCCGTCGCAATGCGCTACAGCAACGCCGAGCGCAACGCGCAATCTGGCAGCTACAATGGCAACTTTGGCTGCGATGTATTACGCTAAAAATAAACTCCTTAACAAAAAAATAAACAACGGTTTTATTCTTCTTGGTTCTTTCGGTAAAGTCACGTAGAAGGGAAATAATAAAATAATAAAAATAAAACATTCAATAAAAATTATCACGACGTTTCGGCCACAACGCAAGCAGCCTTGCAAGCAGCCTTGCGTTGTGGCCGAAACGTCGTGAGAATTTTTATTTTATTATGTTTTATTTTTATTATTTTATTATTTCCCTTCTACGTGACTTTACCGAAAGAACCAATAAGATGAATCCCTGCAGTCACGAAAGCTTTAAATCGAAATTTAACGGTTTTATTAACAACTTGGTTTAACTCGCGGTCTTTGAGAAGAACGTCAATGGCGCCTGAGACACGTGGCACCTGCGGTTTGTGCGAGCCGATTCCACAGTTTAGGGACTGCGGCGTTTTTGACCTACACAACAATATATAATTAATCAACCGTCCATACAAAAATTGCAATTGCTTGAAATGAGGCAATTCATTGATGAATTTGTGCCGATTTTCACACAGGCATGCATTGTCACGGATCTGAGTACGTGTGCAAAATGTGGAATTGATTGTACAACAGAAAGTAGACAAACTTTTGATTACAAGATTTGACCACGACAAACACAGGTGAAGTTAAGTAAAACCGTTGAATAAAATCGTTGAAAAAGAACGGCATTAATCTGAACAGCTGTTCTTGTACATAACCAAAAGCATTGATGCAGCCATGCCTGACCATCCCTTCGTCTCGAATCAAGTAGCCTAACCCTTCCACCGTTGTTGCTCAACCTTCAATCTCTCTTTGGCCTCTCCTTGCAGCCGATCCTCATCACTTTGATGTCCCCCACAAGGCTAAACTTAACATGTCCACCTGCAGTGCGGCTGCTCCAGAATGTGAAACTGGGCTGGATGAAACTGTTCGGTAGGTGGACGGCGTTGATAGAGAAAGGGACATGGGATCGAGGAATCTGTGCGTAATGGAACAACCTTGTTTCCTCCCTTAACATCTTAAATCTTCCTTAAACATATATCCCGAAGCAGAAGATTAGTGCCAGATACAACCACATTTGCCAATGTGATTTGTAACGCTGATCCTTACCCGTGTGTCGATCGTTACATTTTGATGTGCGATTTAATTGAGGGACTGTGTTTTTGCTGTTGTTCTGCTGCCTTGCCCTGGCTTGGGAATTGATGTACCCTACGCAATTTTAACTTATATACTGTATTTGGTTGTATTCATTTATTTCAATAAATAAATTACATAGGGAAGGCAGCTTATTACATTTATTTTCAATGAATAAATAAAGCTGCCTTCCCAATACTTTCCACTGCTATCGTTGTTTGTATTTGTTTGTTGTTGTAACTTTCTGAGCTGCCCCTATTAAAAAAAGAGCTTCGGATTTCTCCAGGATAAATCAAGATTCTGATTCTGAGATGGAGTAGGTGTGATAAAGAGCAGGAATGGTAAGGAAGAAACCAAAAATGAGAGTTGTCGTGTGGATGGGGCCATGTGAGAAACGCGCCCAGAGACACCAAACGCAGAGCTGGAATAACGCCATCCGACAACCCAAGACACACCGCGTGTCCCAGCGGCAGCAGAGGATGCGGATCTCGCATCGGCATCCACAGCCACGTGAAGTGGCACGAGTGGCAAAAGCGCTGATCCGTCCCTACCCCCATCCACAAGAGGAGGAACGTCATTATCGTTTTCGATGGACAGCCGGGGGGGGGGGGGGGGGGGACGACTACCATTACGCGTCCGATAAAGTACATTAAATTTGTCATCGACGCAAACTAAGCAAGGACTCATCGGTTGTCTGCAACCTTGACTCACAAGATCGCAAAGCAGAGCGCACTTACGCTCGTCAAGTTAGTGACTGGTAGATGCTGGAAATTTCACTGGGTTCCAGCTCATCACTCGAAGTAGGAGGAAGTAACAGGTGGTCAGAGAATTGCTATAGAGAGCCCACGGACCAGTGAGCTGAGGATACAGCTGAAGTTGAAGATGTGATCTATATTCATGTAACATGTTGAAAGATTTACGCCTGTAATTCTGCGCTTTGGAGGCGGAATTGCTAGATCATGGAGACATGCGTGAGACATCCACCAGCAATGTACGTATGTACATATGTGTAATGACAGGGTGCCATCTGTTGACCAAGAGGGGTAATCACGAGTATGGGTGCGTTATATAATAACCAACTAGAAGATGGGCGTAACTGGATTAAAGGTTAAAGGCGGGGTCAGTCGGGAAGCTCCGGGAACCTGCTCGACGGATCTAGAAGGGGGCGTGGCCGGAGGCGGGGCCTGGCCACGCCGGGAAGTATATAAGGGGGACGTGACCGAAAGTTCGGGGCTGTCGTGGGGTCCAGGTCCTGGCTGCCATCGCTGTCTTCGCAGTAATCTCTTCTTCTTCTTCTTCATCCAGCCGCATGGCCGATCCTCTGCACGGCTCCCATCGTCGTCGCTATATTAGTCAGCCAGCTATATAGTTAGACGCCGACGATGGGGTTGTGTAGATGGGTCAGCTATGCGTAGCCGTGTATATATTGGCGCCCAGTGATTGTGCCTGAAGTGTGAGAAATAAATAAGAAGCCCTCTACACGTTGTGTCTCGGAAGTCGCTCACTACGTACGTATGTATGTTGAACTTCTTTCACACCGCACGTAGCCAACCGTGTGGGAGGACAACAAACTAAACGTGAAAAAGCAGTTCTAAAGAAATGAGTTTTCAATCTAGATGATTTGAAATTGTATCGCTTCAATGGCTTCCTAACATCGGAAGGAAGAGGTGTTTCAGATGGCTGCAGAAGCGCGTGATGCAGTGGCCATCTTTGTTCGATGGTTAGCCAAAAGCCACTGCAACGATGACCGGATTTTACATGATCATGTATGCTCCTTGACGAGATCAGCAAGGTATCGTGATTCATTTGTGGCAAGCACTTTGTGCGTCATGAGTGCGACCTCATAACGTATTCGTTCAACAACCGGAAACCAATGCGGCTCAGCGAGCACTGGACGGACACGGTCGGATCTTGCAGTATTGTTCGTGAGCCATCCAGCGGCAATCCTACGAGACATGTTCTTAAATGCTGCTGGATGATGCTGACAATTGCACGGCCTGTGTGTGTGTGTGTTTTTTAAGAGTGTTATTGCTATTTCCTCTTTGGTTATTGTTTGGCGTCTTGAGTTTCCTTCTACCTATTACATTACTCATGGAGGAGCTGAACATTCTAATCAGGATTCTCATGAAAAGGCATTGATGCTCAGTGAGGCTTTGCTGGGTAAATGAATATTTAATAATTGTAATTTTTGTGGCAATGGCATTGCTGTAACATTCACTCTCAATAGTAATAAACATCGTTCCTTAAAGAGTCTCTGTGGAGGGAAAAATCATTAAAGTAGAAAATAGTATAATGCCACTTATCTACAATGAGACACTCACTAAAAGGCTCATCGTCTACCACGCTTATTTTCACCTGGTCAAATAGACCTCCAGCACCCATCCCTTTCCCATAGGTGTCCCCACTTCACATGCATACAAGCATGCATTTTGCACATGCCCGAGTGTACAAGAACTCTATGCCACCATCCTCCAACACTGTGATACCTCTTCTGAAACCTGCATTTCAAGTCCTAGGTGTTTTTTTGTTTAGTTTGTTGTCCTTCCCCCGCAGGTTGGCTACGTACGATGCAAAATACGTTCAACAGACATGCACATATGCGTTGAACTTACGAAACTCTAACATATCTTGCTCCAATTTAAAGCTGCCAAATGTCACGAAGGTTCAACCGTGACACGCAGTGAGCAGGCGGACCCTCTATCAGGCACGCCACTCTTACACTACCACGCCCACTCTCACATAGCCACGCGCACTCGGTGACTAGCCCCTCCAATGTAGTGACAAGCCCCGCCTAACCAGCGAGCTACTTCATCGTGATGTTGGCCCTGCCAACTCATCTGTATACCCCACCCGGTGACTCAGGTAGCCCGGCCCCATGGCCAGTGTCCATGAGTCGAGACCACGAGACCAGACATTTACTCTTTTAACCGGGACAAAAGTTCCGATTTTGTAGAGATGCTTTGAGATACCGGGACAGACTTTCTGAAAACACGATTGTCCCAGCCAAATCAGAACATATGGTAGCTTTACGTCGAGTACAATGGGGAAACAACCCATCGTACTCTCTCTTGAACATCTAGGCCCGCTCATACGTAATGAATTTCACACTTTCCACCAAATCGGATCCCTTTTCCTCTCCCGACCTGACAAAATTGACTCCCACAAGCACATATTCCTCGCTCCTATATACACAATCGTAACCTCTACTCTACACAATTTAAATTCCCCCATAAACCTCTCCCCATTTATCGCTAAGTTCCCTCCCCCCTTCACTCGTTATTCCCCGATTAGAGAAAAACACAGAGCTTATACTTGCGCCTAACTTTTTCTTGCGCCTCTTGTTCTCATTATATTTGCAATGTTTTGTTTTTATTGCGCGTGTGTTTCGTTTACCACCGTCCAACACCTCGTTTGTTAGTTGTACAATATTCATGAAGGGCCTTGTACCCGCTCTCTGCAATATTGATATGTTTGTCTTTTGTTTTTAGTTGTTACTGCTGTGCTCCCAGACTACGGATCTCCCATGTAAAGTAGCTGGGTTATTGGCTAAATGCAACCACCATCCGTGTAACATATCAGGGGCACCGCGGTGGCAAGATGTTATCTTCCTTGCTGGTATGCAGGAGGTTGTGGGTTAGATATCGACCCTGACGCCTGTATATTTGGACTTTGCACGTTCTCCCCGTGGTCACGTGGATTTTTCTCCGGTTTTTCCCTCCACATTTAGAGTGTTTGGCTGCTATAAACGTCCACATGATAAGCTACTTCGTTGAGCCCAATAGTTCAACAGTGAGTGTATCAATAAACTCAACACTGAAACTCAATCACACCATCGTCACCTGACTTGCGACATCTTTTCTCTGCAGACGAGTGTGCTCCCTCTCGCCTTAGCACATGTGCCCTTCCTATATCAAGTAACGCACCACTGACCATATTGTTGTACGTTATATTGATTCATTAAATTGTTAAAAAGTCTGACATCTGTATCGTTTTAGCACGAAGGAAGATCACCATGAACGGAACGATTTGGTGGAGGACCTGACTATCTGAAATAACTGGGAGACCAGTAATATGGTCTGCCAATGCCTACATCATTACCTTGCTAATCTCGTCAAGGAGCATAAACCATCACACGAATTAATTTTTGCAGCAGCTTTTGGCTTGCCATTGAACAAAGACGGTGGTCACTGCATTGCGCGCTTTCAGTTGCGCTTCTGCGGTCATCTGGAATGCTCTTTCTTCCGATATTAGGAAGCCACTGAAGCTATGCACTTTTAAATCTAGATTGAAAACTCTTTTCTTGAGAACGCCTTTTTGCGTTTAGTTTGTTGTCCTTCCCTTGCACCTACGATTATCACGGTTGACTCCGTACGGTGAGAAAGAAGTTCAACATACATTATACGCCCACTCGGTGGACTGAGAGTTCTGGGTGCATGGCCTTATGGGATACAGCAGAGGCGAGTTCATGGCTACCCAACTCCAGCCAATAACCAGCAGCTTGTCAGCAATATTTGAGGAGACAAGTGTGTGAAGCCAGGATGACTTACAAAAGACCGAAAAAACAGACCACTTACCTGACATGGTGTGGGTGCAAACAGGGTTCAGTCCAGAAGCGAATCAAGGCCTCTGATTGGTGCGGCAAAGCCTGAAAGAGGATTGGCTGGAGGCAAATAATTGAAGGGATTGGAGGAGAAATACAAACCGCAGAAGGCGGGAAACGAGGGTTTGACTGACGGGGGAATGGTTGACAACCGTTGGAGAAGGAGGACGGGGATTGGCTGAGGAAATAGGGGGTGAGCGAACCTTCGAGAAAGGGGGGCTCGAGGGATATAACAGGAGGATCCCACAAGGGGAAGGGGCGGTTGGAGAGAAGACGAAGGTCGGGCCTAACGAGGAGTGTTGGTGTCCACAGTAAAGGCTCTTAGTAAAGCGAAGAGCGTGTGTCAGGGCGTCGTTACGCATACGTGCAAGTCACGGACAAAGCCGATGCAGTGATAATAGAGGTTGGAATTTTTTTTTAAATATGAAATGTTAGGTCCAGAAACCAGGTGGCACAAGATCATGAAGGCAATGGCGTGAGCAGTTTGTGGAAGAGTTCCTCCTGAAGGCCTTACTGAGTAATGGGAGGTTAGCGATAAGCCACGAATAGCAGTCATGAGTTTACAAGACTAGCATTGGTTTCTTGGAGTTATGAAATGAAACCGCAATATGTTTAAGGACAAAGTCACCGGAGTTGGAATATGTTTATTACATATATTCGACGTGAACCACTGGCAACAATGAGATCTGCCATCCTATACATGTTAAGATGTTTTCAGCCAATTAGTGAGCGTTTATACATGTGTAGTATAGTGCCATCTGTTGTCCAGCAACTTGCGGTGGACGAGCAGTACACACGCCGGTGAGTATATACGCGGGTGTGTTGGCAGGACAGAGAAACTGGGGCAAGGGTCATAAAAGCAGCGGAGAGCAAGAGCTCGTGGCTGGCGGTTCTGGGAAGTGGACTCGTCTCGTCGTCGCTGTTGTCTTCACTAGATATTGCGCGGCCGGGTAATTGTTGGCTGTCTCGGTCAGCACCGTCGGTGCTACATGGTTAGGGTTGGGTTAAGGCTAGGCTAGACGACTAAGGAGATCGCGAGGACGGACCTGTGAACCTGAAGGTGTTGAATAATGAAGGTGCTTCTGAAAAACCTTGTCTCCCGCTCTGCTGACACTACACACGTGGGAAGAAACCGGAACACCCGAAGTAAACCCACGAATGCGAGGGCGCAACTCTCTACCCCATACAGAAGGGACAGATGATATCAGTCCACGCTTGGCTACACTGAATTCTGCTGGCGAGTCAGGGTATTGCAACCTCGATAACCACAGGAAAGGAGTCTCTCAACGTTTTAATCATTTGTCCAGAGAACGAGAGCAAGGTAGAGTGCTATGGTGGGGGCTAATCTTTCCACAGCACCACCCTCGGATACTGCTGATGGTGATGGCAATTATGATGATTAAGACTAGGAGGAAGCTTGGCGAGATGCATGCCTGAGATTGCACTGGTAAAAAAAGAACACATGGGTCAGACAGAAACACATTCAAAACATAATTTTGACTGCTAGGAAAATTCATCAGCTTTTTTGGGCAGTGCTCATCGCTAACAGGGATGAAGGCCGATGAGACTGGTGGCATAACGGCAGCCCAAGAAGATAACGCGCCCAAGGGGATGGCCATCGTAGAGATGGATATTTTGTTCATATCAGCTCGTGCCCAGGTTTCACTCAGATCAGCTCATTCATTCAGATCAGCTCAATAAGATAAACTTGCCCAGGTTTGCGCAATGGATTGGTTCATCGCAAGACCATCAGGAATGACAATCGCGTGAGACCAGCGGTGGATAGAACACAATAGTGAGGTCAATGCTGCCGTGCTCATAGTTATGTGGGCACTGGTGCCCCATACCCTATTCCCATCCAGCATGTATTGCATTTCCCAGCATGTCGTTTTGGGGGGGGGGCGGTGCGCGCGAACCACATGTGGTGATATTAAATGTCGCAGGGCCACTTTTACACCCTGCATGGTTAAAATGTTATACACACTTCAGGCCCATGGAGAGGGTTACAGCCTGTGAAAAGCAGAATGTGGGCAGGGGGTAATTGGTGGGAAGTGTATTGGTCACATTCATATTAATATTGCCCCAGGGACACTGGCTTTCAACGTCAGATTGCTGTGTTTTGTAAGTGCACAAGCCTTACTATAAAAAAAATCTCAAGAGTTTATTTTTTTAATTATTAGGCAGTTAGGAATAACTGGCATTTAAAGAGCACATGTCGTGTGCATTCGTGTGTGAGTGTGTGTGGGGTGTGTGGGGAGCGGTGGCGTAATGGTTAGAGCGTGCTGCACAACGAATTCGGCGACCCGAGTTTGATCCCGCTCATAATCAACACCAGTGACGATTATCTTAAAGGTTCCTGGGCCTCCCCTAGGTCGACTCAGCCTCAAATGAGTGCCTGGTGCGGTGTGAAAACATCGTCACGAGGGGGACAAATCTGGCCGGTCGTGATGTTGGCCACCCGCCCACTCGTGTGTCGTGCCAGCCTTCATAGGTGCTCGCGAACAGCACTTGGCCCAAACTTTTTGTTAAGGCTATACAGGGGATCTTTGTATTCATATTCTTTGGGTCTTTCGGTAAAGCCACGTAGATAAAAAAAAAATAATACAATTATCATGACGTTTCGATCGCAACACAAGCAATCGTCATCAGGTGAAAATAGCGAGAGAGCTGCCGAGGCAGGAGAAAATACAGCGGGAGAGCTGCTGAAACACGAAGTTATATAGGCTGGAGATGGGCTCAGTCCAAGGGTAAGTGGGCGGGGCTAGAGGTGGAATTTGCATGTCAATGTAAGATCGGTGATGTACCTCCACGACGACGACGCAGCTATGGAGGTGGCCATTTTAATGTGAGATATTTAGCATGTCAATGTAAAATGTAAGATCGGTGATGTACCTTTCACGACGACCACGCAGCTGTGGAGGTGGCCATTGTATTGCGAGACATTAGCATGTAAATGTAAAATGTAAGATCGGTGATGCACCTCCATGACGACGTCGCAGCTGTGGAGGTGGTCATTGTATTGTGAGAGATTAGCATGTCAATGAACGAACCAACGCAACGGTGGCTGTACTAGTGAGACATTTAGCTCGTTAAAAGAAACGAGGGACAACATCACATCGAGGAAAAGGAGCAACGGTGGCTGTGTTAGCGAGACCTTTAGCGTGTATGTAACTCAGAGAGACAGAAATAACCACTAGCATCGTCAGGTAGGATGGAAACATCACAGCCAGTTATGCTTTGTGCACTACACTACCCACAGTGGGGCACATCCTGAGTTCTGCCACAGCTATGGTACAGTCAGATCCATCCATCCTCACGCAAAATCAAGAAGCCATCATCGAGAGTGAGCAAATGCAGCGTGCGGTTACAAGTTGAAATCCCACTTTTGTGATTATTTTCATCTCAATTGCAAGTCTACGGGAGTTAGACCAAAACTGGATGCTGCTTAATTTCCTTGCGTGTTTAAAGCATTTTGCCTCTCTTAAAGACACCCACCGTCTTGGCTTCCCAGCGAATACC
Organism: Lampetra planeri; assembly: GCF_965212315.1. Classification (NCBI taxonomy): domain Eukaryota; kingdom Metazoa; phylum Chordata; class Hyperoartia; order Petromyzontiformes; family Petromyzontidae; genus Lampetra; species Lampetra planeri. The sequence goes on along the minus strand of NC_136108.1, from coordinate 19,316,152 downwards.
TTTTATCCACAGATATGCAATCCTGAGAAATACATATGTGAATTAAGCTGATTCAGTGTCATCTATGAATGCGGCATGTTCACTGAAAGAGATCCAATGGTGGTGCCAAAAATGTGAAATCTGTGGGCCAAGCCAAAGGAGTTTAAAAGAAGAGATCATTTTTGTTTTAATATATATTTGTTCGTGCTTTAAACAATGTTTTTAAACATGTGTAGCGATGTTAAATGGATCACTACGGAGCGTAGCGCCAAGTGCCGTTGAAACAGGCGCAGAGGCGAACACACCGTGCAGTACCACTCAGTGGGCCACTAGGGGCGTGGCACTGGGTGCGAGCAGGAGGAAGCCAGACGAGTCCTAGCGACAGAGTCGGGGATTGCACCCTCCACCAGCGCCGCAGGGAATCACCAAAGAGGGCGCCACTGGGAGAGTGCGGTGGGGGGCGGCTGGTGGTAGGGGCCATGTGACAGAGGTCGCAAACGGGTTTTGATTCCTTACCCGTACCCGGCCGCACCAGGGTCGCAAATGGGGTGGTACCCGTTCCCTACCCGTACCCGCACCCTACCCGAAATGAGTGACAAACGGTTACTCACCAGTGACTCACGGCCTACCCGTACCCGGCCGCACCAGGGTCGCAAACGGGTACCCGTACCCGGCCGGGTACGGGTAGCCGGGTATCGGGTAGGGCACGGGTATCGGGTACCCGGTTGTGACCTCTGCCATGTGAGGACGAGTCACCCCGGCACCGGGTTAAGCACGTGATGGGCCGGGGTGAGTAATGTGGGGCAAAGGTGAACGAGGGGGCACGGGGGAGAGTGGCTGAGAACGTCTGGAGAGTTCCCAAAAGAGGCGTGGTTAAGGGCGGAGCCAGAGAGGGAACAGGTGCGGTGTCGCCTGGAACCGTCGGGAATATTCTGCACGTCGGGCGCGGCCGAGGGTGGAGCCACACAGATCGGGGCTGTCTGCAGGTGAAGTGGAGCCCCTCCGACATCGTGGGTCAGGCAGCACGTGGCTGCTCTGACCCGTATGCGAGAGAAATAGGTGTATTGTGGTCCTATGCATAACAAGAGTGAGAATAGGTGTATTTAGTCCCGTCTGTAACGGTGTTGCATAAATGGTAGATTCAACGTTGTTGCCTCCTAAATATTGTCTCTGAATGACTCGCTACAAATGGACAGCATACAATTAGTGTAACTCCCGAATGTGATATACGTTACGGTCGGGCTATTATTTGAACCGTTTATGTTTGTACAGTATCTCTGTTTCTCCAAAACAACTTTTGGAAAGATATTCCGTCGCTGTGAGTGCATTTTGGCGAAATCGCGACACATAATCTGACTTCCATTTTTCGGTGATCTCTGTGATCCGAGTGCGGCTGTTCCATTTTTTTTTTATAAATCGATTTTGACATTTCTAAATACAGTACTTTCTTTTAGGCCCTGGTTTGTGTGTATGAAAGCTTGGATGACTGTGCATCAATTTCTGGACATCTGTGAAAAAGAACTTCACAGCTCATCGGATTACTCCGGTATAAATCCATATTCTGATTCTACCGTCGAGTCGAATGCTCTTTTCAAAGCCTGCAAGACGAGGCATCGCGTGAACTGATATTCATTGTTCGTTTCAAGAATCAAATGATATATTTTACGCGGTCGATAGTCAGAGGGACCTTTCCCAACAGTTGGCTCTCGCCGTCGGTTGGCCTCTGATTTGTTCTTCGTTCTGTTCGCAGTGGCCTTCGTGAACAACTTAACTTCATCGTGGAGAAGCAACACACCAATGTGCCAAAAGAGGAAGTGCCAGTCGGCGCACGGGATCTGCTGCGCTTGCACGGATTGCACACGTGGACACTGGTGAAGGGAACGTATATATAACTAAAGCTAAATAGGTGCATACAAGAAGCGTGAAGAGCGGCATTCTTGGAATTACACAGCGACAGCAAACAGACTATATGGATAAGGAACAAACACAAAATAGAGACGTTGACCGCTAAGAAGAGTAAATGGGCTTAGGCAGGACACATAACTGGAAGGTTGGATGGCCAGTGGACAGGGATGATGACGGCAGAGTGGCAGCCGAAGGAGGTAGAGGGGGCCCACCGTGCAGATGTAGCGATGAGATTTGCTCACGTGCACGAGCGTGATTGGCTTGGTGTCGCCTCGAGCCCATGAGGGATGACAACAATATGGGACGGCTCCTTCCAGCGGTGGAAAGAGCGTGACTGATTATCATGAAGAAGTCGTGGCTGTTCGCCATCAGACGCTCTGAAGATGTGTGTGGACGGTCCGTAACGCTCACGTTGAGCTATGCAAGGGGAAACGGTTAGGACAAGGGCTGCCCATGAGGCCATGACCCTTTTAGCACTCTTCTGGAAGATTCACCGTGCAGAGGCAGGCAACTGCGTTCCAGCAAAAACCGCACGCGGTCTGATTGGGTACAGCCACTCGCGCGAGAGTCACGGCTTTTATCCAAATCGCTGGAGGTTACTTTTAGTGTAAGGAATTGTCAAAATATTTCACACATTCGCTTGGGTTATTATTGTTCCTCCCGTACAACACACTATAGGCTCCCAGAGCGCATGTCTGTGATGTGGATGCATGAATGTGGATGCACATTTAATATGCTCTGAATTTATTTATGGGTCCATTACTATTTGCCAAAGTTGCTGCAGAGTGAACGCGGAGCTGTATAGCATTCTGGTGCTGGAAAGGAGGCGGTTGTTAGTACAGGATTAAATGCTCATCTCGCGGAGCAAATCACGAGTAAAATGTGGCCAGTCATGTAAAGTGGGATCCATAAAGGATATGAAGTATGTTAATGTTTTAAACAATAATAATAATAATGATAATACAAATCTCGTTTATTGCGCAGCAATACTGCAATGTCAAAACTTGCCCATTAAAATAAAGTGGGACTCTTGATGTATGCTGGCAGTGTAATAGCATTGTAATGAAGTGTAGCCTTTTACATTCACCGCCTCCACGTCATGAGCTCTGGCAAGAGAGAGAGAGAGAAAGAAAGAAGGGAGAAAAAATATTCCAATTTCACAGAGAGGCTTTTCCGTCCAGCAGCGAATTCCATGCGGCGCAAGCGCCACTCGTCAGCTGCTCCATCCAGCGGCCGACAGCTGCGATCGAGACATTGGAAACTGAGACATTCAAACTGTCGCTCCCGTTACCTCGGGCTCTGCCCTCCCGGCTGTCCCTGCCCCCCACCCCGCCCAAATGTCGCGCACAACCGCCCCGGATAAATTGACGGAAACGTGTTGCGCGGCGGCCACGATTAAAAATGGTCCCCGTGATTAGGCGGGCAAAGTAACTGGGAGATTGATTATTATTCATCATAAGGTGGCCGGCACATGAAATATTCATCATGGTCCTGATGGTCTGCACCCGGCGGTGGCACCAGATGAAGGGACAGATTTACAGCAGGAAGGCGCGCCGGACGTAATAGCCGGTGAGCGGTATTTTGTAAATGACAGATATTGCGTTCTGCCAGCACGGCGGTAATTTTTGTGGACAGAATTCAATTTCTATCTTTCACCAAATACCACCGGAATGACACGTATCTATTCCAACCCTTGGGACAAATACTGTTAAATGAGATACAGTTCGTCATTGAGGAAATACTGTGTGGGGATGCAATTCCTTTCAGCATGTATAATGCAGCAGGGCTGGTTGGAATAGACGTCGTTTGGCAAGCATAGGTGTTTGTGTCACCCCCGAGACAAAGGCGCGTAAAATAGACGTTTTTTTGGGGCAAAACGGCTTTACTTGATGAAGGCGAATGCCATGGATATAAACGATTACCCGTTTTGAAAACGTTTGACAAGTTCCAAACCCGAATCCGTGGGATATTCTGAAAGGAGAGCGCTGGCTGTGGTGACCACACAGCAAAATATTCCAGACACCAACTTGCAGAATTTAATGCGTCGCAGCGAGACAGATAATTGCGTTTTCACTACTTTGTGCTGACTGCACGTGAAAAAGAAATCAATTTTTTAAATGCTTCATTCGAGTCACGCTACCTTGCGCAGGATATTTAATTCCCCATTTATTTGTAACTGCTTCAGTAGGACGTGACTTTGTTTTAATAGCGGCTCTGCAGGTTTTCTTGATTAATCGGTGATCTCACGCACAGACACCACAGTCATTCAAACATTATCATTTGCATATAAATGTGGGCCATTATTATGTTTCGTTCATACCCTTCTGCCGGGATTTTATGGATTTGGCTAAGGTGAACGGCAAAAGTAAGATATCCTAGATCTGTCAGATGAGTCACTTAGAGCCAGCTGATATTGGGTTTTTTTTGTGTGTCACGGTATGCTGCATACAGCCAGCAGAGTGTCACACGGGCATTGATCTTGGGATTAAAACTTGTAATGTGTAAAATATGTGAGGGGTTTTTTTTGGATGGCAATACAGTTTGTCAAGTGGGTTCGTTTGTGAGTTATTGCTGTGACTTCTTACAACAATGACTTGCTCCTTGCTTTACTGTATCTTACAGTGTAAACGCCTCTGCTTTGGTGTGTTATCGGTGGAGCCCATTGCCCCTATTTGTTTTCCACAAATTGCTCCGAGTATCTGCGCAGATGTCCGCAGATAAACGCGGATAATAGAATAATTTTTCGGCACCACGCCTGGGTCACTCCTCTGATCCATGTAAAGGATCGGCTTAATATAATGATTTTAGCACTTGCGAGAAACCACTTACAGGTGAATCTAATCTATGAAGAGGATGAAGTCTCTGCATATTTTAGGCCCACTCTCTTATCCACATACATGAAACCAAAGCAATAGGAGGAATCCATTGCTTCCAGGAAACCTACATCTGGGTGAATCGTCTGCATTACAGCGTGGATTTGGAAGGATCAATTGGCCACCACTTCTGGGCGATACCTCTTTTCGGAAGATAAGCGTGGACAATGAAGGGTAAAGGTGCAGGTCTGACTCTGCTGGCGGAAGGGCCTCGACTAGAGAGAGCACTGGAGAACCTTAGAAGGTATTTTGGCCAACTCTTCTTTGCTGACCAGCGGATTTTGGCTCACCCTCAAACGAAGACGGTTAGCCAAAAGCTGACCAACGCATCGGACGCTTTCAGATCCGCTTTTGCGGCCGTCTCGAACGCTCTTCCGCCCGATATTAGGAAGCCACTGGAGCTTTGCACTTTTAGATGTAAATTGAAAACGAATTTTTTTTAACTGCTTTTGTGTTTAGTTTGTTGCCCTTTCCCAGCATCTCCGATGAGCACGGTTGGTGCGAAAGAATGTCAACATACATACATAGACACAGAGGGAATTTGGCCTCCTCTTCCTTGCTGACTGGACGTCTTTGAAGACATGGCAAAGAAGGTAGGCGTACCCACACTATATCCCACCGCATGTGCTCCACCGATTGGATTTGGTGAACCCCCCGTTTATACTGCTGGATCGGCAGAGACGGAGGGACCTGGCCCTTTACAAATCTGCACATTGTTTCAAATGCCACACCGGGAGATTGAACGGACAACCCCTGGATTTGCTCATCCGGGGGTGATAATGATCAAATAATAGCCATTTACTATACTTTTTAGGCATAAGCAATTACGAAATAACACTTACTACCCAGGAACAAAAAGTGTGTTACATAGTGTAACCATTACACCATGGCAGTATCCGTAGCCATGGATAATAGGACAACTGCAGTTTTCAGATGCACTAGGTAGGCTTTTTCACAGATTGAAAGTGGGCACGGGTAAATAGGAGGATTGGATAATGAGGCCTCAGGTAATAGGATTTTATTGTATTTTAATTACGGTGCATATTTGAAAATAACTTTCATTTCCACCCACGGACAGATTCCCTTGTTTAGCCGTAAAGATCTTTGGGACCTGTGGTCTTTGTGGACATACTTTGGGGCTAGCACAGCAACAACAACAACACCAACAACCGTCGGTCACCGCTAAGTGGTGGCGACATCACTACGGTGCTCGTGCATTGCTAGGTGCACTTTGAGGCCAAATTAAGCGTCGAATGCTTTCCGGCAAGTCACGGAACACATCACACGAATACAAAGATCCCCCTATCGCCTTAAAAGACTGTTGGGGAAAGTGCTGTTAGCGAGTAGCCAGAACGATACACAAGGCGTTGGGTAGCCAGCGCCACACCTGACCGCCTTTGTTTCCCCAGTGGCGATGTTTACACACCACACCAGCTACTCATTTGAGGCTGGGTCGACCTCGGGGAGGCCCAGGACCAATTCAAGTATTCGTCACTGGTGTTGGCCGTGAGCGGCAGTCGAACCCGTGTCGCCGAGTTCGTAGCGCAGCGCTAATCGCTACACCACCGCTCCCCGCACACTCACGCATATGCTCTGTGGCGAGCACCACTGCTAGCTCACCAGTACTAATGCACACGCAACACACCAGATGTTCCTTTGAGGCTAAGTGAACCGAGGGTGTCTTAAGACAGGTTCAGGATACAATAACCATTCCCCTCTCCCACACGCGAACACACCAAATTGTCCCAAATTGTTCGCTTTGACGACACGTTGCAGTTTCGCGTTGTTTCTAATCAATAAGAGCAAATATTGTATTTTTGTTCGGAAGCAATAACAAAAATTCCCTGGGAGCTCCAATTACCATGCCGCACGCTAAATGTTTTTCGTCCAAATGGTAGCGAAAGAAAACACCCCACGTCGTATCGATGGTGATCATCGCTTTCTAACGGGGCGCGGGTAACATTAGCCGCGCTGGAATTGAATAAGTCCCGTCCTGCTGCCGCGTTGATATTACAACACCCTCCCTCTAACGATGTCACTACCCCCACTTAATAAGAGAGCACCGCAGCAGCATGTACCCAATTACTGGCTTCTGTGCAGAGAGTGTGCGTGAGAAGGGGGTAAATATCAGCGGGCGTAAATTGTTCAACGTAACCGAAGACCGTGACCGCGATCCGATCGAGTGGTGTCACCCAGACGTGCGATGCGTGAGACTTGACAGCCCTGGAAAATGACGGATGAAACAGGTACGGACACTTCATCTTAGCCGTGAGTACGTAGACACGTGGCTTATTGTTGTTGTTGTTAGTTTACGTTTTTATAAGGCGCAGCAAGACCCAACAAAGGGATTCGGAGCGCCGTGCAGAAAATAAAAAATGCACCTTGAGTTGATCGAATATAACGCAGGAGGTAGAGGGTTCATATCCTTGGTTCTTTCGGCAAAGTCACGTAGAAGGGAAATAATAAAATAATATAAATATAAAACAACAAAAACTTTTTTTCAAATTTTCTTGGTGTGGATTTCACACCTGATGATGATTGCTTGTGTTGCAGTCGAAACGTCATGAGAATTTTTATTGTTTTCTATATTTATATTATTTTATTATTTCCCTTCTACGTGACTTTACCGAAAGAACCAAGAATATGAATCCCTGCAGTCACGAAAGCTTTAAATCAAAATTTAAGTAGGTGGTCTTTCGTTTCTTTTCTAAATGGGAGAATCCCAGCGGTCAACGCAGCTTCTTCAGGCAGAGAGCGCTCCAAGATCTGAGGGCCAAGGGAGGAACAAATACTCGAGAAATGTTTTTGATTTAAAGCTTTCGTGACTGCAGGGATTCATATTCTTGGTTCTTTCGGTAAAGTCACGTAGAAGGGAAATAATGAAATAATATTAAAAATTTTGCTGTGGATTTCACACCTGATGATGATTGCTTGTGTTGCAGTCGAAACGTCGTGATAATTTTTATTGTTTTATATTTATATTATCTTATTATTTCCCTTCTACGTGACTTTACCGAAAAAAACAATAATAGAAATACTCGAGAGTTGCCGAACGTCTTCAAATGTGAAACTTTACACCTCAGACAAAAGTCAAAACATGCCTGGTTGTTTTACTTATTTAAAACGAGTGCAACACACAACATTGGCTTGAGTTCTCAATTGTCATGCACTGCCAAACAATTCTTGGTGGGAAATTTGTGGCGCTGGACGGGGCAGCGTGGTGGTGAAGGTTGGCAAGGATAGCGGAACGCACGTGAGTGGGACAAACGCGTGGAAGAAAAATATTTTCCTTGTTTTACTTGCACTTTAAAGGTTTGGACAACAGTGATTCATACTGTATTGTTTTGAGATCAGATCACTGCCATTGTGCGTTGTACACCCCCCTCCTCCACCCGACCCAGCCGAATGAATAGATTTGTCACGTGAACGAACGTGAACGCGCATTGCCGATTGCCTCGGTGTGTTGGGGAGCGATCGATGTCGCTTAACAATTCGGTCCAACGTTTCGCTGCTGGTTCTATCCAGCAGCATCATGAGGCGATTGCCAAGAGTGTGTTACATCTTCCTTGGCAGCGTTCGTGTCTCTGATCCGTAGGTCATAGTGGTTATTGGGCACTGCAATTAAAAAACAGACCCTTCTTCAGGCACACTGATATGGAGCTTTGAATGCTGAAATTCAGTTTTACAAACGAATTCGTTGATTAAAAAAAAATGGTATTTATGGTTTTGATCCAAATCCCAGTCCACCATTAATAATTACCTTCGGCATACAATATAGATGACCTGTTGTCCATTGATCCTGCGAGTAACGCGAGTTTTTGTTTTAAATTTGAAGCTTTCGTGACTGCAAGGATCCATACTCTTAGGTTTTGTCGGTAAAGTCACGTAGGAAAAACGAAATAATAAAATAAAAATAATAGACATAATAATAGAAATAAAATTATAAATCACGCAGTTTCGGAGGCAACACAAGTCTCCGTCATCAGGTGGGACCGTCACAGCTAGATTTACTGTATCAACTGTATACTGTATCAAGTATCACTTGCAGGCTTTTCAAGTATTTGGTTGCTATACATTTCCACATGATAAGCCACTTCGTTGAGCTATCATTTGTGGCCAGTCGCTTCTGAAAAAGAGCTATATAGCTCAGTGGGCCTTACCTGGTAAAATAAAATAAACGTTAAATAGTTTAGTTATTTTAAAAAAATATCATTTGTTATTCATGCAAATCATATGCTACTTTACAGTTAGGATAATGTAATACAAGTGAAACGCTAAAACAGACAAATCATCTGAGTCTCACCATAAAAACAGAGCCGATTCCACTTGCCAAAAATCAATCGATGTTTGAATTTGAACGGTGACACCAAATCGTGACAATTCATCAGATCGCCAGGTGGGTGAACCCGTCCCATCCATGCTGGAGTGCTTATACCGAATCCGGGAGGTGTCCCTGGGAGGTTTGTCGACGTTGACCCCCGTGGAGTGCCCTTGCAAAGCTTGTTCCGATTCTGTCTACATCCAAATGCCTCGTTGGTGATGAGGCACTGAGAGCCACAGTGCACTCCCCAGTAACCATTAATGGTCATCACTCATGCCACCACGATCTCCACGGCCACAGCTCTTCAGTGCTACCTAATCTCATTCCCCATAGACCAGCGTGACCTCATTTATCCTGCTCTGCTGGGACATCTCATCCCTTCCCGTGTAGCACCTGCCGCACATGTGGGCTGCTTACCATGCCAGGCATGGTTGCGCGCGCCTGTAATCCGTGGGAAGCAGCGGGGGGTTGGTGGATCACGCTGTGAATATGTTTCCGAGCCTCCTGTCTGCAGGGGCAGGAGGAAATAGAGTGAGCTTGGTTGATTAGCCTGCCTGTGTAGACCTGTTTAATGTCCTTCCATTGCACCCGTGTGTGTGTGTTTTTACACACGGGCATCTTAATATCCTCCACCGCACATAACCCAATTTGAACTCTCCTGAAAATGTGTTCAGACTCAGAGAATCATTTCTGGGGTTTTTTTTATAAGATGTTTTTTTTAGCTCGAATGAGAATTAATTGTTCCTTTCTAGAATTGAAGCTTTCGTGACTGCAAGGATTCATACTCTTAGGTTTTTTTCGGTAAAGTCACGTAGGTAAAAATAAATAATAATAATAATAAAATAAAATAATAATAAATGACATCATGATAAAATAATAATAAACTGTAATTTACTGATACAGTACATTTAGCTGTTACGGTCCCACCTGAAGACGGAGACTTGTGTTGCCTTCGAAACGTCGTGATTTAATTGAGTTATTTTCATTTATTATAATTTTATTTTATTATTATTATTTTACCTACGTGACTACCGAAAAAACCTAAGAGTAATTGCTCCTTTCTCTGTTGTTTACAACTCTGAGTGATTGCTGTAAATGCACATCTTTTACTCGTGTTATATTCCTCTCTGCCACCCGGTTCTTTCTTTCTTATCTTTGTCCTTTCCATTCACGGTCCCATCCCTATTAAGTTCAAAGTATTATTGCCGCATACTACTCAATGGCGATTATACACAGCAATGCGAGTCCACTTCCCTCCTCCATCGTACACACGTCCCACCCAAGTGATGTCACTTTGCCATGGTCCTATTCTGAACTGCCAAGTTGTGTATCCTATCCTTCCACTACACTCCTGCATTCAAAGGCCAAAGGCTTCGTATCCACATTGAGCAGTGGACAAATCCGCTTTGTGTTTTTTTTCTGGTTTCTCACGAAAGGGACCACTCACGCTGCCATCTGATATTGAAATTGTCTGATATGGAATTATTGTAACAAAAATCACCAAAGTTATAAGTACCTCGAACTCATTCGTGGCGAGTTCACCTGGACCACAGCAGCTTTCAATTCGGCGTGCCTCTGCGGTAAATCCACTCTTACATCGACACGTGTGCTGCAACAGGTTCTGTATTTTGTTTTTGAAGAATTCGCCGATCCATCCAGTAACACGGACATTCCTCGTCCCAAAACACACATTGCCAGAAGACCGATTGTTGACACTTCTGCTCTGTTGAAATGGCCTACCGCGGCCCATCAACAACCCACTCCCGCGCCTAATCTATTCAATTTGCTTCACACGTGCGTTTCTTGTATACAAAAGGCAACGACCAACTTGGAGCAGTTTGTCATGTGTAGGTTGCCCTCTGGACAAAGTCGATGATAGTTTCTACACATTCATCATCATCATCAACAGCCATGAGCAATCCACTGCTCGATGAAGGCCTCGCTCGAAACGTCGCCATTCCTCACGGTCCCACGATGCTAGACGATTAAATATGTCATCGCAAAGAAAATGGGAGCATGAAAGCAACAGCAAGTGAGGGTTTTGCACTTCAGAATGTGAGGATTGATGTGACATATCCATGGTCACATGGGACGATATTAAAGTCCGTTTTTTTATTTCCCTCCACACGCTCTCCCTCCACACGTTTTCCATCAGTGCTCCCAAATGCAAATTTCTCGTTGAAGGGATCGGCCAAACTTTCCCATTGCAAGACTCCGGAGGAGAAAAAAAAATAAAGAAAAAAAATTGTTGTGGCTCAGCGAGGCTTTTCTGGAAAAGGGATTATGAATGAGTGTATTCATCCTTGGGGAGGGGGGGGGTAAGGGGGGGATTATAAGCGCGAATGTTGCATTATTTTTAATGCAATATATTACAATTGCAAGGATCGCATTTTTCAGGCATTGTGTGGGATTGATTTGTGCCGCGTGGCACTGAATAATGAATGGCAGTGCATGCACAGCTTTGCATTTGCAATAAAATGTGTCACGTGCTCTGGCATCACAGCTGTAAGTACAGTACGGTATTATTTTGCTTTTGGATAAAAACTACACGGATTGTGTTAATAATATACGAATTTAATGTACAGCAATGCAAATGATTTGCTTGGGAGTACTGCTACGTAAAGCCCCTTTAGAGAGTAATTGGTTCACACAGAACAGGCGTCCTGGTGGGAGTAACCATAATTTACTCCACCACACGCGACCTGGGTGGACAGAGGTGGAGGTAGGATTTTGTTTTTAAAGATTCGCTTTCATTGTTTGAGCTGCCACGCTGGGAGATCAAAACGGCGGCATCAGGATCGCAAGTGCAGTCCGCGAACGATTAAGCAGCAGCAGATCCTGCAGGGGATGGTGTTGCAGTGCATATCCATTGTATTTTTGTTTGCATTTCCCAATTATTTTTTTTGTTTCTATAAAAGTTTACCGGTTATAAATAACAATAATTCAAATGAATGGAATAGAACGAATTACCGATGTTTTTTTAAAGTGGAATATGACACGTGGTTTGAATAAAATATATAATTTAGTGTTATTACAAGTTAATGGCCTAATAGTGAAAACAAATACAATTAAATGTTTTAACCTGCCAATCTGAAAAAGATTCAGTATGAATGGGCCTCAGAATATTTGCAAAACCAATAGCTTTAAATTCGAAACTCATCCCTAGCATCAACGATGCAGAAGCACTCTATACACGAGAAAATCGGACAAGGCTCCACGTCGTTTGGCACGTGAACGGCGTGGATTTGTTACCCCTGTGAAAGACCGAACACAGAAGACCCCTGGGTTTGAGCTTCCACGAAACTCATGGGCCACCCTGAATCGCATCTGCACAAACCATGGCAGATTCCTTATGGAAAAATGGAAAATTAAAAACTCTCCAGTAGTAGCGCGCGACCGTGGTCACCCAGAACGGACCGTAGAACGTTGAACGATGCAAAGGTCGATCCACAAATAACGAGGAAGGAGACTTCATCACAGCGATGCACTACTTCGCTACTGCTCCTGACGCGGTTGTCTGACTTGAGCATCTGAATGTAGAAAAAAATATAGTCGTTGATCTGCAACTATATCAGCGGCCATACGAAAGAAGAAGAGAATTATATTCTTGGTTTTTCGGTAAAGTCACGTAGAAGGGAAATAATAAAATAATAATTTTTTTGTTTATATTACTTTATTATTTCCCTTCTACGTGACTTTACCGAAAGAACCAATAATATGAATCCCTGCAGTCACGAAAGCTTTAAATCAAAAAGAAGAGATCTCTTTCTCGGATCACATGCCTATCCCTTTGGCCACTGCATGGACCAGCACCGTTTTCTTTTGTTACTTTTCAAGAGTATTTTAAGACGCCATAAATGTGACTTGATCAGTAACAGGTCAATGTTGGTAATACGTAAACCCTTTTTTTTGTTCTTTCGGTAAAGTCACGTAGAAGATGAATCCCTGCAGTCACGAAAGCTTTACAATCGAAATTTAATACGTAAACCGTTTAACGCACCTGTTAAAATTCTAACAGTTTTTTTTATATATGTTTGTTTATGCACAGGCCTCCTTCCCCGCCCTGTGGCCGTGCATTTTGCATCACGCTGCTCGTGTTAGGACCTTGTTTGGGTTGGGTAGCAACGTCATTGTTGGTGGCTCTGTGGCTAAGGGAGAAAGAAGGTCTACATCAGCCACGAACCTGTTGCAATTGCATCGTGTGGAAAAATAAATACGAAGAGCTTTTAATTGTAATTATTACTCTTGCAATACCCTTGTTGTTGTTGTTTTACGACTTAATTCTAGATTTGAAGCCTTCGTGACTGCAAGGATTCATACTCTTAGGTATTTTCGGTAAAGTCACGTAGGTAAAAAATAAAATTACTAAAAGTTATAATAGAATAAAATAATAAATCAGTGATTTATAAAATAATACGTGAATTTACCGAAAAAACCTAAGAGTATGTTTTACGACTTATTGCACTGTGCACATTTTCTTCTGCACTCAGTTATCCCTCACCTGATGCAAAGTTTCACGCACGGATGTCTAACGACGACTTGGCACACTTCTGTTGAGATGGCACTTCATTGAAGACACGTTGTTGACGCTTGACATCAGGCGGAGACCCCCACTGCAACAGCCCCGAGTCTCTTGCGCATCTCCCCCTTTTATATACCGGCCAAGGCCACGCCCCCCTTCCAGAATCTTCTCGCTGACTCTGGACGCTCGCTCCACCGGCAGGCTCCACGGCAGACTCCACCGTCCTCCACCATCCTCTTCCGTCTCCCTTCTCGATCATTCCCGTAGCCACCAGTCGCTTCGCACTCACAGCTGATACCCCTGCTGTCATTACCTCTCGTGGCCACTAGCGCATTCACACTGCGGGCTGACTTCCCCATCATTACCTCCCGTGGCCACTAGTCCCCTCACACCGCATGCAGGCTCTCTTGTCATGGCAGATGTATGAATGGAGATCTGTAACCATCTTTGAGCACCGTAACATGAAATGGGTGTCCCATGAAATTATACTTTCGTGAATAAGAAGATACGTGGCTGGTGAAACGTTCTGTTTGTGTGTGCTCCTACTAAAAGGTCATACGGGAGGGCACGTAGAGTCAAATAAGAAATGCAAATAAGCAGTTTGTTGTTCTCCACTCAGTGCCAAAACAAGTTGGCAAGGCAGTCCATGAAGGAAGCCTCAATATCGTTTGTGGGTTTTTCTCGACAAGAGATCATGCTGCTGTGGTTTTACAGTTGGCACACTTCTCACCCGTTAAATCTACCCGCGTGGCGGTTGAAAGAACGCCGTGGTAGCTAGGAGATGTTAACTACCTCGCCTGGTATACAGGAGGTCGTGGGTTCGGTCCTAACCAGGACGCCTGCATATTTGGAGTTTGCTTGTTCTCACTCATAGTTGCGTCGATGTTTCGTCCAGTTTTTCCCTCCACATTTAAAAAACATGCGCTTAGAGTATTTTGCTGCTATGAATTTCCACATGGAAGCAAGTGGACTTCGTTGAGCTATCATTTGGGGCCAGGCCACTTCTGAAAAAGAGCTGTATAGCTCAGTGTATACCTCGTAAAACATCAAATAGTTTTAAAATATAAACGCTACAGGTTTCTTACCCCCCCCCCCACAGACATCTCTCTCCACCCAGCATCAGAAATGAGCACAGTGTAGTCAGGTCACGTGTGGTGGGGTAAAAGTGTGGGCACTGCCGTGGGAAGACACGGTCCAATTTCGCTCTCTCCAGGGACTCCCTGGCCAGCAGTGCCGTGAGCGAGATGCTGCAGGACTGCGCCTTGAACCCCCACTTCACTAAGTTAATGTGCGTGCGCTGGCATGTAATGAATACACGCGATTGGACGTGCAGGCTCACAGCACCCACCCAACCCACGTGCGTTCTAACACTAATGTGGCCGGTGTTAAACAACAATCGGCGTTATGGATTACCGGTTTCAAAGGTCAGGATCCAGAAACCGTTTCCTTTAGAACGTTTGGAATGAACGCAGCATTTGCCACACGTGTGCGTGCGTGCAGGTAGTTGGAAATCGAACCCCGGGTCCCTGCTGCTGTGCAAAGACAAAGATACCCCATATAGCCTTAACAGACTGTTGGGAAAAGTGCTGTTATCGAGCACCTATCACTGTTCGCAAATGTAGACAATTGCGTACCGATTTCATAGCTCAAATAGCAATGTGTAACTCATGTAACTCATGCCTATAAGTTACAAATCAGAATAACGTTTCCTGTGTCAATTAATACAATGTAATTGGACTACACTGCAGTGACAGATGGCTTCACACAAACCACACAATTCCACTTGGACGTCACCAAATCAAGCGGTTGGTCTTGCACGAGAAAAATCCATCATTGTAAAATGAAATTAAAAAAATACTTTTCATTAAAAAGTTGCGGCTGTATCAGAAGTCCGCCGAGTTGGATGAATCAGGGCGAACTTTCCATAAGTTCGGCGCCTTCCCGTCAGCAGCAGGGAAACATTACAGGGCACTTACCTGGGAGCGTGCAATCTCAGAATTGTCAGGTGCGATGAATTGTGACGCCGTCGCACACAACGCGCGTGAAACCGCCGTGTGTGCTACTTCCTTTATCTCATTCATATTAAAATGTCATGTTTTACAAATTCACTTTTTTTAACATCGATGGGCTTGCAAGGATGCAGCTCTCATAGTGGAAATCGCCCGCCTCCAGATTACTTTCCAAGTGCATTTCACTTGCAAGTGATTTAGTGACTGCAAATAACCACAGTCCGCATGAAAGATGTACCTGTGTGTGTTGAACTTCTTTCGCACCGTACGTAGTCACACCAGTAGGTTTACACTTTGAAAGTGTTACCCTGTGAGAATGTGTAGAGGACTATGACACACGCCCATACTTTGTTCGTCCGTTCGTTTCTCAGTCCGCTTGTCCTGGTGGGGGTCACGGCGGTAGCAGCGTGTTAAGTGGCGGTCCAGACCACCCGTTCCCTTGCGACAGACTCTAGCTCTACATTACTATACACTACTACACTATACACTATACTACACTATACACTAATATACAAGACACTATACACTACACTACTATACACTACACTATACACTTTTATACACGACACTATACACTACTATACACTACACTATACACTACTACACAACTATACACTACACTACTATACACACTATACACTACACTACACATTAATATACACCAATATACACTAATATACTCTATACACTGTTATAGACTGCACTACTGTACACTACTACACTATACACTACACGATACACTAATATACTCTATATACTATAATACACTATACACTACACTACTATACACATACTCGAGTAGCTCTTCCTGGGGGGAATTCCCAGGCGTTCCCAGGCCAGCCGAGCGACATCGTCCGGCCAGCAGCGTGTCCATGCCTATACTTGATCAGTCATTATCTATTTGTCACATTCACTGGATAAGTGGGGGGGGGGGGTGCAGCTATTGGCCCCGGGTCCGGGTGACTGCTCTTGAATTCACTGCTCGTTCAACTCCCACTCACTCATTGCAATTGTTTTTCATGGGTCAGCCGATTCCTCTCCTCCTCTGACATTGGCGGGTTGTGATATGAAGGGAAGCGAAATGCCTAAAAATCAACTGTGACCACTTTCCTCGCCCTCATTGGGGGCGGACGAGAAACGTTCAACTACACTCCGATTTAGAAGTCACCGTTTCAGTGGTTCTCAACATTGTTTTGCCTCCCTCCCCCAGCTCCACTCTTAAATGTCTTCAAATTAGGATTTTAAAAAAAAATCTAGAAATTACATAACGTACAACAGCATCGCTGGCTGCATACGCACGGATGTCTGTCTGCAGGAGACTGCCGTGCCCTGTGTTTCGGCGATGTATCCCGCAGGGCAGCGGTCCCCAACCTTTTTGGCACCAGGGACAGGTTTCGTGGAAGACAATTTTTTCACGGACCGGAGGGGGGGGGGAGTTCATCATTGGGTCTTTCCCCCTTTTCAAAGAAGCTCTCCGGCGACGTTAGTTTTTTTACTCATTGTGGCTACTAGGGGTTAGAGTTTGTGGGCTTACCAAAACTGTGACTGAGACAAGAGGCGCGGATGGAAGTGGGAAATAATAAAACAATGGGGCGGGCCACGCGCGGACTCACCGCTCTCACCCCCTGCTGCTGTGCGGCCTGGTTCCTAACAGGCCACGGATCGGTACCGGTCCGCGGCCCGGGAGTTGGGGACCCCTGCCGTAGGGAATGCTTTTCGCAGCCTGCTGGCATTCAAAAAAGGTGGAGCCGCTGCACCATCTGAACACGTGTTTGTTGTGGAGCAGCGGCGCAGGTGGCCACATGAGTTTGACGCCTGGCTCACGTGAGTTGCGAATTATATCTGAATCGATGCAGCATGGTGAAGTATGGTCAAACAACCGCCAGTGTGGAGTGACCTTCCATGAGTTGGTTTGACAAGGGGCCTTAAATTACCATTGTTTTACAAACATTTACTTTCAAGATGAAAACTCTGCGACCAGGAATTTGACTGGTTAAATATAGACGGCAATTCCTCGTTTAACGAGGTGGATGCGTGCCGCGTTAGGCGAAAAGCACGGTTCGGCGAGGAATTACCGCTTACTGAATCACATTTGCAGTATAAAAAAGATCAGCCTGCAGTCATCCTGTCGCGGGACAAAACAGTGAGACGAGGGTTACGCCGCCGCGTACCGTATTTTTCCGCGAATTATTGCATCATTCCGATCAACCGCACGGCTCAAGAAAGTAGCGTGTCGTCGACCGCTCAGGAACCGCTTTATAACAGTACCCATTCCGCGTTATAACACTGCACATTGCGCGTTATAACGGTGGCAATTCCGCGTTATAACGGTTCCCGTTCTGCGTTATAATGGTTCCCGTTCTGCGTTATAACGGTGCACGTTCTGCGTTATAACGGTGCACGTTCTGCATTATAACGGTTCCCGTTCTGCGTTATAACGGTGCACGTTCTGCGTTATAACGGTGCACGTTCTGCGTTATAACGGTTCCCGTTCTGCGTTATAACGGTGCACGTTCTGCGTTATAACGGTGCACGTTCTGCATTTATAACGGGCGCCGTTACGAGTTGTGCGAAAAGTGTTCCCGAATGGAAGAACCGCACTATCGCGAAAAGTGTAGTGTGGACACCACGCATTAAGCGGGGACTTACCAGGCAGCATTGTATAACAAATTCAATCACCTGAATCGATCGTCTTACGTGAAATCCACCGCTTGCCGTCCACCTGTTGTGAAACGTTAGCATCAGTGTGGTATGCACCACCTCCTGGCACGCTTCAGTGCTCAGCATGCTCCCTGACTGAGCCAGGTTTGCACGGATGGGTGGAAGATTTAGTTGTCAATACTGGTGAGTTCGTAGTTTTTAGTAAAGCCCGAAGTTTGCGATGAGATGGAAGATGGAGAGGACAGCAAACAATGTGGTGCATCGTTCACGGGTGCACCCTATTGTGTGACAAGTGTCACAGGTTTCTTTGGCAAATTAGTTTCAACATAGCTGTGTTAATGATAGATAATTTAGGAAAATAAAAAAAAATGTAACATATATATACCGTATATGTATAGAACGAGTCATTAGTTTCCCATGGAGATGGCCAAGCTGGGCAAAAAAAAATGGGAAAATAATGTCTTGGTTTATGGCTAAGAAATTAACAAAATGGAAAATTCAAGAAATGTTTAATAACACAGGAGCCAAGTTGTGTATTCGTGGTCGAGGATTGCCGTATTTCACCTTAAGGCGGAAACAACAGAGTGCGATCCTTAACTCCCTCAGCCCCTGCCCACGCGGCAATGAGTTGACCCCTCTGGAGGACGTGTACGAGTAGGCCGAACGTCGATCCAAAGGGGGGATCTTGAGCCCCCTCTAGCGGAGAGGACCTTCCGCCAACAGTGGCTGCAACTTTGACATTTTACGGTAATGCCTCGGTCTACGTCGGGGAGGGGGGGATGCGTTCCTGAAAGGTGCGACGACAAATATTATCGAAGCGACGTCCAATCAAAGCGATTTACAGGGTCGTAGGCGAACGGCTGAGAGGCGACGGATCTGAGGAAGTGGCGGACGATGCTGTCAGCGACGTTAAGTGTGGGTGGCGGTGTTGATAACGTGACGACGTATTAGCGGAACGGCGTAAAAGGGGGAGAGAGAGACGCAGATCTGGGTATTAATGTACCACCTTTTATTCGCGCGGATACAAAAAAAAAATGTTCAGCCGTGTCATTTCGAGGAAACGCGATCATTCCCCCCCCCACCACCACCAACAACACCTCTGAGCTCCGTTGTATCAAAGCTACCATTGCGTCTCTGCTGGCAAGGTCGGCAGTAACCAGCCCGCGATCCCTGCTGTTCAGTTCCACTGAGCCTCTACAACAGCTCCCACTGGACTCCTAGAAGGGCCAGACCGCCCGGCAAGCGCGATGACAGCCCGCGGTGTCCTTGTTACATATTTATGCATTGTCTCAACGTTGCTCGTAGCGGGGGTGTTTGTCTTGTTTTTCATATTTTTCGCCCCTCAAAGGTAATTTATGTAACGCGAAAGAAGCATAACGTGAGTCATGCCATCAAGTGACTTTGCTTTCTTTTTTGCGTGTCAAAAATGCAATGGCGAGTCTGTATTATTACTCACAAAATGGGTTGACAGTTTTTTTTTTTTAAGGAACGTGTGCGTGTTGAAATATAAAACAAAAGATTTCGCTTTTATTTGTATCGTTATTATTGATTGGGGTGTAACTGTGCTAAAGTGCTTAGCGCTCTGTCCTGTATAGCCAATGACCTGAATGCGTTCCTGGCCACAGATTACATCAGCGGTGAGTGATATCTGAGTCAGATTTATTTCTGTATTATTACGATGGTTTTTATTTTTCACTAAATTCTTAGGAGATGGTCGCAATATTTCAGGGATCTCAAAACACCATCCAACATTGCTGATGAGACATTTAACAGTGCACTGCACTGACCAACCAACCCCATGGCGACATTGATAAAAAAAAATATCTCTCTTATCACAACGTCTTTAGGCTATCAAAGTGATGAAGATTTCACCATCTTTTATTTATGTATTTACAATTTAACCCCAACTCGTCCCAAATCACGTCGTCAGGTTTGACTGCGACACCCAACCTTGGGCATGTGACTGAGTTTGGGTTCACGACGTTGTCGGTTTGAGCACAGTATGGGTATGAGGCATTGTGGGTTTAGCATGGAGTTCATTATAGGTTTAGCATGGGGTTCATTATGGGTTTAGCATGGGGTTCATTATAGGTTTTAGGATGGGGTTCATTATGGGTTTAGCATGGGGTTCATTATGGGTTTTAGGATGGGGTCTTGCATTATTCGGTAGAGCCGAGTATCGGTTCTATTGTACTTTGGTTTCAATTGGAATCACTTTTGTGCAAGCAATCACTCGAGCTCTCGATTCTTGCTCCAAGCACACACCCAGCAGCATCCTTATTTGACCACGATACAACTCTCTATCGTATCATCATGTATCACTCACAAACTAGTTTTGTCGCTTTACCAGCGCAGTGCTTAACACAACGGTACTGAACTATAAACCTGGTCACCTGAGTTTGAGTCTCAGCCTTGTGATTAATATAAGTGCCGAGTGGTGTCTTAACCAAGTACTGGCCAAGGTGGTCAAGAATAGGCACACAATGACGTGGGAGGCCTTCATTCCAGCAGGGATTATGTTCACTTCGTTCATCTCCATATAAAAATAAAAAGTTTTAATGGGCAGCAGGTGTGATGTGCAGAATAAGATTTTAGACAATGTCAATAGCATTATATCCATACTGTATGTATCATATGGCGGGACCCCGGGGTCCAGGATAAACGGCAGTCAAAATCGTAATGAATTAATTAATTTTTGGCGACTCCGTCCCACCGCGCACATGAATGCCACGACCCACCTGGCGCGGATCATTCTGTTGTCATGTCGTGTCCAAGCGCAGCGGCGAGGACGAATGCGCAGAAGAAACAAAACTTTGATTAGCGCATCGTGCAGAGCTCGTCGAGAGGAATAGATTGCCGTGTCGTTCACCTTCAACAGACATAAAACGACGTCGCAACGCAGTTTATGCGAGAGCCGGAGGCTTATGGGACCCTGGGTCCCACCATAATGTTCATGTAGTGTTTGACATTTTCTGCCCTTCGGATAGGCAATGTAATTTCAGGTGTGGCGATGTTGTAATAAAGCGTTCACACCAAGACCGACACCCGAAGAGCCTTACCACCAACATGGTCTAAGGGAACACAAGCTTCCGTCTTCAGGTGGAACCGTCACAGCACGATTGCTGTATCACCCACTTGATACAGCGAGCGTGCTGTGACGGTTCCACCTGAAGACGGAAGCTTGTGTTGCCTCCGAAACATCGTGATTTTTATTCTATTTTTTATTTTACTTTTATTAATTTTATTTTTTATTTTTTACCTACGTGACTTTACCGAAAAAAGCTAAGAATATGAATCCTTGCAGTCACGAAAGCTTCAAATCTAGAATGTTCGAAGGGAGTTTGGGTACAACGCCCTGAGAGTGACGTTGCATTGATGATGTTGGTCCAGGGACACCTGCATCGTGTGAGCAGCAACAATTCAAAGGGCAGCACAAGATAGAACAAGAGGAGAAGCATCGAGTTCGCTCAGCAGAAGCCGATGAGAGCTGGGAATGTTCACAATTGCAGAACAGTAATGAACAGTTAGGCAACGGTACGGTGTTCAATGTCAACATAAGGCGCATACAACTGCATGAACAACATTTCCAGAGGATTACCTAACAGACCTACAGACAAGACAAGGATCCCCGATAGCTCTACTAATTTGAGGTTGAGTCGATCTAAGGGAGGCCCAGGACCGGTTCAGATAATCGTCACTGCTGTTGGCCGTGAGCGGGAATCGAACTCGGGTCGCCGGGTTCGTAGCGCACCACCAGACACGCACAGAGACCCATAGACACGCACAGAGACCCACAGACACGCACAGAGACCCACAGAGACGCACAGAGACCCACAGACACGCACAGAGACCCACAGAGACGCACAGAGACCCACAGACACAGACAGATACAGACAG
This sequence comes from Lampetra planeri, assembly GCF_965212315.1. Classification (NCBI taxonomy): domain Eukaryota; kingdom Metazoa; phylum Chordata; class Hyperoartia; order Petromyzontiformes; family Petromyzontidae; genus Lampetra; species Lampetra planeri. The sequence goes on along the minus strand of NC_136108.1, from coordinate 19,293,985 downwards.
TAGGGGGTGAGGGGAATCATGTATTCTCGTTCCCCCAATAATTTATTCCCATGTCCAGCCCTGGTTGAAAGAATAAACCACAAGTACATGTTCTTAGGTTATTTCGGTAAAGTCACGTAAGGCGAAACTTTATAATAAAAATAAAGTAAATACAAAATATTTTTATTCAAAATATTTTAATTTTGATTCACTTTATTTTTATATCTACGTGACTTTCCGAAAGAACCAAAGAATATTATTTCCCGCAGTCGCGAAAGTTTTAAGTCAAAATGTCAGTTTTGCATGATGGACGTGAAGCGAGGACAACGATGTTCAAGGCCAAAAGCGTGACCCTCGAGTGCTCTCTACTGGATATACATCTCAAAGCCCCGATCGGCTTATCCCAAGAGTATTGTTTTTGTTTGTTTGCATTTGACTGCAAGTATTGTGGTTAATGTAAACATGATTCCTTGCAAAAGGTGTCAGTTTTGTTGCCGGAAAATATATTTTGGTACTGGCAAAGGAGGTCCCATGATGTAGCTGCTCAACCCGAGCTCTCATTACTCTGGTAGTTCATTGTCTTTGAAGTGTGCGCCTTTTGGCGTCATCTGGTCGAACACCATATGAGACTAGGCTCTAAAGAAAGCTGTCTCTTGTGTGGACCAATCAGTTTCAAGGACAATGCATAAATTATCAGAGTGTTGTTTTTTGTTTGCATTTGACTGCAAGTATTGTGGTTAATGTATGCATGATTCCTTGCAAAAGGTGTCAGTTTTGTTGCCAGAAAAAAGGGGAAAACCCCTATTAGTATATTTTGGTACTGGCAAAGGAGGTCCCATTATTAATTATCCCAAGCATTTAATGTCATTTATTTGGACGAAATGTATTTTTATTATTATTACACGCTTTTATTTAACTCACTCCGTCTGTTGTATCCTCAAAAAAAAGAGAAATCTTGTAACTCAAGTTTTACCCACTTCCCAATGTGCTATCGACTGCTAACTTGAAATACCTACGTCATACTGATGACAACACGATATTCTATCATAAAAAATCCAAAACTTTTTTTTTTACATTTTACACGCTTTTATTTAACTTACTGTGTGTCGTATCCTAAAATCGTGTAACTCAATTTCAACCGTATTCCCAATGTCGTATCGACTGCAAACTTGGTATATGTGTCATACTGATGACCAGAGGTGGGACAAAGTCATTGTTATGCAAGTCCAAGTCGAGTCGCAAGTCATCAAATTCATGACTCGAGTCTGACTCGAGTCCAAGTCACATGACTCGAGTCCACATCTCATAGGTGGGACAAAGTCATTGTTATGCAAGTCCAAGTCGAGTCGCAAGTCATCAAATTCATGACTCGAGTCTGACTCGAGTCCAAGTCACATGACTCGAGTCCACACCTCTGCTGATGACAATACTATATTCTATCGATGAAAATTTTAAACAATATGTTTACGGCTCTAATTGCCCACGTTTACACAATGAAGTCATTCACTTTTTATTGAAAAATAAATCCCGGAAATTGTAAACATTTTTCATCAGAAATTGTCGACGCTCAACTAGCGTTGGCTGTAAATCACCACGGTCCCTTACGTTACGGCAAGCCTCGGGGAGCCACGCCGAGGGGCGGGGGATGTGGAAGGAGGGGAGGGGCGATGGGGGAAGGGGGAGGGGCAGCTCGGACAGTACATTTCATTAAAGCGTGTTTTTTTTAAAAAGTATTTTAAAATATTTTATTAAACCGAGAAGTATTTTTCACCACACACCGCATCCAACAACGTAGCGAACAAAACAGCTATGAAGCTGATTGCCACAATTCAATATGGGCAGACCTCGACTTTCGAAAGGGTTCCATTCCCGAGACCCGTTGGTAAGTCGAACGGGTTCGTAAGTCGGAACGCAATCACATACAGGACTGGATTTAAATGCATGTGCGGTCAGTTTTATAAAAACGTGTTACGGTTCAACAAAAAAGGGAAATACTGGTAAATTCATAAATAATAAATATTGCTGATTTGCATGTAATACTGTAATCAACCCTATAGTAAAAAATAAAACAAAATTAAAGTTACGTAAATCGAACAAAAATGTTTCAGTTTTATTTTCACTTAGTCCTGATGTTGGCTTGCTTGTCGGAAGGGGCGTAATGAGTCCTCACAATTTCACACACGTGGGGCCACGAGCAGACACACGACAACAAAGACAAAGATCACCCGTGTAGCCTTCACAGACTGTTGGGGCAAGTGCTGTAAGCGAGCACCTATGAAAGCCGGCACGGCAGACGAAGGGGTGGGTGGCAAGCACCACGCCTGACCGCCTTTGTTTCTCCGGTGGTGATGTTTTTAACGCACCACACTAGGTACTCACATATATGAGTCTGCGTCGACCTAGGGGAGGCCCAGTACCGGTTCACATCATCGTCACTGGTGTTGAGCAGGAATCGAACTTGGGTCGCCGGTTTCGTAGCGAAGGGCGCTAACCACTACACCGCCTATCCCCTGTCCGACGGGATGCTGCGACTCATTACATCTCGCGGAGAATCACTCTGCTGATCAAAATAGTTCCGCGGTTCAGTTGGCAAGTGCGAGTTCGCGTTCGCAAGTCGGATGGTTAAACATTTTACGTCTTATGGAAGCTTGTTCGTAAGTGCGGATGTTCGTAAGTCGTGCGTTCGTAAGTCGGGGACTGTGTATGTTTTTGTCGTGACTGTGAATGTCACTGTGTGGTGCCGGGCTTGCGAGGCGACGGCGGATAATGTGCTGACATTACGTGCAGCCTGGTTACTGGGCGTAGTCCCAGCCCTAGCGGGGCCTGAGTGAGCGCAGGTCAGCACGGAGGCACCACGTGTAGTGTGCGGGAGTGTCAGTCAGCCAGGGTTACGTTGGGGCATGATACACTGGTTGACCTGCCGACACGTGACCGGATGATATTGGAGGGGGGCCACCGGTGGACGGGGGCCGCTGGGTGGTCACGTGGTATAGAGAAGCTCTCGGGAGCCTTCGAGAAGGAGCTCGAGAGATCTAGAAGGTGGGCGGGGCGAGGGGCGGAGCCAGCCCCAGCCTGGGCCGATATAACGGGGGCCCCGTGAGGGGCTCAGGGTTCTTTGGGTTGTTGGTGAAGAAGATCCACGTCGGGTTGAAGAAGCCTCTAGCCACGCGGTCCGGGACCCAGCTCGTGATAGCGGGACCGTGTCTAGTTCTGCCGTAGCGTGGTTAGATGGGCGTTCAACACCCGAATGTAGGTTACGTTATGTTGTGTTGAGTTGATGAAATAGTGCTACTCCCAAGACAACGTCTGTGACTCAGTTAGACTCACTACTTTTTGATATTGTGAGAGTGGGGAGTGGTGGCGCAGTAGTTAGTGCACTGCGCTACAAACGTGGCAGAGATTCCTGCTCACAGCCACCACTACCAACATCAGTGGCAGCGATTATCTGAACTGGGTCCTTGGCCTCCCCTAGGTCGACTCAATCCCAAATAAATACCTGGTGCAGTGTGTATTAACCGTCACCACGTGCATGGTGCTGGCTACCCATGCCCGCGTGTGCTGTGCCGGCCTTCATAGGTGCTACTCGCGAACGGAACTTGCCCCAACAGTCCGTTAAAGGCTACAGGGGGATCTCAATCTGTGTGGCCTGAAAATAAAAGTATATAATGAGCCACGTTTCAGGCAATAGCCCTGCTTAATAGCACACACTGGTGAGTGTTAACCAAAGCTAACCTTTTCTCTACTTATCGCCAGTGTTATTAATATTTTTTTCCTATTGAATATGTACGTCTAGAAAGTGTATTATGTTCTCAAGTGTGATAGTAAATTTACCAGGAACATAACCTCATTCTAGATTTGAAGTTTTCGTGACTGCAAGGATCCATAAAATATAAAATAAATTAAAATAAACTAAATCACGACGTTTCGGGCGCAATTTCCCCACTTATTATTGTACTAATGAGCCTTAACACAATGTAGTCATTCACTTTATATTGAAAAATAAAAAGCAATTTTGACTAAAAACGACATAGGGTAGAATGTTCATTTGCTGTTCATCAGAAAGTTTTGGTGAAAATGTCCCACTATTCATTAGATATGTAGCATTCTAAGACTAAACACAATTAAGTCATTCACTTTTATTGAAAAATAAATCCCGGAAATTGTAAACATTTTTCATCAGAAAAAAATATTAATCGAAAAAATTACTGTGAAAATTGCCCCTTAAAAACTAGCCCAATCCTACGAGGTTATTATATTATAATGTTATTATATTATTACCCATCGGCTCAGTCTCTTAGCAACTATTCTCCCCTTTACCATTGACACTGCTCCTCCCTGTCGGCCACTCTCAACAACACTACGCACCACTGTCGTCAAACACTCACAGAGACCACGGCCAGTCACCCACCACTCACCCGACATCGGACCCTCATCCAGACACCACTCCACCACTCGACAGACAATACTCTGCTGACACTCAGTCACCTAATCTCTCATTCAATCAATTATACAGGGAGGAACAATGTTCCACACTGCCCACCAGGGATTTTTTGTCTGTCTGTCGTGCATACATATATATAATATAAACAGCTCTTTGATTGGTGGAGACCTACTGCCGGGTACGGAGAGGGGAGGGGCCTAAGGGAAGGGGGGGTCAGGGGAGGGACCTAAGGATATGGGGGGGATGGTCAGGGGAGGAGCCTAAGGGAGGGGGGGTCAGCAGAGGGGCCTGAGGGAGGGGGGTCAGGGGAGGGGCCTAAGGGAGGGGGGGGGGTCAGGGGAGGGGCCTAAGGGAGGGGGGGGGGGTAAAGGGAGGTGCCTAAGTGAGGGGGAGGAGCCGATAGTGAAGGGGGCTGGCTACCTGGCTGGCTGCCTGGCTCCCTCAAGTCAAGTTATCTTGTATACAGGTAGAGGAACAACAGGTTCCACACTGCCCACCAGGGATTATTTGTCTCTGTCGTGCATATTTGTTTGTCGTGCACGAATACGCTGTCCAACCAAGTTCCTACCTGCCCACTCCGAAGGAACGTGTTTATCGTGATTATCTCATTCAATCGCCATGCTCCCCGATGCCCTTCTATGGCTGTGTGGAGCAGCCATTGCTGGGGATGCCTGTTGCTAGGCCGACGGTTGTTGGTTCTCGTGGCCAGTAAAGGAACATTTGATTTTGCAATGCACTTAAGCGTTATTTGCTTCTGCGGCTTTTAATTTTGTCGTGCACATAAACAATGTGTTTTTTGTTTCAACACCTGCAGCTTAAACATAATGGGTGAATTAACTTGAAAAATAAAGCAATTATGGGAAACATGTACAAATGTGAAGTTTACCACTCTTTACGTTATATATGGTACTGAAAAACATACTAATCCCTGCCCTACACTCTTGCGTGGGTAAACACTCTCGTTTTTTTTATTTTAAATGTAACTGGCAGGATGGTCAAGTTATTTATAATAGGGGACATTTCTGCTGATAGAATGTTTCGTAAAAGAGTGTGTCCAGTACATTCAGGGGGAGGAAAACAATTTTTAAAAAATACCAACCAATTTCAATAAAATATCTACGTGTTTTAGCCACCACTCTCCCCCAAACAGATCTTAGCCGTGAAGAAAAATAAATTTCAAACAGTGTACACTTTCATTAAATGCATACATTTATTTTGATTGACAAGCGTTCAGAAACGGTACAGGAAATTAGACTTTAAACTAAGAGACACATACAACAAGCTCACAATTTTTCTCCCGTATTATCACGGCTTTATATTCGTTTTTTTTATTTAGCCATCAGGACTTGTCAGTCTCACTATATTGTTTTGTATTCTATCATAAACACTCAAATTTGGTTTAAAAAGCTGATCAACATTACTTTAAAACATTCTTTTATTATTTCCTTTTTTTTCAAGTCACATTTCTTGCTTAGTGACGTAACCACTGGAGGGAAAGCTGCAATACATCACCTCCTAAAACAAACACTGAAAGCTTCTTTCATCATTGATCAAATCTGCCATCCTCGACTTAACGGGTCACCTCAATCTCTCGTGCATGCACTTCCTCAACGCCGCAGCAGCAGCAACACCCCCCGCACGTCACACACAAGACATTACAGTAATGCAGTAGAACACAGACAAGGCATATATCACCGGCACACACCGTGACCGTTGAGAGGTGGAACACGTTCTGGAGTGAACACAAAGAGTGGAGGAATGATATAAGGGACCGCACGATCAAGCAGCGACCGCACACGAGACGGACACGGAGGGAACGGGGCGCTGTGCCTCTGGCCAGTTGTACGTGGTGATGGTGGTGATGGTGGTGGTGATGGTGGTGATGGTGGTGGTGGTGGTGATGGTGGTGATGGTGGTGGTGATGGTGGTGGTGGCTGGAGGTTTGTGTCCTCGGGTGCTGTCGGGGTGAGCGGTGGCAAGGTGAACGTCGGGTGAGACACCTAGCGCCGGATGGCCAGGTGCTCCAGCTGCCCCACGTCAGAGATGTCGTAGCTCGCCTTGTACTTGGCCAGGATCTTGAGCACCGCACGCATCTTCAGCCACCACTGCTCCTTTGGAATGCGGTGCCTGACAGAATGCACATTGCGCCGCGCCATTAATATTACTCAGCGTCTGGTTAAGAAGCAGCAGCAGCAAGAGCAGCAAGAGAGGCCCAATTGCACTTAACATGTTACTTCCATTAGGCACCAACAATGAACGCAGGTTCCCAGGGCTGTGCTACATGATGGAGTGTTTCTGCTTTAATTTTCTGCATGAATCGCTACGGCGCGCTAACTGCCTTTTTTGTGCACGGATGGACAGTCCTTGCCTTGGCACAATTCCTCACCACTAATATTCCCATACACACGTGTCTGCATTCGCCTGCTCCAAATGCACGGAAATGCCCCGAGCTCCCAAAAAACAACAACAATAGCCCCCCCCACCCCCAAGCATATCTAACCTAAGTACAGAACTCGAGTGACCAATCTCAGAAGGCATTGGCAGTCCAATATTTGATTCATCACGAATAAAAAACATTTCCGTTATTTCAGCTCTTGGATTTCAATTGATTTGATTCTCGATTAATGAGAGTCTCACCTTAACGAACGGCAGATGAGAAGGTTTGATCAATAAGTCAAGCGCAATGCCGCTAAATCTTGTACTTGGTGACCCACGGTGGTGCTAGATTTACCGCCCTGGATTCCACCGCGTGATATAAAAGTGCGGAAAGAGCAGTGCAAATGCTAACCACGCAACTTTATAATTCTGCATAATTACATTAAATGCCGAACGTAAAGTAACTGAAAGGGACATAAATCACGAGCAGAATCTAGCATCTTAGCATTCATCTGCTGCAGTTTAAAACGGACAATTTTTTACACCCTTTTCAATACCTTGCATTAATCTTTCGATTCTACGGTTGCAATTTTAAGGTTAGGCCAGCAAACTGACGTCGAGAAATTAAACGAAGCCCTGAACGTGTCAATGCGGATTCCGCGTTGACACATTAAGGATCTCGGTTTGCCGTAGAACTGACAAAACGTTTTACGTTCTTAAAACAGTCTTACCTTGTTATGTACACCGTTGATGAATACATTGCCGAATACAAAATAACGCGTGATATAAGTGGGACATTTTCATTGTCTATGATAATGATATTTATAATTTACGTCCAAATCCAGCCAGATTGCTCAGCATTAGAAAGAGGTGCTCGCAATCAGAAGGCTGCGTGTTCAAGTCCAATTTTGGGGATTGATTTAGCTCATTATCCCTCTGTTGACTTTGCGGGGAAAGTTAACAGTGGTGGTCCTACCGGAGACTTGTTTCCATCGTAGGAATGTGGAATTTCCACCAGAGGCTCAGGGCTGTCAACAGGATGTAAGCACCGACTGAATGCTCATTAAGAGCACGGAAATCAATTTGGCAAATTGTCATTCAATCTTCTTCTTTCGTACGGCATGTCAAATCCAATGAGGCAGATGTACAGATGCTTCTGGACATTGAGGCATTTCCATTGTTGGTATTTGGTTTAGAGCTTTGGCCATCTCAATCTAATGTCTACTGACACCGACGCATGAAATCAAGTGACTGTGAAGACATTGGCACGTGCATGAATGTAACTATACAATTCGCCCCAAGAGAATTCCATCCAGAGTTTCCAAAAAATAGCCGTGGGAAACACTAAAACGTGCATTACATTTTTGCTCATGGAAAAATGTAAACGTGCAGGCACGGAACCTCGATGAGCCCCAATGTTGGAGGTGATGATGACTGAATGAATGTGTGAAAATCTCTCACTCGAAGTCGGTCTCGGACTTGAGCGTCACCAGTGGTTGGAACTCAAGGGCACGCCGGCGCATCCCGAGCAGGCAGGCCGACTCATCGGAATTCGCGAACACATGTCCTGGGAAAAAGTACAAAGACAAAGATCCTCCGTATATATCTATCCTGCAACAGCCTCTTGGGACAAGTGACGTTAGCGAGCACCTATGAAGGCCGGCACGGCACACGAGAGGCGTGGGTGGCCAGCACCACGCTGTCTCCTGAGTGGCGATGTTTATACACTGCACAGGGTACTCGTTTGAGGCTGAGTCGTGTGGGATACACACACACACCGCATACACAGCACGATAGACAACCACTGCGAGCATGCGGCAAGGGTACAAGTACAGCCCTCCCATTACAATGCCGTTTCTTACCATTTTTCATTGACCGATTTGAATTCCATTAAGTAAAAGCTGTAAAAGCTTACATTTCCGAAACATACCTGGCGGTAAGCCACATAATGCTTGTTATAGATAAATATACACAGCACGAATTCATAGCACCATCTTACAGGCTCCATCGAAGCAAATGTGAAGAGCTTTGTGATTTATCATCAGCTTACATTTCCGAAAGTGCAACTTCAGTGAAATCACGTACGGCGCATCAACGCGGCACCTGAACGTCGATTCAAAAAAACCAAACAAGCCTGCAAGTCCCTTATCAATCTACTGTTGTATTAAAATGTCACGTCATGGTTGTTTGACCATACTTCACCACACTGGTCAGTGCAAGGGCTAGTTCAGATACCACTCGCCACCGATGTTTGCTATGTCCAAGGAATTAACCCAAGTGTGCTAACCACTGCACCCAATGCTCCTCCTCCTCCTCCCGTTTTTATTCCGAATGGTCGTAAATTTTCAGCGCGAAACTTATACTCGGGACTTTGTAAATATTAACATTGCACATTTTCGGCAAGTCAAACCGTGGTGTGTTTTTGATCAACGCAAATATCAAAAGTTGCCTCGCGCAAAGTTGCTCACGCCCCACGCAGCGTACGGGCGGAAACAATATAAAACTACGTGTAACGGCGCGCCAGATTTGAGAGGTTAAGCCGCGGGAAATCCCAAAGGGTCCCAACATGCTGTGGGTAACGTAGGAGAGGTGGTGTGGGAGGCATATTCATTAGCATAACATCTGGATGGAATGGTGGACACGAGCCCCACCGGGCTAATTACAGTTTGATGTGAGAAATGAGTTTAAGATAAAATAAAAACCACACACGCGATGGCTACGTTGCCTTCGGAGAAAAAAAAAACATTACTTTAATCTAGCAATCAATTTATTCTGCATCAGTTTGCGATAGCACCACGGCTGAGTTCTTGTTTCATTGTCAGAGCATTAAACCAAAAACCTTGCCGATTCTCAAGCGTTGAACTTGAGTACACAATGGCTAAATGCTTGCCTGGTGTGTGTGTGTGTGCAGCCGTTTATGAAAGTAGCCAACAGATGAATGTATCTACTGATGCATATGAAAGCCGGGACACACCTGTGTTTTTATAATTTCGCCTTCTGATTTTATTCTGGCACATTATGATTATATTAACGCTTAATGCATTGTTTTTTCTCGCTATGTATATTCATTACTTCACGAGTGTTTTTACATTCGTCTTTGTACACGTTTGTTTTATCTTAACTTGTGTCGAGCGCCTTGAACGTTGCAGTATGAAAGACACTCTAAAAATAAAGATTTTTATTCTTATTACATGCAGGCTTGCTGCTGTGCAGCATATTGGTCTGATAAAGTCCTAAGGCACATTTACGATTTTTTTTTTCTCCACCAACATGTAGCAGGATTTAAATGCGAGCCTTCGAAAGCACCACGGCCACTTGGAAGATGTGAGGGGTCAACTCGGCTCATCATCATTCCCCAATGGTTGACAATAAAGCGAGTACCGCTTTGAGTGGTTGTTCTCCAGAGAAACTGGTCCACTCACACGGGAATGTGGAATCTCCACCGTTGGCTCAGGACTGACAATGGTTGTACACTCGTGGTGCACAGCGTGCAGGAATAGGTGCCAAGCAAATTGCTGAAAGTCAAACTGCAGCAGCTATTCCAGAATGCCGTTGCAAAGTTCAAAGAGGCTGGGGGGCTGGGGGCTGGGGGGGCATTCTCTGGCAGATCAATGGCCGGTCGCCAATACAGTCTGTTCTCCTACAACGCAGTAGTAGTTGCCTTCCTGAAGGACACCACGTGATGGAAAAATCGCGTTGTTAACACGCGAGATGCGTATGCACACTGAACAAAGACGTGGGCAGCATCTAGGAGCATCCAGCAGCATCCCGCCTTTGTGCTACGCCGAGGCAGCCGTACACGACTGCTCATCGCCACTCGTGCGACGTGGTTCCGTTCACTCGATCGCGCTATATTTAATCCGCATCCACGTTTTAGAAAAAATTAATTCCCCAATACATTAATCGCGTTATACCCAATTAACGTTACGAAAACCACGCGTTGTAACAGGAGAACAGAATGCACCACCGAGGCACCGTGGGCCGCTGGAAGGACGAACAACGCGATGTTCGTAGTGAACGCGGTGCAGTCGGCGCACACGGCCCCTGAGCTCGGTTCCTCTTTTGCTCGCTGGAATCTCGCAGCGGCGCGAGTGAGGACCCGGCCAGGGGGGGAGGAGCCACAAGACCATGTTGCGTAACTGAGACGCTTTGACCCGACTGGTAAAGTTCAGGTTCACGAATTGCTTGGTCGTGTGCAATGTGTGTGTGTACCCTGTGTGTGTGTACCTGCGTGTGTGTGTACCCTGTGTGTGTGTACCTGTGTGTGTGTGTGTACCCGTGTGTGTGTGTACCCGTGTGTGTGTGTACCTGTGTGTGTGTGTACCTGTGTGTACCCGTGTGTGTGTGTACCTGTGTGTGTGTGTGTTCCAGAATGCCGTAGGATGCGTGGCCTCCTGCCAGCGGGCGTTCGACGCTTCACGTGGCCTCGGGGTGCACATGGCCTGGCACGGGCGTCGTGGTGACGTCGCCGCCACTTAGTGGCGAATGGCGGTTGTTGTTGTTGTTGTTGTGTGTGTACCTGTGTGTGTGTGTGTACCTGTGTGTGTGTGTACCCGTGTGTGTGTGTACCTGTGTGTGTGTACCCGCGTGTGTGTGTACCCTGTGTGTGTGTACCTGTGTGTGTGTACCTGTGTGTGTGTGTACCCGTGTGTGTGTGTACCCTGTGTGTGTGTGTACCCGTGTGTGTGTGTACCCGTGTGTGTGTGTACCCTGTGTGTGTGTGTGTGTACCTGTGTGTGTGTGTACCTGTGTGTGTGTGTACCTGTGTGTGTACCCGTGTGTGTGTGTACCCGTGTGTGTGTGTACCTGTGTGTGTGTCTACCCTGTGTGTGTGTGTACCCTGTGTGTGTGTACCTGTGTGTGTGTGTACCCTGTGTGTGTGTGTACCCTATGTGTGTACCCTGTGTGTGTGTGTACCGTGTGTGTGTGTACCGTGTGTGTGTACCGTGTGTGTGTACCGTGTGTGTGTGTGTGTGTACCCTGTGTGTGTGTGTACCCTGTGTGTGTGTGTACCTGTGTGTGTGTGTACCCGTGTGTGTGTGTACCTGTGTGTGTGTACCTGTGTGTGTGTACCCTGTGTGTGTGTACCTGTGTGTGTGTGTACCCTGTGTGTGTGTACCCTGTGTGTGTGTATCTGTGTGTGTCTACCCTGTGTGTGTGTACCCTGTGTGTGTGTACCTGTGTGTGTGTACCTGTGTGTGTGTGTACCCTGTGTGTGTGTACCTGTGTGTGTGTGTACCGGTGTGTGTGTGTGTACCTATGTGTGTGTGTACCCTGTGTGTGTGTGTGTGTATAATGGGGCAACAATGCGGCTTGTTCTATGCGACACTGTACCCGAACCGAGCTGCGGCAATTATGCAGGTCATGACCGATCAATCTGTGTTACCCAACACAGATTTAAGATGTAAGTAGGTTGAACAAAATTAATTCAATTTACCTTTATCTGTCTCCGTGAATGGTTAGAAAGGGAGAGAAGAAGAGTGTTAGTATGAATGCAAATTTCAAGAGTATAATTTAAACATGTCAACATTGTCATACGTTAATAACCCCTCGTTAATACGACTGCTTTGCAAAACCGCCTTGCAAAGAAACAATAACACAAAATATCTCTTATGGAACTAGTATCACCAATGCCATATTAGTGTGACAAAGTCATTCTTACATGTTGTTTTCATTTTATGTTAAAAAAAATTAGAACCCCTGGAAAATATGTTCAAGCTAAGCGGTAAAACATCAAAAATAAATACGTAAATAACACTTGACAAGTTTTAACAAAGGAGACAATGCAATGCTCATCAAAGAATAGTTCCTACAAAATGTTCCAATGGAACAACAGTGCCCTCCTCATTGCCTACGAATTTAAATATTATAAGTGTGTCCATTTCAAATAGCACACCCCCGTAAATGTAAACGATTACATGCACATTCAATCAAGATGACACGTGAAAGGTTATTTCCAAAGGCAATCCATTCCCACGGCTTTGTAAAGCATTGCATATGCTGAGGGCTGCAAGGTGCCAGGGGAAGGGAGTAACAGCAACAGATGTAGATGGGATTAGTCCACTCACTGGATCCCATCTGTCTTTTTAATTGACTGCATCTTTGCAAGGCTTTAAGTGTTGTCCACTCACTCGTGTGTGGCTTGACCCCAGTCATTCTGTTTGCCTGACACATGCACATTTAAAAATAATATTGGCCAAAAATTCCAGTCCAGGACCCTTCTGAAAGAGAGTCCTAAGAATTAGGATGACTTTTATGGTTATATCATTGGCATTCTATCTTCGGCAAGAAAGCAGCGATAGTGCTGAAAACTCTTTCACCCTGGTGGCTTCCTGTTTATCAGAATGTCTCTCTCGTACCCTGCGGTGGCGATACGTTTACTCCCTCATCTAGTATACAGGAGGTCATTGATCCCAACCCTGATGCCTATATATTTGGAGTTTGCATGTTCTCTCTCCCCGTGATCGTGTGCATTTTTCTCCTGGTCCTCCGGTTATTCCCTCCACATTTAGAAACATGCGTTTAGAGTATTTGGCTGCTATAAATGTCCTCGTGATAAGCCACTTCGTTGAGCTTTTATTTGTGGCCAGGTCGCTTCTGAAAGAGCCACATAGCTCAGTGGGCCTTACCTGGTAAAGTAAAAAAAATAGTTATGGTTTAGAAATGGCCTCCTAATTTGTCTGAAAGTCTCATTAGCAACGTACCGTGGCGGTAGCATTCTGTGAGCTTCTTCGTGAGCCACTGGATGGCCTTGGCAGCGATCTTTGTCCCAAAGTTCCTGTCGAACGGGGATGGAGCGCCACCCTTAAATGCACGTGGGGAGAAAAAACCAGAAACATTATTACCAGTATGGATTAATGCCCTGCCCCAGACAATTAAAGGTAATAAGGAAATTAAAAAACACAATAGACGAAGGTTCTAGATTTGAAGCTTGCGTGACTGCAAGGATTCATATTCTTAGGTTTTTTCGGTAAAGTCACGTAGGTAAAACATTAAAATTAATACAAGTAAAATAAAATAAAAATCACGACGTTTCGGAGGCAACACAAGCTTCCGTCTTCAGGTGGAACCGTCACAGCCACGACAGCTGTATCAAGTAAATGAGAGATTACAAGAGCTACCACTCCGTATATATGATGGTTGGAGAGGGGGGAAGGGCCAAGTACGGCACACTTTTTATTCATATTAAGAGGCTGACCCTTTGTCATGGAGAGGTACGGTTTGTGACTAAGCCTGGCCTACATAACAATAGTGTGAAAAAAGAAACAACTAAACATGGTAAAACAAGCCTGGCTGTCTATCAATAACCTGTAATAGTTGTCTGTCAAATAAGATGGTCCAAATAAGTGTAGTTAAATCTTTTTTGCATGGTTAATCACATCTTTCCAATGATTACTCAGTTTGTAACCATCATCACGGTTGAAATTATGTCTGTGTTTGTATATTTGTATGGCTTCGTGTACAAACCTTTGGTCGGCAAAATGGCACGTAATCCGTTTCCCAAATACAAGATTAAAAGTAAACAAGGCAAACCATGAGCCTTCACTGTCAAGCATGTGATCACTCGATTAAATGCGATTTAATTTTTGACTCTACATCTACCACGTACATGAAAAACCATGCAAGGAATACTCACCCCGCTTGTTACGTGTCCAATGTTTAAGATAAATTAAGTTCTCCAAAAAAATGAGGAAGCATCTTTCAGTGTGCCGCTTTTACTAATTAACATACCATCTGGTTATAATAGGGGGGGGGGGTGGGGGAACCTCATCCACCGAACAAAAAGTACGAATCAAGATGATTGGACTGCAAACCAGAGAACTCCACTTCACACAGAAATGCAAACCCGGTCATCTTGTACGATAACACCCACGGGGTAAAATGTCGCAGCCACGGCAGACTTTAACTCAAGGTTGATTTACGAAATAACAACAATAACTGCATATTCTTGGTTCTTTCGGTAACGTCACGTAGAAGGGAAATAATATTATTAATATGAATCCCTGCAGTCACGAAAGCTGTAAAACGAAACAATAACTGCGTTTACTTCTAGATTTGAAGCTTTCGTGATACAGCAAGCATGCTGTGACGGTTCCACCTGAAGACGGAAGCTTGTGTTGCCTCCGAAACGTCGTGATTTTTATTTTATTATTTTACTTTTATTAATTTAAATTTTTTACCTACGTGACTTTACCGAAAAAACCCAAGAATATGAAACTGCGTTTACCTTTTCACCCAAACAAAATTGCCTCGACATTAATTTAATTTTAAGATTATTACATTTTTTTATTTATTTCTTTATTCTCTGCCCCGAGCGCGTCACCGTTTTGCCGCAGCGACGCGCCAATGCTCTCACCTGCTGCATGTGACCCAAGACGTTCTTGCGGCAGTCGAACACCCCTTTTCCCTCCTCCGAGTAGAGGTTGTAGATGAAGTCCGTCGTGTAGTTGGGGTTAGACAGCTCGTTTCTGCAAGGCGAGGAAGACGTCACCTCGTTATCGGTGAAATGTGTCGACGGAGCGCTGCACTTTTAAGCGTAGATGAAAAAAAACGAATTTATTTAGAACTGCTCGTATGAACTTCAACATACGTACATACAAAGGACGATGGTGTTTCATGATGGCTGTTCAATCATCTCCATAAAGCAAGTGTTTAATGGGGCTCTGCCTTTATATCCAAAATGTAAACACTGTGGGGAAATGTTCACGATAAAAGGGGATATTATACTGGGTATCGGAACACAACATGCACCTAACTAATTATGAGTAAATGTGTTTATTTACACCAAATGGAAGCTTTAAGCTCCGTGTAGATAGCTTTTTTTTCAAGGAATATACCGTTACTCATTAAAAAACAGGCTACTGTGGCCATGACACTGGCGTACACTGGATTACAACTGAAAACGAATCGTAGGGGTGGTTTTTTTGTCATCGAAGGAAGAAACTTGATATATCATGACAAACAAAAGACATTAAACCACATCGATGACGCTTCCCAAAATGTAATAATCTTAAAATTAAATTAATGTCGAGGCAATTTTCACAAACAATATCGACAATTGCATTTAAGGGGAGCTAAAAACAAACCCACGTTACGTTTTAATGAAATCCGTTTAGAAGTACAACAATTAAACATTTCCTTAGATTAAAAAAATATATATATAATTAAAAACCCCACTGGTTTGAAAAATTGTTGTGTGCATTTTTTTCCTTTCATTTAAACCATCATTAGGAGGGTCCCAGAGTCATTCGATGATTCAAGCTCTGCACTCCTAATTCTGGAGCGATTCCCAATGCAAAACCCTCCTTCCCGGAGGCAGATATAAATTAGTTCCAGTTGAATAAAGTATTTTCGAAAGGATTGAAGAAAAAAAACTAGCGTGTATATGTGCCAAGAATGTTTACACAATTAAAGTTGTTTTGTCTACAAGGCATTGAATCAATTTCATGCTGCTGCTGCTGCAGGTGAATAAGTTAATAATTGCCCCGAGATAAAAACAACACATAATTAGACTCTTCTGCTGTGGCACAGTCAATCACACATTATAGATTACTCAACAGAAACCCATTCATAATACATAAAGACTAGGGAAAATCCAGTAAAAAAAAAAATCAGCCAATGCATTAACAAGCTGAACCATTACATGACCAGTAATTTGTTAACCTGGATAAATTATTTCGTGAGGCATTATATGTAAAAAAAGAAAGACACGTGCTGTTTTTCACAGTTCCACTCAAGCATAGCAAGCGGGAAAGTTCGCAGCACGGACGGCAGGACACACCAGAACACACCGATATCACTGCGATACACAGGACCGTTCACCTGCAAGGCTACTTTTAGATTCCCTGTAGAAAGCGAATGCAAAGACGCCCAGCAAGAATTGTAACAACTCACCACATCCATCCATTTCCTCTGAGAAAGGAGGGCAATTGTCCAAAACATGACCTCCAAAAAAACTCTTCCTTAAAGGCCACACACAGTGGTATCGATGTATGTGTTCGGTTTTTTTTTATTTGCGCTTGCGCATCACTGGGTTACCAAATACCCAAGAAGAATGGTGTAGCATATAAACACGGAACCTCCTCAAAGAGTTAACGATTTTTATTTGACCAGGTAAGGGCCACTGAGCTGTATAACTCTATTTCAGAAGCAACCTGGCCACAAATGATAGCTCAACCAAGTGGCTGATCATATAGAAATGTATAGCAGCCAAATACTGTAAACGCACACTTCTAAATGTGCAGGGAAAACTCAGAGGACCCATAGAAAAACCACATGACCAAGGGTAGAGAAAACATGCAGACCACCAAATATACTGCAGCAGGCGTCAGGGTTGGGATCAAACACACGAGCTCCTGCATACCAGGCGAGGGAGCTAACATCTCGCCACCACTGCGCCCAGAGTATGGTAATTTCCCAAAATGTTTTCAATATTCCCGGATGACAACCGCTGCATATTGTACAAAGAATGCCATCACGTGAATGCAAGTTCAGAATCTGTAAACTATTATTTGTCTCTTCCCACATTGACTGCCATTGCTACTGCAACATCATTCACATTGACGGAGCAATCACCCAAAATCAGCGGCTCCACATGTAAAACATTTGATGGAGTACCGGCATTCAATTAATAACTAGCTTGTGGCCGCTATTGAAGTATACGCAGCACTCACAGTCCCGTGTTGCTGGAAGTTATTATACAACTGCAGAGCTAATCTTAGTAGCGCCACTAAGATTTATGTTTTTGCCGACCAATTTTCATAATGCCCAGAAAACAACAAGCCATAATTACATAAGACACGAGCCCCACTAGTATTTGCCTATGCCATGCAACATTTTAGTCAGAAACATCATTACCAGTACCTATAGCAAACACAAAATGCAGGTTTGCTTTATTTGGACTTCAGTAATTGCATTCCACTTAGAGCTGCGACGATTATTAAATTACATCAATCATCTATCGATTCTAAACTTTTCAAATTTTTGGAGTTGATTACTTGGGCCCTTTTAAAAATGGTGATTGTCCTAACATTCGACAGAGCCCATACAAGCCAAGCTCAAAGCAACATGCCTGATGATGTCACCAAGCCCCGCCCATCACTTCCCATCCAGCGGCACATGTGGCAGACTTGAGACATTTCCTCCAAAGTATTTTCGTCTCGTGCGATAAGTCGATCACTCGTACCAATAACCCGTACAGTGATCGATTGCTCACGTAATCATATAAGCCAGCTCTAATTGCCATCAACAGATATGACAATAACCATAATCGCGTCGTGATCACGAACGTCTTTGAGAAAGGACGCGGCACACACAGAGATAATTACATGCATACATAATACGACCGAAAGTAAACCTCACCAGCATAATCACGTTTAAAGGAGAAGCTGACATCTCACCTCAGAACAAGCCCCCGCTGAATGCCCGTCTTCATCTTCTCCGCCAAATGCTCAACGTTGGCCTGACGCAGACAAGCAAGGGCATGAATATCGTGGGAAGGATTTTGCTCGGTCGGTTACGGTGGGTAACAAATAAATAATGTGGCACAAAACAAATTGCTTACAAATTCGTTGGTTTGCAGCATTTACATCTTTACCTATTGATTTTATGTTACTTGCATCCTTTACATTACAGAAACAGTGGCATGTACCTTTATTGAAGACAACCTTCACATGACACGAGTTATGTGATGGCTTTTGGATATGGGAGGAAAGATAACAAAGTAATTGCACAGATTTGGCTGATGTTTCGGTGCTTCGTACGGACACGGCTGTAATATTTTAACAGACCCGTATTCTGCTTTTTTTCTCTGGAAGGCCCATTGCCCAGAAAATTCATAACGTTTTAGCAAAAGTGGCAGAGCAGAATGAATGCTACTGTGTCTTAACTTCCGCTCGAAGACATGTAACAAATGTTCCCTGTGTAAACGCATTGTTCACTGTGTCAATGATGCGAGATGTATTTGGCTCGTTCAGTTAATTACTTTAATGGCTGGCTGCAGTTTTTGTGTTCAGCTGCGACGGGACATTAGAAAAACCACTGTTGGACTCGAGTGGCCTCTTTACATGCAACTGTATCCAAAATCAATAGTCCTCAAACTGGTGCAGAATAGATGAATCCACACGGCAAATGATGGCCCTAATAAGAAAGCAACAAACAACAGCGGGCCAACCCGAGCAGTGGATTTGCAAAACGTGGCAAAGACTAAAGAGCTGGAGAGAGAAGTGATAACCTTCCACGTCGAAGCAGCAGTGAAACAGCTGAAAACTGGCGAGTCAGCAGGAGTGTGTTTGGTATTCCTGCAGATATGTTGATAGAAGGTGGCTGACAGATGCTGAGGTAGCTGCTGCCTAATACAATCAAGGCAGCGCGGAGGCAGACAGCAGAAGCCCACAGGGTTTGATAAAAGGCCATAATCATAACGTTACGTAAACGTAAAGAGAGGGGAAGTAACAGAGTGTGTTAATTCTCGCGGGATACATTCACTGAGCGTTCCAGGAAGGTGCAGGGGAGGTGCTTTTCCTCGAGCTTTGCCGAATCGGATAAACACACAGATATACAAACACTTAAAGAAACCCCACTGTGGTTTTAGAGATGGGATGGGTTGTAGCAATGAGTTATGTTACCTGATTTTTCTATAAACACTACATTTGTAGATACCGGGTCAGCAGCCGATTATGGACCTTTTAATTATTTAGATTCTACATTTAGGCCTCAACACGAGCTTAAAAAACGTTGACAGAAGTGGTTAGGAATGTGTCTCTTTAAATGTAAGTAATATGTATAATGCAGGGGGTTGTGATAAAGAGGTCAATATATAATATATATATGGAATCTATATGGTAAATGATGGCGCTAAGTTCATATGTAATATATTGCATTACAAGATGGATTTTTTTTTATAAAATGCATGAACCACTTTGTGATGTCGTCAAAATGGCAGTTTGAGGCAGACTTAATTTGTCACTCGATAGGGCAGAAAATAATTTAACAAAACAACTCGAGAATATATTTATGGCCTGTGAATATGGGTGCAAAGTGGAGGATGCTGGCCATTTCATAGCAAGACAGGCTGAAAAACCTTTTCTTAACCTTATGGGTTTCAATGATGTTGGCTATAGCTGTGAACATTACATCAATGATCCTCGAGGAAGATATTCTTAGGTTTTTTCGGTAAAGTCACATAGGTAAAAAATTAAAATTAATTTACCTACATGACTCTACCGAAAAAACCTAAGAATATGAATCCTTGCAGTCACGAAAGCTTCAAATCTAGAATCCTCGAGGAAGAGTTTTACTTCTACGTCTGAAAAAGTCTCGTACACTTAAATATATCTGATACACTTAAATATATCTGACTGCAAGCAGGCCATTGCGTTACATTTTGCTGCACACAAAAGCGGCCGGCTTTGACCAGGAGTCAAATTGAACACAATTTCATCTTCTCTTTGAAACAAAATGTCCACACAAGGTGAATGCAGTCAAATTGTTGTTGGCCCACAGGTGACAGAAGCTACAAAATTCCCGGTGGACCCAGCTTGAGTAACCACCCGGGGGACGCGAGTGGATGGTGCACGATGGATGAGCGACTGCCATCGCACGATTTAAAGCTTTTGTGAATGCAGGGATTCATCTTCTTGGTTCTTTCAGGAAAGTCACGTAGAAGGAAAATAATAAAAATAAAACATAATAAAATAATTCTCACGACGTTTCGGCCACAACGCAAGCAGCCGTCTTCAGGTGGAGAACATTCAGACTCTGTCTACTTGACAGACCTGTTCTCCACCTGAAGACGGCTGCTTGCGTTGTGGCCGAAACGTCGTGAGAATTATTTTATTATGTTTTATTTTTATTATTTTATTATTTTCCTTCTACGTGACTTTACCGAAAGAACCAAGAAGATGCCATTGCATGATCGCAGTGGGCGCTGTGGGAAGTAGAGGGCAGTGCAGACAAATCCATTTCTGTTTTGCACTCCACCCCTCGATCCGCATTGACCGGAGTGGTGAAGTATGGGCACATAACCCTCACCCACCGTGAATATAAGAAAATATGAAACGTAACTACGGTGGAGTATGTCCTATTCAAGGTACATAAAAACCAAGGCCAGTTTTCTGAACAAAACATAGCCCCAGCAATTATAAGTAGCTAAATGTTTTTTTTTAATTGACAGATTGCCATTGATGCTGGTTTCTGTTGAGCATTAAACAGGCATACAATGGATGTTTGTGTTTGTTTAGCACAATAGCTTGGCTAACATGCAATATGCGTGACAGGACTTGTCACTAAAACTTACCTTCACATACATGAAAGTGGCACTGCTAGATTCAGTGGGAACGTGCGGTGATGTGCAGTGCAGTAATAAGATATGATCATTGCTTTCCCACATTCCAAGATCAAGTCCCTCAGTTGATTCCAATCATTTCCATAATGCAAAAACCTAGGCCTGATTGGGCACATTTCCTTTTTTGGCAGGAATCCGTGATTGGTTTCATGAATAAACCCATGTTTTTTCATGAAAGATTGGAGTTTTTTTTTACACCAAAACTTTCAACCCACTTGATTAAATAAAAGGCAATGTCGGCATTTTTACATTTAATCCCTGCATGTCATTTACCCTGATCCTAACCACAAATCAACGGTTAAATACAGTGGAATACATTTTTGTCTCACGCTATTGGTCAGAATTTAACACGACGCACAATTGCTTGGTCTGCATACCCTCCCCGCCAAGGCTAGACTCCACGTATAATTTTTTCAAATCAACCCCGAAATCGTAGCTTAAAGTAAGAAAAAATAAATAACGGGATTGATTACAAAATGCAAGAAGCCACTCGGCATTTCCCATGAATCATTCTTCTTTTGCACGCCGCCACTTCTCACGCGGCACACTCCTACCACTCGTGCAGAGGAAGCGCGACCACTATCGTTCGTTAAAAAAGTGCGATTAATAGACGACTGCGATTGGTCCACAGAGTGGCACGCGACCTCGGTGGGCCTGAACCCGAAGCGTGTTTGGCTGCCCTCCGATAAGAGCCATTGGAGCGGCACCCCCCTCTCCCTGCCTCGGGATACGGAGCGCTGCTACCTCCAGATCCCGGATGTCGAAGGGCTCCTCATAGATGTAAGCGGCGTCAGCTCCGGCCGCCAGACCTCCCATGTTGGCCAGATATCCACAGTAGCCGCCCATCGTCTCGATGATGAACACGCGACGCTTGGTGCCGCTGGCCGACTGTTTGATGCGATCGCACGTCTGGCGGGAACGGGAGGGGGTTGAAACGCTCAGCGGCTTTGCGACGATTGTTGGAGCTTCAGCCCCCCCCCCCCCCGAGTGCATTGATTTCACGAAGCAAGAGTCTTCCCTTCAAAAGCTTTTCTCTGGAAAGGCCATTGCCAAGAATGTTCACCTACTATGTTACTTATAATGCACCATAGATTATGTTGTTATTTATGTTTGTACACAAACGTCCTTTTACATTCTACATTAACATTGTTCGTTACATTTTAGGACTGTACAGTTTTGCCTTCGTTCAGTACATAATGCAAAATATATCCTGACATTTTTTTTCCACCAGTCCCTATGCATACATTTTATATTGCTTGGGTCAGTATTTCAAAAGTTAATCCACCAATGGGTAATGTACAGATCTGTTAAAATTATATTATAGACATATACACTCAAAAGGTTACCACACTTTTAAAAGTGCATCACATAAAACATTTTTACATTTCCGATATTACACATCAACCAAACAGACACAGTTTCAACTGAGAAGATGGGTACAAACTTAGCAATCGTTGGAAGGTCGTTATCAACCAGTTTGAGGAATAACTGGCTGTGATGTTCCCATCCTGCCACCTTCCGATGTTAGTTGTTAATTTTCGGCTCTCCGATTTTACATTAACAGGTTAAATTCCTCACACCGACACAGCCACCTTTGCGTGCCCACCTCGGCGTGGCGGTGGCTCTGCCATCTCACGTTAACCTGCTAATCTCTCACATTAACATGCTAATCTCTCACATTAACATAGCCACCTCAGTGCGCTCGCCGTGGAGGCCGCTCACCGATCTTACATAAACATGCAAATTTTTACCTGGCAGCCCTTTATTTGGTGGAAACCCACCACCATCGCGGTCACTGCCCATCACTTACATTAGCTGCTCCGCCCATGCTGCTGACATTTGGGCTATGCCCATTTTAAACCTTTATAAACAGTTTGCCTTTAGAAGCTAACCCCCTTTTCCTGATGACGACCGCTTGTGTTGCCATCGAAACGTCGTAGTTTTTTGTTATTTTCTTTGAACCTATCTACGTGACTTTACCGAAAGACCCAAATAATATGGCAATTTTTTTTTATTTTAAATCCTAATTATATCAAAATTGTGGCATTAACATTGGGTCATGAAACAAGCAAGTTTTAATTTTAAACACTCAGAGAAGCACCAATATCTGGAGACCATCCTGTGGAACATTACATCACAGAACTACTACTTCTAAATTCCCTTTAACCACCCCTTAACCACTCTTGTCATGCATCTTGTTACAGCACAGCTACGGCAGTGTTCATTGCATAGCAATCTAACGGAAATTATTAATTCTCAATCTTTGTGTTTGGCCGAATTGAAAAAAAAGAGAAAGGAAATAAAAACAACCTCGCTGCGATCGACGTTATTGCGCAAACACTCGCGGGTGACCAGGCCGAGACGATCGAAGCGCTATTCACTCGATCGCCCGGTTTAATCACGGACGCGTGGTGGCCCTTGCCAGGATTGAAGCCAGACCCTCAGCGGGACGGGAGGAGGGGGGGCTCGCTGTCCTGACATTGAGCAATCGTCCACCGCAGCCAACACCACCCGTCGACAAAGACCAACTTCTAAAACGACTTTTTTTTCAGTGTATAATGTTTAAAAGCATTTCAAGTAACAAACCAATGTAAACCACTTTAAGTGTACAATCTTTAACATGGATTATAAAACAAAAACGAATCCCACATCAAGGGACATTGTTAGCCATGATTGCAGTTCCAAACCCGTGTGCATTAACTACATTTATAAATGAACCCATTTAACAACAAGAATAAATCTTACCTTGGCATTCAATATCCAACTTCATGGTGAAATTGAACTCATAGAGGATAAATTGCACTAATGCAGTGCCGCTATAAATGACCAAAACAAATGGGCACTTAGCATTTCATTATACTTATTCCATTTATGCTTTTTCCCCAGATGAGAGTGAGTGATCATTTATTTTATGCCCACTCCATTTAAAGGTTTATGAATGCAATTTAGTCCTAGAGTGGTAAATTGCGAGTTCAACCGAATACGAAACTTTGTGACACATAAGCAATTATGTAATGCATGGCTACATGCACTCAGATGTGTTTCACGGTCCAAAACGCATCCTGCGATGGACGTCTGAAAAAAATTACTTTGGATTAAACTAAAATTACTTTTATATTATAGCAAATTGAGTACAGAAATCTTTTCAATACTCTAATGTTCAATCAGAATTTACTTGTGCTTCAACTATAAGAGTGTGCAGAAAGACACGCCCAGTTTTGTAGGCCTCACAATTACAGTATGCAAAACAAGTTGCCTGAAACGCAGTCATGAAATTTTACTTAAAAACGTAACAAAAAATATTCACCCGCGTAATTGTGGAGAATATAAAGCAAAATAAATACAGCAGCCAATTCATCTCCATATATCCATCCCTTCGCTTATTTTTTTTTCTCATATCCCATCAGCCACATTTGAATTGCATTCGGAGAGGATTTCCATGATGAATCACATCTTCAATTTTTATTTAGTAACTCGCGCGATACCGCAGATGCACACGACTCGTCTCCAGCAACAGCATGATGGCGGACAGGCACGGTGCGCTCGCAATGGGACAACGAGCACAATGGTCCTGTTCGAGGTTTTTTCTCGAGGCCCGCTGGGAAAACCCGGCCCCTGAAGAAACGAAGGGGGAGGGGGGGGGGGAGCGCTTGGAGGCAGCGCACGGCGGTCGCGGGGAGTACCTGCACAATGGCGTTGAGGCCTGTGTCTGTACCCAGGCTGAGGTCGGAACCTGGCACGTTGTTGCTGATGGTGGCGGGCAGCATGCAGATGGGAATGCAAAACTCTTCATATTTACCTCTCGCCTCTTGGAGCTGAATGGCCCCTTCAAATGCCTACAGCGTGGCACATGCACACACTAATGGCTTCAGTGTGCCAAGTAATCACAGCTCTTAGCCAGATATCAACACGTTGGAGGTCATGTGTTTTTTTTATTACAAAGCAAAACTGTGATTAGCATTAATAAAAATGTGACGTATACGTGCAGGATGAATACAATTAATTCTACTTCATGGGACAACAATAGTGGTTGACCTGCGCACGGGAATCTCCGCCACTGGCTTACTTCGGCCACTCAGGAAGATGGGTAGCGTATACCAAGCCACACTCGTCTGAGCAAGGAGACACTGGCTTGGATTATGTTATCGATTTGTCATTTACTAACTTGATTTTGTGCTTAAAAATGACATGACAATAACTTCTTGCCCTAAAATTCTATTCGTACAGTTATTGGAACATGACACACACACACGCGCGCGCGTTTAAACGCAAGGTTTTGGTCTGGCTAAGACCCGTCACTGTGCAATAAAAAATCAATGGGCTGCGTCACCGTCACACAACTAGAAAAAGCGTAATGGAGAAGCAGGGAAATAGTACAAATGCAATCCACCATCCATCTGAATAAAAAACCTTTAACTAGGATAGTCCACTGCAGAAGTGAAGGGAAGACAAGTGGTTGGATAGGATAAAAATGGATGTTTAGTAATATAATCTCTTTGGACGTAGAATCTGCGGATTTTAATGACAGTGTGTGTTTGCGCACAGAGAAAGTATTTGTCATGGACAAGCGATGGGTGCATTTCCCCAAACAAATGATATTGTCCAACACGTTGCCAATAACCTACATGGCTCCTCCATCCTGTACAAGTGCCCCATCCATCCCAACCTCCTCTTCTTCACAATGTCTACAAACAAAACCCTGTTGCCACATTCTATTCTAAACCTCCAAGTTACTTGCACTTTACTGCCATGAAATTCCGAGCGTGATCCACACGACGATGCAACTGCGCTGTTTAATCTTAAGCTGCTTTCTTGTAAAGCAATATAAAATCTTGCATTAATTTACAAGCCCATGGCGAAGGATATGGGCGTTAACACTCAAACTCAGCAAATCACGCTTTCATTAGTTTATTGGCGTAGCAGTCTTGAAAGCTTGGTATTGCACATTCTATTCATGAAACGCACTTAGACCTGGCTTAGCGCTCAAGATGCGTTCCTGGAGAAGCGAGCGCTAATCGAATCAGCGCTAAAGGGGTCATGATACCGTTGTACTGTATTTGTGTGATCATTCAGGTTAATAATATTACTAATGTGTCTCGTTACACTATGGGACCTGTGACACAACTTTCACCCTCATCAGATTACAGCTGTGCACCGCTGCAGTTTTCATTACACATTAAATCATATTCAACATTTTGGCTTCTTTCCCAATTAGTGAGAGGATAATGAGAGTCCGCAAAGATATTCTTGTTAATATTCAATAATAAAATAACAGTAAAAAAAAACCAAACACAGCGTGGTGGATTGCATTTGCCAATGAAGGCGGGAGGAAAAAAAGACCAGAGCAAGACGGGGGGAGGCGCAGGAGGTGAGAAGAAGGTTCACAGGCCAATACTCACGAGGCGAGGCTGGTCGCAGGATTTGCTTTCGCAGAGGAACGGATAGCCTTGGTCTCAGGTCACTTACCGAGATTATTGTTGAACGGAACCCAGTGTTGATCGTCTTCAGCCGAATGCAATGAAACGAGTGAACGTCGGCGTTGTGCGTATGTGTGTGTGTCTTTGCGGTAGTGTAGCGGTTGGCGCGCAGAGCACTCTATGAACCCGGTGATGCACACGTATATCCGATGATGTACATCACTGCAACTGAATCGGAAGAAAAAATAAAATAACTTAATCGGTACCAAGGCTCCCTTAGGGCCATGCGGGAGGGCGTGTGGCACAGTTTCGCATCAACGATCATAGAGTGTGCGGTAGTGTTGCTACAGTACTCTGTGGCGAGTACAAAGTCTTTAAAAACAACAACGCTACGCCGCTCTAAATCAAATTAACGCCAAACCGCTTGCGCGTTTCGAGATTCAACGGTGAACAAGACACCCAGCCTGCAACTTGCAGACGTCTCGGAACGGGAAAAGGTTAATTGGCGGTTGGAATTTGCGCTGGCTCGTATGCTTTAATGGCATCATAGTCGCATTTAAGTGCGTGCTCATTGGCCACGCTACTGCTTGCACTAATGCGCCTGCAATGCATGCCAAATAGACGTACGTTTGTTGAACTTCTTTCGCACCGTATGTGTAGCCAACCGCATTAAATGCAGGGGCGAGGGAAGGACAACAAACGAAACACAAAAATGAGTTCTAAAGAAATTTGTTTTTAATTTGGATTTAAAAGTATTTAGCTCCAGTGGCTTCCTAATATTTGAAGAGTGTTCCAGACGGCCGCAAAAGCGCATCTCAAAGTAGCGATGCGGGCTCCCGCCTTTGTTCGATGGTTAGTCAATAGCCGCTGCGAGGATGACCGGAGTTCGTGTGATGGCTTATGCTCCTTGTGGTCTATTTGCAGCAAGAGCTTTGTGTGCAATGAGCGCGACCTTAATGAGCGGTAGGCCTCCACGGGCGAGGTCCAAAGAGCAACCGCGATGCTTCCCAACGAACGGCGGTGTGGCACTCACGTCCGTGATGGTATTGAGCGCCGTGTCGGCCCCCACGCTAAAGTCGCTGCCGGGCACATTGTTAGACACGGTGGCGGGCACCACCACCATGGGGATGCAGAACGCCGGGTGTGAGTCGCGCGCCTCCACCAGCTCCAGGCCGCTGAGGAAAGCCTGATGCCGCGACGGCAGGCGGCGGCGGAAAAGGGCAGGGCGCACACGGCCCGAGAGACAGAGAGAGGAAGCGCGGCAGAGCGAGAATGCAGAACAAGAGGTAGTGGAGCAGAAGGGCCTGGCACTGACACGCAGACGCAAAGGGGCACACTTGGTGATTTTTTTTTGTCGACTGTTTCGTAACGGTGATGATTGTGTGCAGTGCTGCAACCCTCGGGAGCCCCTGGCAGTTTCAATTAATTTACCATTCACAATTTACCATTACATGACAAATTGAGAGATGTTGTTGAAAAATAATCAAATCCAAATTTTCCTACGCAGCAGATGACTCCAGCGGGTGGAGTGAGTCATCGAGCAAAGCCTGCGTCAGTGCGATCCCATTTTAATGGGTTAGCAACAGTGTTAGTTTTCAAGTTTCAAGAGAAAGAATTGTGCAAAAGAAGCATAAACAAGACATCTAAGAAAAGGGTTAAGAGATTGGCCTTGCTATAAAACCAAAGCACAAATTCAGAGAGGAATGCGATTAACTTATTATACTATAATATACAATTGCGACGATAATTATGCATGATGACAATCCACTCACATGATCAAAACCAAGCATATTTGCAAATGGCAGTATTTTTGGGAAAACTCACCTCAAACCCACCAATAATGAGCAATGCGTTAACATTGTGTTCACGGATCTTTTCAGCGATTTGATCAAAATACTTGCTTGGGAGAGTCCTGCGCACAGAAGCCAGAAATATACTAAAATCAATACAAGAGCATCATTATTTGGCCAAATCCTGTATCTAATACATTATCATATGCCTTGGGCTAAATTATCTGGAATAAACCTGATCTCATCAAATCTCAGAAGCCTGGAAAGTTCATGGATGGGTGACCACCATGCATAACAGGTATTATAGGGCTCCTGCTTCTGTGGAGCTACTTTGTTATAACAGAAGGCAGTGGAGAAAAATCCATCACTGTATACAATACACACGGCAACGTACCGCTTTGTTCCGAGTAAGGATCCACCCTGGCCCGTCCAGCCTCCAACATCTCTCCACTTAATTTCTTTTATCTGAAGAACAACAAAATAGCAGAAACACTTTGTCGAGCATTTTTTTGGAAGTAGAAATGATTGTATGATTAGATTTCCATTCCAGACCGGAAATGTTTAAACTGCACCCAAACAAATCTATACGAGTTACTTGTGTTAAGATATTCGGAACTCAAATAATATAATTAACATGTAACTATATAGGGCGAGGGTTGGTGCAGTGGCATGGTAGCTAGCACACTGCACTAGTTCCTGAAGAACCTGCTGCCAATACGTGGAGCGAAACGACGGACAACCATGCCAAACAACACGCAGTACGACCCGACAGCAAATCTCAGGGCTGCAGAGCGCAACTGCAAAAACCTACGCAGAGGGATTAGCAGGGAGTAGTTTCATCACGTGCATAGGGGCGGTGGCTTGGCCTAGTCGTAGCACGCTCGCCGCCTATTGCAAACGTTCACACGGTTCGAATTCAGCAGCCACCGTGGTTTAAATCGCAGCCCGTGTTAACCACAAAAATATTGCGCGACATCTGATTCACAGTGGACATTAAAGATCGTGTGAGTTTATTCACAAGGGTAGGCCATTGTGTGCCTGAAAATTTACCCCGCGAAAATCACTCAATTGGGATTACACACAGCATTGATCACTGCACTACTGCGAAAACGTGGCAGGACCCTCCGGAACAAACAAAAAACAGTCATCGGACGCCGCAAAGATTTCTGGGTAAAGAAGTGCAATAAAACATACATATAAATAGACGGCACGTCTCGGGGGTCTACAATCAAGAGTATATTTGAGCCTGGATAAAAAGGATGGTCAGGCAAAAGGGTGCTGATACTTCGGGCCATGAAGAAAAAAACCGGACAAATATGTAGGATGAACAACAGGAAAATTAAAAGTGGGTTGTTGTTCGGATAAAATGTAAGGAACCGAGAAAGAGAGGAAGACCTTATAGAGAATGGCTTAACGATGACATCACGAGAGATTGGTGCCAGAAAGATGTGGCCACTACTTGAGCACATTGGCACAAGACAGAGGAAAGTGGAAACAAATTAGGAAATATGAAGTGGACATCTACTGCCCATGGATCGTGATGACGATGATGATATGGCGTGTCACTTTTGGAGGAGCGGGTTGTTACCTGGCCCTTGGCAAAGCCCTCGAAGCCGTCGTTCACGGCCAGAATGTTGTGCCCCTCCGTGATGCCCACACGCACGGCCGAGCGCACGGCTGCGTTCATCCCAGCCGCTGGGGCGCCCACGTTGAGCACCGCGATCGTGAACTGGGTCTACTCCCCACCAGCACCACAGACGCAACAACACTCAGCAGTTAAGAGCAGGAGGGCACTGCCCAAGCAACGTCCACAATGTGAGCTTTACAGTTTCCCGACTTCTGGACCAGACCAAAAGAAATACAATCCCAATTACCGGTAGCCGAAGCAGCAGACCACAATGTAATGCACGCAGGGATTTTCTGTTCTTGTAAATATTAGTGTGCAGTGTCTGAGCAGATTGTTGTCACGTGATTGTACACATTAAAAATTAATGTTGATGTTTACTGAACGGTTTAACTTTTTTGGGGTGACAAGACAAATATTCACGTTCATGTATATAAGGATATTAATCAATACTCCGCGTCAAAGATGATTGGGCAGATTGTATAGCCATTTAATATTAGTGGTCAATTAATTTTTATGGCAGAAAAAAGTATTTTTGAAAAAATATATATACACTACTTTTTGAAGTGTAAAAAAATAATTCTAGATTTGAAGTTTTCGTGACTGCAAGAATCCATACTCTTTGGTTCTTGCGGTAAAATCACGTAGGTGAAAAGAAAAAAAATTGACGTTTACTGAATGGTCCGAAACGTCGTGAGCTTATTGTTATTTATTTCTTATTTATTTATTTATTTTATTTTCATTTTTTCACCTACGTCACTTTATCGAAAGAACCAAAGAGTATGTAAAAAAAAACAACCCATAGAAATATAACCCATAAAAAAATAACCCAAGAAAATAATCCCCGCGAACACTCCAGCAGTGTTGACTCTCACTGGAGCATTACTATTGAGGTCATATCACATAAAAGATAATTACTAAAATAATTTAAAAAAGATCCTGATCGGCTTACAGGTCTCAGATTTTGGCGCTTAGCCTTTGATAAATCTGGGATCACATCCAATTGGCTCCGAGCCACATTTAGGGTTTCATTTAACCCAACGTGATTGGACACCTGAACTTGCACCCTTTACCAATATGGTTTAATCGATTTACAACTTCAGGTTGCATGTCAAGACCAGTTTTGTGAATGGTGAGTAATTAATATGGGATTTTCACGATAACACAAAACTGACATATAGAGTCCATCGCTTATAACAGACCGTGTAATACGCATGGTAATAAGACGCTGTCGAGATTTAGTTTGCACACCCACTTTAAAGTATTTAGTTTTGGTCTGGTCCATTAATATAAGAGCCACCGAGGTTTTAAAAACGGCAAAAACGGAGCAAAACAGAAGAGAGGCCACCCAGAGACAAGAAATAAACCCATCCCTTAGATCCCACAGGAGGAAACACCTTTCTACACATTGAGTAAACTGTGAGTGACACCAACAAGCATTTCATAAAACCATATCAAGCAAAAAGAATGCTATACCTAAACAAAAGAAGGCAACCACTTATTTTCCCTTCCATTGTATTTTAGTCTCTACGTTATGTTCTGGAGTTGCACGGAAATTAATTCTTTACTCGCCGATACCCTCTTCCATTTGCTCTTCTGATTGATTGGCAGGCTACTTTGGCAGTGGAGTCAATTTAGAATGTGGCACTGCCCCAAACGAACACCATCGGTAAAAGGCAATGTCGTCGTCTATGCAGGGATCCTTCACTTGTGAGTCTCAAAGCCAGCAAGTATGACATTGACACCGTGTGAGTTGTATAGGGGCAGCCACCCCCCACTGCAGCACTTTCACAGGGCTAAACGGCTCACGGATAGTAATAGGTTTTTACCCTTTCAACTGGTACAAAAACTGACACCTTTATACAAGGCATCATGTTTGCAATAACCACAACACAAGCAGTCAAAATGCAAACAAAAAGAAACAACTCTGATGATGATAATGATATGCCTTTTGGTGTCATCTGGTCCAACACCAATGGAGACTAGGCTCTAAGAAAAGCTGTGTCGGGTGTGGACCAATCAACTTCAAGGACAGTGAATATCATTATCATCATCATAGTTGTTTCTTTTTGTTTGCATTTTGACTGCTTGTGTTGTGGTTATTGCAAACATGATGCCTTGTATAAAGGTGTCAGTTTTTGTACCAGTTGAAAGGGTAAACACCTATTACTATATTTTGCCACTGGTAAAGGAGGTCTCATAGTGTAAAAGCTCACGGATAAACAACTCTGGGAATGCAGTGCATCTCCTCACGGTGCAATCATCCATTTGCCAAACTGGGAGTCGAAAAGTGTATGAAACTGTAAATGCTCGGTATATTTTCCTTCAGGTGTGTGAGAAGATGGGTCACGGGTGCCAGCTAATGGCAGAGTAATGAGGATTTGGCCATTTGCTCCTCAAGATACCATTCATCTTGCCTAACTCTGAGAAATTTGCAGACAAGGAGCAATGGATACCTTCATTGATACCGGCACGTAATCATTTATAACAGTGCTATTGCCCGCATTGATTGATTTCTTATTTATCCAGGTAATAGACCATTGAGATCCATTATATCTATGCATGGAAGACTGTGCCTAGAAATATAAAACGATGGTTAGGGGATGGATATGGACTAAGACAAGTGCACAGCGGCCTATATTGGCAAATTATGGTGCTCCAGGCTTTGCAACATGTTACAGGATATTCTTTTGTTCTTTCGGTAAAGTCACGTAGATAGAAAAATAACAATACAAAATGAAGTGAATAAAAAGAATTAAAATAAAATATAAAATAATATTTAAAAAAACAATGTAGACTGTAGCCTGGTTCTTATTCGGAGTGAGTGTGCTGGCAATCTATAATATAGACTGTAGCCTGGTTATTAAGATTGGTGAGTGTACTGGCAGTCTCCGATTAAGAACCAGGCTACAGGCTACAGTCTAGATTAGCGTTGTTTTGTTTTATATTTTTTATTTTATTTTTAGTATTTTTATTCACTTCATTTTTTATTACTAAAATTTGAACATGTTAAAGAAGTGCTGCAAATGAACGGTTCCAATGATGCACAAATCAACAGGACATTGAATACCAAAACCAAATCAAATAACAAGAGCATTGAAGCTGCCCAAGTAATTAAAACGATCAAAATACCGTACATTGCGGAAGTAACTGAAAAACTAGCCAGATGTTTGGAAAAACCCGAGTCAGATTTGGCACGGTACATACAATACAGAATTTAATATCTGGTACAAAAGATGTATATCCGAAGCTATCAAAAGAAGGTATGTACAGGATTAACTGCACGTGTGGTAAATGTTTTGTTTGGAAAACTGGACGAATGATCAGCACGAGACGAAAAGAACATCAGAGAAATATTAAATTCTCCCAAATGCAACTGTCAGCAGTAGCAGAACACGCGTGCCAACAAGGACACTCAATTGATTTAGATAATGTTTGAAGTTTTGTGCAAAACTAGCTACTACTGGCCAAGATTGATTAGATAATCTGTCGAAATTTAAAGAAATCAAAATAACTCTAACCGTTCGGATAGCTACCATCTTAGTGCTGCGTGGAAGCAAATCATAAAATAATACATTATTTAAATGCATGCCTACAAATGGCAGCGTACTTCAATAGGGATTACCTTTGGTAGGGCTATTTTAATAAACACAATAGACAGGAAGGACAAGTTCAAAGGGCTCGCATAATGCACATGCATAATGTACGTTGCCTCAGTAATCCCCCCCCCCCCACACATTGTGCAAGAGCGCAGAAGGGTGGTCAACACATCTACACCTCTATATAAGGAAAGAAACAGTAAGAGACTTCTCCACAAATCTGGCCGTCGCCTGATGAAGCTAGTTGTAATTACTGGCGAAACGTCATACTCAGTTTGTAAATGTTGTGGCTTGGCTCTCTAACACACCGGTGTGCTGTACTAGTGACGAATTGGCACGTTCTGTTTACGTGACAACCCTTACTAGTTGGCTATGTCGGGTGGTGGCGGGTTTTAATGACACATTTATATATTTACGCGATCTAACCCAAAAACCTCTATTATTGTACCACGTGTTATTATTTGTTTGCCTCGTGGCTGACGGCTAACAGCTTTAACAGATCTTCTTGGTTCTTTTGGTAAAGTCACGTAGAAGGGAAATAATAAAATAAAACATAATAAAATCAAATTATCGGAAAGACAGCCCTGTTCTTCACCTGAGGACGGCTGCTTGCGTTGTGGCCAAAACGTCATGAGAATTGTATTTTATTATGTTTTATTTTTATTATTTTAATATTTCCCTTCTACGTGACTTTACCGAAAGAACCAAGAAGATGAATCCCTGCAGTCACGAAAGCTTTAAATCGGCGCTTTAACAGAATTGACACGCGACCTTGTAAATGACATGCCAAAAGTTCACGTTGCTGGAAAGAGGTTAGTGCCTCTTACATTCAGTAAAGAGATCAAATACTGCCATTGCTTTAGCCGATTTTTCTGGACAAATCCACTGCAGTTATATCCACTCACGGGAACTACAGGACAAAAGCACCATATCCCCACCGCTCCCAACTCCACCACCACCTGCCTCACACGTGCACCGACTTAGCAGCCGAACTACAGCAGAATTCCCAGTCGCGTTAGAAGAAATCATTAGCAACACAAGTTAACTGCAGTGCGGCACCAAGCACAGACGCAGCCGAGATAATGCTAAGTGAGCCGTGCATGCTAGCCTGCCAAGTGCCAACGTTATCCGCCACACAGTCTACCCGGGCACACGGGCGCCAGCATGCGCTGAAGTCGGTTGGCGGCGTTATTGTGTGTCCCCTCGGGAAAAAGCTTTCGGCATAAATCTGCACCGAACAGCGCTTGCTCTGAACGCAGCACTGCCAGCGGTGCAAGCAGAGGAGAAGTCCGGTGGACTGCATTTGGCTTCTTAACTGTTTAATTACCCCCACGGTATGCTCTTCGCATTGTTAATGCTAAACAATGATTAATTGTTCCATTAAAAAAAAAACAGGATATAAGAACGAGACAAAAAGCAGTAATGTGTACAAATTAATCACTAAGAGGTTCAATATTATTATATCAAGCAATTAACTGCAGTGTATTTTTTTCTAACACGTAAATTAAAGGGTCATAAAAGCACGGCAAGCACATTCATGCCGAAAGCAGTTAGTGGCAGTTAGAAACCGGAGGAAATAGCAAAACTCAGTCTGCCCGCTTTAACAAGAGCTTAATGAGAGTCATGGGCAAGAGGCCTTGGCACATCAGCTGTAGAATTCCCAAAGCACAATATCCCACGGCGCAGCACCATTTCAGTGCGTACACTTGAAGCTTGCCTCAGTCTTTTAAAACATCCATCCTGAAAATTTTCAATTTACAGCTAAGAGAAACAAGCTGCTTTCAACAGCATACCATTATGTCAAATTGGGCATTTCAACATTCATGTGGAAAACCGATAGATTTAAATGAGCATTAAATTTGCATTCATAATGTGGTACTTTCCAAGCAATCCAAACTCTGTCTCCACCGTATTTATAAACTCACAGCGCTGCAGGTTCGAACAAAAGCCGCACGCAAAGAAGCGGTGTGAAATTGACGCTGAAATTGAGCATTTGTGGAAATTATGAACTTTTTGATTGTTCGATTCAGTTTTGCTCTTAAAATGAAGACCAACATTATTTGTTTTAAGGGAAGTGTTTGGAGCAAGACCATTCAGCAATACTTCAAAAGCACGCACATCGTTAAGCGCTAGTGCACGCCATAAAAACGACACACAAGCCAAGGTACATACTCCATTACTGCCATCCTGTTGGAGTCCCAGGCCACAATCACAACGGGTAGGAGAAAGTAAAATGACAAAAATCACGACAATCATAATAATAATGATCAAAGTTTTGGAAATGAACACATCATTGTAAACAGTTGATTTTGTATGTAATAAAAAAAATACTAAATTATAATATGATTCGGGTTAAGCATATGATGCGATTCAGATAATTAAGCAACATGAGGGTAAAAACAGAACTGGAATTTACAACTGAGAAACAATCCAGCGCAGTTTAATCGACTGACCTTTGGGTACGCAGAATCGACCTTTTTATTGGCCAGAAGTTTGTAAGTGTTCAAGTTATTTTCAAAACTCCTGCAGGCAGTTGTCAAAAAAATAAAAATGGAAAACATCATTGCATTCAACAGACGATTCCAGGCAGTGCATGTCATTAGCGAGCATCAGTAAAAACATCTCAACACAGGCGAGAGGAAGTTGCACAAGCAAACGGCAGGCCGATGCAGAAGCTGGTCGCTTACCGTCCGCGGAGTTTTACCGCGTCCGCAAACCGCCGCTCATCCATGGCCTTCTGAACCTCCTGCGTCTGAGGAGCACAAAGACAACCCTGCGCTTTATTCTCCGCCGCACAATTGTCCCAAAGCTGGGCTCCTATCCGAGTCATCGATTTACTCAACCGACTATCGGTTCCGTTGCACGGTTAATCGCATAACAAGAAACTAGATTATTTACTATTTAAATTTGATCGGATAAGGCCCACTGAGATAACTACCACGCCTAGTGTAAGGAGGACATGGGTTCGATCCCGACCCTGACGATGCTTGTATATTTGGAGTTTTCGTGGTCTCCCCATGGGCGGGTGGATTCTTCTCCGGGTTCTCTGGTTTTTCACTCCACATTTAGAAGCATGCGTTTAGAGTATTTGACTGCTATAAATTTCCACGTGATAAGCCACTTCGTTGACCTGTCATTTGTGGCCAGGTCACCTCTGAAAAAAGAGCCAATAGCTCAGTAGGCTTGACCTGGTAGATAAAATAAAAAATTACGAATGCATTTATTTTGAAATTCAGTAATGGAGGGAGTGAAGGTGCTGTTTAATCAAATCTGTCGGTTATCTGAGAGTTATACTTATGGCGCGCCAAATTTTCCCAAGTACATAAAACAATGATATTAGCAATAACACACTCTTTTGCAGAGGTACTCACCCGTCACTGGTAGAGTATTCTAAGTTGATCATGGAGAAGTAAGGGAGCCCGTTTAAATCACGACGACGAATGTTTGCAATTGAGGCTCCGCTAGCGCCATGACTCGACAGCATCCTGAAGCGCAAGGCCAAGATGCCGGATGGCTGTCGGGATTTTTTACGGATACTTCCAGGAAGATTTCTATTGCCGTCCATGACAGATGCCTGCTTAACAGAGCACTCCGGATGGCAAAGTGCCGGTGTAACAGGCTAAAATAACCACCTGCCCCGATTAAACCCGGCCCAGGCCAGAGTATACCCGGGGGGATGAAGTGTCCTTGGCTAAACTATACCCCGCGGGGGTTTAAACTAGACTGGGCCAGACCATACCGCTCCAGGCCAGAATATGCCCCATGTGAAAGTTCAAACGAACTTCAATCGATATCTAAAAAGCGTATAAATGGAAGTAAGAATCTCAATGTGATCAATTCAAGCATTTTCAGGGTTAGGGTATTTATTGAAGTTTTTATGGTTGAAGCAATCAAAGTCTATGTGTTTACAGTTTTGAATAAAATGTTGGAAAAATTTAGTAATTCATGTGTATATCGCTCAACACTATTACTATCATGGGGGTATAATTTGGCCTATAGGGGCATAATTTGGCCTAGGCCATAATATACCCCAGAGTATTAATTGTCCTGGGCCATAATATACCCGGGTATAATCTAGCCTAGGCCGTTTTAACCCCGGGTATACTACAGCCTGTGGGTATACTACGGCCTGTTACACCGGATTAACAGACCTTTTGCCGTACACAAGGTACTTCACAAAGGCTTCTGTATCCATATTATATCATTCTCATCTACTTCCAGTGGAGGCACCGCCCATCACCCCCCCCCCCTCACCAATTGCACACACTCCATGAGCGGCAGGCGGATGGACTGGTTGCCCGACAGCGACACGACGCAGGCAGGGGTCTCCGGGGTCGCCTCGAGCAGAGCCAGCACCGCCTCTACTCCCATGCGACTTGCCTGCACCCCCACACACACATTCATGCCTTAGGCCTGTCCGTTCAGCCACCATGGGGGAGCAGTGGGGGGGGGGGGAGAAAAAACTCTCTAAATGTCATAAAAATAATCCAATATGAATGAAACTATGGTGTAAAGCTGTGTTGCTATTCGGCACAAAGATAAAGATCACCCATGTTGCCTGAAGAGGCAGTTGGGGCAAGTGCTGTTCGCGAGCACCTATGAAGGCCGGTACGGCACGCGAGCAGGTGGGTGACCAGCACCACGCCCGGCCGCCTTTTGTCTCCCCAGTGGCGATGTTTATACAACACACCAGGTACTCATTTGAGGCTGAGTCGACCTAGGGGAGGCCCAGAACCGATTCAGATCATCGTCACTGGTGTTGGCCGTGAGCGGGACGAGCTTAGGTCGCGGGGTTTCGTAGTGCAGCGCGTGCCAACCGTTGCACTACCGCTCCTCACGCATACACACCGGCACACACTTACACACAAGCACACACAGACTGTTCTAGATTTGAAGTTTTCGTGACTGCAAGGGTTCATACTCTTTGTTATTTTCGGTAAAGTCACGTAGGTAAAAAATATAATCACAGCAAAATGTCGCTGCGACGGTTCCACCTGAAGACGGAAGCTTTTGTTGCCTCCGAAACGTCGTGATTTAATTTATTTAATTTTTTTACCTACGTGACTTTACCGAAAAAAACAAAGAGTACAGGAGACTGTGCCTACCAGGATGCGGTCGAAGGCAGATGGGGTCCCGCCCCTCTGCACGTGCCCCAAGA
The DNA here is from genome assembly GCF_965212315.1 of Lampetra planeri. NCBI lineage: Eukaryota > Metazoa > Chordata > Hyperoartia > Petromyzontiformes > Petromyzontidae > Lampetra > Lampetra planeri. The sequence continues at coordinate 19,255,257 of NC_136108.1, read as the reverse complement.
TGGTGACTCGTGTGTCCAGCCCCAAGGACTTGGTCACCAGCTTGCGATGCGATGCCACACACGCTCAGTGTTATTCCAATTGCATTTAACACAGCTGATTAAGACAACAACAGTTTTGCACGGTAATTTTACTTTTTCTTTTTTTTATCATTTTGCGTATTGCAAGAAATTGCAGCAGGTAGCAGCGTCATCATTTACGCAGATTCAATGACATGTTAAGAACATTCAAAGAGTTATTCGATTTCAAATTGCCAAAAGAAACAAGTCAAGGAAGCCAAGGAAGCCAAAGTAGCCACAAGTCAAGCAAAGCAGGGTGAAAACACAAACAATAAAATATATGAGCCCATACACAAGTATGCTCAACATTTCAGCATAGAAATCAGAGGTGCATTATTAATGTTTAAAGACTATAGGACAGCGCTTTTTATGAACATTGCTGCACCGATTATTGCCATCTTTGAATGTATTTTCTTAAATAATGTACAAGATAAATATCACTGCAACATTGAAGCATGGTAATGAAAATGGGAAATACAAAATATGCCTATTTTTGAATGTGTATGATGACAGCATTTCATATATAGTTTTGCTTTTTCAGTGTTCAATTAAAGAACATTCATAACTATTAAGGTATTTCTTTCATTGGGTAAATATAGAGGGGACAATTTCAATTATGAAGGGTACTACAAATCAAACAGAGGGGCAGGTTAGAATAAAAAATCAAGACTTACTTTTAAGTGCCACTGCACAAATGTTTTAGCACAGATTTGTGCGTACAGCAAGATAACTGTGATGGAATTATAAATGTACTATTTTTTATTAGATGTCATGGTAATGTCTTCCACATGACCCAATTTAATTTCCAGGCTTGAAATGGGCCTTTCTTAAAAATGTGAAGCCCAAATAAACTGGCAAAGGATTTGAGAAATAATGCTTTAAAATAATAATTTCTCAAATTCTGGCAACGCTCAGAAAGAGCAACATCTTCAAGTAGGATAATTGTTTTTTTACCCTTTTATCTGGCAACAAAACTGACACCTTTTTTTACAAGGAGTCATGATTGCATAGACCACAATACCTGCAGTCATAATTTCAACAAAAAACATAACTCTGATAATATATGCACTGTCCTTGAGGTTCCAATGGTGTAAATGCTTAGCCCGAGCTCTCATACTCTGATGGTGCATTGTCTTTGAGTTGTGCGCCATTTGGCGTCATCTGGTCCAACACCATGTGAGACTAGGCTCTAAGAAAAGCTGTCTCGGGTGTGGACCAATCAACTTCAATGACAGTGCATATCATTATCAGAGTTGTGTTTTTTGTTTGCATTATGACTGCAGGTATTGTGGTCAATGCAAACATGACTCCTTGTAAAAAAGGTGTCAGTTTTGTTGCCAGATAGAAGGGTAAAAAAACAATTATCATATTTTTTACTGGCAAATGAGGTTCCAATGGTGTAAATCTTCAAGTAGCTTCCAGGGAATTTTCTTGAATATTAACTGAAGTTTAAACTGAAAAAGGAAAACTCTGCTCTCATTCAATCACTGCAAAGCATTGGCAAGTAAAGACCTCTTCTTTGTCTCACTGCACACCACTTTGTCAAAACAAACGTTTGATAACACTGGTAAAAAAAAAACATTCTGGCCTGGACTTTTGCAGCTGTTTTAGACTAATTTCAGGGTGCTTATTCCAAATCTGATCTCAGATTTGCTCTATCACATCTCATTTTCATTCTATCGGCATACTCCATTTTCATTGATTTTACCCGAAATTAACTCTGTCACTTATGATTGCAAGTTTTTGTGAGTCAGTAACTGCTTTAGTGTTAAAATATGGTGCTGTATTTTTAGGATAGTGTGTTTATAATATCATTGTATGTAGATATCCACATTTATTTAATATTTTTCTTCTGCAGTTTTTATTGAAAATTCAATATTTGATCTCTCAAAAACCTGATGTGATAGACAAAAACTGATGCCAGCTTTGGAATCAGCACCCCAAAATTACCTTAAAACTGTTAGAATACCTTATGCCAGAAAAAGTGTGTTGACCAGTGTAATTAATTATATGCTGCACCGGCAATTAGAAAAATAACAACAGAGTCGTTGAACTGTCCAAACAACTATCGTGCATTCGTCTGGTAGAGATTCGTTAACAGCATAAACTGCTAGAGCAATTAGAGGAAAAATGTCAGGGTCACATGTAAATGTAATGACGTACTCGGGGTTAACAGGTGGAATAAATTTACATTTAAACAAATAATTATTGTACATATAGTGTTGCTCAGCGCTGCCAGGATTTACCAAGAAGTGTTTTAAAGTAACTATTAGTGACATTCTATTTAACTTGTAAAAAAAAACATAACTGCAGGGAATAGATTTCTTGACAGTGTGAACATTGCGAGATGCCTTTCTAACAATAAATAAATACGATAACTAATTTATTGAGATCTGCCTTTCGTGTTTAGTTTGTTGAGCTTCCCCGGCACCTCCGATGAGCAAGGGTGGCTTCATACGGTGCGAAAGAAGTTCAACATACATGCATGTGCTAGAAATAGGGGTGCCATGATGGTGAGATATTAACTACCTCGCCTGGTACACAGGAGGTCGTGGGTTTGGCAAGCCACGTTGCGGCCTCCAGAGCTACAACTCAAGCCACTCGCCGTACCCCAACATGAATAAGTATTCACATTTATTAATTTTGCCGCATCTAAATTACGAGACGATCAGGAGTGCATCCATTCCAGCTACGTCTTTCAACTGCATTACTTTGCAAAGCCTTACTATTAAAATGTTCATATTGTATAATTACATTAATTTGTGGACAATACCCTAATTGGTACAAAATGTAATACAGCATCGTAAGTGTATTCAATTTCTCATATTAAGGACGGTTCTATCTCAGTGTCAAATTTAACAGGAACACCTTTCCAGTACACTATTCTAGATTGATGCCACATTTTCTAAATGGACAACTAATGTAAAGTCAAATTGTCCTGTGGAAATACTTGAATCTGCCATGGGATATGGAAGTTCTATTCTTGGCTCCGGACTGCCAGTGGAACCGAGCACCGCTCAACACTTGTCCCACCGTGCGGACCCTTTGCCTTCTCAGTTGTATTTCAAATATATCTACACTGTTATTGCATTCATGCAATAAGGTTTAGTTTTAGATGAAGACTAAAAAATAGAAGACGCAGTATTGGTGTTGCCTATATGTAATGGAAATGTTTCGCGGCTTACACAATGCCCCTTCTGGCACGCAATGAAGTCTGTCATTTTCACATCATGGTAAAAAGCTGATAGAGCATTCCTACCATAACCTACGTACTACATAAAAATATGTAATCTTAACAAAGTTAATCGGTTTTGATTTAATTGGCCAGTGTTTGCATCCTTATGGTTGCAATTTGACGACTTCGCACGGTGGCATGTCACTCGCTTTCCTCTCTGCTACCCCCATCGTCTGGAACTCCCTGGCCCCAGCCGTCTGTGCCCTCGACTCCCTGCCACTGTTCAAGTCCAGTCTCAAGACCTTCCCTTTTGCCTCTGTCTATGAACGACTGCCCCGATAAAATAAGAAAGCTCACTGTACGACACAGTGCCTTGACGCGCGTTTTCACTTAGAAGCTACAACAACACGAATGGTCCTCTATTGAATCAACAATACAGAGAAACCAGTCTTTTAAAGTACCAGTCAAAAGAAAAATCATGATGATGTCCAAGTGAGCGCGCATGTTTTCCTACTAAAGCTGACAAAGCTCATGTTTAAAACATGTTTTGTCTCATGTTCATTAGAAGAAATTCGGTATTGCGGCCAGCGTAAAATAAATCGGTGGGATAGCGAGCGGAGCGATGGGGGAGCGAATTACGTGTGCTCTTTGAAGCGGAAAGCCACAGCAAGCAGGCACGGTCAGCAGCGCACGCTGTACTCACATCTTTAATTTTTTGCGAGCTTATTGGTTTGTTGAAAGAATCAATGGCACCCTCCGACACAATCATTACATTAAGTCTTTTCTTGCGCAGACGATTCTGAAAATTCGAACAGAACAAAAAACAGGAGGAAAAAAAAACGAGAAAGGAAACGGCGCAAATACGGTGATCATCAAGAAGAGGAAAATCAGAGGCTTGGTGAGGCCTGCCGCTGTTTTCATTCCCAGCAGTGCTTGCACGTTGTACGCATTCACACATCTCTAGTTCATATTCCACGAATAAAACGTTAACTTGAGGCGACAAAGGAATTGCGCGAACTTACCAAAATGACAAGCGAAAGCGTCTGAAATTACATCTCGTGTCGTAATTGGGCCTCCCGTGCACCCATTTTATTTCACTTAAAGCGCCCCCCCCCCCCCAAACACGCATTATTGATGCGATGCACACACTGCAAAGATTTACTCTTGCCATCGCATTTTAGCAAACTGACGCACGGTCGTAGTTAGAAGCTTTATCAATCCAAATTGTGCGTTTCTTTCAGGTGCACAAGCATGTGATAGAATGCATTGTAATTGTGCGGGCTGCCTAGTCGGCCAATTAAAAAGCTGCACTTAGCATTTCAGCTGTCTCACGTGCTAGCGTTGCTGGCAATGAATTCAGTGAGCTTCTAGAGAGAAGAAGATATGCCCACGCGCCTTTCTCAATACACTTACCGCCTTGATAGCATCGCTGGTTATGGGCTTCCCAGTCGTATCAATGGCACCTTCTGACACTATGATTATGTTCAATCTGGAACCCCTGGCTCGGTTCTACACGTAATACACATGGCAAATACTTCGAAAAACATCAACACAAACATCGCGAGTGTCATCAACAACATGAATTCGATTTCAAAGAACAAAAACACACGGTATTATAAATCAGGCATTTGTTCTTAAAAAATGTGACAGACATGGCTTGACGTTTTTAACGGCAATCTCTTCCTTACCAGATAATTAAATAATTTTTGCAAGTCCATCTGGCTTCACACACACACACACGTCATCGGTTGTCTCTTGATATGATTTTTACACCCATAGCAGACGAGGAGTCAGCATGTATGTTGAACTTCTTTCACACCATACGTAGCCAACCATGCTAATTGGAGGTGCGAGAATTGTAACGCTCAGCCCATCATCTTGTTCTATACCAGACATATGCATGTAGCAAGCACTGCCTTGGTCCATTTCTCAAGTCTACATATTGCATTTTTTATTATTTATTATGCTTGTTTACACCAGAAAGCATCTGGTCAAATTCCCTCGGCAATGGCGGACTGATCTCTGTCGCTGGATAATCCGTCCCAATCACATTTTCTCCTACAGAATGGTGCCACTTTGGGGAAAAAAGTGCCAAAATGTCATTTGGTGTAAATAAAACATTCAACATTTATACTAGCTATTAAGATCTTCTCTTGAAAAGAAGTTTCACGATTTAGATTTTTTTTCCATTCTGCTTGAAGCAGGGATATGTTTGTGTGTGTGCACAAGCCACCCGCACGTTTTAAGATGCGCTTCTGTGGCCGTCTGGAACGCTCTTCCTTCCCATATTAGGAAGCCACTGGACCTATGGCACTTGTAAATGTAGATTGAAAATGATTTCTTTAGAACTGCTTTTTGTGTTTGGTTTGTTGTCCTTCCCCCCCCCACCTCCGATTAGTGTGGTTGGCTACGTACGGTGCAAAAGAAGTTCAACAAACATTATACACCCACTCGGTGGACTGAGCGTTCTGGGCGCATGGCCTTATGGGATACAGCAGAGGCGAGTTCATGGCTACCCAACTACAGCCAATAACCAGCAGCTTATCCGCAATATTTGAGGACACAAGTGTGTGAAGCCAGGATGACTTACAAAAGGAAACATCTCCAAATAAACAGCAACATTATTTCAACAAGTACAAATAAAAACTGACAAAAATATTCAAACTTCAGTTTAAAAAAAAATTATTCAAGACATCAATTAAATACTGACATACGTTGGAATTTTTTTTTCAGTTTAAAATGAGAAATATAAAAATATGGATCGGCTTATAAACAAACAATTCTGGGGGCAAACGTGCACCTTGCTTCATGCGAAGAAGACACGAGTTGCAGCTACACTGTCACCTGGGATTGAGGGCACGTGGACGAGGCACAAGCCTCGCGGGTATATCAATGTCTCTATTTGCGCAGAAGTTTTCTAGCAATGGCCAGTGGCATGAGATTAAAACCTGCATTGCGGTAAAATAAGATGGTACGACAGAACTGGAAGATGCCATCAGGTTAAAGCGAGAACTCGCTAAATATGTCTCTAAATCCAATTTGAACAATATGCAATATCGTGGGAATAACACAAAATCGGTGGCAAGATGGTAACTACCTCGCTTGATATACATAAGGTGATTTGGTTCGATCCCATCCCTAATCCCTGTATATTTGGAGTTTTCATGATCTCCCCGTGGTCACGTGGATTTTTATCCAGGTCCTTCAATTTTTCCCTCCACATTTAGAAACATGCGTTTAGAGTATTTGGCTACTATGAATTCCAAATGATATGCCAATTAGTTGAGCTATGTCCCTTCTCTATAGCTCAGTGGGCCTTACCTGCTAGCGCACGTGTATCTTAACCTTTTTCCGTTCCGATGACGTACGTGTACGTACGTGTACGTCATAAGTTATTATTTTGATTCCATTCCGATGTACACCTATATCCGAAAATCTACATCATCGCAACGGAACCGGAACAAAGACTTAATTCAAATAATTTTATCAGTACCAAGGTTCCCTTGGGGCTTAGGGCAATGCGGGAGGGCGTGCGGCACAGTTTGGCATCAGCTATCATAGAGTGCGGTCATGTCGCTACAGTTCTCTGCGGCGAATACAATGTCTTTAAAAACAACGGGGCTACGCCTCTCCAAATAAAATTAACGCCAAACCGCTTGCGCATTCCGAGAGCGGTGAACAAGACACCCACCCCGCAACTTGCAGACGTCTCAGAATGCGAAAGGGTTCATTGGCGGCTGGAATTTGCTCCGGCACGTACGCTTAAACGGCAGCGTCGTCACGTTTAAGAGGATAACACAGGACACGTTGGACGAGGCGTACAGAACGCAGGCTCAGGAGCGAGCAGGCAGGGATACCTCGGTGAGCTTCGTGCACATCTTCTCTTCCCAGCCCTCCTCCGGGGGACTCTCCGGGATGAAGACCCAGTCAGCGCCGCACGCCAGGGCACTCACCAGCGCAAGGTAGCTGGTCACACAGGCGTTGCACCAAGTGGTAGGCCAGTTTCATTTACTCAGATTTTGGTTTTTATTTTGTCACAGTCTCTGCATATATTCTTAGGTTTTTTCGGTAAAGTCACGTAGGTAAAAAATGTAAATTAATAAAAGTAAAATAAAAAAATTAAAATCATGACGTTTCGGAAGCAACACAAGCCTCCGTCTTCAGGTGGAACCGTCACAGCCACGACAGCTGTGACTTTACCGAAAAAACCTAAGAATATGAATCCTTGCAGTCACGAAAGCTTCAAATCTAGAATCTCTGCATATAACACTCCAGATGGGGTGATGCTCAGAGCGGAAAAGCAGATCGTTGTTGTTGTTGTACTGCCATCTCGTGACAGCTTCAGAACTGAGCTTGCAAACAAACATCTTGCGTTCCATGCAAAGGGGAAATAAACTGAGATTTAAAATAAATATCTGTAGTGTGCTTTTCATTATTTCATGCATGAAAATTGTTTAGAATAAAATGTTTGTTTTCCCCTGATGTGCTAGATTTCATCTCTTACGTGTCCTCAATCGGTGAAGTCTTGCCAAAAAAATAAAGCGGCAAAAAGTGTAGCCACCATCCCCATCTAGTGGTGGATCAGAGCCCTGTTAAATTACTTCAGAAGCAGTCCTGTAACGTCGTGTTCTCCAACAAGATATGATGCAATGCTCTCTCAGAGCATGGTGAATTGAAAGGTCTACATCTCAAAATCTGGTGCCCATAGCACACTTGGTTTGTAATTTAAATATTTTCAAGTTAACATTTTACGTAAGTTATCTGAAGCAAACACAAGCTCACATTCATGGTTTTCTACATCACGTAGCAAGTCCAACTGAACAAGCAGCTGAGCTTCAATCCAGCTTATAACTGTGCTAAAACTAATGAGAACGGTAAGATTTGTCCCATGGGATGAACGCCAATGAAAACTTTACGTGCCGTTTTGGCAGACGCAGTATCGCATATTTTGTGCGCGTAGCCGTTTATAATTTAAGAGCACAATATTACTAAAATCAACGCCGCTACGAAACACTGCGCCAGGTGAAGAGTTTTGTAGGGCAAGGAGATCACTCTTTCCATTGCACAGCAGGATTAACCTCGGAAACTGAAGGAATTAGGGAGGATTTAGCCAACGATCCGTCACAGTGAATGTGCTTAACAATGACATCCACGACGGTTTACAGATATATGCAGTAGTCCCTCGGTTAACAGCGACATTGGTTCACGGTGTTTTTCAGGTTAAAGTTTTCGCCTCCCATAGAACCCCATGGTTTCAACTAACGCTAAACTTCTGATTAACGGCGTGTTTACGTTATGCACGCGGTGCGCCAATTTCAGCCAATCTGAGCCCTTGAAGAAAGTGTGGCTGAGCCATGTCCTCAGCTAATCAGCGATGCCCATTTATGAGCATTTACACCTCGACTGGTTTTGTTTACATTACGTTTTCTGTTTTGGCGGTGGAAAAAAGCTCTCATGCAGACTCGGCGATTTGGACTTCATTTTCAACTTAAAAGTGAATTCGATTAACAGTTACTTCGGTTCATGGTAGTTTTCTTGGAACGGATTAAGCGCGTTAACCGAGGGGCCATCGTGTACATAGGCTGTTGTTAAGAATATTCCAGGAGGGCAGGAGAGGTGCAGGTTTGTAAAGACAAACCAGGTGTGGAGGGGAGGCAGAGCACGGGAGAGGGGGCTGCGTTGCAGAGCCAACTGTCACGTACGGATCTCTTATTATTTTGATTGAACAAATGTCACGTAGATTTTTTTTTCTCGCAACAATTTAATTCTTGAAACGTTTTGCTTATTATTATTTTTGAAAGGCAGTTAAATATACTGTGTTATCTTGGTGTGTTTGTTGTTGTTTTTGCTGCCGTGCCCAATAGTGAAAAATAGAACTTCGTTCTTTCATTTCTCAGTCCGCTTGTCCTGGCGAGGGTAACGGCGGCAGCGTGTTGAGTAGTGGCGGTCCAGACCTCCCTTTCCCTGGCGACAGGCTCTAGCTTTTCCTGGGGAATTCCCAGGAGTTGCCAGGCCAGTTGAGTGACATAGTCCCGCCAGCATGTCCTGGGCTGGCCTCGGACTTGTATAATTAAAATAGTTATTACTTATACTGGTAGGAACCTCCTGGTTACACCAGCCCACAGGGGATCATTGCGTCCGTCGTGCAGGGAGGGGCTGGGTGGGGAGGGCCTGGGTGGGGCTGGGTGGGGAGGGCCTGGGTGGGGCTGGGTGGGGAGGGGAGGGTTGGGAGGGCCTGGGTGGGTAGGGTGGAGCTGGGTGGGGGATGGGAGGGGTGGGGCTGGGTGGGGAGGGGAAGGGCTGGTCACCCTGTGGTGCCCTTATCAAACTCAACGTTTAACCTACTCACGCCGGCTTGTGCCCGCCCTCACAGTCGGGCATATTTTCAGAATACACCACGCCGCCGTTGACCCTGGCCATTGACCGAGCAACCCAACGTTCCTACCAGCTCCCTCCGCAGGAATGTGTTATTTTGAGGAACCTAAAGCTTTACAAAGTAATTTGTCTTGGTGAGGCGTATTAGAGGTAGCATAACGCTATTGTTGAAAGTGGCGAAGGGAGATGTTGGGTAAAGCTGCGAGGCCTTCAACCCCACTCACAGCCTTTTGACTTCAACACGGCCAGTGGTGGCAATTGCCTGGAATTCACTTCATAGGTAGGGTTGGTGGATCATTAATACATCACAATTTTGAAACTTGCAAGCTCATGAGGTGGCAGCTGAGAGCAATGTAAGTTTCTGACCCATCCGTACGGATTTTGGGAAAGTTATTCCCTTAAATGCATGGGTTATCTGTAGGTGCTCAGATGTCCTTCCCCATGGATAACCACCCATCAGACATTGGAGATCATCCCAAACAGGATAACTAATGTAAAGGAATCCTGGGATGCAGTGAGACTTTCCAGGATGAAGGGCGTTATAAGAAATGTATCAACGTCGGACAGTGGCAGCCAGAGGAGGGATTACACCAAAGTTGACGCGCAACGTGGAGATGGAGTGATACAATCAGCTCGTGTGCGGATTAATTGTTTTATACGTTGATCATTTCACTTACCGTTGTCTACATTATTGTATACTAAAAAAAATACGGAATTTTATTTTCGTCAAGGTAAAGGTATTCACAATATTAAAATAAAGTAACGTTGATCAAACAATGCGTTACTTACCCGCAATGTCGTCCCATAACTTCCAAAACAAATGTCCTCTGATGGCTAGGTTGAGAAAAACAAACAACACAAGCATTAATATCACCAAAGCAATAACTCAGAGAGTGTAAATCGGCCACATAGGCTAACACCGACTGACACGTGCAATTAAAGAACCACTGTTTCCACATAACTAATATAAGACATCAATATTGCTTAAATGTCTACCCTTGCAGTTAACATTCCTATGTGTGTGCCCAGTAACATAAACCGACGGGATGAGGGAGCACCATAGTGGACAAATGTAAACTACCTGGCCTGGTATTCAGGAGGTCATAGGTTTGATCCCAACCCTAACACCTGCTGTATATATGAAGTTTGCGTGTCTCTCTTCCCGTGGTCGTGTGGATTTTTCCCCGGGTCCTCCGATTTTTCCCTCCACATTTACAAACATGCGTTTAGAGTATTTGGCTGCTATGAATTTCCACGTGACAAGCCACTTCATTGACCTACAATTTGTGGTCAGGTCGCTTGTGAAAAAGAGCTAGTGGGCCTTACCTGGTAAAATAAAAAAAATAGTTTCTAGTTTTCGACTAGTTCCCGTGTAGATATAAGCTAATTTTATTTTTACTCAGTCCATGGACAATTTATATTCAATGTTGCAGATTATATCCTGTAAAGTGGCACTATAGAAAAAAAAATTAAGCAAACAAGTCTACTCCATTTACTTTTACGTAAAGATTATTTGTATTGCCATGTTAAGGTAGGTGGAACGATAGCTTGGCGGTCAATCTGTCTAATATCAAAGGGTCGCAAGCAAGTACCGCTCTATATTAATTTCCACAGTGGAATTCTATCTATCGATGGTAATTACTGTTGGGCTGATAAGTGAAAGCTCCACATAATGAGATGATAATTATGAACAGCGCTATAAATAACTGGTTTTATATCCTTACGGCTTAATGCTGGAGCATACATTTGAATTTATCTTTAACTGGAGTGGATCAAGAGCATTATTGTTTGCTGGGTAAATCCAGGTGATGTTCACTTGAATCCAACACGTATACGATTCCCAGAGAGCCTGAGCTATACTGAGACTGCATAAAATAACAAAAACTACAAAATCAGAACATCCAAGAATGCAACATCTCCTTTGGAGTATTCATGTCAGATTTTGGAAGAAAAAAAACGACTTGCTTTAGCCTATGTTACCTGTACGTATGTAATGTTGAACTTCTTCTGCACCGTACGTAGCCAATCGTGCTAATCGGAGGTGCGGGCGAAGGACAACAAACTGAACGTAAAGAAATGAATTTCAATCGAGTTGGCTTCCTAATATCGGAAAGGGAAGAGCGTTCCAGACAGACGCGAGAAGCGCGAACCAACGGACACGTGCACGCACGGGGAGAGGGCATTGCGCAATACCTCTGAGCCGTGGTCATGATGGCGTCCACAACCTCGATGATGCGGTGCAGCGCGGAGTCGGTGCCGATGGTCATGTCGGTGCCACAGAAGTCATTGTCGATGGAGCCCACCATGCCCACGATGTTGAGATGCGAATACTTTTCCGCGACATCGTTCGAGATCTTGCCTGCAACGACGATAACATGCTATTCTTGATTGGAAAAAAATATATTTCTTTGGAACTGCTTTTTTGTGTTTAGTTAGCTGTCATTCCCCCATTCCGCACCTCCAATTATCATGGTTGGCTGTGTACGGTTTGAAATAAGTTCAACATACATACATTCTAACAGCACAAAAGACCATCACTAAGGTGCTATGTTTCACGGACGGGTATAGAGTCTGCCAGTAGGGGGTGATGCCGGCACACAAGGCCTACAGTTTTTTTTTATGTCACGGGATCTTTAATATCCACCGTGGAGCTGACGGCGAATATTTTTTGGTGAATACACCCACAGCATTAACCAGGGCGCCCACCGGGCTCGAACCACGATCCTCCGCAATAAGAAAAAAATAATTCTGAGAGCAACGAGATAAGTTCATGCATGTGGAGGAACAAGATGGATGGTAGCAGCACAGACGACTGAACTCTGGCGACGGGGTCTGGAGGCCTTCATCCAGCAGTGGACGACGGCCGATGGTGGTGATGATGATAGTGAACGGACCGGTGAGAGGATGAGGTGGCTCACCCTGCTTGACGAGCTCCTGCAACAGGCCGCTCCACTCCTCGCGGAAGATGTTGGCGCCCGTCAGGCTGCCGTCGCCGCCAATCACGCACAGGTTGGAGATTCCGCGCTGCACGAGGTGGAACGCCGCCGCGAGCCGGCCCTCGCGTGTGCGGAACTCCTTGCAGCGCGCGCTGCCAATCACGGTGCCGCCCTGCGTCCACACACACACACACACGGAAGCCTCGCTCAATATTCACTCGGCACGGTGCCGCCCTGCGTCCACACACATACGGAAACCTCGCTCAATATTCACTCGGCACGGTGCCACCTTGAGTCCACACACACACACGGAAGTCTCGCTCAATATTCACTCGGCACGGTGCCACCTCGGGTCCACACATACACACGGAAGCCTCGCTCAATATTCACTTGGCACGGTGCCACCCCGGGTCCACACACACGGAAGCCTCGCTCAATATTCACTCGGCACGGTGCCACCTTGGGTCCACACATATACACGGAAGCCTCGCTCAATATTCACTCGGCACGGTGCCACCCTGCGTCCACACATACACATGGAAGCCTCGCTCAATATTCACTTGGCACGGTGCCACCTTGGGTCCACACATACACACATACACACGGAAGCCTCGCTCAATATTCACTCGGCACGGTGCCGCCCTGCGTCCACACACACGGGACTTGCATAGTTCTCACTTTAGGTTGAGTTGAGCTACAAGAGTTCCAAACCAGATACCAGTCATCACTAGTGTGCAGGAATTTAACCCAGGTCAATGGGATTGTGACGTTGCATGCCGACTAGTCAGCCATCTGTGCCCATGTACGGCAAGTCCTCACTTAACACGTGGCGTTCACCATGTTTCTATTAATATTATACATGTATTATATTGTCAGTATCTTTTTGTATTAATACCCATTGTTTTAATATTCTAACGTACGGTTTTTTTTCGATGCTATTAGAACGAATTAAGCCTTTAACATGTATTTCCTATACTTGCTTAACAACCAATTACCATTGTTAAGTAGGGGTTCTAATGTATACCGTTCGTATGTGGAAGGATATTATGGTTACGAAAAAAGCTCCAGGCATAATTACAATAAACCAACACTTTACTAAACGATTTTTATTTTGCCAGTTAAGGCCTACCGAGCTATTTAGCTCTTTTTCAGAAGCAACCTGGCCACAAAGCTGAACAACGTGGGCTTATCATGTGGAAATTTATCGCAACCAAACACTCTAAACGCATGTTGACCCGAAAAAAAATCCATGCGACTTTGAAGAGAACGTGCAAAATTCCAAATATACAGGCGTCAGGTCGGGATTGAGCCCACGACCTCCTGCATGCCAGGCAAGGGAGATAACATCTCGCCACTCAAAAACTGCACAGACTCTCCAAAGATTGTCAAAATTCACCTGCTGCTCTACCTGCAGCATGCCCCTCCCCCACCCCTCTAGCGTGCAAGTGAACGTCACGCGCACAGTCTCGGCGCAACCCACGAACCCAGGGGTCGGGAACCTGTGGCTGCTGCTTCGTGATGTCGTCTATTAAGGGATCACCGTCTCGCATAAGCATGGCTCCTGAAATATTGAATTTGTTACCGAATTCGAACAAAATGGCTCTTCTTGTTATGATTGGTCAATTGCCGACCCCTGCACTAACCCCACTGTCTCTACTGGACTATTTTTGCCAGTATCAAAACTATACCGGTTTTACCCTTCCCAGTAATAATACAAGTGTTAAGATGTTTATACACCAAAGAGACACCTATCGCAAGGCATCAAGTCTCCATTGACCACACATGATTGTGTAACACATGCAAATAAGCATGCTTCGGTAATAACGCATGCACCGTCTTCGAAACCGATTGGCCTACACCAGAGACAGCCTCATGTATGGCCTCGTCTCACCTGCGTTACACCAGAAAACGCCAAAAAGGTGAACAGCACAAAGGGAATGCCAATATCAAAGCATCAATATCTAGGGTGGAGCAGTCGTATCCATGAGACCCTGTTTGCCGGTTATCAAAATTACGAAATAAGAATAGGCTTTGAACATCCTAACACCATCCGTATTGCCGCCGGAAAGGGTAAAGCCTTTTCCTTTTTACACGCTTTTATTTAACTCACTCTGTCTGTTGTTGTTGTCATATCCTCAAATCTTGTAACTCAATTTTAACCCACTTCCCAAAGTGGGATCGACTGCAAACTTGGTATACTTATGTCATACTGATGACAATACTATATTCTATTAAAAAAATACAAAGTATTTTTAAACATTCATTTTTATATGTTTTGGCTTGGGTCTAATTGTCCACGCTCAACTGACGTTGGCTGTAAATCACCACGGTCACTTACGTTATGGCAAGCTTTGCAGCCACTTCCTGGAGTCGTGGAGTTTTGCTATTGAGAATAGGGTACATTTCATTAAAGCGTGTTTAAAAAAAAGGATTTTAAAATATTACTTATTCCCAAAAACCCACTGTGAGGCACAGATGGCAGGCATGCATCACAGACACTGCACTCTGCACTGAAACAAAGGGCACTGAAATGAAGCTAAATGTGGAGGGAACAGCATCCCAAAAATGGGCAAGAGAAGAAATAGAATATAATTATAACTTATAATTATTTTATTATTAACTAAATTATTAGAATTTTACCAGGTAAAGCCCACCGAGCTGTATAACTATTTTTTCAGAGGCGACCCAGCCGCAAATGATAGGTCAACGATGTGGCTTGTCATGTGGACATTTATTTTCCTATATTGCCACTTTACAGGAAACAATCTGCAAAATTGAAAATAAATTGCCCAGGGACTGGGTAACAATAAAACGAGTTTATAGCTACACGGGACTAAGTCAACAACTATAAAAATATATATCTTACCAGGTAAGGTCCACTGAGCGATACAGCTCGTTTTCTGAGGCGACGTGGCCACAAATCATAGCTCAACGAAGCGGCATAAGATCATATGGAAATGTATAGCAGCAGCCAAATACTCTCATTACATGTTGATTGTAAATGTGGCGGGAAAAACCGGAACACCTGGAGAAAAATCCACACGCCCACTGAGAGAACATGCAAACTCCAAATATACAGGCATCGGGGTCGGGATTGCACCCATGACCTCTTGTATATCAAGCGAGGGATTTAAAATCTCGCCACTGTGGCGCCCTATGCTTTTCTACCCAGGAGAGCCTCACCGAGATTCATGACTATTTTTCATGAGGGTTCTGCCATTTTTTTGCAGTAGGAAGCGACAAAACTATGCACAAGATTATACAAATCGAGTAATTTGCGGTGTCATTCCCCAAACTTGGACCCTGACGCTGCCACACAATAGCCACGGGATCTTTAAACATCCACTATGAAGGCAGACGGTGCGTGGTGTTGTACGGTAAATGTTGAAGCTCTTTCGCACCGTACGTAGCCAACCGCGCTAAACGGAGGTGCGAACCCCTGCAATAAGCAGTGAACGTGCTACCGCGCGTTCACTGCTTGTTCTATGAACCCTGCATGTGCCGCGTGAGTCGTGGGGGTTGTTTTGACCATACTTCACCACATTTCTAATAGGTTTTCCCCTTTTTTCTGGCAACAAAACAGGTGTTAAGATGCTAAAACACCAAACTGAAACCTTTTACAAGGAATCATGTCTGCATTAACCACATGTACTTGTGATCAGAACGCAAACAAAAAACACTGATAATATATGAATTGTCTTTGAGAGACAGCTTTATTTTGAGCCTCGTCTCAAACGGTGTTAGACCAGAGGCTCGAAAGAAAGCTGTCTCTGGTGTGGACCAATCAGTTTCAAGGACAATGCATTATATACTATCAGAGTATGTTTTTTGTTTGCATTCTGACAACAAGCATTGTGGTTAATAATAATAATAGTTCAATTTATAATGCACGCAATGCAGACATGATTGCTTGTAAAAGGTTTCAGTTTGGTGTTTTAACAACTTAACACAGCTGTTTTGTTGCTAGAAAAATGGGGAAAACCTATTCTCATATTTTGGTACTGGCAAAGGAGGTCCCATGATGTTCACCACATTGGTCAATGCTGGTTGATGAAGGGTGGTGGGGCGGAACGGTGGAGGAGAGGCAAGATTAGATATCACTCCCCTACTTATATTAGCCCAGGCCAGAAATTGATTTCAGGTCTCCAGATTCAAAACTCGTTGAGCTAACCTCTGTGTCACCAATGCTAATGAAAGTCTAGACAGACAGAAATAAAACAAAACCTTGTGCCAGAAGAGCTATTAGCAATGAGCCATCTAGCCATGTGCATAGGTGGGGCAAAATCAATGCATCTGGCACCCTGCACGAAGTATTACCGCAGCAGGTGGCATGCACAGCCCCGGAAATGGCACATAGTTTGCTAACAGAATAATCAATGGGCACGCTTTACCCAACACAGAAGGAAATGGAAGCTGATTCACAACCAATCCAACTCTGCGCTTGGCAGCAGTGTGACAACGGGCAATTGCATAAACCTCGCCAAGAACAAATTTTATCTTTTGGCGGCCAAAAGCGCTTTTCAATTTCTGGAAAAGAAAGGCTGAGGAGAGTATGACTGTTACAGCCGATAATAACAACAATAATATTCTCCTGCCCTCTGAACAGTTAGAGCAACTATGACTTACTTTGTAAATTAGCACGCTAAATGCACCGGGCACTGCTTGGACACCACATTGTTAGCTGTGAGTACCAAACAAATACAATATGCTCACAGCATCTGCCTAATTCTTGTCCCATATGTCAACTTATGCAAAAATCAGTATCGCATAATTTTGGTAGAATTCACAATTACCAGTAACCTAATGTTATGGTGGTGCCATCTATCTTAGGGAAATTACCTGGTGTATTAACTTTGTTTGTTCTTGTCAAATTCTGTCAATTGGCAATCCAATAAAAAATAAATATACAGAAGTTGTTTAACCTGATGCGATAATTCATGTTTTTCCCTCGCGTGATGAGCACGTAGGCCGCGTGACAATTACCGATGATCACAAACAGCACCATAGGCAACATTTCCAGCAGCAAATGCACACGAGTGAGACGGGGATGTGTTCCCAACTGCCTTCTCTTCCCTGGCTACATATGTACAACATGGCTTAGAAGGATCACTACTTGATTGGAGAATAAATGTGCAGTCACCCTGTACCCATGATGCTAACACGGTTTCTTGGAAGTAATAAAAAAAAAGCATTCAAACAGATCCCATGTGCCGAGTGGGAAAGAATGATTCACACCCCTAAAGGTAATGCATTTTGGGAAATGCAACACAACCACCATGAACTGTAAACCCTGTGAAATGCAAAGATAAGCCCATCACGGATATACCCATGAGTTTTGCATTATTTTTTTCAAAACAGTCATGGTTGATGGGTGCGAAACTATTGATACAAAGGTAATTACAATACGTGCATAAATATTGATTTAAACGAGAACATTACTTCTTCTCTGACATTGTGATGCAAAGTGCGAGATGCAATTTAAACCCATAAATAATGTTTTACAAGAACGCTTCACTCGCTATAATATACACCGAACTGCGCATACAAGAATTGCATTCCAACTACTCTTTATTGCCCTCGTCAAAATTAACTCCCCTCATCTTGACTTAAGCCGAATGACATTAAAGTACTGTAAACCAAACTCCTCTCAGTGAATAGATAATTGTTTTTTCTTTGTCATTAAGTATGTGCTCTCTTGCATATGGCAAGAATAGGTACGCGATTAAACGTGATCAGTTATCGCCGAGTTCACGAGCGTTTAAAGAGACCCGGCGTAACGATTTGAATAGCCACGTTCATTATTCGAACAGTGTCCTTGAGCGACACGCAAGAAGGGCAATGGAAGCTCTTACGGTTCTGTTCCTGAGAGACAGCGTCATCGATTGCTGTTTTCATGACAATAAAACGCAGCCTACATTGCCTCCATGGCGATGAATAAGGTACCTCGATAAAGATCGGCTCCGTTTTGCTCAGATGAGGCGAAATGCCAGCGGGCAGAGCTTTAAGTAGGATATTGCAATCTCAGATAATTCCCGAGCAAATACTAAATGAGTGGGTATACGGATACGAGAATGAGCATCGTCTGGGACTCATCTCTGCTGGGAGGGTACCCAGAGGCGTAACTAGGGGGGGGCAGGGGGGTACATATGTCCCCGGGCGCCAAGGTAAAGGGGCGCCAAAATGAGGCTTACAACGTTACATTATAACTTATTGCGGCGGGCGCGGCAGCCTGAAACTACTGCACTAATCTACACCTCAACCTAAAAGTTTATATATCCTGCCACACACAGCCTACATGGCATGTAATTACATTTTGGTACGCGCGCCTATTAAGAACTTACATGGAAGAACGTCCCAAACAAGACAGGCGCAGTCTTTCAGCCTTAGTCACTGGCCTGTTTTTTGGCGGCGGAAACCACGACGGCTTGACACACGCTGGAGTTGCACGATCAGAAGCTGTTCAAGCTATCTATGAAGGACTGGATGACCTAGTAGGGCTGCTAGGCAAATTATCGGAGGACGTAACTATGACGCTTGAAACCAGAAGTGATGCAGAACAGTTACAGGCATGCGTATTAAATTTTAACTTCATAGTTTTATTACATTTCTGGAATGTCATTCTTGGAAAAAATTATCGTGTTCAGAAGTGCTTACAGGATCCTACTATGAATTTCAAGGAAGCAGCAACTGATCTTGAATTTTTGGAGCATGAATTTGTCAAGCTTCGTGATGATTTGAGCCAAGTTGCTCTAGAAAACGCCAAAACAAGATGCACAGCCTGGGGGATCGATGTGGACAGAAGAATTAGGCGACGTCGGAAGATGCCAGGAGAACTGGCAAGAGATGTAGGACTTTCAGCAGAAGAAGAAATTGTGCGCGTTATGAAGAGCGTATTTTATCGACTTCAACAGGAGATGTCAACACGGTTTTTACGACTAAAAGACCTGAACACAAAATTTAGATTTCTGCTGGACGTCAAAACTCTTCTATCCGACACAGATGTCGATGCAATTCGTCGAAATTGCACAGATTTTGGAAATTTCTATGACACCGACATCAATGGCCACGAACTTTTCACAGAAATTGGAGATTGCAAAATGCTGCTCAGTAACCGGAATGAAGTTCTACCAGAAACTTCTTTGGATCTTCTTGGTTTTATTGTGTTTTATGGAGACGACAAATTTCCGAATTTCACTGCAAATTTTATTAACAATAGCAGTTTCAATTGCAAGCTGTGAGCGGTCGTTCAGCAAATTGAAACTTATTTTGTCGTATTTGCGTGCTTCAATGCGACAAGATCGTCTCAGCGATCTTGCTCTTCTTAGCGTTGAAAGAGAAACATTTGAAAAAACAGATTTTGATTACGTGATTGACCAGTTTGTGACAGTGAAATCAAGAAAAATTAATCTTTTGTAGACCATGTCAACCAGTCTACGACAGTGACTGAGTGAGCCATGTAATATAATTTCTATAAATTTGCTTCTTTAAATACAATGTTTCATTAAAATTTACATTGTTATTCCTTATTCGATGTAATAGGAAAATGTGATTAAACGGGGGGGGGGGGGCGCCAAGTTTATAGTTCGTCCCCGGGCGCAAAATATCCTAGCTACGCCTCTGAGGGTACCAAGGCAAGGAGGTGTGAAAAGAGCTTTAAAGATCATCGGATTCGTCCAGTATAAATAAATATATCCTGATTCACAGTTGCTTTCCCACAAAGTGGTACTTATTTTAAGGACCGTACAAGAATGATGAGCTGAATCAAACCCCACAGACCTTCCAATAATTTCATTCACTTCAACTTTAATTGATATTCAATGTGACAACTATCAACTCAATGCCCTTCACAAGATTACAATCGGTAAGGTTACAGGTTGACCAATACACCATGAAGTCACGAAGCAATGCTACGTGACAGATACCGGTACAAGACAAACCACAAAATGTGAATGCGTTCAAAACGATAATGGTGAGATGCAGTAATACGGCTTTGGTAAGCGCACTTAGAAATATCAATTAAATTACCAGTTGAAGGATGCTTGAGACACTCTCCCAGTTTGCTTCTTCGATGTGGTCTCCTCCATCCACCATCCCTTGGTAACCCTGAACAATGCAGGGGAAAAAGCCACAAACGTTCAATGCAAAGACGCTCGTGAAAAAAAAAACCTACGCACAACAATACAAAAAACATCACTCATCCTCTGTGACTTGGCCCGGCATTTCATTGGCACGTGTGCTCACGACCACTCATTAGCACAATGATGACGCTTCTGATTTCGCTTGAAGACTTGTATAACATTCCTTATTTTACCTGAAGTACCTTGAGAAAACACATATATAAATGCATGCGAGGTGATAATGCTTCAAATATTTGTATGGATAGGTCCGTAACATACTTGCTGTACTTTCAAAAGACTGCTCACCTTTAAACCGTGTAGGTGGGTGTCCCATACTCTCGCCGATGTTTGCACAATCGTACAGTCCTAACAGCTAGCAGCTAATGTCCTTCAGAAAAACTACACTCTCTTGGCTTGCGCTTGCAAAACACTAAATCATTCATCTGAATTGGAGCGGATGTGCTTTTCAACTAAGTGGGCAGAGGGAGCCACAGACAGAGATACAAAAAAAATCTCTGACTTCTGCAGGGTCTGTGAAGACTGGGAAGGTCAGCAACAGTCCATGGGGACTCCAGAAGACGAGTTATTTCTGCATACCAGGGTCAAAACTCGTTCTTCATTGCGGATTCGCTCGTAACCTGTGTCGAGATCTCTCACTCTGTGGCAGACACGAAGAGCTTTTACTGCACCTGTATTCCTCACTGTAATATTCACGCACTCACCCGAACAAACGATGATGCTAAATACAACTGCATTTAAAAATGCGATTTGTAACTTTCATCCTTGCCCGTGTATCGACAGTTCAATTGAAATGTGCAATTTTATTGCGTGACTGTGCATTGTCTTGGTGTGGTCTGGGACTGTTTCTGCTATTGTCTTCCTGCCTTGCCCAAACCTGGGAATTGGTTTACTTATGCAATTTGAACTTATATATTTTATCTATTTCACGTATTTATTTTTTGCGATTTGCTTTGCTTCCCTATACTTTGCACTCCGATCGTTGTTTTTTTGTCTTCTTAGTTATTGTAACTTTCTGACCTGCCCCTCCTGGACATCTGTGAAGAAGAGCTCCATAGCTCATCAGATTACAAGAGGACAAATAAAGATTCTGATCTGAAAGATTCTGAGTTGGATTGCCAAGAGGAGATTCCACACACATTTCACACACATTTCACACATTTGCTGCATGAATGGAAACGAGGCATAATGGGTGAATGGCAGGTAGGGAGGAGAGTGACCCAATGTAGTGTAAAAGCCATTCATAATCATCTTAATCATCATAATCTGCCATAACCTATCCACTGCTGGTAATGACAAATTGAGTGACCCAATGTAGTCTAAAAGCCATTCATAATCATCTTAACCATCATCATAATCTGCCATGATTTATCCACTGCTGGATGAAGGCCTGTCACCATCTGCGGTTGTAGTAGTACTCAAATTTGCATGCACAATCATCTGTGGAGCGCAGTCTTTTTTGCTATGAAACACCCACTCCAGCGTGATTCAGCGTTAGTCACACATCCCAGCAGTGTGACAAATCAACGGTCAGGAGGTCCCAATTTCCATAAGCAACGTGCGCCACATATTCAGCAGCATTTTTCCTTTCAAGCGTATATTCTTCTTATTATTTTGTTGCTCAGATGAGTGGATTGACTTTTTTTTTTCAGGAAGGGTCCTGCCAAAATTTCCGCAGTAGGGGGGGGAGATGTTACTGTGTGTGATCCCAACTGAGTGATTTGCAGACAACTTTTCAGCAGATTGAGATGTTTGTCCAACCTCGGTTACACTGTGGGTCGGGTTTTATTTCAGTTAAGGGAGGAAATCGGAGAACCCAGGGGAAACCAATGCGGAACGAAGGGGGGGGGAGGAAAAATATGCAGATAGGCATCCAAGTAAAGGCACATATACGCAGACGCACTGTGAGATGACAAATTATGTTTATCTGCCAGGCTTTTTGGTCGCTACTAGAATGACAACATCTTTAAATGTTAAAGACACCATAGCTTTATGGTAGCAGACTGCCAGAAAAACGAACCTGCATTGCGTGGAGCACGTGGCTTATGGAGATTAGATCGTGAGCAGTTGTGGTTTGTCACATTGCATGTATGCGTGACTAATGTTGAGTCACACAGCAGTGGGAGGTTTGTTTAAAAAGAGAAATGTATAATTCCGGAAATTAAATTGCATGCCAGGACTCAAATTGTGCTTCTGCTAAAACTAAAAACTATTTATTTATTTTACCAGGTAAGGCCCACTGAGCTAAATATCTCTTTTTCAGAAGCCACCTGGCCACAAAGCATAGCTCAACGAAGCGGCTTATTACGTGGACATTTTATAGCAGCCAAATACTCCAAACGTGTGATGTTTATTATAAATGTAGAGGGAAAAACTAGAGAACCCGAAGAAAAATCCACACGACCACGGGGAGAACATGCAAACTCCAAATATACAGCAGGCGTCAGGGTTGGGATCGAACTCACGACCTCCTGTATACCAGGAAAATTAGTTAACATCTCGCCACCGTGCTCCAATGCCCATCCCAGAGACTGCACTGGGAAAGGTAAAAGTGCCACCCCAAAAGCATTTTCTCAATGCCACTGCTGGCGTAAGGGCCTCCACCCACAACCCCTGCCACGAATGTCGCTCTCATCAAGCAGCATAAACCGTCACGCTAACTCCGTTTTGGCTCACCATCGCACAAAGATGGTCACTGCATCGCGCATCTTCAGATGCAATTCTGCAGCCATCTGGAACGCTCTTCCTTCCGATATTAGGAAGAAACTGGAGCCATGCACTTTTAAATATAGACTGAAAACTAATTTCTTCAGAACTGCTTTTTACGTTTAGTTTGTTGTCTTTCCAAGCACCTCCAATAAGCACGGTTGGCTATGTACGGTGCGATATAAGTTCCATTATTATACATACATCGCGAATGGGAATATTTATACAATTATCGAGAGACAACACCAATTATGGATTAGACTAGAAGGGTAGCCTGTCCGACACACGAGATCACGTGACACTCACCAGACACCAGAGGTCGCAAACGGGTTTTGATTCCTTACCCGTACCCGGCCGCACCAGGGTCGCAAATGGGTACCCGTACCCGGCCGGGTACCCGTACCCGTACCCTACCCGAAATGAGTGACAAACGGTGACTCACCAGTAACTCACGGCCTACCCGTACCCGTACCCGGCTAAACCAGGGTCGCAAACGGGTACCCGTACCCGTACCTGGCCGGGTACGGATAGCCGGGTATCGGGTTGGGTACGGGTATCGGGTACCCGGTTGCGACCTCTGGTTGGCAGGCCTGTTTCTCGTCCTGTGTGGTGGGTGTCAGTGCGTGCAATAGCGCGTTGCGTCCAAGAGACGGCGCTCCACTCGCCGTGACTACAATGCGAAGATCGATTTACTGGGGGTCCGGCAACCAAAAGAACAAGAGAAGCCATTGTTTTCCCATTACGGTAAAATAAAACTCAACATTTCAAGAGCCGTAATGCTCGTGAATGCGGCTCAAGACCCGCAAGGTTTCCGAACCCTGACTTTACAAAGGTCAGGCGCGGGTCGTGTATGACCACTCTTGAAAAGTCATCGTTCCCCGAATTTCTCTGGTCAATAGGAGCCATCGCTGGATCCCGGATAATGAGGATTACTCCACGAGACGCTGTGAAAGACAGCAGTCTCATCCTATTGGCCATGCATAGCTATCATTTGTGGCCAGGTTGCTTCTGAAAAAAGAGCTATATACACACAGCATACCGTCGTTTTCTTGGTTCTTTCGGTAAAGTCACGTAGAAGGGAAATAATACAATAATAAAAATAAAACATAATAAAATACAATTCTCACGACGTTTCGGCCACAACGCAAGCAGCCGTCCTCAGGTGAAGAAGCCATTCAGACGCTGTCTTTCCGACAGACCTGTTCTTCACCTGAGGACGGCTGCTTGCGTTGTGGCCGAAACGTCGTGAGAATAGTATTTTATTATGTTTTATTTTTATTATTTTATTATTTCCCTTCTACGTGACTTTACCGAAAGAACCAAGAAGATGAATCCCTGCAGTCACGAAAGCTTTAAATCGAAATTTAGACCGTCGTTATTCACGAACTTGCTATCCGCGATGTTGGCTACCCGCGAATCACATCTGGAACACGAATGCATCGAGAGAGAGAGTCAGAGAAAGAAAGTTATCAGAGATAAAGTGATGAGACGTAAAGAGATGTAAAGAGATTATGATCATTTTGATTTAAAGCTTTCGTGACTGCAGGGATTCATATTCTTGTCACGAAGAAGGGAAATAATAATATATATTATATTATTTTATTATTTCCCTTCTACGTGACTTTAATGAAAGAACCAAGAATACGATTATGATAATGTTCATGTATTTAATGTTATTTACGTATTTTTTTACAGTAATTCATTAAAAATATAGGTTTTCGTTGGCAAATATCGTAATCCGTGAAATTTGCTATTCATGAGCATCTCCGCAACGTACCCCTCACGAATAACGAGGGAATACTCTAGCTTGGTGGGCCTTACCTGGTAAAATACAAATAAAAATTGTGCAGTTTAGTATAAGCCCTCTGCCTTCCTCCTCTGTTTGCTTCTCCCATTGGGCCCTCCCATTGGTCCTCACCTTTTCCAAAACTGTTTCACCACCTGGACCACTCATTTATTTTTTAGCAAATATAAAGATCACCTCTCCACATTAGTTCTACGGCTGCTGCAATCGGGCGATAAATACGATACGTGTCGAACGATATGAGATCCACAATAATCCTATTGTCCGTTATGCACAATATCACCATATTGTGCTCATCATGGTGAATTGTTCTTAAATAAAATAATAAAAATAAGCAAGCAGCAGGACGGCTGCTTGCTTTGTGGCCGAAACGTCGTGAGAATTATTTTATTATGTTTTATTTTTATTATTTTATTATTTCCATTCTACGTGACTTTACTGAAAGAACCAAGAAGATGAATCCCTGCAGTCACGAAAGCTTTAAATCGAAATTTGTTCTTAAATACATTTATTTGCCGACAATAAATGCACTTGCCGGCAATACACTTATTAAACAACAATACTTAAAGATCACAAGAACAACGAATTCAAAAAATATGTTACTGCACCGATTAAATGGGTGCATTATACCCGATGGCTATATGGTGTGGTCTATTTCAGAAAGCTCGTGCGTATTACCGTGACAGATTGAAAACGTTGCAACGATTAAAAAGGCTTATGACAAGATGATGCTGAGTGAAACTCAGTTGAATAACGTTTAACTGTGCACGTTTTTGTGACATTATGATCTGTCACATTTAACCAAGAACGAACAATTTTTATGTTTACAAATTAGTTCAATAAATTTGCTAACAAAAAATATATACAGATACAAAGACCTCGGAGTGTATTTTTATTGCAACATTATTACAATGTGCAATTACATTCATTTCTTGTAAACGTTGCATTCACCCCTGCATAACGTAAGTTGCTACTCATATGCGTTTACAATAATATTAAGTATGTTGGCTAATTATTTTGGAAAAATGGATATGTATTATTACCTGTACATGAGAACTATTAAAATAGAAAATTATAAACACAAACTTTGCATGCATCACAATCTGGGTTAATTTTTATATTAATTTCTTTTTTCAATTCCTCAAATCATTTTTACCCACAACAAAACATTACAAAATAAATGTATAAAACATCCCATGCAGGAAGCTCGGTAGGACATCCATAAATGCATTTGAGACTTCAATGTCAATTAAGGACGATTACATTTTAGGCCTTTCGAAAAAGTGAAAAATTAAATATATTTTTTATATTATTTGCATTATTACATGTTCATTGCTAAGTGAGCTGAGTGTGACCTACTTGCCAGAGATGAAAATCTGGCTTTGTTCCAGGTGAGAGCCTGACACAGACTCACTTAGCCATACAATGGTGCAAGATGTTAACTACCTGGCCTGGTATACACAGGAGGTTGTGGGTTCCATCCCAACCCTTACGCCTGTATATATTGGGGGTTTGCATGTTCTTCCCGTGGTCGTGTGGATTTCTCTCCGGGTCCTCCGGTTTTTCCCTCCACATTTAGAAACATGCGTTTAAGAGTATTTGCCTGCTATGAATTTCCACGTGATAAGCCACTTCGTAGAGCTCTCATTTGTTGCCAGGCCGCTTCTCAAGAGCTATATAGCTCAGTGGGCCTTACCTGGCAAAATAAAATAGTAGTAGTAGTAGTATGCAGATTCAAAGGTTAACTAAATGAGGCAGCATCTCAAGGCGCTACAGAGAAACTGACTGCCTATTACGCTCGGTCATAGGCAGAGGGGAAAAAAGGATAGTCTTGAGGCTGGTCCTGAACAGGGGCAGGGAGTCAACAGCACAGATGACTGGAGCAAGTATGTTCCAGACTTATGAGGGCAGCAGATAAGAAGAAGAATGAGTGACCTGACAACATCAGTTCTCACCTGACACAGTTTCACTCGGCTGAGCCACGCGTTTAGCCCAGTGTAAAATACGACTGACGGCTGCGTCCAATAAGGCACCACCTACCTCATGGACGAAATAGACCTTGGCCCCAACATAGATGCCCATGCGCACCACTGCACGGACGGCTGCATTCATGCCTGCAGAACAAAGCACAGTAGCAAGGTCTGTCAAGAAAAACTGCCTTGATTTACAACAACAAACAAACGAATGAGAAAATTACAAAAAGTGCCGTACATAATACTGATCGTCAACATCATCATCAGACATGGTCTATCCACTGCTGTATGAAGCTCCCCCCACCTTGCCCCACCATCAAGCCCCCACCAACTCTTAGGACCATGCAAAGTAAATAATCCCCCTAGCACCTGCACATACACTTCAGAGATGAACAAGCACACTTTATGAATAGTGAATTTCGACCACGTGTCAATTCACTGCTGGATGTGAAGGCCTCGCCACTCCTCTCGATCACTGGGGTCCTTTGACCACCATGCTTCACTGTGCTGGTGAGTATGGTTTGATAACGTTGGGTGGGGGGGGTGGTGGTTGGTGGGGGGCAAGACTGGTTGAGAAATCCCTTGCCCACTGATTGTAGCCTTGACAGGAAATCCAACTCGGGTAGCTAGGTTCATAGTGCAAGTGCGTTCACCACTGTACCTTTGAACCGCCTGAATAGTCAAGATAACTGTTTAAAAAAAAAACATTTAACTGTAAAACCCTTTAGTAAAAAAAAGTACAGATGTTTTTGTCTAATTCAGCAAAATATGTATCTAGACTTATCAAAGCAGAACCATTTTCCCTTATGGGTCAGTAAAGTAAATACCACCTCATTGAGCTGAGCCTGGCCAACAAAAAAGTCATTAAAATGGTGTTACGCGAAGAGACCGCAAAACGAACGTCACCCAAAAATGCAATGGTGTGGTAAACGCACGTGGAGATGTGCATGCAGCGGTAAATATGAACGGCAATTACACCCCTGCTTGTGTCATTCATGATGGGCCCGCTCTGACTACAGGCTGGTCCAGATGAATTGTAACCCCCCCCCCCCCCAATTAATTGACCCCCTCAGGCATTTTTTTTCTACTTTGCATATTAATTTATGTTTTAAATAAACCTCACGTTGGAAAGATGGAGTTTTAGAGAGTTCAATGGGGTTCACAAAAAATCTGGACCACCCTGTATGAACAATCACAATATTTTCTTCAGCAAAGCAGATGCGAGATGAATGCACTCAGTTTTCGCTCTGCCGCTACATTCCATGTAGCCCTTTGACGCTACAATGATGTAAAAGACAGATAGATTCACCACCACTCTGAATTCCCCGAGTATTTTCGTTACTGCCTAGTAAACAGTGCAGAGTGTTTCCCCATTGCAAAAACACAGATTCATCAATCTTACACAATCTGGAAGGGCGAGCTTTCCAACATTCCACGTCGCCTTTCATTCACATAAGACACCACCCACGTTTCTAATTGCATCTTAATGACTCTTCGCATTTTTCCCAGAAGGTAAATTGCATTACTTAACATTTCCCAGTCACACAGTTCACAATGCATTATTGCAAAACTCTGTGATACTGGAGAGACAATATAATAATCGTTAGGCTCTAGATTACCTCTTGAGAACAAACACCCCCCCCCCCCCAAACATTCCTTGTGCTTTAAGTATCAGCTCGCGTTTCGTTCTTGTGCATTTCCGCGGTGGATGCCATTTTAGAATTTGTGTTCCGTCAAAATATAATTACGTTTTAAAGTCTATTTGTGCAATATGCTGCAATTAAACCAGTTTCAAACCAGCCGAAACACGAGTCCACATCTTTGCACTGGTTACAGGTGAAACAGATCCTTTTGCTCGTACTGCAACCCACAAACTTGGCGAAATTAACAATGAAATCCTGGAGTAATGTGGCATTCAGAATAAGCACCTTTAGATTTTAATTTTGGTGACTGCAAGGATCCATACTCTTTGGTTCTTTCGGTAAAGTCACGTAGATGAAAAAAAGAATAATAATAAAATGAAAATAACTAAATAAAATCACGACGTTTCAGAAGCAACACAAGCTTCCGTCATCAGGTGGAACAGCCACAGCAAAATTACTCGCTATGGAAGCTTGTGTTGCCTCCGAAACGTCGTGATTTAATTTAGTGATTTTTTTTCATCTTCGTGACTTTACCGAAAGAACCAAAGAGTAATAAACACCTCAATCGAGACCCAAACATCCCACCTTCTGGCTTTTGACATTCATCAAAAAGCCACTGGTGGAAACCATCAACCGCGTCAGAACATCAATGAGCCGATGCGCACATCTCCCACATGAATGGGAAATTAAAGCCAATGCCACAACAGCCTTGCGATTGTGCCCACGCAACCCAAACTACGAACCATCGAGTAAACCACTCCTTCAACGGGAGGAGGAAAAGCAAAACGACACGAAACGAACACCCCCGAAGCGCTCCCGTGGCGAGCAGACCTCGACATTGGCATCTAGTTTCTGACCGTAACAGTATCACCATACACAATCATAGAATACTGGCCTTACAGTACGATGTAATGCACTGCGAAGGTGGTTTTAGCTTTCTGGACAATTGTTTTTATGCACTGCACAGCTCACCGCTACAAAGCCCAATGAGACCGTACTGTTAAGCGAAAGCCTCATCAAGGGTCTAATCGTCCTTAGCTCGCTCAAGGACGAAGGGTCAGATTGTAAACCCTAAACCCCCACCGCGACCGGGTGCAGCAGGAACTCCTGGAGCAGCAGCACTGCCCACCGTTCGGCGCCAAATCTAACTCCCTCAACCCAGGGGGCACCACGGTGGCGAGATGTTAACCGCCTCGCCTGGTATACAGGAGGACGTGAGTTCGGCCCTGACGCCTGTACATTTGGAGTTTGCATGTTCTCCCCGTGGTCACGTGGATTTTATCCGGGTCCTTCGGTTTTTCCCTCCACATTTAGAAACGTGCGTTTTAGAGCATTTGGCGGCTATATATTTCCACGTGATAAGCCACTTCGTTGAGCTATCATTTGTGGCCAGGTCGCTTCTGAACAATTAATCGATTTCAAATCGAAATCACAATTTGAAACAATGCGATTATCAAATCCCAAAGGCTGCGATTTTTTGCGATTTGAACAGTGCTTTCTTATTGGAATGTTTTCATTATTATAACGTTATTTATTTAACTTAACAATTGTTCTATGTTTGATTGTTCTATTTCAATTGAAACTTTTAATAAATACATGTTGGAAGCAATAATATCTTTTAAGTTCTCATCCTTGCATTAGAATATATAGAGCAGTTCATATTGATGTAATCATGTGGTAATGCTCCATCACATGTTTTAAATTTATTACACAGCGAATATTGAACTGAAGCTTGACTTAAAAAAATTCTCGAAAATCAATTCGCAATATCTGTCAGAAAAATCGAAATTAGATATTTTCCCCAAATCGTTCAGCCCTAGCTTCTACGCTCCCCCGCCCTCACCGACCGGCACCGACCAGCACCAACCAGCGTGGGGGAAGTGTGGTCACATAATAATCCCCACGGCCCACAAGGTGCAGAGGCGAGGCCCTCATCCGGCAGTGGATTTACAAGTTCTGCACTCACATTCCTGCATTTCCCATAAATATGCTAAATTCCTCTTGATATGCAAATTACTTTGTCAAGGCGCCCAGCTTATATATATGCTCCAAGCTCGTGTGCTGTTTCATTCAGACTCTGTCGCCTCGACGGACCTGGTTTTCACCTGAGGACGGCTGCTTGCGTTGTGGCCGAAACGTCGTGAGAATAATTTTATTATGTTTTATTTTTATTATTTTATTACTTCCCTTCTACGTGACTTTACCGAAAGAACCAAGAAGATCTACACCGGCAATCAAGTTTTTGATTCCGTGGCACCAGGACAGCGAAGCTCTCTCTGCCGAAGGCTGTCACAGCGGGTACGGTTGGGATCTTCCAGTCTCGAATTAAAATCATTCCTCTTTCAAGAAGCATTTATTGTTTTAACCTATGCCACTTCTTACCCATCCCCTCCCATTATCATCGTTGTAAAGCGCCTTGAGATGACATTCTGAAAAGCGCGATCTGAGCTGTAATTAATTATTACATATGTGCACACTGTCCTAATACACCAAAACATTTATTTGGTCCACGTGAATAATCTCATGACATTTGTAATGTACTGTACCTGTACACCTGGCAGGCTATGAAGAAGGACCATTGTCTAAAACGTCGCCAATGCTGAATTGCCACCCAACCTCTTATTGTCGAATGTGTTGAGTTTTTGATGATGGACTGTGCATACCTGTCAACCCCTTATCAGTGCCCTACCTTATTACGAACCAATTCAGACCTTATTGGTCACCCCATGCCTTTATAAATCTAAACGTTCATCCTACAAAGTCCCATCACAAGGGAGAAACACAAACAAATAGACAACATTTTTTTTTGCTCGTATTGAAATGGCTGTATGTCGTATGGACCTGAAAACTAAATTTCCCTGGAAAAGAATACGGGGTAAACCGTATGGGTTGACAGGTACGGCTGTGTGTTGCATCGGTTTAGCCAAAGATACACAACCCTCCACAGTGGTTGTAAATGTACAATGGTTTAACAGACGTGTGCTGCCTACAACTGGTTTTTTTCCTGCTGAGGCCTGTGCCATTGAAAAAAATATCCACCCTACTGCCTTCATGAATAACACACGGTAACCATACAGCATGCACTCTGCTTTATTGTGCACATTGTGTACTGTGCTGGATCACCAAATTCAGTTATCTCACACACTGCAAATGTAAACTCGCAACCATTGACTGGTTAGACTGGTAATTATTTAATGGTGTCCATAAATAGCTAAAGATGTGTTAATAAGTAATGATTTATGTACGGTCCATCGGTGCAAGTGCAGAGCAACTACTATTGTAATTAGTCTTTCAAATACAGTGGGTATTTCTTTTTTACCTGCTTTTTTGGCATGGAGGTCATCTCATGGTCACATTACCATAACCTCCATCTCACTGTAAACCGGCACGCCTCTTTCACATTCAACAAACACGGCAGCGAGTGAGTGTCCTTCACAGACTTTACAGACGCACGAAGGTAAAAGCCACGCTCACCTAACCCTCCACTTTTCGCTACAGACCGCATTATTAATGAATGTCTCATTGGACCGCAATGCTGATTCATCCTCCACAATTAGACCCTCTGATACAAACGGTACTAGATAATGCCAGTGACCCCAGAGGCAATGACCTCTACTATATCGGCCAAATGCACCCTCGGCATAAATCAGATGATTTACAAAACAGCACGTATATAACCTTCAAAGGCATGACATTAAAAACACACGAATATACTGTACATGTACAGCGGACACCTACGGGCAATCTGCCCATAGATCGTGATGATGTTGTACAGTACAGCCTGATGTCAATCCACTAATGGGTTAGGGCCTCCCAATGTAATGGGGGGATCGTTGAGTCAGTGCGGTTTGGCGAAGGCAGAGAGTGTAAATTTGGAGAAGTTAAATGGATTTTGCTGCACTGGCCTCCGCTGCCTGCTACATAGCCGTAGCCACCCGTAACGCCTGTGTGTGTGCGTGGCTGTGGCCAAATCCAAACGCTATCCAGGCTCAAACCTGCCGAGCTTCCGAGATCTGAGGACAGCGGGGCATATTCCAGCCGATTTGATCGTGTGGTTGTGGTCTCGTGCACCTTGGGCACAATTCACGTATTTTACTAAATAAGCGGAAATTTCCGAATATCCAAGGGATGCCATCAGGTAACACCCACAGCTGAAAGTGCTCTCGGGAATATGCTTACAGTGCATAGACCTGCATTGTGTTTCAATTGCACAACCTTTGAGTAACCCTGGATGACTTTCTAGCACTCAAAAAACACTTGCAGCTGTGTGATAAAGTCTGAGCCACCACTGACATCATGAAGTCGAGAAAATGACATCACGTCTGCGAATGAGTTTCGTAAAATTTGCGCCTACGCGGCCACATATGATGGAATGTGTAATGATGCAAACGAGTGCCACGTGGAAGCGTTGTCTGTCGTGCCTTGGCTGCCCCGTTTCTGGTCTTGACACAAATTGTATTTGACATTGTACTGAAGGATAGCTTGGGTACGTTTGCTGGCTCGGGGAAGGTACTTTTCCGAGTAGAGTTTGTATTAATACTGCGTGGATTTCTTCCAGGTTCTCTCGATCTCCCGCCGTGTAAAAAAAAAAACGTACAATTTCAATCTCGGCTCAACTTTGCAAACTTTTGAAAAATGACCCACAAATTACTCACATGGCAATCAAACGCCCCCTACTGGCAGACCAATTCCCACCGCTTAGCCACGTGTTGAGTTAACCTCGTACCGTACAGGGACAGCTGCCAATAGGGGAATCAGCAGAGGTGGGACAAAGTCATTGTTATGCAAGTCCAAGTCGAGTCGCAAGTCATCAAATTCATGACTCGAGTCTGACTCGAGTCCAAGTCACATGACTCGAGTCCACATCTCATAGGTGGGACAAAGTCATTGTTATGCAAGTCCAAGTCGAGTCGCAAGTCATCAAATTCATGACTCGAGTCTGACTCGAGTCCAAGTCACATGACTCGAGTCCACACCTCTGGGAATCAGCGCTCTGAGAAGTTTCGTTACGTTACATTGTACACTATAGCATAAGTTAATTCATTCATTCTGTATATCGCACCTCCGATCAGCATGATTGGCTACGGAGCGAAATAAGTTCAACATACATGCATGTATCCGATACGAGTTGTAGATAGTACATTTGTTTATATACGTGCCAGTACAATACGTGTTTGCAATGCGCGTGTCACTGGACATCCTTGCAAATGAGACGTTCAATCTGAAATGATAATCCAGGTAAAATATTTTAAGAAATGAAACTGCAATTCAACACACGGGGGGGGGGGGGCCTCCACCCATATGTCTAACCACGCCTCCAGCAGTCACGGGAGAACGTTACTCTTAACGGGTAGAAGTGCAGTCAATCTGAAACTTGCCCCAAGGCAACAGATCCTGACAACACGGGGAGTGGCACAGTGTACGTATGCGAAGCTGGGATGTGTGTGTGTGTTTGTGTGGAGGTGGGGTGTATGGAGGTAGGGCATGTGTGGAGGTGAAATGTGTGTGACGGTGGGTCGTGTGGATGTGCGTGTGTGTATCTTTGCGTGTGCATGTGGGGTGTGTGGAAGTACGGAGTGTGTGGAAGTAGGGCATGGGTGGAGGTGAAATGTGTGTGACGGTGGGTCGTGTGTAGGTGGGTGTGTGTATCTTTGCGTGTGCATGTGGGGTGTGTGGAAGTACGGAGTGTGTGGAGGTCGGGCATGTGTGGAGGTGAGGTGTGTGTTGCAAGTAGTGTGTGAACGTTGCGTCTGTGTGTGTACATGGAAGTAAAGTTGTGTGTGTGGCTATGGAGAGTGTAGAGGTAGGGTATGTGTGACTGCGTGGTTTTTGTGGAGGTAGGCTGTGTGTGTGTGTGGAGGTAGGCTGTGTGTAATGTGTAAACATCGCCACTGGGGAGACAAAGGCGATCGAGCGTGGTGTTGGAAACTCGTGTGCCGTGCCAGCCTTCATAGGTGCTCGCTAACAGCACTTGCCCCAACTGTCTGTTTAGGTTATAGGAGGGATCTTAGGCCTTGTGTGTGTGAAGGTGGGGGTGTGTAGCCACACCTGTATCCCTACAGGTGTTACGAGTGACTGTGTTTGTGGGCAGGTGTAGTGTACGTGCAAAGGTGCACATGGCCTGTCACAAGCGTCGTGGTGACGTCACCGCCACTTAGTGGCGAATGGCGGTTGTTGTTGTACGTGCAAAGGTGTGTGAATAAGAAGAGTATGCCAGTATGGACCCGTACGCAACGATATACATGTAAGTATATATGTGAGTATGAATACAGCAGTTGTATCTACACTGTGTGGGCATGCATATACGTGTAACTGTGGTCTGTGGCTGTGTGCACGAGTGCGTCCCTACTGTGTGGGGATGTGTGTACACATGGTGATCCATTTGTAGATACTGATTTCGAATGGCCCTCTTTTCTTTCTAATGGTTGCTTGAATGTTGCCAAAGTGATGTCTCGCTATCTTACGGATTACAGAAAAATATGTGGTAATGCTTCTGCAGCTGCTGCTGCGTTGCCAGTGGTGCACCAATAACCATAAACTCAACATTGGTCAATAACACTGTGACCTTAAATGGATATATAATACATAATAGGAAGGATGCCCTGGTGGTCCCCCTCTTTAAGAAGGGGGACCGCACAGACTGTAACAACTACAGGGGCATCTCACTCCTCAGTGTGCCGGGAAAGGATTATTCAACATCGCCTTGCCAGGCACGCTGAGGAGAGGCTTGCGGAACCCCAATGCGGTTTCAGGAAAGGACGGTCCTGCACAGATACCATATTTTCTGTCCGTCTGCTACAGCAGAGGTGTAGGAAATTCCAACAAGACCTACATCTCTGCTTTATTGACTTGGTCAAGGCCTATGATACCATCAGTAGGCCTGGGCTCTGGGTTGTTCTTCATGCTTTCGGAGTCCCTGACCCGCTGCTAACGATCATTAAGGACCTTCATGATGGTGAGCGGGCCCAGGTAAAACTATGTGACTGGGAGTCGGAGCCATTCCCTGTACACCTTGGGGTGCGACAGGGATGTCCTCTGGCTCCCACATTATTTAACATCTATTTCGACCACGTAGTTCGTGAAGCCTTCAATAGCTGTGCTGGAAGAATTTCTATCTGGTACAGATACAATGGGAGGCTGATCGATGCTTGGGTGCGGTCAAGGGATGGCTCCCTATTGCTCAATCATGTTATGTATGCCGATGATCTGGTAATTGCTGCTCACACAGAGGAGTTGGAGGTGCTGCTGCTGAACCTGGTGCTTGCCACTAAGAGGTTGGGCCTTACCATCAGCCCCACCAAAACTAAGCACCTGCCTGGGTATTTTGTACCATCAGACACTCCACACCCACAACTCCCAATTCGTGATAGGGCAGTTATGGAGAGAGTGGAGTTTCCCAAACCTGGGCAGTGTGCTCATGACCGGCTCCGGTTTAACAGCAGAGGTCTCCCTCCAAATCAGTCGAGCGGCATTATCTTTTCATCGGTTGCATAACGCTGTGTGGAAGCTACTTGGTGTGTCGCTCCGCGCGAAGCTTCAGGTCTTCTCAGCCACAGTCATTCCCTCCCTTCTCTATGCTTGCGAAACGACGACTCCCCTAATGGAACATCTTCGCCGGTTCGAAACATTTAGGCTGGCCTGCCTATGATTCATTCTGGGTTTAACCAGGCTGGATTGTGTGAGGAGCTCACAAATCCTTGAAAGATCTGGACAAAGTCCCATCGGTGAGCTCCTCCGGCAGGCAAGGATGCATTGGCTGGGTCATGTAGCCCGCATGCCCAGCCACCGCATGCCTAAACACCTTTTGTTTGGACGGATCGAGGGGGCTAAACAGGCACGGCACGGGCTAGAGAAGAGATGGAGTGATGTGGTACAGGAGGATGTGGAGCTGAGTGGACTTGCTGATGACTGGTACCAGCAGTGTCAAGATTGGCCTCTATGGAGGAGGCTCGTGAAGGACGCTACTGGGCAGTTGGAGGCAGTCGCCCTCCAACAACAACGGAGGGCGGAGGAGCGACGCTCACGACGAGCGGAGCGCCGGGTGGCTAAAGCACAGCAAGTTGGTACAGTAGGGGGCATAGTTGGTGCATCAGCCAGTCATCTCGGTCAACCCGTGGCACCTGGGTCTGTCCCGTGACCTCGTGCCAGCGGGCGTTCCACACTTCATGTGGCCTCAACGTGCACATAGCCTGGCACAAGGGTCGTGGTGACATCACCACCACTTAGTGGAGAATGGCGGTTGTTGTTTTACGTACGTGTGTATCCATACACACATGCGTGTATCGATGTACATGTGTGTGACAACTGATGTGATGAGTATATCGGCACAGAATTGCCATGGCACTGCATATTGGCGTGTGCATCCTTCTATGGTTTGAAATTCATCTATGTGCAATGAAGAAGGGCCATTGCATGAAACGTCACCTAATCAGTATTACATGTACCCCCCCTCTTTTAAGACCAAGGTGTTAATGACTAACGTGTTGGGAGTTTTGTGTTTTAGTGCTTTTGCACCAATGCAGCAGCAGCAGCAGCAGAAGCAGCAGCAGAAGCAGCAGAAGCAGCAGCAGAAGCAGCAGAAGCAGCAGCAGAAGCAGCAGAAGCAGCATCACCGATCCGATGCAGACAGCACCCACCACACAAAGACAACGACCCCCCCCCCTACCCCACCATACAGCCTTCACATACTGTTGGGGCAAGTGCTATTGGCGAGTAGCAGCCCCAATAGAATGGCGACACGCCACACGAGTTGGATGGGTGGCCAGCACCACGCCCGGCCGCCTTTGTCTCCCTAGTGGCGATGTTGACACATCACAGCAGGTACTCATTTGAGGCAGAGTCGACCTAGGGGAGGCCCAGGACCGGTTCAGATAATCGTCACCACCGTTGACCGTGAGCGGGAATCGAACTCGGGTCACCAGGTTAGCAGAGCAGCGCGCTAACTGCTGCACCACCACTCCCCACACAGAGACACACACAGACACACACACAGAGACACAAAGATCCCCCATATAGCCTTAACAGACTGTAGGGGCAAGTGCTGTTAGCGAGCACCTATGAAGGCCGGAACGGTACACGAGGGGGTGGGTGGCTAGCACCACGCCCGACCGCCTTTGTCTCCCTAGTGGCAATGTTTACACACCGCACCAGGTACTCATTTGAGGCTGAGTCGACCTAGGGGAGGCCCGGGACCGGTTCAGATAATCGTCACTGGTGTTGGCCGTGAGCGGGAATCGAACTCGTGTCACCGGATTCATAGCGCAGCGCGCTAACCGCTACACTATCACTCTACACAGAGACACACACACACAGAGACACACACACACAGAGACACACACACATAAACAGGCGTGCACAGGTGCGACACCTGTGCCCGACCCTCACCTTGGGCATCACCACCGCTGGTCAACACGCCGATCGCCTTGCCCGCGCCCGACAGGCTGTCGAACACCCGCTTGTCCGCCGCCTCTGCCATTGTCGCAGCTGGCGCCAAGAAGCTTACACTCCCTGTTAGACGTTCCATGTCATGACACAAAAACAACACGATGTGACGGCGACGATCGTGAACGATTGCCCCCGTGCAGAGAACGAGGAAACGACGACTGCCGGCGGGTTCAAGCGCTGTTTGCGAGCGCCTATTAAGGCAGGCACGGACCAGAGGGGGTTGCCAGCACCACTCCCGGCCGCCTTTGTCTCCCCAAATGCTGATATTTATACACACACACAGAGATTACGGGTGTGTAGTCAACTCAAGGGGGGTGGGGGAGAGACACAGAAATGGTGTCAGAGAGAGAGGTCGAGGTGGTCGCCACTGATGGTGGCCGTGAGTGGGGAATGGGACTTGGGGATTCGCCACCCTGACAGGGGGGAGGGAGGGGGGGTTCGTGAACGCACGCAGCGCGCTAACCATTGCGCCACCGCTCCTCCGCCGTTGTACGTTGTACAGAGAGAGGAGGAGGGGGGAGACGTCGTCGTGGTCCATGAACATTTATTATTCAGAGAGGCACCGTGTTGGAGGCAGCGACCAGACAGGAAGACGGTGGTGGTGGGGGGTCGTGCACACGCTATGCATGTGTCATCACACAGCAGTCTGTGTGTGTGTAACTCACACACACACTGACACACGTGTGTGTAACATACATACACACACGTGTGTGTGTGTGTGTGTGCAACATACATACACATATGTGTGTCAGTGTGTGTAACATACATACACACACGTGTGTGTGTGTGCAACATACATACACATGTGTGTCAGTGTGTGTAACATACACACACACGTGTGTGTGTGTGCAACATACATACACATGTGTGTCAGTGTGTGTAACATACATATATACACACGTGTGTGTGTGTTCTGTCCATCATAGGGAGCGGTGGTGGAGCGGTTAGCGCGCCAACCTGGCGACCCCAGTTCCGATTTCCCGCTCACGGCCGGTCCTGAGACCTCCCGCTAGGTCGACTCAGCCTGAAATGAGTTAACCTGGTCCCGGCGTGTGCTAAACGTCGACACTAGGGGAGACAAAGGCGGTCGGGCGTGGTTGCTGGCCACCCACACCCAGCACTTGCCCCTACAGTCTGCCCAAGGCTATCCGGGCAATCGTTGTCTTTGTGCGCGACTGTGAGATAAGATTCTTACATACACCGACTTGGTTAATTTACAACAAATATATCGTACAGTGCACGCACGGAAACGTATAATCTCAGCGAAGGAAGGCGGCCAGCGATGGTGATAACAAAGTCGCGTTGTGCTGCGTTACGTAAAGATGTAGAGAGTGATGAAGAGAGTGATGGAGAGAGGGGGGCGATACGTACACAGACGTAGCAGGCAGGCAGCAGGAAGAGGAGGCAGCGTCAGTGTCAGCAGCAGCAGTAGCGGCAGCAGGGCTCTCCAACGTCTCCCCGCCCACTCGAACGGTCACGCCGCCTCCCTTCCTCCTCCTCCTCGTCTCCTCCTCCTGCTCGTGGTGGTCGTGACGCGCGCGGGGAGACGTCGTCACAGCCTTGCCCGCCTCCCTGCCGCTCTGCGGTGCCACTCCCACGCCCCTCCCTCCTTCCTCCTCCCTCCTCCCCCCATCCTCCTCCACCCCCCTATCCCTCCCCCACCTTCCCCCTCCTTCTCCCACCCTCCTCCCCCCACCTCCTCCACCCCCCTTCCTCCCCCCTCCTCCTCCCCCCACCCTCCTTCCCCCTCCTCCTCCCCCCTCCTCCCCCCACCTCCTCCACCTTCCTCCTACCCCCTCCTCTCCCTTCTCCTCCTCCTCCCCCCACCTCTCCCACCTCTCCAACCCTCCTCCCCCCCCTCCTCCTTCCCCCTCCTCCTGCCCCCTCCTCCTCCCCCCACCTCTCCCACCCTCCTCCCCCCCCTCCTCCTCCCCTCCTCCCCCCCTCCTCCCCCCCCCTCCTCCTCCCCCCCTCCTCCTCCCCCCTTCCTCCTCCCTCCTCCTACCCCGTCCTCTCCTCCCCCCTCCTCCTCCTTCCCCCTCCTCCTTCCCCCTCCTCCTCCCCCCTTCCTCCTCCCTCCTCCTACACCCTCCACCCCCCTCTTCCCCCCACCCCCCCTCCTCCCCCCTCCTCCCCCCTCCTCCTCCCCCCATCCTCCTCCCCCCACCTCTCCCACCCTCCTCCCCCCCCTCCTCCCTCCCCCCTTCCTCCTCCCTCCTCCTACCCCCTCCTCCTTCCCCCTCCTCCTCCCCCCACCTCTCCCACCCTCCTCCCCCCCCCCCTCCTCCCTTCTCCCTCCTCCCCCCTTCCTCCTCCCCCCTTCCTCCTCCCTCCACCCCCCTCCTCCCCCCACCCCCCTCCTACCCCCTCCTCTCCCCACCTCCTCCCCCCCCCCTCCTCCCCCCATCTTCCTCCCCCCACCTCTCCCACCCTCCTCCCCCCCCTCCTCCCTCCCCCCCCTCCTCCCTCCCCCCTTCCTCCTCCCTCCTCCTACCCCCTCCTCCCCCCCCCCCCTCCTCCTTCCCCCTCCTCCCCCCACCTCTCCCACCCTCCTCCCCCCCCTCCTCCCTCCCCCCTTCTCCCTCTCCCCTCCTCCCCCCCTCCTTCCCCCTCCTCCTCCCCCCTTCCTCCTCCCTCCTCCTACACCCTCCACCCCCCCTCCTCCCCCCACCCCCCTTCCTCCCCCCTCCTCCCCCCACCTCCTCCCCCCTCCTCCTCCCCCCTCCTCCCCCCTCCTCCTCCCCCCTCCTCCTTCCCCATCCTCCTCCCCCCACCTCTCCCACCCTCGTGCCCCCTCCTCCTCCCCCCTTCCTCCTCCCCCCTCCTCCCCCCTTCCTCCTCCCCCCACCTCCTCCCCCCATCCTTCTCCCCCCCCTCTCTCACCCTCCTCCCCCCATCCTCCCCACCCCCCTCCCCCTGCTCCCTGCGCAGCGCGAGGAGGGCGGTTGCCTCGCCGTGGGTGGGTGGGAGGAGCGGCAGCCACGGGGCAGCCGCCACAACCGATGCCAACGTCGTCCCTATGTGATGGAGCGGGGGCTCCGGTTTACGACGGTTTGGTTTGATGTTGTGTCGTTTTACGACGCCGAAACTCGACTTCAGAAATCATTATTTGTACGTATTGGAGGAATACGATCTCACCTATAAATGACGTCACGCACCTGGGGGGGGGGGGGTCAGAGACATTTGTGACGATGTGTGACGAGGGGGGGGGGGTTTGAGAAATGTGACGTCACATAAAAATGCGCAACTTTAAATAAATATATAATTCCCATTACAAGCTTTCGTGACTGCAGGGATATTCTTGGTTCTTTCGGTAAAGTCACGTAGAAGGGAACGTTACGTAGAAGGGAAACAATAAAATAATAAAAATATAAAGCAATATTTGTATTATTTTATTATAAAAAATATTGTTTATGTTTTTATTGTTTCCCTTCTACGTGACCTTACCGAAAGAACCAAGAATATAAATATATAATCGTTATAACAACACTAATTGTTATAACAACACTCCTATAACATCAGAGTGCAGCGCCACATTAAATACACACTACAATGACAATAGTTTTAAGCGATTTGAAGCATTTTTTATTTTCAAAATGGAAACATATTTTTTTGGGGGGGGTGCAGAGCTTTGTGACGTCATATTTGAGGGGGGATCTGACTTTTTGTGACGTCGTGTGACGAGGAGGGGGGGGGGTCAAAAATCGTCCAAAATCGCGTGACGTCATTTATGGACGGCCCCTTTGCAAGCGCTGGCCCTTGGATATGCACATTTTAGATCGTATGGGAGTTTGGGCATATTCTTCAACTTTTTCCGTATTGCAATATGTTCGGAAGCTGAATTCAAATGTCGCGAGGTCTCTTCGCTTCAGGAGAGAGTTTGTGTAGTTTTGCTGTTCCACCCCCGTTGAAGGAGTGCAGACTCGGACTGAACGATTAATCGATTTGAAATCGAAATCGCAATTTGAAACAATGCGATTAGCAAATCGTAAAGGCTACGATTTTTGCGATTTGAAAAGTCCTATTACTTACTTATTGGAATTGTTTTATTATTAGTTATTATTACTTTATTTATTTTACTTGATTGTTCTATTTCAATTATTTTTTTAAATAAATAAATCTTGGAAGCAATTAATATATTTTAAGTTCTCATCCTTGCATTAGAATATATAGAGCAGTTCATATTTTGATGGTATCATGTGGTAATGCTCCATCACATGTTTAAAATTCATTACACAGTGAATATTGAACTGAGGCTTAACTTAAGATAATTTTATTGCAAACAAAATTGCAATCGCAATATCTGTCAGAAAAATCGCAATTAGATATTTTCCCCAAATCGTTCAGCCTTAGTGCAGACTACAGTAGTTCACTGTATGGTTCATAGTTGGAGTTGCATGACCACAGTCGCAGTCTGGCCTGTCTTTAATTTTCCAATAAAGAAGATGTTACGCATGAGGCTGAAATTATTCTGATGCGCTTGTAGGTTCAGTGTCTTCGAAGAACGTCAAAGACAGGAGGTTGAGATATTTGAGTCTAGAATGGGTTGTTTATTTCTGGACGTCCACGTTGCTCCAGTGGGTGAGATTCTAGGATTTCTAGATTTGAAGCTTTCGTGACTGCAAGGATTCATATTCTTAGGTTTTTTCGGTAAAGTCACGTAGGTAAAAAATTAAAATTAATAAAAGTAAAATAAAAATCAAATAAAAAAAATCACGACGTTTCGAAGACGGAAGCTTGTGTTGCCTCCGAAACGTCGTGATTTTTTATTTTATTTTAATTTTACTTTTATTAATTAATTTTTTTTAACTACGTGACTTTACCGAAAAAACATAAGAATAAGATTCTAGGATGGTGACAGCACGCTGCCAGAAGGGGTAACCCAGGACTTGAGATCTTGGTTGACGGCTTAGGTTGCCATGGGCAATAAAACGTGTCCGGCAGTTCCCACGTCTCCGTGGATATTTGGTGGCGGAATTCCCGCCAGTGGCTTGGAGTCGGTTTCAGTGTTCGGTTTAGGATGGCGCTATTTCAATGTGCATCTAGCAGTGGTTGTGTATAACGAGTTGCCCTCTC
The DNA here is from genome assembly GCF_965212315.1 of Lampetra planeri. NCBI lineage: Eukaryota > Metazoa > Chordata > Hyperoartia > Petromyzontiformes > Petromyzontidae > Lampetra > Lampetra planeri. Next base: position 19,211,933 of record NC_136108.1, on the reverse strand, counting down.
CGGGCTTGGAGCGCAGTGACTGCCAACTGAGTAGATCAGTGACGGGACGGCAGTTCGAGGCGCGATCCTTGGTCTTTTGACAGATCTGTCCTGGCAACTCGGGTTATACAAGGCGCAACAAAAACCAGGAAATCTGAGATCGTTTACAAAGGGCCAGAGTGAGGTTGATTGATAGCCACGGCGTTGCAGTGGATAGCAGCAGCAGCATGTATAGTGTGGTCTGCATTGAGACAGTGCAGTACGAATGAATTAGCGGTAATGAGGCAGTCACGCTAACACTTCCATATGTGACAGTGTTTATTGATACCAGTGAGGTAACAGTACACTTGTCCAGTACATTATATGCCCGTTGAGCTATTACACTCGCCATGTTTCGTTCACGTATTTTAGAATATTTTCAGAATAGAATCACGATTTTTTTTATATATATTGGCACGGTTGTAAATACGTGCGTACGTAAAAGCGAGGAAAGGCATGAGATTGTGTGTCCTGTGGACTACAATTTCTGACGATTGAGCGCTGTAACAGGATACAATTAATCCGCGACAGAATGAATGATAAATGATGTTCATATAGAAGGAAATTCAATCAGCGTCAAGGGCGGCCGAACACGGGGCTTTTCGATCCACAAATCGTCTCTTTAGATACATAAATAATGTGACAGGAATCACTTTAATGATTTTTTTTAAAATCTAAATATCACAGCTGTGTTCGAGCATGGATCAATCATGGATCGAGCTTTGTATCCTTAAAAATCGGTCGATTACCCGTTTAGTCATGCGTTGGATCGTTAGAAAATACGTCGATTCCCGTTCCAGTATTCCTTATATGGGAAAAGCAACGTTCGATGACTCCACATATGGGCCTAACACATGAATATAATTAATCATTCATTCTGTCACGGATTCATTTCATCCTGTTCCAGCGCTCTGGATTATTTCTCTGTGGATAAAAGTTCCTTCAAACAACATCTCTCCACCGAATGGTGGCGAGATGGATGCTATTCCCTCTGCTCCTATAGAGCGGTGTTTCTCAAACTTGTTTAGCCCGCGGACCACTCTGCCGATGCAAATATTTCCCCCGGACAAAATGCGATCACTTCTCTCTCTAAATACCACTCGTACAAAATAATGCATATTATCGGAACATATATTATTTTTTAACGCAGCTGTCATTTTTTTAGGGGTACCATTTAAATCTTAGGGTTGGGGTAGTTTAATCAGGGTTGTTTTCCTAACTTAATTTTTATATTAAATGTAAGTAAAATATTAATTGATATCCGAAACAAAAAGGGATAGACATTGTCATTACTGTCCGGATCATCCTGCGTTTGCATCGCAGCCCCGCGGAACCACCCGGGGGGGGAGGGGGGGCCGTCGTGGACCACACCGATGGTGCCGGGGACTGCACTCTGAGAACCACCGCTCAAGATAAATGGCATCGTCTGTGCCGAGTGGTAAGGGCTTACGAACGTTGTGCAGCATTTCACGAATTGGTCATCGCTGACGCACACGGAGACGCACCACGACCTTTGCCCGTAGAAGTGATATACGGCGAGTGAAAGGTCAATGCCTGTTTAAAAAAAAAATCCTCCCTTTCTCTCGTCAAAAATGGCAGAGATGGGTACAGTACATTTGACCTTTAGAATATCTTCAGAAAAAAAGCAGGCTGGACTAGAAAATGAAAGTTGTATCTATTTAGGGCAAATGTGAGGCATGATTGATGCTTCGCGGAATGTGTTAAACAGCTCAAGTGTTGCATAATGTAGTGACGTTAAGGGTGTCACGATGGTATTAGCGCCAGGCACTGTCATACGAGTGCTACTGTGCGTCTGTAACCTCTTTCTGGGGTCAGAGTGAGCACGACAGGCGAAGGCGCCCTGGGGGGCATAGTCCTGGTGACGACCTGAGAGAGGGCAAGTGAGGACATGGTAGTCTGGGTGGACCCGAGAGGGCACGTGACCGGGACAGGGTAGTGAGGGGGGCCCGAGGGGGGGGGGGGCTTGAGGGACACGTGATGCTCGGTCGAGATCCTTCAGGAAAGGTCTCGAAGGGGCGGTCCCGAGAGCGTTCTGGGCTGTTCTCTGGAATCAACCCTCGGTGCCACGTCTCTCCAATCTTCGGTCTCCGCTCGGCATCGTGGGGGAGTCAGGCTCTTACTGACTGACACGGTTATGTAGTTACCCGGTTAAAGTAGTAAACGTGTTGCCTCCAAGTCAAGTGCGTGCCTCCGTGTTCAACACGACACATTGTACTGGTAGGAACCCACTGGTTCCACCAGCCCACAGGGGATTATTGTGTCCGTCCGTCGTGCAGGGAGGGGCTGGGTGGGGAGGGAGGGGCTGGTTGGAGAGGGGAGGGTGGGGAGGGGCTGGGTGGGGCTGGGTGGGGAGGGGATGGTGGGGAGGGGCTGGGTGGGGAGGGGCTGGGTGGGGGGTGCGAGGGGTGCGGCTGGGTGGGGAGGGGCTGGTCACCCCGCGGTGCCCTTATAAAACTCAACGTTTAACCTACTCACGCCGGCTTGTGCCCACCCTCACAGTCGGCCATATTTGCGGAATACACCACGCCGCCGTTGACCCTGGCCATTGACCGAGCAACCCAACGTTCCTACCAGCTCCCTCCGCAGGAATGTGTTAGCCGTTGCTGACGTGTGCTGTATTTGGTTGCCATTAATGGAATTGCACGGTGCGGTACTGCCGTAGAGTGAGAATGCCACACATGTTAGAACTGCCTCATAATAAATTGATACGTGCACTGCCTCACGACTTGTATTTGCCTGCAGTAATGTGAAATATAGTGATTTTATCGCACACTGAAGTCAAGAAACACGGAGAGATTTCTCGGCAAGGGTATCTGTGCATCACCCTCGGTGTCTCTGTAATTGTACCTCGGTGTTTTTCTCCATGTATTTGTGCAGCTTTGTTCTCGCCCTCTATCTTTGTGTCCTCTGTGGATGCAGTAAAAAAATCTCTCTGCGTCTCTCGTCCTTCTCCAATCTGCTGCATCCCAGACCCAGAGCCACAATTGGCTAACTCCGCCTCTGTCTCGATCGGTGTCTATGTGTTTATGTGTACCTCTGGGTGCGTCTCATTGTCTCTGGAGCTCTTTGCTTCTGAATATGCTAATTTCACTATTAATATATATTTTTGTTACACGAGTGTCATTTATAACTTTAAATGCAAAGCCATGATGAAGATAACTGTATTCACTCGACCACACTTGATCAGAATCAGAATATGTATTTATACTGGAGGAATCCGATGAGCTATACAGTTATTTTTCACAGATGTCCAGTCGGGGCAGGTCAGAACGTTACATGAGCTATGCAAAATATAGAAAATTTATACAAATCACTTAAAACATGTATACAAATAAAACTAAACTATTTTTATCTTACCAGGTAAGGCCCTCTGAGCTTGATGCCAAACCTAATGCCTTCATTATACACTTACAACGTTTCCCTTGGGTTTTTTGGGGGAAATCAGAGCCAATGACAATTATGAAATTGTGCTCCGATTGCTTTGAAGAGCTGCAATTTATACGGCGGTCGTAACGATCGTGCGAAGCAGTTGAGAATATCAGTACGCGCATCATCTCTCTTAATCTTGCTTAAAATATCTCAGCACAGCCCAACGGATGTAACGAAGCGCTGACGCTCGCACAAGAGCACACTGATGTGGTCGTATCCTCGCCGCATTCAGCGCGTGTGCGCGCGTGCCTCGGTAGCCACGCAGAAACCGCTTCGTACAAATTCACAAGACGGAGCTCATTTGCGAGTTGTCCCTTGCGCGTGCCGGGAAACTCGGAGCGGTCAAGTCAAGAGGCCGTCCATAAATGACGTCACGCGATTTTGGACGATTTTTTTTAACCCCCCCCCTCGTCACAAAAAGTCAGACCCCCCCCCTCAAATATGACGTCACAAAGCTTTGCCCCCCCCCCCCCCCCAAAAAAAAAAACATGCTTTAAATCGCTTTAAACTATTGTCATTGTAGTGGGTATTTAATATGGCGCTGCACTCTGATGTAGGAGAAAACATTTATTAAAAAGTCTATTTAAATAAGTAGAACGTGTTGTCTATATTTATTTAAAGTTGCGCATTTTGATGTGACGTCATATTTCTCAACCCCACCCTCCTCGTCACACATCGTCACAAATGTCTGACACCCCCCCCCCGCGTGACGTCATTTATGGACGCCTCCCCCCAAGCGCATGTTGTCTAACCAGGCGAGAACTCAGAGGCCGGCGCAGACTCTTTTTCTAGAGTGGTCCCGGGTGATGTCCGAACGGATACAAGGCAGAAATCCCATCGGATGGGGCTCTGCAGCACAACCGCGAAAACCGACACATTTTGTTATACAGCTTCGTGTTGTTTTTTTCTTCTGTCCGTTGAAAACACTTAGTCTATTTTAAGTATATAATTAAATATGGGTAACTCGATGGTGGATGTCTCAGATGATTAAAACCTCATCAGATTATCATGCACTGTTCACTATTTACACAGTGGCCTGGAATGAACTCGCACGCGATGTGTGTGTTGACCCACACGTTGCTCGCAGGAAAAAATATTAATTTGGAGCCTTCCTATGAAGTGTACTGGCAGGGAAACACCAATTCACGTGAAATTTTCTGCAATAAAGTTGGATATAATAATCAAATAGCTGTGTCAGAGCTCAACAGATGAGATTAGAATTTCGCTAGCAAGCGAATGCTGAATCTCTGGTAAGGGGCCGTCCATAAATGACGTCACGCGATTTTGGACGATTTTGACCCCCCCCCTCGTCAAACGGCGTCACAAAAAGTCAGACCCCCTCAAATATGACGTCACAAAGCTCTGCCCCCCCTCCCCCAAATAAAACATGCTTCAAATCGCTTTAAACTATTGTCATTGTAGTGCGTATTCAATGTGCCGCTGCACTCTGATGTCGTAGGAGAAAAATGTATTAAAAAGTCTATTTAATTAAGTAGAACGTGTTGTCTAAATTTATTTAAAGTTGCGCATTTTGATGTGACGTCACATTCCTCAACCCCCCCCCCTCGTCACACATCGTCACAAATGTCTGACCCCCCTAAAAGATAAAAAAAAAACAGAATTAATGAAATGCATCCGTCACGATCACCACACTGCTGGACGAATGCCTCCTACAGCATCACAATCACTCGTTATGCAGTAATACCACGATGCTACCTCTCCCCCTTATACGTCGTTTTGCAAATACATCGTCACTTTATTTCTAACGCTTCGTGATGTGCGTCACCTCAACCCACAACACTTAACGTCGCTGACAGCATCGTCCATACTTTATCATTATCCGTCGCCTCTCATCCTTCACCTACGACTACTAACTACCCTGTAAGTCGCTTTGATTTACCTCGTTTCGATATTCGTCGTCGCACCTTTCAGGAACGCATCCCCGACGCTAACCGGGATATTGCTGTACCTTGCTCCTGTGCATGCGTCGATTGTATTGCTCCGTCTCCACAGTATACGTCCTCTCTGGTGCGTTCACACCTTTACTGCCACTCTAGACTCTAGACCACATTTCTTAAATCGATGTCTCATCCTGACGCTTGTTCTGTGCTCCGTGTGGTTTTCTTTCTTTCTTTGCAATTCCAAGCATGCACCTCTCCGTTTTTGTAAATTGATGCGGGGCTAACATCACTAGCCCAGGCCACTTCTTTATGACCCTTGGGCTACACCCATTTAAAACCTTCTAAAACAGTCTGCCTCAACAGCAGACCATACTTTCGCACCTGATGACGGACGCTTGTGTTGCGCCCGAAACGTCGTGATTCATTTTATTTTATACCTACGTGACTTTACCGAAAGAACCAAAGAGTATGGATTCCTGCAGTCACGAAAGCTTCAAATCAAGATTGAGGTAAATTGAATTACAATTTCTGAGAATGTAATTCACTTGATATGGCATTGATATGGCATTAGCCTCCCACTGGCGAGCATGCGAGTTAAAATCCCAACCCCGGTACCAACTGATTCTCATGGCTTGAGTACAAATGAGAACCATCTGGCAAATACCTTCGCTCTGTGGTCATCAGTTGTTGTGCTATGGAGACTGGTACCCATTATATAAATGTGGATTTCCAATGACTATCTCTGGACAATCAATGAAGATGATCACTTCCTAAAAACAATTCCAACATGGAAATATTTTGGATCCTCCATCATTTCTTGAAACCATAATCGTAAACTGGTGGCGAGATGTTAACTACCTTGCCTGGTATATAGGAGGTCGTGGGTTCGATCCCAACCCTGACGCCTGCATATTTGGAATTTGCATGTTCTCCCCGTGGTCACGTGGCTTTAAACTATTGGGTCCTCCGGTTTTTCCCTCCACATTTAGAAACATGCGTTTAGAGTATTTGGCTGCTATATATTTCCTGTGGGCCTTACTTGGTAAAATGAAAATAGTAAAAGTTTTTTCTTATTAAATGTGCATGATTACTGAGGTGGAGCAGTGGAAAAGTGGTCAGTCCACTGCGCTATTAACCAGATATTCAATTCCCGTGGCTAACATCAGTATCGAGTGTAAAACTGAACAGGCCCTGGGCCCTTTCTCCAACCCACACTACGCAACATGAAGTATACTGAAACCAACCCCATGGCTGAAACGGGGTGAGGCTTTCATCCAGCGGTGGATTGACAAAGGGCTGTATTATACAATTATCAACGTTCACTCGGGCAGACAGCTATTGTGGATATTCACTCTCTTACCTGCAACAGGGAGAAGGCAGTGCAGAGGGTAGGCTGTACAAGTCTGGACAGAACAATGCCACATTTGTATTTCTTGTGTGCAGAATACTGCATTGGAATAACACGCACTGATGCCTGACGGCAACTAATGAAAGTCAGTGTCATGTTACACCGTTTGGCGGGGTCTAGGCACACATTTATATATGGTGTTACTAGGTGATGGCTCGAATGTGTCTTAACGAGGACCCCCTTACATCATACAACCAATCCTTCTTAATCCGTGAGCCCAGACGTCTCACTTGCCGTTACCACCCGAGGTGACATCACTTTATTGGTTCGAATTTCTGTATGTGGCCAAAAACAGTGAACTGTGATAATTTTGAAAATGAGTGGGTCATCAAATAATTGACCCTTATTAGCCATATAAATGAATCTGTACTTATAAAGTTTTGACACATTAGGCGGAACCAATTTCTGATCCGGCCCATTGACTATCTGTAGCTTAATGGCATTCTGAATTGTTTATGAAAAAAATCCCAGTCGGGGATAAATGTATCACATCAACCCTCCCTGGGTCACTGAAATGTTACCCCTTTGTAGAAAGTACACAACGGTCATCTATTTCGAGCATCTACCACAGGAATGTGGAATTTTCACCACCAGTTCAGAACTGTCCATGGAGATAAAAACCGTTCCAGTCATATGACCATGGGTACACTATTATCGTTGCCTTGTATCTTTCAAAACGTACTGTTTGCAGTTTGCATTTCTCACCAAAGGGCTCCCACCCCTCGAGATATTCAAAATAAAACTTACGTAAATAATGTGAGATAAACATGACGAATGACAGGGTTTATCGTAATCCTGGAACGTATTGATGACGAATGTAAATGTTAAATTTTTATGATTACACAAAACAGTTGCTAATGATAACTGCTTGTGATTTTCCCTGAATTCTGAGCCGACACATCAAAATGGCTCCTGCGCTCGACCAAGTAACAGATCTTAGGTTTCTTCGGTAAAGTCACGTAGGTAAAAAATAAAATGAATAAAAGTAATAATATAAATAAAATAATAAATCACGTTTCAGAGGCAACACAAGTCTCCGTCATCAAAAGACAAAGAACTTGTCTTTTGGAATTTTCCTCACTTGATACTGCAAATCTAGCTGTGACGGTCCCACCTGATGACGGAGACTTGTGTTGCCTATGAAACGTCGTGATTTATTATTTTATTTCTATTATTACTTTTATTAATTTTAATACAAATTTTTACCTACGTGACTTTACCGAAGAAACCTAAGATTATGAATCCTTGCAGTCATGAAAGCTTCAAATCTAGAATTAACAGATAATACTCCTCTCCATTGGCAGCCTTTATCGAGCGGTAGAAATTCCACATTCCCATGATAGGAGCCAGTCTGAAAGTAAGACATTCACTGTGATATTCCAACAAAAGTTGTTTTCATTTTATGGACTATGAATGGGCGAACGATCGCTAATTTGGGCACGCACTTTCACTCCACAAAAATAACTCGTATGTTTTTCAGCCATAAATTATTTAATTTTCAAATTCATGGGGTGCGGTCTATGCATATGAATTTTGTTTAAAAAAAACATTTTTAAAAAATTTTATTGGATTTTTTTTTACAATAATCCCTTTGAAAGGATGGTATCTTGACATTTCAGAGAAAATGACATCTTGAAAATGTTGTAAGATAGAAATAGCAACAGGATGTGGCACACGGGTTAATGCTCATGTCAGACTAATGATCTGTCACCAACGAGGTGAGTTAAATTTTACACTCGATTTAAACCTGGTTCTCAAGTCTATTGAGTTCACAGTCTCAAGTCTGGTCACGAGTGTTAATATTCGACACTTGCTTTTACCGTAATTTGATACAAGCTCTAAAGTATATTACATTGGAATTGGCCAATCATACGATTGTTTACATGTGCGAGGAAACCGGGGTACACCCACATAAAACTCACGCGCGTTAAATAGCAGCACAATCCCATGCAGATGGAACAGGTGGAGTCCACATTGCTGTGCACACGTTCTCCTGGCAGGCCAGGGTATGGCACCTCGAAGCCCACAGGCAGGGAGTTTCAGAACATTCGTTTGATCCGCCAACCCACTCATCCGCAATGCTGGATTACAGGCACACGCCACCACGACCCGGCTAATCAGTTCCGATGTGTCATCGTCGAAGAGCATTTTCCTGACAATGCATGACTCTGCTGAGAGAATTACGAAAAGAATCTGTCTTCTGAAGAACCTTCGTCCTTCGAAGGACCTTTGTCACGTGACATGACTCCGATAACAATTGGTATACAATTGGTAATATATTAATAAAATACTATAAAGAGCTATTCCATTGCTGCATAGAAACCCATAAACATTCATTTGTAGTCAGTCACCTTGCAAAATGCATTAAGTGATTCAGTTATAAAAGCTGTGATTGATAAGTCATTGTGGATTACATTTCCAAGTCCTCTGCGAATTGTATTACTGCAATGGATTGCATTGCGCAGCCTTCCAGCGTACTTATTAACAGAGGGCGTCTAAATTTGACAATGAGTAACCCACCTGGAAAATAAGGATAAATCAAGAATAGAGGTCCCTTTAGCGATCACACGCTAGCTAGCTAGAGTTTGCTCGTGGGTAACTTGGCGAGTCTACTGATGTTTTTCAGGCCCCATACGGCTTTGAGAGCGAGGCTGGTGTTGTTGAGCAAAGAGAAGGCAGCTGGGTCTTGGGTGCGACGGTAAGCCTCCAAGCATGGCTGCAGCAGCGCGGCGGGTACACTGAAATTGATGTGCGGGTGGCTGGCACCGGTCACGTTGTCACGAGCGTTGCTGGAAACGATCCCTGCGAGTGAAATCAAGCCACAGCGTGAGAATGTTGAAGACGGGACGCGAGTAAATTAGGCAGGTTTAGGAGAGTGTTGAAGCAGAAGCAGAATTTTTTGATGTGTGGGATAGATGTGTTTCAATGCATTTCAAATAAACCAGTGACCTTGTTTTCAACCTATTAATGAACTCTCCCATTTAATGGCTTGGGAAAGGGATGTTTGGTTAGCATTGACCCTCAGCCACTCATGGGAAAAATTGTGGTCAATGTTTGTTTATTAGAGGGCATTTATTAACAGCTCATATTTCTCTTCTTTGGTTCTTTCGGTAAAGTCACGTAGAAGGGAAGTAATAAAATAATAAAAATAAAACATAATAAAATAATTCTCACGACGTTTCGGCCACAACGCAATCAGCCGTCCTCAGGTGAAACCAGGTCTGTCGAGGCGACAGCGTCTGAATGAATTATTTTATTATGTTTTATTTTTATTATTTTATTACTTCCCTTCTACGTGACTTTACCGAAAGAACCAAAGAAGATGAATCCCTGCAGTCATGAAAGCTTTAAATAGAAAAACTCATATTTCCATGTCCAATAATGAAACCCAAGCAAAGATTTACCTTCGAATGTTGAAGCACCTAAAGGTTTGCTTTAAGGATTCTTTTGTGTATTATAATAGTTTTATTATTGTTGTTCATAATGCGAACAATGTAACATCTTTATAGGGTACCCTACGGGTCTCTCTTTCAAATCAACTGAGAGCTGAATGTTACTCACCCACGTCACCAAATATAAGTGAACTGAACCACTGTCTTTCAAATCTGACAAATGCTTTCTGATTTCACCAAGAGTTTTATCAGTAAGTGCTTTAACTGAAAGCTATCTGAAGCACATACAATAATTACAATTCACAGCCCATTGCAAATAAATGTGGAGGGAAAAACCGGAGGACCCGGAAAAAAATCCACGCGACCACGGGGAGAGAGAACATGCAATTTCCAAATATACAGGCGTCAGGGTTGAGATTGAACCCACGAGTTCGTGTACACCAAGCAAGGTAATTAGCGTCTCAATTTAAAGCTTTCGTGACTGCAGAAATTCATCTTCTTGGTTCTTTCGGTAAAGTCACGTAGAAGGGAAATAATAAAATAATAAAAATGTAACATAACAAAATAATTCCCACGACGTTTCGGCCACAACGCAAGCAGCCGTCCTCAGGTGAAGAACAGGTCTGTCGGAAAGACAGCGCTTATTATTTCCCTTCTAAGTGACTTTACCGAAAGAACCAAGAAGAAGGTAATTAGCGTCTCCTAGCCACCACGGCACTCACCCAGCAGCTCGCCACTGCCGCTGCGCATCACGGCTCCTCCGCTGGCGCCCGCGTGCACGGCGCAGCTCGTGTGCAGCATGACAACTCCGCCAGCCGGGCCGCCCGCCCTGCACTCCGCTGCACCGCCTGGGAGACGAGGCGGCGCCAACTCCGTTGCCCGCAGACGGCCGTCCAGCAGCGTCACCACGGACGACATCACCCCCGAGGTGAGCGTGGGGCCGGCGCGCTTCCCAAACAGCGCAAAGCCCGCCACGAGCACGTCCTCGCCTGGGCAAGAGAGACGAAACGCCGTTAGAGCGTTTCACATCGGACACATGTTCTTGGGTCTTTCGGTAAAGTCACGGAGATAGGTTCAAGGAAAATAACAAAAACTACGACGTTTCGATCGCAACACAAGCGGTCGTCTTCAGGAAAAGGGGGGATAGCTTCCAAGGCAAACTGTTTCTAAGGGTTTGAAATTGGCGTAGCCCAAATGTCAGCAGCCAATGATAATGTAAGTGGTGGACAGCCAACCTGAAGGTGGTTGGTTTTCCACCAATCAAAGGGCTGTCAGGTGAAAATTAGCATGTTGAAGAGAGATTAGCACATTAATGGGAGATCGCAGAGCCGCAACCAAGGGGTCGGCGCGTCAAGTAACTGTGAAAGCGCAAGTTTGAAACGGGCGTAAAGCACAACTAACATCGGACGGTGGTAGGATGAGAACATCATAGCCAATTATGACTTAAACAGGTTGATTCCTTCCAATGATTGCTCAGTTTGTACCCATCTTCTCGGTTGAAATTGTGTCTGTGTCTATATATATATGTTCACATCGTACCACCTTAGTTGTGCTTTGCGCCCATTTCAAACTTGCGCTGTCACAGGGTTCACACCAACACAGCCACTTCGCGCGCCGACCCGTGCGTTGTGGCTCTGAGATCTTCCATTAACATGCTAATCTCTCATTAACATGCAAATTTTTACCTGGCAGCCCTTTGATTGGTGGAAAACCAACCACCGTCGGGTTGGGCTGCCCACCACTTACATTGTCATTGGCTGCTGACATTTGGGCTACGCCAATTTCAAACCCTTATAAACAGTTCGTCTTGGAAGCTAACCCCCCTTTTCCTGAAGACGACCGCTTGTGTTGCGATCGAAACGTCGTAGTTTTTTGTCATTTTTTGTTATTTTCTTTTCACCTATCTACGTGACTTTACCGAAAGACCCAAGAATATGAATTCCTGCAGTCACAAAAGCTTTAAGTCAAGATTCCAACACAGTTTAATGCAGACAGTGACGGTGCCGATGGTCAAATGTTGCGATCGGTGCTGTGAACCGCACTTAACCCTTTCCCGTGCACGTCCATTTCGATGACGTATATGGACGTACATGGACGTCATCGGAAGGGAACCGGAAGAAATAAAACAGCTTTATCCGCACCGAGGCTCCAACAAGGCCATGGGGAGGGCATGTGGCACAGTTTGGTGCCAGCTATCGTAGAGTGCGGTCGTGTCGCTACAGTTCTTTGCGATGAGTGCAATGTCTTTAAAAAAACAGTGGCGCTAGTCCTCTAACTAAAACTAACGCTGAGCCGCTTGTGCGTTCCGACATTCATCGGTGAACGGGGCACACCCTGCAACTTGCAGACGTCTCTGTACGTCAAAGGTTCCAATAAACTGTTTATGAGTAATGCATTCTATAAGAACCCTAATCCTAAGCAAATTATTTGCTTTATATAACTCTCTTCATGCAGAGCGTCTAACAGCGATTCTTAAACAAACCTAAAAAAGCCGTCGCCCCATAAATTCAGCTCAAATATAAGTGAGATAACATTCAACTCGTCGTTGTCAGCAAGGGGCAGTGCAGGAGTCTCTTCCCGCTCATCCACTGCCGCGTCGTGTGCCGGAGGAGACGTTAACAGCTGATGATACAGGTAGAAACAATGTTCCACACTGCCCACCAGGGATTTTTTTGTCTGTCTGTCGTGCATAAATATATAAATAATATTAACAGCTCTTTGATTGGTGGAGACTTACTGCCCGGTACGGAGAGGGGAGGGGCCTAAGGGAAGGGGGGTCAGGGGAGGGGCCTAAGGATATGGGGGGGGTGATCAGGGGAGGGGCCTGAGGGAGGGGGGTAAGGGGAGGGGCCTAAGGATATGGGGGGTGGTCAGGGGAGGGGCCTAAGGATATGGGGGGTGGTCAGGGGAGGGGCCTAAGGATATGGGGGGTGGTCAGGGGAGGGGCCTAAGGATATGGGGGGTGTCAGGGGAGGGGCCTAAGGATATGGGGGGTGGTCAGGGGAGGGGCCTAAGCAAGGAGGAGGGGCCGATAGTTAAAGGGGCTGGCTACCTGGCTGACTACCTGGCTGGCTGCCTGGCTACCTCAAGTCAAGTTATCTTTTATACAGGTAGGAACAACAGGTTCCACACTGCCCACCAGGGATTATTTGTCTGTTGTGCATATTTGTCTGTCGTGCACGAATGCGCTGTCCAACCAAGTTCCTACCTGCCCACTCCGAAGGAACGTGTTGATATAGGCACCGTTACTCACCATGTGTGGAGGGCGATCGGTGCACTCACGGGGAGTGGTAGCGTAGCGGCTAGCGCGCTGCACTATGAAGACGGTGACCCGAGTTCGATTCCCGCTCAGGTGCAACATCAGTGACGATTATCTTAACCGGTCCCGGGCCTCCCCTTGGTGGGCTCAGCCTCAAATGAGTAACTGGTGCAGTGTGTAAAACATCACCACTGGGGAGACAAAGGCTGCCGGACGTGGTGTTGGCCACACACCCCCTCGTGTGCTGTTCCGGCTTTCATAGGTACTCGCTAACAGCACTTGGTCCAACAGTCTGCTAAGGATATACGGGATATATTTGTTTTTTGTGCCCCCCACAAATGGTCAATATTTATCAAGGATTACATGCTAGACACTAAACGAATAAATGTATTTATTAGACAACATTAATATAAAAATTGTCAGTTACTGTCATTTATGTTAATGCAGCTTGTGCCTGGTTTTATGCACTGCAAGAATCCATGTGCCGGATTTCAAAACCATTGTAATACAATAACATTCAGCCAAAACAGCCACCGGCATCCAATAATTAATACACATCAGCTGTTTCTAGTAATATGACTGCAGTCGTTCGGATTATTTTGTGTCGCTACTCTCTCTCTCTCTCTCTTGTTCGTCCATCATAGTTGATGATGACCATGGCACGTTTGTCATTTTGTTGGGTTTTGATGAGTGCGCAGATGGCTGAACAGGCCAATCCAAGCCCGGAATTCTCCGTGGCACACTGGACAGGTAAGGGAGGATGCCGCTACTAGGCCCATAAAGTTTACACTAACATCGTACAGTAACGAGCTCTGATGGTAAAATGGTACAAGCACAGCTCAGTCTTCTCTCCAAGCTTCCCCTCCCCCCCCCCATTGTGCTTAACCTTTTTATATCCCTCAAGCCCCCCCCCCCTCCATTCTCGAAGGTTCCACCGACTTTACTTTCCACAGCCAATCCTCGCCCCCCCCCCTTCTCTAACGGTTCTCAACCGCTCGCTCTCCTGTCAGTCAACCGGTCGTCTCCCGGCCCTTTGCGTTTGTATCTTTCCTCCAATCACCTTCAATGATCTGCCTCTAGCCAATCCGCTCTTCCAGGCCTCTCTCTGTATCTCCCCACCGCACGTGGTCCCTCTCCCGGATTCGAGGCCTCGTTTCGCGCTCCCCGACTGCCCGCGTTTGCACGCACAGCGTACGCACGAATGCGAGGTAAAAAGCCGTCTGTTGTGTTTCGGCCTTTGCAAAAGTAAAGATGCCTTATTTGCACGATGGCAGATTCCAACTTTCCCGATTTTTTCGGTGGGGAGGGGGAAATGCTCACAATGACATTGTTTCCGTCAATAATTAATTGCGAGCCTGACACTGAAGTTGCATTCCTCACCAGCTGTGTAGTGCTGTGATATCTCCACGTGCGGAATGTGGAGGCAGGATTGAGAGAGCTTGACAACAGAGAGGTCATAGGGTGAGTCCAGGCTGGTGGCGAACAAAACTGTTCCATCCAGCCAAGTGAAGCTGTGGAAACAGTACAATCGAAATCATTCGCGAGTGGAACGGGGTACAATCCACGCAGTGTGCGATGGCAGGTGTGGTCATGTCATTCATAGAAGTATCAGTATTAAGCTCAAAGACAGAAATACATTTTTTTTTAAATGGCTATCAAACTACCAACTTTATTAATATCCAGAACTATTATTTTACTTGCTTTTTTGCCCGTCAAAAGATGGGTGTATATTGTAGTAAATCTTAAATATTCAATAAAAAATTGTTCAGCTCATGATTATTAATGAGGGGGGGGGGTTGCCCCATGTGGAGTTACGTCACCCGCTAATGGTTATTGGGGAGGGGTGCGGCATGTGGAGTGACGTCACCCCCTCATGGTTATTGGGGAGGGGTGCGGCATGTGTAGTGACGCCACTCGCTCATGATTATTAATGAGGGGAGGGGTGCGGCATGTGGAGTGAGCGACCTTCTTGTGCGTTTGTGTAAATTTCCACGTGGGCATGAATATTAATTAAGGGGGTGGGGCCTCTTTTTTCAGTGACGTCACATACGGATGTAGCACTGTGCTGCTTAGATTTATTTTTTATCGTTACTTTCTGTAAAGAAACGTCATATTTGAAGTGACTTTGCTTAATAAATTATTTAATTCAGCTCGTCCTTCCTCTGTTAGTGTAAAAATACACCCACTCATTAATATTAATGAAGGGGGGGGGGGGTGGGCCTCATGTGGAGTGACGTCACACGGGGGGTGGGCCTCATGTGGAGTGACGTCACACGGGGGGGTGGGCCTCATGTGGAGTGACGTCACACGGGGGGGGCCTCATGTGGAGTGACGTCACGTGCGGGACACACACATTCTTGGCTCATCGTAGTACGATTGGTCAAATTAGTGTGCTATGAATGTGTAAAGGTGTTATAAGCACCCTGAGAAATATAGCATAAGATAGAGAGCTGTCATATCCATGGACAGGGGGTGGGGGCATGTCCGATGGAGGGCAAGGAGGGATGAAACAGGTTTTTTGGGCGAGATCGCATAAAAATGTGTCGTTAAACCCGCCGCCACCCGACACAGCCAATTAGTAAGGTTTGTCAAGTAAACAGAACATGCCAATTCGTCACGAGTACAGCAACACCGGTGTGTTGGAGAGCCAAGCCACAACATTTACAATCTGAGTACGACGTTTCGCCAGTAATTACAACCAGCTTCATCAAGCGACAGCCAGATTTGGTGGTGGCGGGTTATACGACACATTTATATATTTACGCGATCTAACCCAAGCAACTTGTATTATGGATATTGGTCGCGAAAGCCTCTTACGTGTTAGAAAAGAGGGATGAGTTTAGAGGAGATGCAGGGAGAGAGACGGGGCAGAGGGAGGGTGGAGGAAGATGGCGGCCGAGACTGGGAGATCCACATGTGAATAAAGAGAGCCCCTTTTTCCGTGTGTTCCTTCTTACAAATGTATGTTCCAGTGTAACAATGGACGTATTGATCGTATTCCAAACGTTTATTGTTTTTATTCACAGCGATGGTGACCTTTTGTGAAAGGCATATAGATCTAAAAGTTGAAACAAACAATTGCAATATTGATCGATCTGAAAATCTGGCAGCCGTTTAAATATTATGTCTGTTATTGAAGGTGATATTAATATATATCACACTTTATTCCTACATCATATCAAGCAAGGTTCAATAACTCAATGTTAAGTACTGTGTCTCTTACGAGTACAGATAGAGGCTACCGATGAGGCACTAAGGGCCGCAGATGACAAAGACTCTACGATGACGACCAAAAACAGACACTGTTTGCCAAATTTAGAAAAGACCACATTGGTATATTTGAACTTCCTCCAAACATGGTCCTACTTACAGCTGTCTTCACAAAAAATGGTACCTTTGATGTTACAAATGTTTGAGTATAATACAGTGGGATACTATTAGTTAGCCCAAAGGGAAGCAGTGTTATAGAGTGCATGACTCACAACTCTAAAGTTACAAATTCAAATCCCCGTTTGGGTTGATGGTCTATAATCCCTCTATGGTAGTTAAATAGTGCCAGATTGTGGGAGGTCACCAGTGGTAATCCTACAGAGAGGCTGGCTTGCACAAAGTGTTCAATTTCCACCAATGGCTCACAGCTGTGCCAACTTGGATGATTTCTATGGCCATTGAAAATTACTGAAGCATTGAAGGGCCAAACATCTAAATCAGTAGCATCTTCAAAACGTCATACTCGGTTATAATGACATTGTGCGTTTACCTCTCTTCACAAGTGTCCGCCCTGATCATGACCTTCACTTTCCCATTGGGCGCCCCTTGCACCACATGTCGGCAGGTGACCACCAATCCATGAGCCGGCTCCACCATCACCCCGGAGCCCCAAGTCGCATTCTGTTCAATCAGCACCACGTTGCTCAGCCCGCCAAGCGTCCCAGTCGGACAGGAGTCCAGAATCCCCATGCAAGGTTGCATCCTGACCGATCGTAAACCCCCGATTGAGCGACTGAAATCCCCAGAAATTCTCTCGAGCGTTTGCCG
Source organism: Lampetra planeri (assembly GCF_965212315.1). NCBI lineage: Eukaryota > Metazoa > Chordata > Hyperoartia > Petromyzontiformes > Petromyzontidae > Lampetra > Lampetra planeri. The sequence continues at coordinate 19,194,467 of NC_136108.1, read as the reverse complement.
GAGACTGTTCAAGATGGACGAGAAGGAGCAGACCAGGGTGAGGCCTACAAACTCGCCTGACTTCCAGAAAAGCGGCACCACGATGACTCCGGCCAGCAGCTGGTGCCCACCTGGAGCATCGGGGGAGGGGGGCGCCTCCACGAACACTGCTCCGCCCTCGGTGCCAACCATGCAGCGGGCATCGGTCGTCATCAGCTCGTTATTACTGCCAGCCAGACCGCTGACGATGCCCTTACTCAACGAGTTTAAAAAGACATCGGGGAAAAAGCTGCCAAACGGTGAGCCACAGGTGAGAACCGCTTGACCCTTGTAAAGGTCCCTTGCTAGGATATACGTCAGTTGGGAATCAAAGCCATGGCTACTCCAGCCATCCAGCGAAAGCAGAGCAAACCAACCAAGCAAGCCTGCAGCCTGCATCTGCTTTTTACTAACTTGCCACTCTGTCTCTGGCGTGCTACCTAAATGATCAATGTTATCAATAAACTTCCACTTTTCACTCTGAGGCAGCAAGTGTGACATTATTTCCATGAACTCCTTGCACGGAAACATTGTCACAATGTTCGCAGTGTGTAGCTGTTTATAAGTTGGCTTCAAATTGGGCGGCTTCGGAGAGAGAGCTCTATGTCCCGTCACGCGTGTCTGGAGAAGTCTTCCTTTTTTGTTGGCACCACTCTTGCCAAGAGTAACTGAAATCTCCAGTTCGCAGAGATCTCTGGCTTGCATGTATCCTTTCTTTTGGGCATTTTCAGAATCCAGATCTGTCAAAAATGGAATAAATGCACTGATGGGACAGAGTACCAAGCCTTGTCTGGAATCCAGAAGGATTCCACTACAACTGCTTTGCTCCAGTTCAGAATCGCAGGGATGGGCTACCGAGTCTCGAGGACTGGGAGGCCGGCTGTCATGGTCTGCGGTATCACGATGGGATCTGATGTTGACAATGCAGCACACATTTTCTGCCATCTGGAATACCTGTTGAGGAAAATAAAATAAATATAAGCACAGACCTGAACAAAACTGAGGATCACCATGCAGTAAAATTATAACAAAAACAATTGAGTGAAAAAATACGAGTAAAAAATATTGTGTTTTGTGAGCAATTTATTTTTGTCTTTCAGCAATTCTGCAGATTAATTTCCATGACCCTGAAGACCACGGGTGTCGGGAATCAGTGGTCGAGAGTGAATGCATTGTCCTTTTCAAGCGGGTTTCAGTTCCAATTATCAGACCTTTTAAAGTGGGCAAATATTTATTTTAAAAAAGTAGTAAACCATTCCAGGGTAAAGCCAAGGAGGAGCAAGTCACTGAATGTTCTGATATTTCAGCCCCTGCCTCTACTTTTAACCATTGAAGCCAGCAAGGGTACACACAGGGCCTTGGGTGGCTCCGGTGATATTCTCTCGATTGCAGATTTGTCTCATGGGATTCTTAAGGAACTGGTGAAAACCCATGACATATGGGTGCAGGGGACCAAGTGAGGAGACCCTCCAGAGTTCAACGGTGGTGGACCAGGTGGCGTGTGGCTGGAGCCCTAGAATCCTCAGAGCCCCTGAATGAGAATAAACGTGGCAAGGCTTGTGGAGATTAGGGAAGTTTCATAAATCCCAGGAGAAGTGAGGGGATCAGCATTCTGCTTGTGATTCTTTATTGTAGCGAAGACATCCGGGGGAACACTGAGCGATTCTTGACCTCCAGTGGCTGAAATAAAAACGATTAAACTATTTTTTTTATTTGACCAGGTAAGGCCCACTAGGCTACAAAGCCCTTCTTCAGATTGGACCTGGAGACAAATGATAGCTCAACGAAGTGGCTGATCACGTGGAAATTTATAGCAGCCAAATACTCCAAACGCATGTTTCTAAATATTGTGGGGCGGGTAAGAACATTACACAACAGTAAAATAAACACATGATAGTAGTGCAAAGCACAAGGTAGACAAATCACCAAAACGCATACAAATACAACTAAACCATCCCCTTCCTACCAGGCAATGCCCACTGAGGCCTATACATTCACCAAATATGATATTTTTGTTTTTAATATAAACGTTTATAAGAAAAGCATTTTTCTTGGCGGGGCAAAATCAATGCGGGATATTGTACAACAAATGGGTATTGTATCAGACCACAAATAGTTTTGGGTACAAGGCATTTCCTTTGATAAAATTTGTAATATTTTTTTAAACCTTTTTCAAAACACGCTTTTATGAAATGTACTAGTAATGGAAGAACTCCACGACTCCATGAAGTGCCCCAAACCTTGCCATAACGTAAGAAACCGTGGTCAATTACAGCCAACGTCAGTTGACTGTGGACAATTAGACCCAAGCCGAAACATAACATGTAAAAAAGAATGTTGAAAAATTGTTTTTATGATAGAATATAGTATTGTCATCAGTTTGACATAAGTATACCAAGTTTGCAGTCGATACCACATTGGGAAGTGGATTAAAATTGAGTTACAAGATTGGAGGATACGACAAACAATAACAGAGTGAGTTAAATGAAAGCGTGTAAAAAAATACCCGTGTACCATGTTTCCATGGCAGAAACATTAACAATAGTTTTAAATGGATACGTGAATAAACCATCGTGTCGAGTTTTATGAACGCTTGTCCGGAAAATCAGTGAGTGGAACTCGCAGAGGGCAGCGAAAGAGAAAATAACCATCGTTGTTAAAATCGTTGGATTTATTTTCGCATTTTAAAACAGCAAATTGTGTGGGGAAGGGCTACTTGGGAAAGTCGTATAGGTCGCGGCATTCCCAGTGAGATGCGCAACCTGCTTGATAAACCCTGCACGATGGGTCTTGTGTGTGAGTTGGCAACAGATAAACTCACATCAGAGGAGGTTCAAAGGTCAGTGAAGTCACGGGCAAGGGCACAGACACAGACCACCCTCAGAAATTAAAACCTCTTCACGGGGGATTATTTTATACCGCGATAACAAAACAACAACCACGAACAGGACAAATATACTACCTTTCACACATCAACCAAGTGCCAATGCGAACGTGTTTGTATCACAGCAATGTAACTGCTCGCAACATTCACACATTTATGTAAGCGTTAAGATACGCGTGTAAGAATGTATGCACGCGTGTGTTCATACAAACCTCCCCCATTATATGCACAATCAACAACGGCAAAGCTGCAACTGTTTATAATTATGTTCACATAATTCAAGAGTAAACTTACGATACACACACACACGTGTGAGTACAAACACACAACGCAATGACTTCCGGGTCAGACTGTACCATGTGGGGAGGGGGGGAGTCGAGTGAGAGTTTGGACTGCACCACTTACACACAAGGAGAGGAGGGGAGGGGTAACTCAGAGATTTGGACTGAACCATTCACACGGCGAGAGGGGGGAGACAGGTCACAGATTGGACTGAACCACTCACACGAGAGAGGGAGGGGGAGTCAGGTCACAGATTGGACTGAACCACTCACACGAGAGAGGGAGGGGGAGTCAGGTCACAGATTGGACTGAACCATTCACACGAGAGTGCTGCATCCGTTGGAAGGTGTCAAGGAATCGACTGTGAGAACAATTTATTTCTCACGTGTGTGTTTTGTGTGCGTACAGTTTTTTCCGTAATAATGTAACACACGCAACACGCACGACGGCACGTCGGTCATACGGACGCTTAGATGGCGAATATCTTCAATGACGGCGTGAGAGAGTTACAGGAGCGAGCGCTGGGCGTGAGTGCCGCGGGAAGAGGAATGAAGATGTGGGATTTTGTGTTGAAGGGAAATTTATAAATTAACGGGTTACTGACACCCTTTGTGCTTCCTTTAGTGCAACAAGGGTGGAAATCGTGGAGAATTAGTCAAACAAAGGGGAAGGCAATGATAATTTCCAACCAAGGAACGCAACTCTATTTTCCCCACAAGGTCTATTATTTGTCGAACGCGTTTTTTCCCAACAAGGCATTTTGCAGGAACGTAACCCCCGCGTTCGGCGGGGTCTGCCAAGTAGGGGGCACAGGTCAGAGGTCGCAACCGGGTACCCGATACCCGTACCCTACCCGATACCCGGCTACCCGTACGCGGCCGGATACGGGTACGGGTACCCGTTTGCAACCCTGGTGCGGCCGGGTACGGGTACGGGTAGGCCGTGAGTCACTGGTGAGTAACCGTTTGTCACTCATTTCCCAACGTCTTGTCTCTTCTCACAATTCAAGTTCCTAGAATCAACCCACCCGCGCCTGCAACATGGCTTCAGCCCAGAGGTCGCAATCGGGCACCCGTACCTTACCCGATACCCGGCCGGGTACGGGTAGCTGGGTATCGGGTAGGGTACGGGTACCCATTTGCGACCCTGGTGCGGCCGGGTACGGGTACGGGTAAGGAATCAAAATCCGTTTGCGACCTCTAGCACAGGTGGTGCATTGGCCAGTCAACTCAGTCAGTCAACCCCACGCCACCTGCTGGGTCTGTTCCATGACCTCCTGCCAGCAGCGAGCCTTCCGACACTTCACGTGGCCTCAAAGTACACCTAGCTTGGCACAAATTATACATGTGAAGAAATATAATTATGATCTACAGGATGACAATGGTGCAAAGCGGGTTGTTTGGGAAACACAGTGTTGTCCGTCCCTGTACACGCAGTCAGATTCAAGATGTAAGTTTTAGGCCTGGCGGCCAACCCTATGTCTGTGTGGGGGGGGGAGGGTAGCCTGCCAGACGCCTTAACGACTTAACCGTGATGATATGTACAAACTGAGTAATCATTGGAAAGATGTTATTAACCATGCAAAAAAGATTTAACTACACATTTTTGGACCATCTTATTTGACAGGTACTATTCTACTTTAACGAGTGTTAACATCCCCAGCGTTTAACAGCACTCTCCTTTTTTGTATTTGGATTGCCACCAACACTGGGTAAAACAACATGTGCAGTGTCGTTCTCTTCTAGCATGTGCACCCTTAGCATGTGACCTGTTGTTCTCTTTTAGCCCCCCCCAATACGTTCCATTCATTGGCTACCACACTCAGATAAGCTCCTCCCCCCCTCCTCCCCCCCTTAACTTGTATTTAATAACTTGTATCTTGAAATGTTTTGCCTCACTTGAGACAGTAAATGTAGCTGTGACGGTTCCACCTGATGACGGAGACTTGTGTTGCCTCTGAAACGTCGTGATTTATAATTCTTTTTTTTGTATTTCTATTATTAATTTAATTTTTTACCTACGTGACTTTACCGAAAAAACTTAAGAGCATGAATCCTTGCAGTCACGAAAGCTTCAAATCTAGAACCTTAACGACTTCACTGGCATGCCAAGTAAGTTGAAAAGTATCAGAGCCACTGACAACCGACTTGGTCGGCGACGCCACCACCCCAATCTGCTTGGGAGGCATCGGAGCATTCAAATCAGATTCGTGCAAAGGCGGGGAGATTAAAATAATTCATAAGAAACGGTTGAAAGCCGTTGGGAAAGAAGAAAGGGGATTGGAAGAGAGGAGGAGAACTTTCTAGAAATGGTGGGGGGGGGGGGGGGGTAGAGGATATATAAGGTGCCCGGGAGAGAGCTCAGGGCCCATTCTGGAGTGAAGCCTCAATAAGTATGGACTCAATGTGTTGGCACGTTATCTGCGAATAAACCGTAAAGTTGAGCGATGCTTACCTCGTCCGAAGTCCTTTGCAAAAGAAAAAGACATGGGGGCACTCGCTGGACGGGGTCACATCATGGGCCAGGACTATGGACGACGACTTGTACGGAGCCTCGCGACACCACTCCACCACAACACTCGAACGCAACGTGGGGAGAGATGCCGCGTAAATACATTCCCCAACAACAACAACATCATTGAAAGGTTATAACTACTATAATCACCCAGGAATGTCTGTCCTTAACGCTCGTGACGTCACTCCACGTCGACCAGCCCCCCCTCATTAATATTCATGAGCAGGTGACGTCCTTCAAATGGACACCCCCCCCCCATTCATAATAATTAGCATGTGACGTCACTCCACATGGGGGGCCGAGGCTCCCCCCTCCCCCTCCTCGTCGTCAACTCACAACCCTCACGACAAAGGCAGAACCCTCACATCATCACGTGATCTCCGTAACGCTATTGAGACATCGAAGTAAAAAGGACGTTACGATGAACAAGGGATTATAACCTTAAAATGAAATAGGTCTGTGTCACCGCGCCCTTACAAATTGCACATGCATTCATGCAATGGATATATCACGTCGCGCTCTGATTTTCGCTTGCAAGTGTAATAACAGCCATAGAGGGTTCACGTGGGGATTGGCTTGACGGTCCCGCTTTGTAGCCAATAAGGGATGAGCCAGGGAGCATGGCCTCGGCGTGATTCCGGAATGTTAGCAGGGGTGATTGGCCTGGCCAATCGGGGCCTCAGCTAATGGGAAGCCGGATCAGAGGCGTGGTCCCGGGATTGACAGGGAACCATCGGGAACAGTCAACGCTGTCTATGGAGGATTGGCTGGGGGGTACCACGTGACGAAGGGATTAAGAGAGAGAGGGAGAGAGCAGTCGGGAGCAGACTTGGGGACGAGCAGAGCAGGAGTCACGCGCGTACGGGGCTCTGGGTGCCACGTGCGCGGTGGGGACTTGGCGGGAAGTCTGCCCTCTCTCCGTTGTCAGCAACGAGGAGTGTGTGTGAAGTGTAACTGTGGAAGTTGAAAATAAAAAGGACTGATTCCGGAAGCCGTCTCAAGAAGGTTTATTACACAAGTTTAAGATTTACTTCAATACGCCCATCCTTGGACGGGCTATAGGCTGGTAAAAAAGAATCGCCGAACTGCGACAAGTGATCAATTCCGAACCCCATCAAACGGCATCATCGATACATGCGCTGTAACAGGAAACAATTGATCGGCGACAGAATGAATGATAAATGATGTTCGTGAAGAAGGAATCCAATCAGTGTCAAGGGGTGGCCAAATCGTCTCTTTAGATACAGGAATCACTTAAACGATAAAAAAAAAATATTGTAAATATCACAGCTATCTATGTGTTCGAGCATGGATCAAGCACGGATCAAGCTTTGTATCCTTAAAATCGGTCCATTACCAGTTTAATCGCGCATTGGGTCGTTCAAAATACGTCGATTCCCGTTCCACTATTCCTAATACGGGCAAAAGCCACACCCGACGACTCCATATAATGGGGCCTTCTATATTAAACACGTCGTTTATTATTCGTTCTGTCGCGGATTCATTGTATCCCCTTACAGCGCCATCCGTGCGAGAAACATCCTGGCGGTGTCGCCTTGGATTGGTTGAAGAAAACGTCGAAAGTCGTAAACCGCAGCAAGGGGCCGTCTATAAATGACGTCAAATATGACGTCACAAAGCTCTGCCCCCCCCTCCCCCAAAAAAAATAAAACATGCTTCAAATCGCTTTAAACTATTGTCATTGTAGTGCGTATTTAATGTGGCGCTGCACTCTGATGTTGTAGGAGAAAACATTTATTAAAAAGTCTATTTAATTAAGCAGAACGTGTCGTCTATATTGATTTAAAGTTGCGCATTTTGATGTGACGTCACATTTCTCAACCCCCCCCCCTCGTCACACATCGTCAGAAATGTCTGACTCCCCCCCCCCAGGTGCGTGACGTCATTTATGGACGGCCCCCAACATTTGGCGACTTTTTGCTTTTCCGATCCCGCCGTGCGAAGGAAGAAGGATAAGACAGCAGATGGCAGCACCGATCCTCTCCTCTCGGTCAAGTGAAGAGCTCTTCCCGTGGGTACACGTTGGCATCGGGACGTGCACGAAATAAAAGCCCGAGTCCATACTGTAATGAAAGTTCAACTCGTAGTAGTAATCACAATCTATTCTAGATTTGAAGCTTTCGTGACTGCAAGGATTCATACTCTTAGTTTTTTCGATAAAGTCACGTAGGTAAAAAATTAAAAAATTAATAAATACAAAATAAAAATCACGACGTTTCGGAGGCAACACAAGTCTCCGTCATCAGGTAGGACCGTCACAGCCAGATTTGCTGCATCAATATCTAATCTGGCTGTGACGGTCCCACCTGATGACGGAGACTTGTGTTGCATCCGAAACGTCGTGATTTTTATTTTTTATTTTATTTTTATTAATTTTAATTTCATTTTTTACCTACGTGACTTTACCGAACGAACTAATAGTATGAATAACCATCGTTCTTACTCGAGAAGACCACAGATACATGTACAGCCTAGCGATTTCCTTTCTCGCTGAGCCGTCAAGGAGGTCCTCGGCATTCGAGGGGAGTGCTGGAAAGTATTTGGCCTAATCTTCCACGCTGACCAGAAGTCTTGGGAGTGCCCAGACTTCTCTACAATCCACGCGACCTACCGATTGACTGGGGGGTGTACCGACGTACGCTGCACTTTTTGGGTTCAGTTTGCTCTCCTTCCCCCCCCCCAACGCACCGCCGATGAACACGGTTAGTTGCGTACGGCGCTAAAAAAGTTCAACGTGCATATTTAGGTGCTGTGGCGTTGACGGAGGCAGTGGAGGATTAAGAGACCTGCCCATTGTTTGTTTGGCAGAATTCCGAATAATGACGATGGTCTTTATTATTGACCCAGGCAAGACTTACTTATAAAAGTGTGGGGAGGGGGAGGTCTTTCCAGATGGGACCTGCATCGGGATGCATCGGGGATGTTTGGCATTGTGGGTAGGAAATTGAACTCGTAACCAGACAAACCCCCGCCCCAAAGTATAGAAAGGGCTCGCACTCAAATCTCCTTACGGGTGGATTTAATCCATTACTGCATTGCCATTTGTCTGGCTACCCAGCAGCCCCCAGCCGACGTGACCTGCCAATTCCAGGTATAGTCTCTTTTTTATTTCTCAAATCCAAACACTAACCAAGGAACAACCCGCTCGTCTTCTGAGATGTAATTATATCAGTGCACTTGTTAAAAGAGCGTAAATTAAGCTTTGTTTTGATGCAGGCACTGTCAAGGATTACTCATCTCAATTGCTCAAAAGCAAAAGTTATCTCAAAACCATTGATGGGCACAATCAACAGGTACTGCACCTACACGCTGCGTGGCTGGATTTTTGTTTTCATCCGACACCGGGGGAACGAAGCCCTCCTCGAGCGCATCCCCAAAATGTGGGACGCCTCGCTGCCTGCCACCGGACTTCCGCAACGCTCCGCATGAATCTCAATTCCGGGGGTCTGTGCAAGGCCCCACATCGCTGTCAACCCCGTAGGGTTTACCCCCGTATTCATGTACAGGGACATGGAGTTGTCAGGTCCATACAGCGTACGGCCGTTTCAATACGGGCATCAAAAACAATTGTCCATTTTCTTGGTTCTTTCGATAAAGTCACGTAGAAGGGAAATAATAAAATAATAATAAATAATAAACCAATAAAATGATTCATAATAAACTCTTAAAATAATAAATACTACACCAATAAAATAATAAGTAATAATCCAATTAAATAATAAATAATAAACCAATAAAATTATCACGACGTTTCGATTGCAACACAAGCAATCATCATCAGGTGTGAAAACCACAGCAAGACAATTTTGGAAAAAGTGGCGGTTGTGTTGCAATCGAAACGTGAGATTTTTTTTATTATTTCCCTTCTACGTGACTTTACCGAAAGAACCAAGAATATGAATACCTGCAGTTACGTATTTTGTTTGTGTTTCTGCCTTGTGATGGGACTTTGTAGGATGAACGTTGAGATTTATAAGGGGCACGGGGTGACCAATAAGGTCTGAATTGGTCTGTAATGAGGTAGGGCACTGATAAGGGGTTGTTGACAACTATGGGGCACATCTTGCTCGGACTTGTCTTCCCATAGAATCTAAAATAAAAAATGAAAACTCTCTCTTTAATTTTCATTAAATTTATTTGTATTTACTACTTACCCTTACTCTTTGGTTTTTTCGGTAAAGTCACGTAGGTAAAAAATTTATATAAATAAAATCACGACGTTTCGGGCGCAACACAAGCATCCTTCTTCAGGTGGGGACAACTTAGCGAAAGCACAACCGCTTAAGTGTGTCCAACTTACTTACCCTTTCCTATGCTATCCGTTGCTCACGGTTGCACGTTTAATTTGCTCAGCCGGTGTTCGCCTGCTGAGGGCGTGACCGGCTCTACTTTGTTGCGGGCGATATTAGACACACAAAACCAAGATGAATGATTCATTGATTGATGGATTGCTGCAGAAGCAATACAAGTCGCGTGACTTCCAAACCGGCCCAGACCACAAACCCAGTCTCAAACATTTTGCGAGTTGCCAGTAAAAAAAAGACCCACAAGGAGTCGTTAAGAGTTGCCAGGTTACATAACAGGGTTCCATATGTTTGTCGAAAAGCCCGCAAGGCATGTGGGCCCCTCTGATTATCGGCCCGATAGACTGCCCAGGTGCATTCCTCGATTGTGCAGCGGTGAAATGTCCGGACACGCCACTTTATGTTAAGTCTCACGTATAGAAGAGTCCCCCGAGGAACCTGTTGGAAGAAAACCCAGCAACTGCGAGCAAGGATTACATTATGTCGGTGAAACCACACAGATGCCTTGTCAATGGGATTCAAGAGCGTACTGACATGCTGTTGTAGGGGACATCAAAAGTGCACACCTATCCTCATCAAGCTTACTGATGCTGTAGTCCTGTTCATGTGAAGCCATCATCTTAAATGCATCATCACAAAAAAGCCATCTTCGTGACATTTAGTGGACATTAAATCGGTCAATAAATAAGGTGCGTTTTTATCATATTTTTTACGTATTGGAATCGTACACAAAATGGCATAATCCAAACATACATCACAAGCCACTTGAAAAAAGTGGTAGAGCAATCAATTACTTACAGAATCGAAGAGCCCAGATCTTGTTTTGATGCAAACATTGCAAGGTGATTAAATGTGCATTGCGTGTTAATGTAAGTCCTGCAAGATGCTGGATAAACTAAAATCTTCTTGAGAATAGGTTTTCCGTCTTTTTTTTCTGGCAACAAAATAGGCGTTAAGATGTTAAAACACCAAACTGAAACCTTTTACAAGGAATCATGTCTGCATTCACCACAATACTTGTGGTCAGAATGCAAACAAAAAACATGCTCTGATAATATATGCATTGTGTTTGAAACTGATTGGTACACACCAGAGACAGCTTTCTTTGGAGCCGACGCTGATAGTGCGTTGTCTTTGTGCTGTACGCCTTTTGGCGTCCTCTGGTCTAACACCTTTTGAGACGAGGCTCCAAAGAAAGCTGTCTCTGGTGTGGACCAATCAGTTTCAAAGACAATGCATATACTATCAGAGTATGTTTTTTGTTTGCATTCTGACCACAAGTTTTGTGGTTAATGCAGACATGATTCCTTGTAAAAGGTTTCAATTTGGTGTTTTAACATCTTAACACCTGTTTTGTTGCCAGAAAAAAGGGGGAAAATCCTATTCTCATATTTTGGTACTGGCAAAGGAGGTCCCATGATAAAATTTTCTTCTTCCATGCGTTTGTACTTGCCAACCTATCTCCATGCTGCCCTGTCCTGCGCCATCTCTCTTTCCGCTCCCAGGACAACCACGGTCCGATCGCACCACATCGCCTTCCACCTCCTCTTCTGCCTTCCTCTGGATCTCTCTCCTTCCACTTGCATCACTTGCCACCTTCTGACCCACGTGATGTCCCCGTCGTCTCTCAACATGGACGAACCACAGCAGCCGTTTCCCTCTCTTCTTCTCTGTGATTTCGACCACCTTGAGTCTTCCTCTCACTTCTTCATTTCTCACCCTGTCCTAAGCTAAATAGAGCAGGGAAAATTGCGCAAAAAGATAGGGCCTCAGATGAGGAAGGTTTTTAGCACATCTCTGATTGTTATGATATCACACATGTTTGACAACTCACCGTGCGCTATTGTGGAACATTCTGGGTAATGTAATTAATTGACCTCTGTTCTATGCTGCCACACAAAAATGTTCTATTTGTTTAGTCTGCTTATTGGCCGCCTTAGGTTAACCAGCAGCATTTCCTTAAAACACCCAAACCCTCGACTCTTTTTGACCTTCTGGGTCTCATTAGTTTTTGAGCGACATTCACCCTTTTCTTAGTTTTTGCCGGCAGCCTTCGTGAGCCGTTCAATAAATGTCGCTGTCATGGCAAGGTAGGTCGGCCTCGGGCCGTTTCACATCTTTTTGACGAAGAAAGCCACGTCGAGTGTGCTGCTGTTATTGTCGACATGAAACACCAAGGCAGTTCAAACCAATCAATCTTCATGTTACGTGCCAATATCGCCCTCAATAAAGTAGGCATCAGTGCACGTAACAGAAGAACGGGAACGATACAAGGGCACAGGGTGCCACGGTGGCTAGGAGATGTTAACTACCTCGCTCGGTACACAGGAGGTCGTGGGTTCGATCCAGACCCCTGACGCCTGCTGTATATTTGGAGTTTGCGCATTTGATTGAATTATTTGTGTTCCGTATCAGTCGCCACTTTCCGAAGTGCTGCGATGCTGAGGTCAGAGCTGAGAGTGGCCTCCACGGCTTCACCTCGCCGAGGATGCCGTGGGCTCGTGTCACAATGGTCGCGTCGTCTGCGTTACACAAACCTGTGGCATGTCTAAACTAACTTTTTTATTTTACCATGTAGGGCCCACTGAGCAACATAGCTCGTTTTTAGAAGCGACCTGGCCACAACTAATGATAGCTCAACAAAGTGGCTTATCGCGTGCAAATTTACAGCAGCCAAATACTCTAAACGCGTGTTTATAAATGTGGAGGGAAAAACCGGAGGCCCCGGAGAAAAATGCACGTGACCGCAAGGAGTGAGAGACACGCAAACTCCAAATATACAGCAGCAGGCGCCAGGGTCTGGATCGAACCCACGATCTCCTGCATACCGGGCGAGGTAGTCAACTAACCCGCCACCACTCGTGCATCGGTTGAATCGCCCGTTATTCAGCGTGCCAGGTGAAATTATTTTTTGCCCAGGTGACCACGCGTCTCCCAGTTGCTGAGCAGACTCCAGATTCGCCGCAGCGAATCGCGGGTTCCTTGGCGTGCGAGGTCGCCAATGATGTCCACCTTCATCGTCTTCACGAGATGCCTCCGATTAGCACAATTGGCTACGTACGCTGCGAAAGAAGTTCAACATACATGCATAATCATACGGTTGCTCAGACGGCACCTGGGAAAGGCTCTCACCTTTGAGATTACGAGGCCACGGTATCAGGTACAAAACGCCGAAATAAAGCCACTGCAGCATTTAAACACGTTAATACCATTATCAAAACAAGAACAATCCGTACTGCAATGCGGTTTGATGAAAAGTTTGGCCCTGAGGAGGGCCCCTTTCATGGATTCATAAATTGCTCTTCTCACCAGGTGGTCAATAATTGATGTGTGGCCACCATTTGGATGATATTCGTTGTGGTTTTCCACGTAACAGGGTGGGCCGCGAAAAGTCTGTCATCTTCCATGCCGCAGATGGGAGGGATCCATTATCACCGCACGCAATTAAAAGTTGAATTACTGGGTATTTTACGCTAAGCTGAGTAAAGATGAGATTACAAGATGTATGCATATATATGTTGAACTTCCTTCGTACGTAGCCAACCTTGCTAATCAGAGGCGCAGGGGAAGGACAATAAACTAAACACAAAAAGCAGTTCTCAAGAAATTCGTTTTCAATTCAGATTTAAAAGTGCATAACTCAATTGGCTGCATAATATCAGAACGAAGAGCGTTCCAGACGACCACAGAAGCGCAGACGGCCGCAGATCACGGCCACGGGTACAAAACACTGACATAATGTTCCCACAGCATGTAAACACAATTATCCAATCACAAAAACACGAATAATTCAAACGACCGCGATATTGAAAAACAACGGAGTCACAGAGGGAATGAGTTCACAGAACAAAGCGCACGAGGCTTTTGGCAGCAGCAGCAGCACACAGAATACCCAACAGCAACTCGGTAAAAACAACTCCGTTGGCCATGTGGTTAACATCACGCTTATAGCGCAAACACGTTCGCACGGACAAACCGCCATAAATCATTGTGGACTCACAATATACTTTTAACGTGGGCTACCCAAAAACACAGAACACATTTGAAAGACACTTTCACATTTAGTCATCTTATAATACGACCTACTATTGTGTACTAAACTAAACCATTTTTTTTTATCAGGTATGGCCCACTGAGCTACCTGGCCACAAATCGCGTGGAAATTGATTGCAGCCAAATACTGGAAAGGCATGTTTCTAAATGTGGAGGGAAACCCCGGAAAATTCAAATATACAGCAGGTGTCAGGGTCGGGATCGAACCCACGACCTCCTGTACACCCGGCGAGGTAGTTAACATCTCGCCACTGTGGCGCCCATACGAAACACTGCATAGCAGTTGTGCTTTACAACAACTTCAATCAAACCACTTATTTACGATAGTGATATGGCAAATGTCTTTTACGCAGAGATCCCCTCTCTTAGCCTGCGTTGAGATTGCTTGGTCGATTTGTGTTTGTGAGCACCTAATGAGGCCTACGTGGCATTACAGAGCGGTAAGAGAGACAAAAACACACATTCGCTGCTAATGTGTCCTTGTCAGCTGATATCGATACACTGTGACAGGTACTCAGGGAGAGCAAATGTATATACTACACATACGTACTGTAAAACTCGATTACCCGAGTTTGATTCTCGACCACGGATGACATCAGTGGTGAGTGGTATCTGAACCAGTTCTGGACATCCACGTCATAAAAGTGCACTGACCAGCATGGTGAAGTATGGTCAAACAACACTGCGTGGGGAGGCTTTCTCCTAAAGTGGATTGACAAAGCACGGAATATTACTATTACGACGACGATGGTGATGATGATGATGTGATTACACAATACTCTGGATGATTAGCGCTAGGGATGGGACATTGCAAGCCGAAATGAATATATAACGAACAATCGATGTTTTTTAATGAGCCCATCGATGTACGTGACGCTGACAGAACGAAAACATTTGATGTTTTTTCGACTTGAAAAAATTTGTGTTACTAAATAGGATAATGACTAACCAATCATAAAACACTGAAACGTAACTTATTGTGATTAAAAGGCAGAAGGCGGCCTCTGTTGCAGGTTCGATCCTCGACACAAACGTACACCACTTTCTAAGATAAACTGTATCATAAACTACAAAAACGTTGACAAAGAAAAACGATGTTTATTTTACTAGGTGAGGCCCACTAAGCTACGCGGCTCTTTTTCAGAAGAGACCTGGCCACAAATGAATGCTCCACGAAGTGGCTTATCGCGTGGAAATTTATAGCAGCCAAATACTCTAAACGCGTGTTTATAAATGTGGAGGGTAAAACCGAAGGAACCAGAGAAAAACCCACGTGACCACGGGGAGAGAGACAGAGAGAGAGAGACACGCAAACTCCAAATATATAGCAGCAGGCGTCAGGGTCGGGATCGAACCCACGACCTCCTGCGTACCAGGCGAGGTAGTTAACATCTCCTAGCCACCGTGATGATGATGAGCGAAAGACACGCAAACTCCAAATATACAGCAGCAGGCGTCAGGGTCGGGATCGAACCCACGACCTCCTGTATACCAGACGAGGTAGTTAACATCTCCTAGCCACCGTGATGATGATGATGAGAGAGAGAGAGACACGCAAACTCCAAATATACAGCAGCAGGCGTCAGGGTCGGGATCGAACCCACGACCTCCTGTATACCAGGCGAGGTAGTTAACATCTCCTAGCCACCGTGATGATGATGAGAGAGAGAGAGAGACACGCAAACTCCAAATATACAGCAGCAGGCGTCAGGGTCGGGATCGAACCCACGACCTCCTGTATACCAGACGAGGTAGTTAACATCTCCTAGCCACCGTGATGATGATGATGAGAGAGAGAGAGACACGCAAACTCCAAATATACAGCAGCAGGCGTCAGGGTCGGGATCGAACCCACGACCTCCTGTATACCAGGCAAGGTAGTTAACATCTCCTAGCCACCGTGATGATGATGAGAGAGAGAGAGACACGCAAACTCCAAATATACAGCAGCAGGCGTCAGGGTCGGGATCGAACCCACGACCTCCTGCGTACCAGGCGAGGTAGTTAACATCTCCTAGCCACCGTGATGATGATGAGCGAGAGACACGCAAACTCCAATTATACAGCAGCAGGCGTCAGGGTCGGGATCGAACCCACGACCTCCTGTATACCAGACGAGGTAGTTAACATCTCCTAGCCACCGTGATGATGATGATGAGAGAGAGAGAGACACGCAAACTCCAAATATACAGCAGCAGGCGTCAGGGTCGGGATCGAACCCACGACCTCCTGTATACCAGGCGAGGTAGTCAACATCTCCTAGCCACCGTGATGATGATGAGAGAGAGAGAGAGACACGCAAACTCCAAATATACAGCAGCAGGCTTCATGGGTCGGGATCGAACCCACGACCTCCTGTATACCAGACGAGGTAGTTAACATCTCCTAGCCACCGTGATGATGATGATGATGAGAGAGAGAGAGACACGCAAACTCCAAATATACAGCAGCAGGCGTCAGGGTCGGGATCGAACCCACGACCTCCTGTATACCAGGCGAGGTAGTTAACATCTCCTAGCCACCGTGATGATGATGAGAGAGAGAGAGACACGCAAACTCCAAATATACAGCAGCAGGCGTCAGGGTCGGGATCGAACCCACGACCTCCTGTATACCAGGCGAGGTAGTTAACATCTCCTAGCCACCGTGATGATGATGAGAGAGAGAGAGAGAGACACGCAAACTCCAAATATACAGCAGCAGGCGTCAGGGTCGGGATCGAACCCACGACCTCCTGTATACCAGGCGAGGTAGTTAACATCTCCTAGCCACCGTGATGATGATGAGAGAGAGAGAGACACGCAAACTCCAAATATACAGCAGCAGGCGTCAGGGTCGGGATCGAACCCACGACCTCCTGCGTACCAAGCGAGGCAGTCGTGCATCATGAACAAGAATAAATAATTGTTCAAATAAAATACAAAGGCACGAGGCTGCTGTTGTTGACAGGTCAACGCTGAGCCGCAATATTAAGTCTACTTTCCAAAGTATATCGAAAGACGGAATGATTAACAACATTTTAAAATCATACACAGAGGCAACAAGTTAATGCTAATTCCTCACATTAACATCATGCTAATCTCTCACATTATCATAGCTACTTCCGTGCCCAGTTACATGCTAATTT
The DNA here is from genome assembly GCF_965212315.1 of Lampetra planeri. NCBI lineage: Eukaryota > Metazoa > Chordata > Hyperoartia > Petromyzontiformes > Petromyzontidae > Lampetra > Lampetra planeri. The sequence continues at coordinate 19,177,264 of NC_136108.1, read as the reverse complement.
CTCACTTTAACATCATGCTAATCTCTCAACTTAACATAGCCACTTCCGTACCCAGTTACATGCTAATTTCTCACATTAACATCACTCGACCCAGCCACTTCTTTATGACCCTTGGGCTACACCAATTTCAAACCTTTTAAAACAGTCTGCATCAGCAGCAGACCATGCTTCCCCACATGATGACGGACGCTTGTGTTGCGCCCGAAACGTCGTGATCTATTTCATTTTATACCTACGTGACTTTACCGAAAGAACCAAAGAGTATGGATTCCTGCAGTCACGAAAGCTTCAAATCTAGATTGGCAACAAGGCTCGTATTGCAGGGTCTCGACAACCAACAGCGCACTTCGCCTACTTCTCAGAATATGCACGTGACACCAATCTGCAGTAGAAACTGCGCGTCCGCGACGTTTGGAGACGGGTGGTTTTTTTTACTGTCAGCTGTGTTTTTTTGGCGTGAAAAGACAAAACATGGAAAGGAAAACATCGATGTATTTGGAACCAAAACATCCACGTTAACCGATGTGTCTGGTTTATTTCTCATCCCTAATGCAATGAAGTTGCGTTGGTTTGGATGGGGGCTTTCTTCACGCACCGACCCAGGGGGTGAGTTCCACTTCAAACTGGAGCCGCTATCAGATGATCTTATTTATACCGGAGGAATCCGATCAGCTATAAAGCTCTTTTTCACAGATGTCCAGTAGGGGCAGGTCAGAACGTTACAACAACAAACAATACAACAACACAATATGAGTGTCAAGTATACTAAAAGTTGAGAAAATCACTCGAAAAAAATATTCAAATAAAATTCAACTTTTATTTTAGCAGGTAAAGCCCGCTGAGTTATTAGATCATTTTTCAGAAGCAACCTGGTCAAGTGGCTTATAACGTTGCAATTTATAGCAGCCCCGTAATCCACGGATGTGTCGTAAAGGGTTACTGTTGTCAAAGTGGGTTGGGAAATAGACACGAGCAGAGAGGCATCCAAAGCCTGCGATGTTGACCTCAACTCTAGGATTTGGCCGTGACTCCACTGGTGCTGTTGTTGTAGATTCTCGAATATTCCACGAAGCTGTACATGTGCGCAGAAGAGCAGCATCTTTTCTTTCCTGTGACATTTACAGCGTTGTGACTTGTTGGAAAAAAAGATTCCCCGACTGCAGTCAGGACATGTGCTTGCAAAAGTAACAATCATAATTTAAAGACAAGTAAAAATAGTTAATATCAGGACCAAAGACTACCATGCTGTGTATTGACGGATACTATTTTCATCATCAGCAGCAGCCATTATCAATCCACTGCTCGATTGTCAAACTTTCATCAGATCTTCATGTAAATTCTGCTGAAACAATGACGTGCTTGTTTGAATCAACGTTTTCACGATAGGGAAAAAGAATTTCCTCTAAAGAGGGCATTACTTTGATGCATGTCCTTTGGCCGAGCATCAGGCTCACCTTGTTGGCAAGCGGAGATGTTTTTCTAAGGCTTCGTTCTACTTGTTTATCTGGCACGAGTGCTGCTGGCACTTTCAACACCGCGCCACAAACAATACGCGCGCACGCTTCACGTTCGCCCATGCTCAACGTCGTTTCAAACAGCGCGCGAGGCTGCGAAATGCCACAATCAGCGTCATGTGCAAGAAATAACTATGACCTGTCACAAATATATATATAAAATAAGTCATATAAAAAAAAATTAAACACGCTTTAATTAAATGTACTAGTAATGGCATAACTCCACGACTCCAGAAAGTGGCCCTGAAGCTTGCCATAACGTAAGGAACCGTGGCCAATTACAACCAACGTCAGTTGAGCGTGGACAATTAGACCCAAGCCGAAACATAACATATAAAAAAGAATGTTTAAAAATATATGTTTAAATTTTTAATGATAGAATATAGTGTTGTCATCAGCATGACATAAGTATACCAAGTTTGCAGTCGATAGCACATTGGAAAGTGGGTAAAATTTTAGTTACAATATTTGAGGATACAACAAAGACAACAACAACAACAGACAGAGTGAATAAAAAGCGTGTAAAAAACTATTCTCTTGACGTGACTTTGTGATAAAAAAAGGAAATTGCCATAATAATAATAAGGCATTTGATGGAAATGATGATGACGATGCAGCACACATATACACAAAGGCACAAAGACAAAGAACCCCTATGTAGCCTTTAACAGACTGTTCGGGGCAAGTTATCGAGCACCTTTGAAGGTCAGCACAGCATATGAGGGGGTGGGTCACCAAAAACAAGGCTGGCCACCTTTGTCTTCCCAATGTTGATGTTCACATGCCGCACCAGGCACTAATTGAAGGCTGAGCCGACTTAGGGGAGGACCAGGACCGGTTCATAATTTTGCCACTGTTATTGGGGTCGTGAGCGGGAATTTTAATTGGGTTGCTAGGTTCATAGGCCAGTGCACTAACCGATGCACTACCGCTCCCCATGTGTACACACACCGTCACATACACACACACGCACATGCACATTCTCACACATCTATAATTATAAACGCCCGGTAGTTCCTTTTGCCTCTCAACTAAATTACAAGAGCCTTTCAGAAGGTTTGAATCAAACAGTTATAGAAAGTGGACCCCCCCCCCCCCCCCCCGATGAGTGGGTGAAAAGTTTAACACATAGTAGGCTTTCGCGACCAATACTAGCCTTTTGCCCGTCTAAGGACGGGTGTATTGCAGTAAATCTTAAACTTGCAAGCGAAAAGCAGAGCGCGACGTGATATATTCATTGCATCAATGCGTGTGCAATTTGTAAGGGCGCGGTGACACAGACCTATTTCATTTTAAGGTTATAATCCCTTGTTCATCATGACGTCCTTTTTACTTTGATGTCTCAACAGCGTTAGGGAGACCGCGTGACGTGAGGGTTCTGTCTTTGTAGTGAGGGTTGTAAGTTGACGCCGAGGAGGGGGGAGGAGGCGCCTTGGCCCCCCATGTGGAGTGACGTCATCTGCTCATAATTATTAATGAGGGAGGCTGGTCGACGTGGAGTGACGTCACCATCATTAAGGACATTCCTGGTAGGTATAAAAGTTTTTGGGTAAGATCGCAAAAGTATAAATGTGTCGTAACCCTCCACCACCCGACGCAGCCAATTAGTAAGGGATTTGTCGCGTAAACAAAACACCAATTAGTGACTACTTCAGCCCACCGGTGTGTTGAAGAGTAAATCCACAACATTTACAATTTGAATATTCAAATTGTAAATGCTTAAATGCACTGTCGTACTCAGATTGTAAATGATGTGGATTTCCTCTCCAACACACCAGTGGGCTGAAGTAGTAACTAATTGGCGTTTTGTTTACGTGACAAATCCCTTCAAGGTAATTGGCTTTGTCAGGTGGTGGAGGGTTACGACACATTTATACTTACGCGATCTAACCCAAAAAACCTTTACTGTGGGGGTAAAAAGTTGATCCAACAGGTTTACAACAATTGTCGACACCCCCCCCGCCCCCCTCCCCAAATAGTTTTCTTTTGTAGGCATTATCCCCACACACCATACATACAATAGAGTCGATAGTAGTATCTGCACACATTGGATGTGGGGGGGGGGTGGTGGAGAAGTGGACATCAGTGAGGGGCAACGGGCGTAGGCCGCCGACATTTCTGGTGTACGAAAATTAGGAAGTGGAACCGAGCCGAAAACCATAACCGTTAACCGGAAATAACCGTTACATTGGTCACCGTTTGTGAACCATGAATAAAAACCGAACGGAAACTATGTTTTTTCTTTCACTCAGGAACGAAAACCATTCAACCAGATTTGAGTTTCCAGTTTTAACCCGTTCGAGAATGTTCCATCTAAAATCTAAGCTGTCATCAGCTGTCCTGCCCTGTCAGAGCGGCCAGAGATAGAGTGGTTTCCCCAAACTTAACCGGAAAAAAACCAATCGGTTCAACTCTCTGACACGAGTCTAACAACAACAGTGGCACTTGCTTAGGTCAACTCAGCCTTAAGTGCGTACCCTGGTGTGGCGTGCACATACCAACACTGTACCTCTGTTCCTACTTGATGCTTGCATAGGCTGGTGGATCACAATTTGTGAAGCCCCTCCCCGCACATCCCAAACCAAACACCACAGGACTGTGAGATGGCCAGGATATGACACGTGGGTTGATGAATCACGTAAAGATTGTGGAGTTGGTGGTCCACATGGAGATTTGGGCTGGTGTATCACAAAGGAATATAGGATTGATTGATGTTAGATCATCGCCGCTAACGTTTGTGTTGAGCAAAGTGGCCTTTTTGGCTTTGCGAACTCAAACAGCGGCTCTGCGGGAGGTGGGAGGCACTGACCCGCGTTGACATATTTAAATAAATTATTTGGCGAGATGCTGCCCAGGCAGTAGTGCACAAGCACAGTTCACAACAACAACAACACAAATCGATGCATTCGTCAACAACTGTTCTGCCCCATGGCAGGCATGGGAGTGTTGATTACACAGGAACATCCTGATATGGTGTTGAGTTTGGTCACGTGACCAGGAAGTTACGATTTAAGATTCTCTAAGCCATGAGGCAGGGTGTCAGCCATCAGTGGCGGCTCCTGCAAAATCTCTCAGGGGGGGCAAATGTCTGGATGATTGATAAGGATAAGGTCCACCCATGCAAAGGATAAATTAACAGCTTAAGCATGTAAAGGCAACTTCACTTCTTTAATATTAATGAAAAATAAAGTGACTCTTACAATACATCTTGTTTGTTTCTATACTCACTATTAATACAATCCACTCATGTTTCTTTAATTAAAGATTCCACTAGGTGGCGACAAATAATTTTGTTGGATGAAACGTGCTTACGTATGATGACGTAAGCACGTTAGTGCGAGCCCTCCCGGAAGCCATAGAGAATGCATTGCAGCGCCCCCCGTTCGAAAAAAAACATCTTTGAATGTAAGTCTATGGGACCACTCGGGGCGATTCTCAGCCGGAGGGAGATCGCCCAAAAAGAGGCGGTACTCCACAGAACGTAGCATGACGCTGATTGGACTATATCCAGAGGCACAGTGACGGCTAGCGTGACTCTGTGGTTGAATGACATTGGTGGTGCGTCGCCCAATCGCCCTAATGAAGAAACCGCCCCTGTCAGCCATTACACAGAGCACAAAATGGAGGCACAAATAAAGTCTCAGTGAAGACAGGTGCATATGTTCACTGTTGGACTTTAACAAGCATTGTCTTTAAGCTCGTTTATGTTCTTATAATACTGGGAATGCTGTTATAATGTTAGGATTGCCGTTATAATGCTGTAAATGCCTTTATTATGCCGTTAAATTGCTACGATAAATATGAGGCTTAGTTAACAACGAAGCCTGCCACTTGCATTATTGTGAATGTTACTTGTAATTGAATAAGTCGAGTCAGACTTGTACCCATGTAACTTTAATGCGATCTTAAAAGCAAGGATGAAGAAGTATCTCATCCACAGTTCAGTGTTATTTGCAGTGCTGCACATTTAGGCTGCAGAATGGTGATTAAATGCTATGACTTTATTAAACACAGTAGCTTATTCTCTTGTGTAGCTATTCAGTGCTAATGTAGGTGCCTGGTCCATCCAGGAACTATTGTTGAGTTTCATGTTATCTAAGACAATGTTATGATGCTGCAGTGTTCCATGTATTGATATGCTGTATTTTGTGCTGTGGTTTTCCATCAGTTTTACCTCGTTCAATTAATTAACTACGTCGGAATCGGATGTTCACCCTGGCTCTGAAGGTTTATTGAATGCGAGGTTAACTGCTCGGATAGTGGTGCAACGCAGCGCACAGCGAGTCCGAGACAACCACGCTGCCTTGAGAATAAGAGTGTCTAACAGGCGACGTTTCGGACAATGGCCCTTCTTCACAGCACATGGAGAGGCTAACGAGTTAGAGTCTCTCATGAATGCATTTTTATTGACACACACACGTGTGTGTGTGTGTGTATGTCACAGACATATCGCATCGGTAATGTCGTGGTTAGCGCGCTGCGCTACGTTCCCGGCAACACAGGTTTCATTCCTGCTCACGGCCACAACCAGTGACGATTATTTGAACCGGTCCTGGGCTTCCCCTTGGTCGACTCAGCCTCAAATGAGTACCTGGTGCAATGTGTAAACATCGTCACTAGGGAGACAAAGGCGGCCGGGCGTGGTGCTGGCCACCCACCACCCACCTCCCTTGTGTGCCGTAGCGGCCTTCATAGTTGCTCGCTAACAGCACTTGCCCCGACAGTCTGTTAAGGCTACACGGGGGGTCTTTGTCTTTGCATGTCACAGACAGAACGCATCGTGGTGGGTTTTCCTTCATGATGTCCACACACCACAGTGCCCCATGCCTGGCTCTGTGAGTGGCTGCCAATTTCCTTCACGATTTTGACGAAATAACTTTTCAGGAAAATGTACCCGCCCAGGCTGGAGTTTCCTGAAGAGTAAAAACTAAAAAAAATTGCTTCGTGAATTTGTTTTTTGTTGTTGCTTCATGCCATGACACACCGCTGCGTGGTGAAAATGGCACTAAACTTGACAAACAAACGTCCTCGTGTGTTTACGCTCACACGAGAATTGGAAGACAGTCAATATCTCGTTTAATATCGGGGCCGCCGTGGTGGCGAGACGTTAACTCCCTCGCCTGGTACGTGGGTTCGATTCCGACCCTTGACGCTTGTTGTATATTCGGAGTTTGCGCGTCTCTCTTTCCCCGTGGTTGTGTGGATTTTTCCCCGGGTCCTCCGATTTTTCCCTCCACATTTATAAACACGCGTTTAGAGTATTTGGCTGTTATACAAATTTCCACACGATGAGCCACTTCGTTGAGCTGTCATTTGTGGCCAGGTCACTTCTGAAAAAGAGCGATGTTAGCTCAGTGGGCCTTACCTGGGTGAAATAAGATGTAGTTTAGTTAGTTTGCTGCCCCGTTACTGTGATGAAAACTCCACGTTCCGATGGCGAGGGTAAGGGCAACGGTTGTTGACTGCACACAAAGTTGTGCTCGCGTTACCACCACTTTCAACTTGCGAGTGGCACATTCTACCTACTGTTCCACCCAGCCAGAGTATTTGACAAAAGAAAGGGGACCCCCCCCCCTCATTTAAATGCACTGTCATACAAGCTTGCATTTTGTGGCACTGTACATATAATTAATGTATGATTAGTTTTATTTGTATTGAAGCGGGAATATTTGAGCTTCTTTAACCTTTCCGATTGTGATGTAGAAGATAATATATAGACAGAAAGAGCATTAGTAAATGTACCTAACATTAGATTTGAGTAATAAAAATGTGTACAATTGAGCTCTTTTATACTTTATGCTATGAGCAATAGAAAAATCTAAAGTTGGGAGGGGAATCATATCTGTGACTTTCATTCACGAAAAATCAGACCGGACGTTTACACTTACCAACATAGGGTCTTGTAAACATAACCCAAAACCAATTAATAATGCAAGTTCTTCGAGGTGCAGAGTAAGACAACGGCGACCCTACGTCTTGAGCAAGTCCTGTGTATCTTGGGACATCTGGACGCGTGTATATATATTTGTACCGCAGCCACGACGGGTACAAGAGAAGCGGCAGTGTCCGTCAATTCTCTTGACATGGGAGGTTGGTGGGAAAGGCCTGCATAGCTTGAGATAACGCGACAACAGACCTCAGGTTATCCCGAACTCTCCAGAGAAAACCGCAGACTCCTTCACTGCCTGTGTACAACACGCTTCACCTACATGCGCCCGGCACACCTCATTCACAGAGGCACATGGGTGAGACGGTCTCATTGGGGAGATATATCCATCGGGTCGAGAGCAGTGGTTCTTCTTAACCTGGGGGTGCAAGATGCCCTTGCTGGAGGTGTGGCACATTTTTTAGAAGGTAAAAATCATCGAAACACAATTTAAGCACGGAAACGTAAGTACAAAAACTTTGTTTCATCAAACCCGATGTAAGTACAAAAACTTTGTTTCATCAAACCCGATGTAAGTACAACTACTTTGTTTCATCAAACCCGATGTTATTTATTAACCAAAAAGGGTGCAAGGCTGCAGATAGGGTTAAGAACCACTGGTCTAGAGTTAGGCAAGGCAGTGAGTGGGAGCCATTGCCGTGCTGCGAGAGAGTACACGGGCCTCGTGTTCTGCATCACGCTATTGGGTGGCACTGCAGGCCCCATGGGCTCACTTTCATTATTTGTTTCAGTTTTTTGGGCGGGGGTGAGGGGTGGTGGCTTTAGTGCTGATGACAAAGGATTCAACAAACATCAACCCTGACCTGCCTTTCACACGATAAAGTTGCAAACAACAACAATAAAAACACACACAAAAAACGAAAAGGGTCCTAACACCAAAACCCCGCCATTGACGTGACTTTCCAGCTTTTGCCCCACGATGGAACTGTGGGTTGGGATGCAATGTCCAAGCGTCAGTCACTCCCAACCGCAGCGCACCGCCACCTTCCGCAAACAGCAAGCAGATGGTGCCCCCATCCCTCCCAGCAGCTCACGCCCCGCACCGCACTCCCCCACTGTGACTGCTGCGACTACATCAACCCCCTGCACCCCACGTCTCTCTCTGACCCTCTCTGTACATTGTGATGGTCCAGATGTCTTGTGATCCTTCCCTATTTAAGTCTCTGTAACTTAATATGTATTTTTTTTTAGAGTAAAGGTTTATTTTAGAAGTAAATGAATATGCAAAAGAAGAAAACATTTTAGGGCGTCAATTAATTGGGAGGAGGGGGGGGGTCACAAGACATCTTGACCACCATGTGAGAATAAACAGCCATCGCCAAACCTTGCACGCGCAGCCTTTACGGCGATCCATTCGGTTTGATGAAGTTGGGGAGCATAGACGTGGGAGCACAGTGCAGTACAACAACGGATTTTGCTGTACTATCCTCGGCTGCCAACACATGTTTCAAGCGTGCATTATGTGTTGGCTGCTGATGCTGCATTGGCAGTGAAACACAAGCACAACCAATCTAAAACCTCGACAGATTGGTCAATAACACTGTGACCTTCTAACAAATACAAGAGACGACGTTTTGGGGCCTCATTCATGGCATTTCGCAGCACTAGTGCTGTGAAGAAGGGCAATTGCCCAAAGAACGTGACTTTTTTCATGGGACCTCCTTTGCCAGTACCAAAATATGAGAATAGGTTTTCCCCTTTTTTCTGGCAACAAAACAGCTGTGTTAAGATGCCTTTTGGCGTCCTCTGGTCTAACACCGTTTGAGACGAGGCTCCAATGAAAGCTGTCTCTGGTGTGGACCAATCAGTTTCAAAGACAATGCATATGCTATCAGAGTATGTTTTTTTTGTTTGCATTCTGACCACACGTATCTGTGGTTAATGCAGACATGATTCCTTGTAAAAGGTTTCAGTTTGGTGTTTTAACATCTTAACACAGCTGTTTTGTTGCCAGAAAAAGGGGAAAACCTATTCTCATACGTGGCCTATTATACTGGGTGTTTGAAAAAGATGGACCTGATTTGAAATCGCTATATTTTTGAAATTGGGTCCTGTCTTGCCTCACGGCAGATGTGGAGCGTGCGTTCACAGGTAGTTCCTGTTTTTTTATGCTAATTTTGGTCACGTGACCAGGAAATGACGATTTTAGATTTCCATTGTACCACGCGGGCGTCGGCCATTACACAGATAAGTCAAGATGGCGGCACGCATCGCATCTCAGTGAGACCACAGCCGCACTTGTCCATTGTGGGAGCTTAAGAAGCATTATCTGTAAGTTGTTTATATTCCTACTAGCAGAAGTACCCGGCGTTGCCCGGGTGAAAAATATATTTCTTAATAACTTTACATATATACACAGATGGGCTGCTACCCCCCCCCCCCCCCCCCCAGCCACGATCTCCGCGGCCACTGTGCAGTAATATGTACGGCCTATAGTGTGGTGGGGTGTCGAGGCCTAGTACCGTGCAGAGCCTCCGGCCTCGCCTAAATTGCCCACTTGGCTGAGGCTGGGTACTGGGGCCGTTACCCCCCCCCCCCCCCGCGCTACAATAATACTGTCTAATCGCTATAATTTTATTATCTACCGACCCTATAATAGTAATTGCACACATTGGGGTGGGGGGGAAGTGAAGAGGACGTGAAACTTTGATGAATTTACCTCAGAGTCGCGTGTTAATGCGTGCGCATATTTTTAACGGGAATTAAAAATGGCGTCCACCCCGCAGCGAATGCGTCGCTACCCGTTGCCAGGGGCAACCGCCGTGGAAAACCAAACGGACCAATCGTGTCTCGCAAATCCCTCACATTTCGTCCAATGAAACTGCGTATGGTCCGGCGACACACAGACAGACAGACACACACACAGACAGACAGACAGATTTGCGATTTTATATATTCCTACTAGCAGAAGTACCCGGCGTTGCCCGGGTGAAAAATATATTTCTTAATAACCTTACATATATACACAGATGGGCTGCTACCCCTGCCCCCCCCCCCCCCCCCCAGCCACGATCTCCTCGGCCGCTGTGCAGTAATATGTACGGCCTATAGTGTGGTGAAGTGTCGAGGCCTAGTACCGTGCAGAGCCTCCGGCCTCGCCTAAATTGCCCACCCGGCTGAGGCTGGGTACTGGGGCCGTTACCCCACCCCCCCCCGCGCTACAATAATACTGTCTAATCGCTATAATTTTATTATCTACCGACCCTAAAATAACAATTGCACACATTGAGGTGGGGGGGGGGAGTGAAGAGGACGTGAAACTTTGATGAATTTACCTCAGAGTCGCGTGTTAATGCGTGCACATATTTTTAACGGGAATTAAAAATGGCGTCCACCCCGCAGCGAATGCGTCGCTACCCGTTGCCAGGAGCAACCGCCGTGGTAAACCAAACGGACCAATCGTGTCTCGCAAATCCCTCACATTTCGTCCAATGAAACTGCGTATGGTCCGGCGACACACAGACAGACAGACACACACACAGACAGACAGACAGATTTGCGATTTTATATATATAGAAAATATTGGTAATGCTGTTGTAATGTTGGAATGACCGTTATAGTGATGTAAATGCTTTTATGGTGCCGTTAAGTTGTAGTAAATAAGAGGCCTAGTTAGTAACGAAGCCTGCCACTTTCCTTATTGTGGATGTTACTTGTGATTTAGTAGGTCGAGTCAGACTTGTGCCTATGTTGCGATCCTGAGAGTAAAGATGACGAAGTATCTCATCCACAGTTTAGTGTTATGTGTAATGCTGTACATTTGGGGTGCAGTGGGATGAATACATGATGTGCTTGTATGCAACGCACCGGCTTGTGCTTTTGTCTAGTTGTTCAGTGGTAATGTAGGGGCCTGGTCCGTCCAGGATCTATTGTTATCTAAGACAATGTTCTGATGCTGTGGTGTTCATTGTGTTGGTGTTTCCGGATTATAACAGATGCTGTATCTGTGTTTTCTCACCAGTTTTACCTTGTTACAATCAATAAATGACGATTGGAGTTGGACGTTCATCCTGGCTCCGAGGGTTTATTGAACGCAAGGTTATCTACTCGACTAGCGGTGCAACGCAGCGCACAGCGAGGCCGAGATAGTAAAAAGATATTCTTCTTGAAGCTCCCAACCAGTGCTGCAGCCAGCTCTCTGCAGCCAAGTAAAAATATATTCTTCTTGAAGCTCCCAACCAGTGCTGCAGCCAGCTCTCTGCAGCCAAGCTCTCAAGCAGTCAGCCTGCAGCAAGCAACCAGCTCTCAAGCAGTCAGCCTGAAGCAAGCAAGGAGCTCTGCAACGAGTCTACATTAAAATCGTGCTGCAAGCATCGCAGCATGGGAAGCCACAGTTCAGCAGGGAGAGATACTGAAGAAGGTGATTTAAGCAATCCAGGACCTCCCATCCTGCCTAAAGAGGACCAAGGGAGTTCAAGGCCCCAAAGAGAGGTCAGGTTGACACAGCGGGCCTTGGAAAGCTATGTGGCTGAGAAACAGGACCTTGATGCCAGGATACAACGGGCATGGAACCGGGTTGAAGCAGATTTATCTGAAGCTTCAAACGCCTCAGACACAGTGGCCTCAATTCAGCGGGCCATCCAGCGAGTGAATGTGAGCAGCTCAAGCTACAAGCTCCTGGCAAATAAATACATCTCGCTCCTGATGAAGGTGAAAACAGATGAGGGCATTGAGGGAGTGCGCAGACAAGAGCACTTCCTCGAACTGCTCGATGATAATGTGCAGGCAGTGATACAAGATGCAATGGACCGTGTGGAGGGCTTAAGAGAGACACGATCTCAGCACTCTGTCTCATCCAGGTCCACCACAAAATCTAAAGCCTCAGCACACTCAAAAACATCATCTACTAGTATGGCAGCAGCTCAGGCACGCGCAGCAGCAGAAGCAGCAAACGCCCGTATTGCCTACATGGCTGAAGAGGAAGCCATGCTAATTGAAAAGACCCACATACAAGAAGAAGCAACTGCTGCCGCACGGAGGAAAGCACAGCAAGAAAGTATATTAGCAACTGCTGCCGCACGAGAGCAAGAGAGTATATTAGTGGCTACTGCTGCACGGAAGAAAGCAGAGCTTGAAGAGTAAGAGAGTATATTAGTGGCTACCGCCACGCGGAAGAACATTGAGCTGGATGCTAAGTTAAGCACCCTACAACTCAAAAGGGAAGCAGCTGCTGCAATGGCCCAGGCAGAGGTGCTCGAGGCAGCAGCCAACCTGGATAAGGAAGAGAATTGGAGTGAGTTTGGCACTCAGATACCTGTCAAGGACCGTGATCAACTCACCAGAAAAAATATTTTGGACTGGTCTGAACAATGCATCAATGCTCCTCCACCAAACGATACTGAACAAAGGGTGGACGTTCAGGCATCGCCATCTCCACACCGAATGAACATGAATGCTGTCTACAGGAATGGTGGAAATGCATATCCTGCCCTGGCAGTTAGTCGCCAACTCAGCGTCGCGCACGTGGGGTCAGACGTGGATGCACCAAGTCACACCCACATTCCAGACAGTCACATAAGGGGATCCAGCCAACGTGATTGAAACCCTTTGGGCCCACAGTCCAACGCCATCGCAAATGACGGCATGCAAGGCAATGCAGCAAATAATAGCACCTCACAAGCGCCAATATGGACACACTCTGGATCAGCAGGACTAGGGGACATTGCTAGGTACCTGGCTCACCGCGAACTAATCAACACAGGACTCGTTAAGTTTGATGACCACTCTGAAAACTATCGAGCCTGGAGATCTACCTTCAGAAATGCAATCCGAAATGCAGACATCTCTGCAAGTGAAGAACTCGACCTGTTGGTGAAATGGTTAGGAAATGAATCTGCAGAGTACGCAAAGAGGATCCGGTCAGCAAACATTGACGACCCCACCTCAAGCCTGCATGCGGTGTGGGAGAGGCTCGAGGAGTGCTATGGTAGTCCAGAAATCATTGAGAAGGCTCTCTTCAAGAAGTTGCAGAACTTTCCAAAAATCTCTGGTCGAGACAATAAAAGGTTACGTGAGCTTGGAGATCTTTTGATGGAGCTTGAATCAGCCCAGGCTGACCCCTACTTACCAGGTCTGATTTTCTTGAATACATACCATGGCGTGAACCCCATCGTAGAGAAATTTCCATTTGACGTGCAGGAAAAATGGAGAACAGCGGGTTCAAGATACAAGTCAGAGCATCAGGTTGTATTCCCCCCATTCTTTTTTTTCTAAATGTTTATCCGCAACCTGGCTAAGACTAGAAATGACCCGAGTTTCATGTTTGGCACCACGGGGATTTCCAGTCCAGATCTCCCAAAAATGGAGAGAACGATGGTGAAACGAGGAACAGCGAGAGTGCCAATTTCCGTACACAAGACTGAGGTCTCTCCTATGACATTCAACCACCACAAAGAAAAAGATAGAGGATCCAGAGAAGCAATGCCCATTGCATGATAAACCTCACTCCCTCCAGAAATGCCGTGAGTTCAGGAGGAAGCCATTGGAAGAGCGGAAGAACATGCTGAAAGAATTTGGAGTGTGCTTCAAATGCTGTGCTTCTACAAACCACCTTGCAAGGAATTGCAAGGCAGATATCAAGTGCGAGGAATGTGGCAGCGACAAACACGCAACTGCTCTGCACACATTTTACTCGAAACCCAGTGGCACTAAGGATTCCGATCCCGAAGCAGAGCACGGCGGGGAGCAAGGCGAGACCGCCACACTCACTTCGTCAATCACAACCAAATGCACAGAAGTCTGTGGAGAAGGCTTCAAAGGAAGATCTTGCTCAAAGATATGCCTCGTCCGAGTCTATCCCAAAGGACATCCTGAAAGGGCAGTAAGGATGTACGCCATAATGGACGACCAGAGCAACAGGTCTTTGGCAAGGTCAGAGTTCTTTGATCAGTTAAGCGTAGGTGGGAATTCCTTTCCATACACGCTCAGAACATGCTCAGGAATGATGGAGACAGCGAGAAGAAGGGCGAGCGTCCTCATGGTGGAAACCATAGATAGCACCATGAAGCTAGCCCTTCCTACGGTGACAGAGCGCAATGAGATACCGGACGACAGGAGTGAGATTCCCACGCCCGAAGTTGCACGTCACCACCCACACCTGAAACCCATAGCAGAGTTCATCCCGCCATTGGATCACGCGGCACAGATTTTACTTCTGCTCGGCAGGGACATGCTGAGAGTCCACAAGGTTCGCGACCAACGCAATGGACCTCACGACGCTCCCTACGCCCAGAGACTCGACCTAGGATGGGTCATCGTAGGTGACGTTTGTCTCGATGGAACACACAAACCAGACCACATTAGCACATTCAGAACGAGTGTGCTCGTGCATGGACGCACGTCGCTCTTCAAACCGTGCCCCAACCACTTCACGCTGAAAGAGAAGCTCGGAGACAGAAGTGAAGGCTGTACCGTGCAGACTTACAAAGAAACCACCATGCTGACCACAACTTCGCACGTACATCCACCATCTTTGCTGGATTTTGTTCCTCCACGTTTCTCCAATCCAGTCCTCACTGACAAGAGGAAGCCAAAGACGAAGCCGCTGCTCATCGCTCTACTGGTGGTCGTGGCGGTGGTCGCTGCGGCCGTAGCCTCTCCGTTCCTGTCATCCGAGTGGGAATCCTGGAAGGAGTTCCACGGCAAGGCCCCACAACCGGAACATACCATCCCAAGGCTTCAGCTGTGTGGAGCGGTTCTTGCTACAGAGGTGGCGGAACTGATCTTAGACGAATTGGACGTCAAACTGGATGCGGTCAAGTTCTACACGGACAGTAAGGTCGTACTAGGCTACATAAACAACCAAACCAGAAGGTTCTACACCTACATCAGCAACCGGGTGGAACGCATCAGGAGATCGACGCAGCCGGAGCAATGGAATTACGTTCCAACTGACCAGAATCCAGCAGATCTCGCAACTAGGTCTGTCCCTGCATCTCTGCTGAATCAAACCATCTGGCTGACGGGTCCAGCGTTCCTGTTACGACGTGACGGCCCATGTACTACCAAGGAGACCATTGGACTCATAGAGCCCGAGTCCGACAAGGAGATTCGTCCTCAAGTGACAACTTTCGTAACAAATGTGCCACCAAGAAGTCCACTGAGTCCACACCATTTTGAACATTTCTAGAAATGGACGACGCTCGTGCGAGCGATAGCACATTTAACGCATATCGCAGACTGCTTCCATCGCCCGATGAGAGACACCACTGGTAGCTGCAATGGATGGCATTACTGCACAGTGCCACGCACTGAAGACGAGCTTTCCAGAGCAAGGAAATCAATCTTCCACTGTGTGCAACAGGCAGCTTATGCAAGTGAGATCAAGGCCATCAACAAGGGAGAAGACCTTCCTAGGGTCAGCACCCTCAGGAAGCTAAACCCCAGGATGGACAAAGATCAGGATCGGTGGTCGGCTAGGGAATGCAAAATTAAATGAGAATGAACGAAACCCCCTCATAATCCCAAGCCAGAGCCACATCGCAATCTTACTCGTGCGCCACTACCACGAGAAGGTCAAGCACCAAGGTCGGCACTTCACAGAAGGAGCAATCCGATCTGCAGGGCTGTGGATCGTTGGAGCAAAGAGATGCATCGCCAGCACAATCCACAAGTGTATCCGGTGTCGTAAGCTACGTGGAAAACAGGAAGAACAGAAAATGGCAGACCTCCCAGCCGATCGACTCAGTGTGGAACCTCCCTTCACCTCTGTAGGGATCGACGTGTTCGGACCGTGGACAGTCATCTCCCGCCGCACCAGAGGAGGGCTTGCGAACAGCAAACGTTGTATGAGTACACGAGCAGTGCACATCGAAGTCATCGAGCCCATGGACTCTTCGAGCTTTATAAATGCACTCCGGAGATTCTTCGCCATCAGAGGGCCAGCCAAGCAACTCCGTTCTGATTGTGGAACCAATTTCATAGGAGCATGTAAAGAGCTTAAGATCAATACGGAGAATGTCGAAGATGATTCTGTCAGGAAATACCTTAGTGACCAAGGCTGCACATGGGTCTTCAATCTTCCCCACTCTTCGCATATGGGTGGAGCCTGGGAATGCATGATCGGGATTGCTCGACGCATTCTCGACTCCATGCTATGTGATGTCGGGTCCACACGGCTCTCTCACGAGGTCTTAACCACTCTCATGGCCGAGGTCTCAGCCATAATTAATTCAAGACCCCTGATCCCCGTCTCAACCGACCCAGAGTCACCATTCATCTTGACTCCTGCTACATTTCTTACCCAGAAGACAGATGTGCTCACGGCACCTACCGAGGAGGCCAGCACTGCAGACCTCTACAGACGTCAATGGAGACAAGTGCAGAGCTTTGCAAACACGTTCTGGCATCGCTGGAAAAACGAGTACCATACGACACTCCAAGTGCGCAACAAGTGGCAGTCTAACAGACCAGACATCCAAGAAGGCGACCTCGTCCTACTGAAGGACAACCAAGCCAAACGGAATGAGTGGCCAATGGGACGCATCCTCAAGTCGATTCCAAGTGCCGATGAAAAAGTTAGAAAGGTCGAGGTTATGATTGCGAAGCAAGGTGTCGCAAGAACTTTCATCAGGCCCATAGTCGAGATAGTACTACTTCTCTCTCGCAAGGATATGGACAAATAAGTCGACCCGTTGAAGTTGTTATACACTTGTTTATGAGATAGGAAATAAATGGTGGTATCTCCTAGATACCAGACGGGGAGTGTCTTGCCTCACGGCAGATGTGGAGCGTGCGTTCACAGGAAGTTCCTGTTTTTTATGCTAATTTTGGTCACGTGACCAGGAAGTGACGATTTTAGATTTCCACTGTACCACGCGGGCGTCGGCCATTACACAGATAAGTCAAGATGGCGGCACGCATCGCATCTCAGTGAGACCACAGCCGCACTTGTCCATTGTGGGAGCTTAAGAAGCATTATCTGTAAGTTGTTTATATTCCTATAATATTGGTAATGCTGTTGTAATGTTAGAATGACCGTTATAGTGATGTAAATGCCTTTATGGTGCCGTTAAGTTGTTGTAGTAAATGCGAGGCCCTGTTAGTAACGAAGCCTGCGACTTATTGTGGATGTTACTTGTGATTTAGTAGGTCGAGTCAGACCTGTGCCTATGTTGTGATCCTGAGAGTAAAGATGACGAAGTATCTCATCCACAGTTTAGTGTTATGTGTAATGCTGTACATTTGGGGTGCAGTGGGATGAATACATGATCTGCCTGTATGCAACGCACCGGCTTGTGCTTTTGTCTAGTTGTTCAGTGGTAATGTAGGGGCCTGGTCCGTCCAGGATCTATTGTTATCTAAGACAATGTTCTGATGCTGTGGTGTTCATTGTGTTGGTGTTTCCGGATTATAACAGATGCTGTATCTGTGTTTTCTCACCAGTTTTACCTTGTTACATTCAATAAATGACGATTGGAGTTGGACGTTCATCCTGGCTCCGAGGTTATCTACTCGACTAGCGGTGCAACGCAGCGCACAGCGAGGCCGAGATAGGTCCATCTTTTTTAAACACCCTGTATATTTTCCTTTATTTACTATGACGGCCAGGGCGTTGCGTTTTCTGTTTGAATGCATGGTGATCCCCCATTCCAAGCATTATTCATCTTCACAAACCTGACGAGATCGAGGGGGGCATTCCGTTTGGTTCGGTCGTAGTCACGGCCTCCAACCCCCCACTGTTCCATGACGGCACCCACCAACATTCTTCCATAGCGGCTTCTATTGCCTCTCGCGCATGTATCACTCAACAGGCCGGATACGTCGCGTCTACTTCCCAAGCACTTGCCCAAGCTATTCCCAGCTGCCACCACCTCCCTCCATCCACGACTCGGCCACTACTCAAACCCCCACCCCACCACCATCCTACCCCGTCTGACTCAACCCCTCCAGTTTCTCTTACCATCCACACTCAACCCCCCACCCACTCTCAACCCCCCCCCACCCACTCTCAACCCCCCCCCCCACCCACTCTCAACCCCCCCCCCCACCCACTCTCAACCCCCCACCCACTCTCAACCCCCCCCCACTCTCAACCCCCCACCCACTCTCAACCCCCACCCACTCTCAACCCCCCCCCCCCACTCTCAACCCCCACCCACTCTCAACCCCCCCATCCACTCTCAACTCCCCCACCCACTCTCAACCCCCCACCCACTCTCAACCCCCCCCCACCTACTCTCAACCCCCCCACCCACTCTCAACCCCCCCACCCACTCTCAACCCCCCCCCACCCACTCTCAACCCCCCCCCCCCCACCCACTCTCAACCCCCCCCCCCCACCCACTCTCAACCCCCCACCCACTCTCAACCAACCCCCCACCCACTCTCAACCCCCCCACCCACTCTCAACCCCCCCACCCACTCTCAACCCTCCCCCCCCACTCTCAACCCCCACCCACTCTCACCCCCCCCCCCCACTCTCAACCCTCCACCCACTCTCAACCCCCCACCCACTCTCAACCCCCCACCCACTCTCAACCCCCCCCCCACTCTCAACCCCCACCCACTCTCAACCCCCCCCCCCCCACTCTCAACCCCCATCCACTCTCAACCCCCCCACCCACTCAACCCCCCACCCACTCTCAACCCCCACCCACTCTCAACCCCCACCCACTCTCAACCCCCCACCCACTCTCAACCCCCACCCACTCTCAACCCCCCCACCCACTCTCAACCCCCACCCACTCTCAACCCCCACCCACTCTCAAGCCCCACCCACTCTCAACCCCGCACCCACTCTCAACCCCCACCCACTCTCAACCCCCACCCACTCTCAACCCCCACCCACTCTCAACCCCCCAACCACTCTCAACCCCCACCCACTCTCAACCCCCCCACCCACTCTCAACCCCCACCCACTCTCAACCCCCCACCCACTCTCAACCCCCCACCCACTCTCAACCCCCACCAACTCTCAACCCCCACCTACTCTCAACCCCCACCCACTCTCAACCCCCCACCCACTCTCAACCCCCCACCCACTCTCAACCCCCCACCCACTCAACCCCCCACCCACTCGCAATCCCCCACCCACTCTCAACCCCCACCCACTCTCAACCCCCCACCCACTCTCAACCCCCCACCCACTCTCAACCCCCCACCCACTCTCAACCCCCCACGCACTCTCAACCCCCCACCCACACTCAACCCCCCACCCACTCTCAACCCCCCACCCACTCTCAACCCCCCACCCACTCGCAACCCCCCACGCACACATTCCCCGTGGATGCACTCCCTCCATCCTTTTTCTGCCTCCAAACCACCCACACCACCTCCGACCCACCCACGCACCTCCGACCCACCCAGGATCTGGTGATTTTCCCGGCTTGTTTTCATCGAGACTGCAGCATCGGGACTCACGCGCCGGATAACTCATTGCCCCGAGGCGCGAGATGCCAGCGAGAGATGATTGCTCGCTCGCTCGTCCTCAGCAATTGTAAGTGGTGTTCACGTCGGATTTTAAGGTGGCCTCTACACTCGCCCTCCCTCTTGAGCATTTCCGGCGGACAATGGGGAAATCTGCACCGTAGGCAAACCCGTGTACTTCGTTGCTTGTTCACAATCGTCCGGGTGATTTCGGTGCGCATTGGGCGCAAGTGGCGATTCCTCCAACCGCCCCCCCCCAATTGTGAAACAATAACATCAATTGAAAAGCATTTTGACGTAAAGCTTTCGTGACTGCAGGAATTCATATTCTTTGGGTCTTCTGGGAAAGTCACGTAGATAGAAAAATAATTGTAAAAAATCACGACGTTTCGATCGCAACATCATCAGGTGAAAAAAATAATTTAAATATTTTTTTCATCTGATGACGATTGCTTGTGTTGCCATCGAAACGTGATATTTTTTAAAAATTATTTTCTATCTACGTGGCTTTACCGAAAGACCCAAAGAACACCTATTGCATGTTTGCGCCAAATACCATTTGTAACTCTGGAGCTTAACGCACAATGTTGTAAAATGTGTACGCTGCTGCGATGTTCAACGTCCTCTGCCGATACGTGAAAAGTTAATAACGACAGCGGTGCAGCTAGATCTGACCATGCACAAATGCCCAGTAAACATGGAACGTTGTACCAACGTCGTGCCAACGTTGGCCTAACGGTACCAACCACATGCCAAAGTTGGCTTGTCCACTGGCTAAGTGCATGCACGCACTGCTGTGCACGTATACAACAAGCCAACCGAAGGACTTTGCATGAGGTTCAAATAATACTATAATCGGCAGGCTCTGTTTCACAGCGCAGAACCTCACGTGTTTCCTGAGCCCGTGATTTCCTGCCAGTTGTGTTTGTGGCGACTGCTGGCAAAATGCCACGCGTTCCCGGGCAATGAGATCACTCGATTTTGCGCTCTAGGTGTTGTTACACACACGGGTTTCCCGACCGTGTCGTATGTGTGTGTGTGCACCACTGTGGCAAAACTCGAGTACTTTCCAGGCTCCGTTGACATCGTTATCAGTCACATTCCCAGCCCCCCACCACGTGCTCGACCCCACGGTTGCGTTGCAATAACAAAGCGCGTGGGACCGATGCGCGTCGCTTGCCCGAAACCTGAGTTGGGTTTTTACAAAAAATCCTCGGTGGGGTGATCGGCAGTCACGCGCTAATAACGTCTGGCTTTTTTTTGTTGTTGTACGGAACTGCACAGTAAGTGAACTCTTTAGTGGAAATGATGAAATTTCAAAATGCTAACCGACAACATTTATGCCGTTCCTCCTTCCTTGCATCGCATTGAGTTTCTGCTGTAAATCTCGATGTAACTCGCGATATTGTTTTACGTTATCGCGACAGCTGTGACAGGATGCCTATCAAAGTGACGATTAAACATTCCAATGGAATTTATTCCGTCAAATACAGAGAGGAGTCAGGCCTCCTTAAAAGCACAAGCAGCCCCAGTCATGAAGCCCAACTGCCTTGATATTTTGTTCAATTAACCTGTCTGTGATTAAACTGAATTTGACGTTTTAAATCTTCATTACGCAAACCCGGTGTACAGTTGTGTCTTTGTCTTACTGCTGGTTGGTCAACATTTTGCTCAATTTATTGATGGTCACTTAAGCCAAGATACCCACAATAACATTCTTCAAGAACTGGTGGTTGTGCATCATGTATAACAAGGCTGAGAGGGGTTTTTTGTACACACAGGGCACGTATCTGTGCGTTGTTGAACTTGCAGTGGAACTCCCAAGCATGCACCTCTTCATGCTTGTAAGAATGTTTTACCTTTTCTGGCAATAAAACAGCTGTGTCAAGATGTTAATACGCCAAACAGACACCTTTAGCAAGGAATCATGTCTGAAGTAACCACACGTACTTGTGGTGAACATGCAAACAAAAACATGCTCTAGCAATGTATGCATTGTCTTTGAAAATGATTGGTCCACACCAGAGACAGATTTCTTTAAAGCCTAGTCTCAAACAGTGCTAGACCAGAAAACGCCAACAAACGAACAGCACAGACACCTGAAGACGGAAGCTTGTGTTGCCTCCGAAACGTCGTGATTTTTATTTAATTTTACTTTTATTAATTTTCATTCTTTACCTACGTGACTTTACCGAAAACACCTAAGAATAGGAATCCTTGCAGTCACGACAGCTTCAAATCTAGAAAGGGTAACACCAATTCGTATATTTTGATACTGGCAAGAAAGGTACCATGGTGGAGCTCTTCATGCTTCTTTGCGGTCTTTTCAGCCAGTTACATTTTCTTTGTCCCTGTCCGTAACGATGATCCATGTCAGAGCTGGCAGTATGGAGTGATTAAAAATGTTCTTCTGCAGACAAAAGTGTGGCTTCTTTTCATTGACATGTTCAAAATTCTAAAGCGACTTAATTTTACGTTGAGTTCTCTTTGCTTTCTCATTTTGATTTCAATCCACCTTCAATAGCTGCCCCGGATACACATTATGAATTGCAATGGGTCCTGCCAACGTTCGTTATTTTGTTTAGCAAACTTGTGCATTACTTTTGTTTTGCTCACATTTATATTAAGTTCTACTTTGCAGCCTTCTTTGTCAAGACCAACAACTGCCATCAGCATATTCGGGATTGTGAAAACGCCATTTATGTTTCTGTATTTATTTCTAATTTCAAGATATGTTCTGCTGTAAACAGCCTTGGTGGGAGTGCATCTCCTTACCTGATGCTCTGTGATTTGTATGTTACCTGTTTTCGTGCCATATGAAGGTCAATAAGATAACCTAAAATATAATGTCACTTTATTATAATACATTTTTTGCATTAAAATTGTAAAAGGTCCGCTTCAAACCGTAACAATTCTACGAAGCCATTCTTTTAACATTTTGGTGCTTTTCCCCTCATATCATTGCCTCATTGGCCATAACTTTGTGTATGCTCCCTCTGGTCTTAAAACTTTTCCCCGAGTTATCATGTGAAATATTACACTTGTCAATGCTACCTCAAAAGCGAGGTGAATATGAAATGTAAATGTAAAATTTAACATTTTAAAGCCCCGTTTCAACCTACTGCTGGATGACGAAAGTCTTGCTTGCTTTCAGCCGGTTTTCCAGAAGAGTTTTTGACAGGAACGTGGGAGGCATGAACGGGGTTTGCATTTTCGTGGACTCGAGAAACCATAATCAGCACCGGGCTGCTGTGGAATGATCAAACGATGTCTCGCATGGATGAGGTGACGACATAGAAGCAATGGAACACGCTGAGAGCAGCGTTAACATCATCAGCCATGATCAATCACTGCAAGGATGAAGGCCTCCTCAAGCCGTTACCATATCCTCATAGTCCACTGGTTTATTACAAAGAGTCTGCAAACATTTAAAACTGTAACCAGGAGAACGCTACTAAAAAAAATATTTAGCAAAAATGTAAAACCTTCCAAGTGTTCCGAAATGCCATTTTTTTTTAAAGTTCTAATCTCCAGTGCAGTGCAACTTCAAGGGGTACAGACAATGCAAGGAGAACGTGGCCACTCGAGTGGTGACGAGCGCGTTGAGAGCGGGTTGACGTGTCGCTAGAATCCCGGAGTTGCTGCTGTGTGCGCGACAAAGGCGGCCGAAATCTGTTCCGGAGTGAACCAAACGCTGCTGAATTTAGGCACTCCTCAGAAAGCCGTGCGCCCAATGGGGTGTGTAAAAAAGAAATAACTGGCATTATTACCCGTGACCTATATACTCCCACGGATGAAGGCTTGCACATTTTAATGTCACGACCAAACCAAAGGAGTTTTTGCAAAGTGTTTAATTAGAATGCAAAATGGAACGCATCTTGAACAATTGGCCCTCATGCCATATTCCTGCAGGATGACAACTTAATTCCGCATCCGATGATGTTCTTGACTTGACAACTAACCCTGGTAAATTGTAACATTTTATTACGACGGAAGATTATTAAACATATCAGGACCAGGCATGGCCGATGCGGTCACCCAATGCACGAATGACGCATCGAAGATTCGACGGCCACGAATTCCAAACGATCGACCCGCATCGTAAACAGCTGCTGTCTTCACGCCTTTAAAGGAGGGACGGCAAATTGAGCGGCCAACAAATAAAAACATTACATCTTTAATCTGCTGCGATGAATCCATAGGAAAGAAGATTAAGCACGCGTTGATTTGTTGCGCATTTTTATATCATCGTTTCAATACAAAAACATAGACTCCACAAAGGTTGTTCAAAACTGCTTCAATTTTTATTGAGAGTTGAGTTCACTGCAACTGCCATGTCTGATATGAAGAGAGTTTGTGAGAAAACAAATTAATGGGGGTCCAAACACAGTGCAACCTGGTTGTTGAATGCGAACTGACATGGGCCCGTTAACAGGACTGGCATGTGTACATTGCTCACACTCTCAGCAGCAGCAGCAGCAGGAGACTTGGGAATGATAGATAAATAAAAAAAAATGATTATTAGAGGTAAATCAACAGCAAGAAAGAATTAAACTAAAAACATCACGGATCCGTAAAAAAGCCGACAAATGAAGTCGCACCTGGGCAATAAGCAATGAGTAATGAGAGAACCACGACCCTTCTTGCACACACAGAGCCAAAGTAACAAAACAAAACAGCCCAGACAACTTCACCGTCAAAATAACGAACTACAAGAATATGGATTAGCTATGCAGAAAAAGAGGCAATTTTTTAAAAAGAAAAACACGTTTTTAAAAATAAACCAACCTTTTGTTAATTCCAACAAGTTTTGTGTTGAAATAAATGTCTACGACTACCAGTAGTTATGTTTGATAAAAATTGTCAATTTAATTGAAAAGAAAAAAAAACATGAAAGTGTGGAGGAAATGAAACACTGTCGGGTCCATTTCCACAATTCCACGTTCATGACGTCCGGAAGTGAAAAAGCAAAAACTCCACTGACCTCTTCACTCCTGCCCCACGTGTCATTGAGATTTTTTTTGTCCTGCGTTGCCATAAATTAAAACCACATTGTCCCCCCCCCCCCTTATCAGCTGTCGAAACAAATCTGTATATTAAAAATACTACATTGTATATACCGATATTACCAGGTGTATTACCCACTACAACTGCATTTAAGATATATTCAACCGGATATTATTATTTTTATCACGACAGCAATTAACACCGCACAAATCTGAAGAGGTAGATCCAGCATGAAGATGAGCTCTTGTGTAAAGGGGGGACCGTGGGAAAAGTTTCCCCATATTTGGATGCACCTTTTAGATCCCCTCTTCGGAATTCTCTACCGCCACGCGGCGCCTCGTGCGCCGGGAGAATGGACGAGCGGCCGCTGTGCCACGCGCAGAGGAAGGAGACGGCCGCTCCACATTCCACGCGGAGACGACGCACATGGATTGGGCTCTGTGTGTGCAACCAAGGGTGATGTTTGGGATGGGGGCGCGCGAGGAATTTTTTTTGTTTTATGCACACCGTTATTGTTTTCAGGGGAATAAAACCCTTTTTTCTCAACGTTCTGCGATCCCATAAAATCGAATTAAGATCGGGCGAATGCACCGCCAATAATTGATGCTTCCAATCCGTCCGGTGCTGTTGTCACCGCCGCCGCCACCGCCGTTCAGCCTTTTCGATGCCTCGACGATTTCGTCCACACCGTTGGTGAACGCAACGCTGCGTTTTAGGTGTTGGGCACTTGAGCGAAGGCCGTGATTCGAAGTCGGTTCAGTTGCAACCGAAATGTGCAAAACGCTTTCGTAGGGCAGGTAATTGTGAGCACGATTTGATGTTCAAGTTTGTGTTTCTACACCGTCGTTCACACGTGGACCGTTCAAGTTTCACCTACTCATTTTTTCTCCGAACACCGAGAAACTCGTGTCGAGTCTAAGAATAACGCGGCACTGTTGTGTATCGTCACGTGATATGATATTACCTCCTTGGAAGCAAACAAAATAAAACAACCCTGATATACTTTTACTGCCTGCTGGATAAACAGTATGGTGACAACAAGGAGCATAAGTCTTGAGTGACGCAGAGTGAACAGCTTCCAAAGGAGACGGAAATCGGGTTACAATCGATGCGCATTTCTAGCCACCCTAACCGACCTGCTCCTGTGCTTATCACAAACGTAGAACTTTCGCAGTGGCCGACGCCGCGAAACGGTGTCGCGATTGTGCGGAACATTAACATCGAGATCTGAGGGGCGGGTGTAGAGCGACAGATCGCGCCTGTAACTGGGCGCATGAGTCAAGTGCAGGGCTATCTGCTGCCCAAGGAATGCGCAACGTGGCCACCGAGAAGGCAGGATGAGCTTCCGGCCAGATCTGTCGTCAAACGCGCATCTTGGGCGCGGAAGGTTTCGCGCTGTCCCACCACCAATGCCCTAATGTGTCCCCCCTGTCATGTTGTGTGGCTGGAGGCCCCCCCCCCACTCCCCCCCCCAAGGCACGTGCTGGCATTAAGTCCTGCAGGGACGTATGGGATGCAATCAGGCAAAGGTGTGCACGTATATGCTGCTGGCATAGACACATGTAAAGAAGTACATTCCAACGGATAGTCATAATCTACCTCGAGAAACAAATTCATGTGCATATTGGACGAGAAAAAACATGTAGGTTAACCTTGAACGATCCTCACATATGCCTTGAAAACCAGAGGTTAAATAGATGGCAATAATATAGCAAAGTTAATTGCTACTTTTTTTGTCTATCACACGTCAAGAGGGTTTTTGCTGCCCTGGGATAGAACTGTGCAATCTGTGTGTTCAACTGCAGATTTGTATTGCTGTTGTGTGGTCTTAATGGGGGTACATTCAGTATCTGCCGTGGCAGTTTGATCAGAGATAAACCAGATTTTCTTTGAGATAGTGGCGGTGGTGAGATGTGGGGTTGGTGGACCAGGCAGATATGGACGCCGTGGTGGCGATATGTTTACTACCTTTTTCTCCGGGTCTTCCCTCCACATTTATAAACGTGAATTTAGAGTATTTGGCTGCTATACATTTCCACGTGATGAGCCAACTGAGTTGAGCTATCATTTGTGACCAGGTCGTGTCTGAAAAATATATAGCTCAGTGGGCCTTACTTGGTAAAATAAAAAATGGTTGAATTGTTTGAATAGATACGCAGCAATAACAGCGACTGTGCGATATTCTGTGGCAGGGCAAGGCTGAGGCAGGAACATTCGAACTGGACACGTCCAATTGTGGATCCTAAAATATGGACCCACTAATTTTTTTGGAGGGGAGCCGAATTGTTTAACTGAAATTAATTTACCAAAGGCTGTTCCAGCGACGGATGGATTGCATTTTTTTTGTTATGGTTACCAATCCACCAGAACAGTGAAATCAAGATGCAAATTTTCACCATCATTATCCATCAAATGTGCATAAAATTCCACTTGCAGATTGGTCCAAGCACATCCAGATTTCCCAGCATGCATAGCAGTTGCACAGCGGCAGGATGGCGCTGGGCAGCTCTCATCATCGCTGGAATATCAAACATCTTCACTCCCACCAATCTGTGTTCCCTTAAAGGTATCCCCATAGCATGCTGGGGCTCATCACAAATCATAGTTCATCCGCTCGTGTCGAAGCGACTACATTAGCACAAAACCATGATTCACCATTACAACACATTTTCTCTCCACGTGAGATGAGACAGTTGGTTTTCTGCTGCAGTTTATACCTGAGGTCATGCAGCAATGTATTTTGCTTAAAGAGAAAACATGCATGTAGAAAATCCACAAATCCTGATTACATTGTGAAATTGATTCAGATACACATCTGTAAAAGCAGCACGACAATTAGCCTGTTAAAGTGAGAGTATTTCTGACAGCTTTAAGGGAACACAGGCACCGTAACGTCAGACTGTGAAATATTATTTTCTCAGATCAGGGTGGCATCTTGCACAAAGGAAAGGATGTCCCTGTCGATGACCATCAATTCCGAAATGTAAACACTGCGATTACAATGGAACATTTACGCGTGACAGGGTGCCACCCTGTAAAAGCGAGAGATGTAACTGGACGATCCCCATTACCCAAACGCAGAAATAAATCGGGTCTCCGAGTTGCACGCAGGGAGGATTTAGTCTGCAGAGTAAGCGCAGCTCGTGCAGAAGAAGAAGAAAAAAAAACTCCTCGAGATACGTCTGGGTTTCGCGCTCTTACATCTCCTTGATTAGCGGAGCACGAAGCCTTAAAAGCTAAACAAATGCGCGCACGCAAGCCAGCAACGCAGGCTCCCGGTGCTGAGAAGACCTCCGAACTGACTGCAGGAGAAACAGGCGAACAAACGGAAGATCCTGGTGTCCTACTCATCGGCCTAGCAGCAGTGTCCGACGTTCGTATTCATAGCCGCCCGATACACACATCAAACAACTTCTTACATTGTGATACCTTTTTCTTTTTTACTTTTGTCACCGTTGTTGTAAAAAGGTCATATCTTTACTACGTTTTGACATAACTGGCATTGCTTTTTGGATGGCGTGTACATAGGCATGGCGTGTAGTCTTCATTATCGTCGTTGCAAAAACGTGTGAAGCCCAAAGGGGGGTGTGGTGGTGGTGGTGTCGTTACCTCAGTAGAAATGAGGCTCGACATTTCTGAAGCGTCACTTAAACGTTTTTCTTTTTTATCACAAACGCCCAGCTGTCGGTTCGGGAGTGGGAAAATGTACATCTCGGCAAGAAAACCAAACGGTAGTTTATCTCCCAAACCGACGGCCTCACAACCACATTTTACCCTTTTTTTTATTAAAAAAATAAAATGCTCAAGGCTTTCAATTTATAAAGCATACAAAACCATCCCAAAGGAACAAAAGGAACTCTGAGGTACTTAATGCCTGAGGTAGTTCTGTTAAAAAAAAGCACATGTGTCCGTGCCTTGGCCAGCACATTCATTGCTCCTCAGTTTGGGCTCACTTGTAGTGTCCCACTGCGTCTTATAAAAATAGTTAAGACCTAATAAAATGATTCCCATTGCCTAAGCAAGGACTTATGCCGTTGGTTTTAAATAGCCGGTTGTAAACACTAAGCAATGCCTGTTCAAAAAAAAAAAGCCAAATTTTTTTAACAAAAAATTTTCTAAATGGGTGGGGGGGGGAAGAGAAAAACAATACTTTGGTTACAGGGAAAGGGGAGGAAACAGGACCAGGCAAGAAATACAATCCTCCATAAAAGGCAGGTGATAAAACATAGTCCACATTTCATCGTCGTTGGTTTAAGACAATTGGTGGGAAGCAATTTTTTTCTTTAAAAATTGACGTTACAATACAAAACAACTGAAAACTTGATACGGATTTCTGCCTTTAACACTGGTGCTTAGCAGTTCCTCTCCCTGCTTGGGTGCCTAGCCCTCTCCCCATCCCTGTGGCGTCTGCTGGTGGACTGCCCAGGAGGTCGGGCGTGGTGAGGTGAGGTGGCGTGTGGTGGGGCTACTTCTGCCGGGACTGTCCTGGAAGGTCGGCCGGGGGTGGCTGCCGCTGCTGCTGCTGCCGATACTGCTGCAGGATCTCGCGGATCTTCCTCTGCGCCGTCTTCGGGGAGAAACGAGAGCGGGTCGGGGAAAGGAAGGACTTTGGTTACAACTAGGGTGGACGGAAGCTGTGCGGCGATGTGGGTGCACGAAGCAAACGCTTGAGGAATGGTCACGGAGGAATGAAATCGCGTGCCTGGAAGCACACAGGCTGTGCGGCAGTTGCTACTGGTAAGGTAATATAAAGGGGGAAATGAAGCATGTGGATCGAATTTGTGTGGAATTACATGGAAGACATGGGCATAATGTACAGCGCGGGTAGAAGCTCATTAACGCTTTTGGCAGAATCAACCTCGAAGCGGATTCAATTATGTGAAACCTCTCAAGGCAGACAAATTGGGGAAAAAAAGCTCTTCTGGTTATGTGGGATGTCTGACATACTGCAAGTAATTAAAGAATTCATTACTATAAAAGTTAAATTACATTCACGTGTAATTACCGTCTAACATTTAATCAACACGTGAAAATGTATCAAATATTTACAATTTAATAACGCTTAGAAACGGGTCCCTGCATAGTTTAACCCCCGAGTCACTCGCCGTCGCTGCGTAAGAAAGCGGTGAAACGCCGCGGTCAGTAGATGTGGAAGTCTGAAGAGGTTTTCTGCCGGCCTTGAAGGACTTGACTTCGCTTGTTTTGTAAAATGTGTAAGAACAATGCAGCCCTGGCGAGAGCAAGCGGAGGACCCAGGCATCGTAGGCCACGGGGTCGCCGAATTCCATGAAACAGGTAAGTCTACGGGTTTTAGAAATGCTGCAGTGTTGCGATCTGTCCACATGAATCGTGTTGCAACCAAATCAGAAAATACATTGAGATCCTTGGCTAATTCCTTAGTGATTATTTTACATGTGGGTGGGGGGGAATTGTAGTACCTGGATAACAACTAATTTTATCCAGTAACAATGCTCAAAGATCTATAACATGGTCCCGCAATCTCTCTGGCCATACTGTAGTCACCATCTGGTCACCTCAATGTCACCTCGTGGTCACCTCGTGGTCACCTCTCAGCCACCTTCACAGCCACCTTCACAGCCACCTTCGTAGCCATGCAGGGGTGGTGGGTGGCCCCAACACACGACATCTTGGCGATCCACCAGACTAAGTGCGGCTGACAAGGTGAGCAGCGCAAAGAGGCACCACACACAGCGGCAGCTGTACCTGACTGGCGAAGAAATGCCCGATGATTTTGACGACAACTTGGTCATCATCGTCAGGCGCCTGGTCCCGCGGCACGACCACCTCGGCACTCGTCAGGTTCTGCAGCTCGTTGACCTGGACGAGACGAGATGGGACGGGATGGGGGAGGGGTGCAGGGGGATGACCGATACCGCTTTCACACCTGATGACGGAGACTTGTGTTGCCTCCGAAACGTCGTGATTTTTATTTTATTTCTTATTAATTTTAATTTCATTTTTTACCTACGTGACTTTACCGAAAGAACTAAGAGTATGAATCCTTGCAGTCACGAAAGCTTCAAATCTAGAATTTCACACTGATCTCTATTCTTGCGCATGTATGTTGAATTTAATTCGCACCGTACGTAGCTAACCGTGCTAATCTAAGGTGTGGGGAAAGACAACAAACTGGTGAGTTGAGTGCTTTGTCACAAGCACCGCCTGGCTGGATGACATAAAGTCGGCTCATGTGCTGTGTATATGTGTAACGGGTTCCGCAGACACTTGTAGATGTAACTTCTTTATTACGATTCAACACTCCAACTCTCCAACAGTACTCCAACTCTCCAACAGTCCTGATACTCTGTTACAGCCTAGGTACACAGCCTAGCTACACAGCCTAGCTACACAGCCTAGATACTCTACTCTGGCTACGCTCCGGAACTCGCCCTCACAAGGTCGTAGAGTCGGGAGTTCCAGAGTCCCAGCGCTGGCTCTCACAGCATCCCAGGGTCTTCAGATGGCTGGTCGTGGGTCTTGGGTCTTGAGTTACAACTGGGCCCCGATCGTCCAGGGAGCTCTCCTTTTATGCCTGGTCCAACGAGGGGTGGGGCCAAAAGGCTTAAGCGCCTGGGAACCCAACACCTGGCACCCAGAGGCTTAAGCGTCTGGACCCCCTGGGAACCCAACGCCTGGCGCCCAGAGGCTTAAGCGTCTGGACCCCCTGGGAACCCAGCACCTGGCGCCCAGAGGCTTAAGCGTCTGGACTCGCCTGGGATCCCAGAGCCCTCAGCAGCCCCTCCCTTCTTATGTCACTACATTACCCCTCTCTACGTAGCCTCTAGCCGTCCCGGCTGTCAATAATTAGAAAGTTTAAATTAACGAAAGGGAGAGAGAGAAAAAAAAAATACGCGAGCCTCAACAGGAAAAGAAAAGAGAACAAGAAAGCAACCATAAATACCATAACCAACCTGTACAACTTTACACTATATACAAGCATCAATCAACAAAAAGGTGAAGCAATGACACGTGAACAAACGACCCGCGGCACACCTAGCCCTCCTCGGGATCCGCATAGAAAACGGGGAATTAACAACAACAAATATACAGATTCTGACGCGTTGGATGCACAACCACCGCATGGATGGCAGGGTTCCACACCATCCTGCCAGCCTCCCATCCGTCAGGTGGAGAGAAGGCGAAGACCAACATGTCTATCACCCCTCTACACACACTTATCCGGACGTCTGTCTACGTCCCGGGTCGAGAAGTCGTACTTCAGGGCCGACCCGTGTACTGGGCAAAGAAGTCGCACTTCAGGGCTGCTCCAGTATCTACATTTTAAAAAATATATATATAAAATTTACATGACACAAACAAAATAAATCTGCCTGCTCCTGCCCAGAAATGGTGGCCGCACGCGCGAACCGCATCTCCAAAAGGCATCCCGTGCTTGCGTCCCAGCAGCCCTCAATGAGGACCACCACCGACATTACATGTCAACCGTTAGCACCCCCCGCCTTTCCAACGTGGCGTCTCCATCCTAAAACCGCGCACGTCGGCCATATCGGGGGGGCTTCAACCCAGTCTCTCTCCAAGACTCGCATCGCAGCATATAGCTGTACCGACCGAGCTGAGACCCAATCTCTCTCCAAGACTCGCATCGCAGCATATAGCTGTACCGACCGAGCTGAGACCCAATCTCTCTCCAAGACTCGCATCGCAGCATATAGCTGTACCGACCGATGTGAGACGACCCATCGTTCACTCCCTGCACAACATGCACCCTAACAACTGAGGGATACAGTCCCAACGTAACGGGAAAACTACACCTGAACACCACGAATCTCCAGCCCACTGTTTCAACGCGCCTCGGAGTGTTTCAATCTCCGGGCCGTCAGGGCGAGCCTACTGCTCCAGACGCACCACGGAGGGTCTCAACCTCCGGGCCGTCAGGTCAAGCCGTCAGCGATTCCATGACGGGACCACACTCTCCGAGCCATGTGAGCGCACAGCCCACTAGGCTAGACATGCCACGGAGTGTTTCAATCTCCGGGCTGTCAGGTCAAGCCGTCAGCCATAGCATGACGGGACCACACTCTCCGAGCCATGTGAGCACACAGCCCACTAGGCTAGACATGCCACGGAGTGTCTCTATCTCTGGGCTGTCAGGTCAAGCCGTCAGCCATAGCATGACGGGACCACACTCTCTGAGCCATGTGAGCACACAGCCCACTAGGCTAGACATGCCACGGAGTGTCTCTATCTCCGGGCTGTCAGGTCAAGCCGTCAGCCATAGCATGACGGGACCACAAATCTCGTGTTAGACATGAAACACCCGCTGGGCCATTGTCACCATCTCAAGATAAATGCCCCATACAGTATATACATCGTTAACAATGACAGCACAAGCTATACATTAACAATCACGAACAAAGCTCAATACAAATCATGCATTGTTAACAATCACAAGCAAAGTTTCGCACACACATTGACAACACTCACGAGCGAAGCTCCACACAGTTTACCCAACAACAGTCACGACTCCCCGACGACAACGAAGAAAATGTCAACAAAAAAATCATTAATCCAGAGCGCGTAAATGTACGAAGTGTCATGGGCCTGGTCTCCCGACCTCCAACCTTTGGCCAGAGCAGCAAAGGCGGCGACCTGCGTGTCGGTCGATGTGCTGGCCCCGGCGCTGATTACAGTAAGAATGGCGCCCTCACTGTCCGGTCGCAGCGCTGATGACGCAAAATGCTAGGTTGAAGCCAGCTGTCGTCCGGCAGTGAAGGTCGCAGCACTGATGACGCGGCGTTGCTAGGTTGCAAACAGCTGTCACCCGGCGGTGAGGGACGCAGCGCTGATGACGCGGCGTCGTCGGGTTGGCCCACGCTGGGCCCGGAAGCGACGTCGCTCCCAGCGGTCATTGCTCCCCCGGCAGAAGT
This sequence comes from Lampetra planeri, assembly GCF_965212315.1. Lineage (NCBI taxonomy): Eukaryota > Metazoa > Chordata > Hyperoartia > Petromyzontiformes > Petromyzontidae > Lampetra > Lampetra planeri. The sequence goes on along the minus strand of NC_136108.1, from coordinate 19,143,521 downwards.
GACGACACACCCGGATGTATTTGCGGCGGGAACGGCTGCCATCTTTGTGTGGGAGCCGGCGGAATGGCGCGGCCGCTGCCCCGCCTCTCTCCCTCCTGTCTCCGCCTGTGAGCGACGCATGTCGTCCAGGATGGAGACGGTGGCGTGGAGCAGCTCAGTGAGGCGAAGCAGCGCCTCCTCCATCGCTGCTCCCGACGCTGGAGAGGGGACGGTCGGCGGAGCAGACAGCTGTTCAGCCGGCGGTGCAGCGTCGCTGTCGGCCGGTGTTGGCCGCCCCATCGCTGCTTGCTCCTCTTCATCGCCGTCAGGACTGAAGGTACGTGGCTTACTTCTTGTCTCCATAGCCACTTCTGACGCCAAAGGTAACGGGTTCCGCAGACACTTGTAGATGTAACTTCTTTATTACGATTCAACACTCCAACTCTCCAACAGTACTCCAACTCTCCAACAGTCCTGATACTCTGTTACAGCCTAGGTACACAGCCTAGCTACACAGCCTAGATACTCTACTCTGGCTACGCTCCGGAACTCGCCCTCACAAGGTCGTAGAGTCGGGAGTTCCAGAGTCCCAGCGCTGGCTCTCACAGCATCCCAGGGTCTTCAGATGGCTGGTCGTGGGTCTTGGGTCTTGAGTTACAACTGGGCCCCGATCGTCCAGGGAGCTCTCCTTTAATGCCTGGTCCAACGAGGGGTGGGGCCAAAAGGCTTAAGCGCCTGGGAACCCAACACCTGGCACCCAGAGGCTTAAGCGTCTGGACCCCCTGGGAACCCAACGCCTGGCGCCCAGAGGCTTAAGCGTCTGGACCCCCTGGGAACCCAGCACCTGGCGCCCAGAGGCTTAAGCGTCTGGACTCGCCTGGGATCCCAGAGCCCTCAGCAGCCCCTCCCTTCTTATGTCACTACATATGTGCCAGAGGTGCCATCATAGTGTTAGTTTATTAGAGGGCATTACATTCGGTTGTTTTTCTGGCCACGGCTAATGATGGCAATATGGTTCAGGAGCTAAACGTCGAGTTCTGTTGCTGGCCAAGTCAAGAGGGCTTCAGGAGAGCGGAGTTGGTGCAGTTTTTGCTGTTCCTCCTCTGTTGAAGGAGCGCAGGCTGCAGTGGTTTACCGCATGGTCCGTAGTTTAGGTTGTATGGCCACAATTGCACTTCTGTGACGTGTCTTTTAATTTTCCATTCACGAAGGAGCTATGCGCATCAGCGTGTTGACGTTCTGATGCAGTTGACGATCACACCTGTTTAATTCCACCGATATCAGACGAGTCCAATGGGCAGCAAAAGTGGTATCCAAAAACTGGGGACATTCTAAATAAAAATGACCTTGTACACGCAAAGTGATTATGACAGCAATTCCATATGTCAACTGGACCAAACACTGCACTTTGAAATAAATTGCATTTACATTTTAGTGTGGAGGCAGCCTTAGCAGTTGGTGTGGTGGGCTTGCCATGAGGACAGTTTGAATGGAACAAGTGACGATTCAATTCCTAGAGCCTTCTGGAAAAGTTTCGGAGCAAATTTCCCCAAGGACATAGTCACCTACAAATGTGTACGAAAGAACATTTACAACGAGAGCTCAATATTCCAAATCAGTCTCCAAGTAAATTGTAAAAATAAACCTTTTCTCCCGTTACGAGTTGACTGAAAGTTGCAGGGTGGGTGACCCGTTGACCGTTGGAATCTTGGAAAGCGCAAGCGGTTAGCGCAAATTTGATGTAGAGAGGCGTAGCGCTGCTGTTTTTAAAGACATTGTATTCGCCGCAGAGAACTGCAGCGACACGACCACACTCTATTACAGCTGGTGACAAACTGTGCCACACGCCCTCCCGCATGGCCTTGTGGGAGTCTCGGTAGCGATGGAGTATTTTTTTTCCCTTTGCGGTTCCTTTTGATGATGAATACGTACATCATCGGAGCGGAATGGGAAGAAAAACCGACAACCCACAGGCAACTGTGCCGAGGCAACACTTATACACACATTCCCATCTAAAGAGATATCAATTGACTCTCATGTGCGTATTAAGATAATTAACAAACGAATTAATAGAAAAATGCAAAACACAGAAAGGCAAAATGCCTCAAAACAGTTAACACTATTGTATCATGTGTTCGTACAGACTGCAAGAGTTAATAGAATAACGCCTGGCTTGTTTGCAGTGAGAAAAGGTTGCAAGGATGAGAAGCTGCAGGACAGACTGCAGAACCATGATGAACCGGAACGCGATAAAAAAAAACCCAACAGTGCATCACAACCTTAACAATGTTATTATAATTTTGACTTAAAACTTTCGTGACTGCAGGGATTAATATTCTATGGTTCTTTCGGTAAAGTCACGTAGATAGAAAAAATAACAATAAAGTAATACAAATTAAAATAAAGTGAATAAAAAATAATACAAGAATTAACAATAAAATAATAAAATTTTAAATAAAGTGAATAAAAATAATACAAATATTAACAATAAAATAATAAAAATTAAAATAAAGCGAAAAAAAGTAATACAAATATTAACAATAATAAAAATAAAGTGAATAAAACATTATAAAAATATTTTTTATTCACTTTATTTTCATTTTTATTATTTTATTGTTATAATTTGTTCTATCTACGTGACTTTATCGAAAGAACCATAGAATATGAAAATGTTATTATAGCATGCAAAAGTGCTTGTGAGAACGGTCCTGAAATAACAGAGCATTACGACTACAAGAATGTGTTCCACGTGTTAAGTGGAAGTGCTTGTCTTCTCAACATCACTTTGTATTATCTTTTCATAAAAGCAGCCAAAGTGATGAAATTCTGAGAGAAAAAAATCCACACGTGGCTAGTGAACCTCAGCCACACTACAGGACTGGTTTTTATATATAGTTATTAGATACTGGCGTACATTTGATGTGTGTGCCTATGTGTTTGTCTCTCTCTGTGTGTCTCTGTGTAATTTCTCTCTGCTTGTGTGTCCTGTTTGTGTGTCTCCGGTTCTGTGTTTAATCTCTCTCTTACTGGTAGGAACCTCCTGGTTGCACCAGCCCACAGGGGATTATTGTGTCCGTCCGTCGTGCAGGGAGGGGCTGGATGGGGAGGGGAGGGTGGGGCTGGGTGGGTGGGTGGGGAGGGGCTGGGTGGGGAGAGGTTGGTCACCCCGTGGTGCCCTTATAAAATTCAACGTTTAACCTACTCACGCCGGCTTGTGCCCGCCCTCACAGTCGGCCATATTTGCGGAATACACCATGGCGCCATTGACCCTGGCCATTGACCGAGCAACCCAACGTTCCTACCAGCTCCCTCCGCAGGAATGTGTTAAATTTAGCAATCTTTGGAAGAACGTAATCAACCAGGTAGGGTGTTGACTGTTATGTTAGCCGACTCTCTGTGTTGTATTGCATTATATTTCTAAGTTAACTAGATTTTGTTTCCTCTTTCGTTTGTACCTGATGATGATTGCTTGTGTTGCAATCGAAACGTCGTATGCTAGTATTTAATTTATTATTTTCTCTTTCTATGTGACTTTACCGAACGAACCAAAGAGTAATTCCTGCAGTTACGAAAGCGCTAAATCTAGTATGAATATATGCATTAGACGTATAAGTTTTAGTTTTTTGTGAATATTTATTGGTACATTCTGTTTTCAGAATAAACTCCATTTTCTGATATGGTGACAAGACAAGTCCACCCATTTACCCAACTTCACACCAATTAGATTTTTATCTCTGGAGTTTTTTTTTTAAGTAAAGTCTACACTAGCAAACCAAGGGATCATGAAACTTAAACATAATATTGTTGATGCTGTGTCATCATCCATCTCTACAGCTGTGTTGGAAAATGTTTTCTCGGAGGCTGAATGCTGAATTATATTGATTAGATATTCGAGAAAATCGAATCAATGCCATAACAAAAACTTATAAGTCTATCACATGTATTCATATACATTTTACGTCAGTATCTTGAAGAACAATAAAACCATTCAACGTTCTTTTTTGGGACACCCTGTATCTATTCATCTGCGAGTGTGTCAGCATGACCGGCGCGGCCTGCTCAGCGGTGTTGTAATCGTACCGTTCGCCCTCCCTTGCCGATGACCCTGCCGGCAGCGGCCGATGGGACCTTGATGTGGGCCTCCAGCTTCACTTCTTCCTTGGGGTTGTAGAAATTCTCTTCTTTTAATTTCCCATAAATTCTGCCCTGGGCCTGGAGATGCACACAGCCAACAACGAGCGCACGGGTGACACGCCGTCCAGGATGCTGCGAAGCTTGCCATATCCTTCGTCACATTTTTGCACGGCGATGTGGAGATCGGAGTTCGACTGTTACCCAGAGATCAGTGGTGTAAATTAGCACAAACCACCGTTTTGAACGTTGGGTGGGTGTTGGCTTTAGAGCGGTGGATCAAAATGCGATTAACTCTGATCCTGAACCCCACAATCAGTGCCCACACAATGTCCTCCCCTCACCGAATAACACGGTACCATTTATAAGCAATAGCCTTGTGTATAATTATAATACATGGAGCAGGTGATTGCTATTGCAACGTACCATGAATGTAATTATCTCTCGAGTTCTTGGTGTTATGGTGAAAAACGCACATTAAATATGAAAAAAACTTAATCATATTTAGTAAAAATTTCCTTTTTTTATTATCATTTCAATGCCGAAGTAATGGGCATGTCCACCAGGGGTTACTCTCACCTTGAACTGTGCTTCAGCAGGGCCAGTAATGGTGACCATTCTCTCCTTGGCGTCAGGCGTTTCAGGAGGCGCAATCTGCGGAGAAGACGGGGGCCACACACGGCGCAAGTCGCAACAGTGCAGCCCGGCGCGCATCTTTCGTGACGGAGAAGTGTCCATTGGGCAAGAAACATGAAGGAGCAGAAACAAGCTTTCCTGCGTGCCAGATACCGCCAAAGTACATGGCTCAGCATCAACACCATTCACACATTAATTGTAGATTTGAAGCTTTCGTGACTGCAAGGATTCGTACTCTTAGGTTTTTTCGGTAAAGTCACGTAGGTAGAAAATAAAATTAATAAAAGTATTAATAGGAATAAAATAAAATAAGTAAAAAAAATTTTTATTATAAAATAAAATTACATTTTACTCTTAGGTTTTTTCGGTAAAGTCACTTAGGTAAAAAATAAAATTAAAATTAATAAAAGTATTAATAGAAATAAAATAAAATGTAATTTTCTATTAAAAGTATTAATAGAAATAAAATAAAATTACATTTTATTTTATTTCTATTAATACTTTTATTAATTTTAATTTTATTTTTTACCTAAGTGACTTTACCGAAAAAACCTAAGAGTACGAGTACCATTCACACAACTGGGCGGTGGCACGGCTCAGCGGCGGGGCGTTTTCGCCACTCGACACGGAGGTTTGCCGCTCGGGGGCTCCAGCGGCCGGTCTGGTTAACGCTGCAGTGTGCGTACCGAGCATGAAACATACACCCCCCTAGCCTGCTTCACAGCGGACGTTCAAGCGTCCCGTGATGTCATTCGCAACAGGGGCCGCCGTTGTGTGCCAAATCTCACGGTTCAAGTTTGCCCGATTTCTTTTCACACGCTTTTATTTAACTCACTCTGTCTGTTGTATCCTCAACTCTGTCTGTTGTCGTATCCTCAAATCTTGTAACTCAATTTTAACCCACTTCCCAATGTGGTATCGACTGTAGACTTGGTATACGTATGTCATACTGATGACAATACTATATTCTATCATTAAAAATAACATATATATTTTTTTAAGCAATCTTTTTGTATCTTATGTTTCGGCTTGGGTCTAATTGTCCACGCTCAACTCACGTTGGCTGTAAATCACAACGGCCCCTTACGTTATGGCAAGCTTCGGGGCCACTTCTTGGAGTCGTGGCGTTCTTCCATTACTAGTACGGTACATTTTATTAAAGCGTGTTTAAAAAAAAGTATTTTCAAATATTACTTATTTTTTAAATGACACCGCAAAGAACTCAATTGGAATCTGCAGAGCAACCGTCGCTCCCCCCGACTGCGAAAACTTGGCAGGACCCATATACCTGTCAACCCCTTATCAGTGCCCTACCTTATTACAGACAAATTCAGCCTGTGTAGGCTATATGAAAGATCTTTGTCTTTGTCATCTACCTTACTCTTGCATGTGCCCTCATATGTAATGTACATAAAATCACCCACATCAAACTCCACTGACCTCTGCTACTTGTTAAAAGCATGAAGTAAACATGATTAAATACTTTAAACGTTTTAGCTGGGGCCTAAAACCAACACAAAACATTTCTAGAACAAACTGTATTTACCGATTTTTTTACAATTGTTTACAAATAAAAGAAACATTAATAAGTTTAATTGTTTGACGTTTTCATATTGAGCCCGTGACTTTACGACAATCTGTTACTTTGGAGAAAATTGCCGATTTTTTTTGGGATAAAACTAAATATATTTAACTGGGAAACATCTTGCGTCTATCAAAATTACAATCGTGATTACACGGATGTATGAAATCAATCTATATGCATGGCTGATCCGTCATCAATTGCTCAAGATCCTGTGACTAATACTCGTGTAAGTCTGCCAACCGGGTAAATAAAGCTCACTGCTAAAACTGTATTAGAATAAGGCATATGACTAAGCCACATGAATCACCGGAGACACGAAATAAACATATGCTACTCCATGCAAAATGTGCATTTTATACGCATACTTGAAGTGCACATGAATCACAACACAGTTATGTACTTTAATGTTTTCCATACAACTTTGCTCAGTGTAATTATCATTTAATGCGGTGTTCAAATAAACAGGAAGTGGCAAAAACATGTGTCCATGGGGTTAGATGGGTTTTCAAATCAAGTAATTTTTCATGGGAAAATTATATCTAAAAATATATATATATTATTCTTCTCTTGTGTAGACTATCCTGACTGAAACTATCTTCTCTGTAACATTCTGTAATATACTCAAACTGTTGCCATTAGTGTTTTTTTCGAACCACTATATCATATCTCAATTTCCATCGTCTTAAAGTAAAGTCTACCAATCGGAATATACAACATTACAACTGCATTGTCAAGATCAAGATGTCATCGTGGCCAAAGCCATTTGTCATCATGCCACCGCACCTTGCTTTCTACCCTGCGCTAGATACCACAGCTGCTGCATAGTAGCCACGTGACCTCCTAGATCCACTCTCACAGTCTCCCTCCATCTAGCCCGAGCTATCCCCTCCCCTCCTCCTCCCTTGGTCTTCCGGCGAGGTTATCCATGCAATCCACAAAATAAATTAGCAGACGATGTGCCTCTCTTTCACATATCCATAGCTCCTCACACACACGATAAGTATTTCTTACACAACCCATTAGCCGCACAATCTACAATCATTTCGACAATGGAGGTATTCTAAAAACCACCAAGCCATTCACACACACACGTGCTCGCGTGCACAAATGTACCTTGATGGAGGCTCCTGCAAATCTTGAGATCTGCTTAATGTTCTGGCCCTTTTTGCCAATGATGGCACCGACCGACTGCGTAGGGATGAACAGGAAGACCGTCTCCTGCTCCGTCTGCTGCTCTCACACACACACACACGCGTGCATGCAGCACAAACACACGGGGTGGAGGGTGGGCAAGCGCACAGACAAGCATGTACGCGCACACGCGCGACACGGCAGGGCAGCGGGTCGCATGGAATCCGCGGCGGTGCTTCGCTGTGGACGCAGCCACCAACGTGCACGACGCTTTGGGGGTCGGTGACAAAACCATGCAGAGGGTCGAGCCGTGGTTACCAGGCAAAGCTTCGAAAGGGGGCAAAGGGAGCGCGCAGAGCTGTGGACATCGCCAATTTAATCTGTTGATTGAACGAACGTAGGATGTGACTGCACCGTAAAAATCTTCCCAAGCCGGACTGAAGTAAGCTAGAATTCAGTGCAAGCTGCCCGAAATAAAGAACTAAACTGAGAAATAAAGAGGATACAAAACTCCGGCAAGAACATTGTTTGCGCATTATAATTACACCGAGTCGTGTAAAAACCCGGTGAGCATGGCACTTGGAAGCCATGCTCATCTACATTCGCTGTGAATGGTCTCATTATTTCACATTTCTTTCACGTTAATCTTACAAATAATATATATTCGTCAAGCACGTCAAAATACCTCTGCAGCTGTCCACGTCCAATGAATGTTAGCATTCCAATTCTGATTCATGGTGGTGATAACGTAACAGGTTAATTATACAGTAGTAATTTCCGTGTTATTAAAATTCTAAATATTTCACTGTCAATAGTTAATTATCATCGAGCATTAATTACATGTCTTAAGTTGTAGATACACATGCATTTTATTAATATGCACATTGGTTTTTATCACCATTTCATTATTTTCAGTAGACCAGACATCGCTCATAACCAGAAAAGTTGTACCAAATTGGTCTGACTTTGAGAGGTTTTACTCTTACTTTACATTTCCAAAGCAATAAGGTTATTTACAATTGCAGAAGCACTCTATAAAGTCGAACCTCCCAGTGTTAACTTTCCACCATGCGAATTGTTGAGCATCAGACGAATCCAGACCGGGCATTGCCGATGCGGTCACCTGATGCACAAATGGGCGCATCAAAGATTCGGCGGTCTGTGAGTGCTCGGCCACGATTCCCGAAACCATCGACGGCGTCGTAAACAATCCGCTGCTGCTGCTGCGGTATTCACTCCTTTATAGGAGGAACCGACGAGATCCACTCTGCTTCTGAACAAAGTATTGAGCGGATAACCAATCTAACATGGTATCTTTAATCTGCTGTTATTAATCCATACTAAAGAAGCAAAAGAAGCACTCTAAGAAGCAGAAGCATCGCACAGAGGTGAGAACCTGTGTTAATGTTGGCTCGGCAACATGAGCGCACACACACACACAACAACGACGATCAAGCACGAAGAGTACTAGAAGCAATTTTCTAAATACGAATCACAAATTAATATTTGTGCTGCAAGCAGGTTAGGGCAACGCACGGACACACAAAAGCACGTGGGAAGCTGCTACATGGAATATGCAACAGCCAATTCCTGCCCTTTGATGAAACAGAAAAAAGGGGGCTCAGATAGCAATAGATGATGCCCATTTAATTTTTTTTGACCAAGTCTCCAAGAGCTAAAACGTCACATTTCATGGTCTCAAGTAACATATACTTAAATGGCTATCGTATGCTGCAACTAAAACAAAAACATTTTTATGATGGTAATGTGTTGTGTTCCCCTTTGGATAATTACTGAATAAAATAAAATAAATAAATCTAAACTCAAGGCATCCTTTGAGATCTCTGCTCGTTTTTTCACACAAAGATGTGGCTATAACCTGTCATCTCATAGTTATCTATTTTAAATGCCTTCACTAGCTTCAGACTCTTCCATGACTATTTTGGCAACAGAGTACTTTTGCGCTGTATCTGGATAAGAAGAGGAAATGCTGAACACCAGTGAGGAGGCGCCAGGACTGTGGGACTATAGTGCTACGGCAGGAGCTCCCCCCCCTCTAGCTGCACTTACAGCTGCGGGCTGGGCCACTGCCGGCGTGACAGCAGACGTGCCGTACGCACCACCCACAAACGACGGGTGACTCTGAATCAGACACAGAGACAGGGACGGTGACGAGGGCTGGTGGACGGGGGGGGGGGGGGGTCGTGGGTGGGGGGGGACGACGACTCACGAAACCCACAGAGAAAGCGACGGCTGTACAAAAAGTCGTGGACAGCAGGAGAAAAATACGGCGTGTGTGTGTGTGCGCGCGTGCGTGTGCTGCAGCGGTCGTCAGCGTGCTGCGCAACGGATCCCGCTCATGGCCAACACCAGTGACGATTATCCAAACCGATCCTGGGCCTCCCCTAGGTCGACTCAGCCTCAAATGAGTAGCTGGTGCGGTGTGTAACATTGCTAATAAGAAGACAAAGGCGGCCGGGCATGGTGTTGCCCACTCTCGGTGTGTCGTACCTGCCTTTATAATATCTGCTAGCTAACAGCACTTGCCCCAACAGTTTGTCGAAGGCTATACAGGGGGGGATTTTTGTCTTTGTTAGCAGTAGCACAGCCGAGAGGTTTCATCTCTGTGTCGCGTTAGCACCAAGAGAAGACATTGGAAGACTGCTCCACACCAATAGCTAGTGCCGCTGTAAACAGCCGTATTAGAAAACTCACAAAACAACATAAAATAAGACATTTAAAAAAGAAAATTAAACGAGAAAAAATTATATAAATCATTCGACTCGACACGTTCTTGAAAATGGCTTTACGCCGTGCAGGGAAACATACATTTCAGTGAAAACATGCAAACAAATTTGATTCAGGTGCTCGATGGAAAGCTAAAAGAGAGGAAGTGGGGAAGGGCAGAGTTCTTACCGCAAACGGCATGTAGGGGGTGTTCATGGCACGTGGCACTGATGAGGCCGGCATTCCGGGCATAGATGGGGGGAAAAGCCCCACTGCGTTCAAGTTCAGCCCTGGGATCAGGTTTCCCTGTTGCTGAAACGGCACAAAAACACAACCATGGCGAGATAAAAAAAATGGCGAAGCAATTTACAACAAAGCCAACTCGCAACATCTCCCTGCATCAACAAGTGTGGGGTAGCAGCACTCCTATCTCTCTCTCTCACAGCCCTGAGCCGGTGTGGGAAACTCCACAATTCCCTTTGAGGGTGCCAGTCTCCCAACGGACCAAGCACTGATAACGTCCTACAAAGCGGTACCATTTTATCGTATCCAAAAAGATGATCGGTTGAGTTTGCTACCGCTTTAACCCTGACCAACATTTGAAGCCAACAAATCTTTATATGGTGACCTGAGCACTACAACAGTGCAACCTCTTCTTGGTTCTTTCGGTAAAGTCACGTAGAAGGAAAATAATAAAATAATAAAAATTAAACATAGTAAAATCAAATTCTCACGACGTTTTGGCCACAACGCAAGCAGCCGTCCTCAGGTGAAGAACAGGTCTGTCGAGAAGACATTCAGACTCTGTCTTCTCGACAGACCTGTTCTTCACCCGAGGACGGCTGCTTGCGTTGTGGCCGAAACGTCGTGAGAATTAGATTTTATAATGTGTAATTTTTATTATTTTATTATTTCCCTTCTACGTGACTTTACCGAAAGAACCAAGACTATAGTGCCAACCTCAGGAAGAAGTTTGAAAAATATATTGTAATACTAAGATAACAAATCTGGGTTGTGTTTTCTTGGCATCACTAAGAGCGGTAAGATGGCTCAACGTTCTCTTGAATTGTACCATCTTACTTAAAAAATAAACACGATGATGACGGCGACATGAAATATACTTATTGGCATCTGGCACACATTAAAACATTAAAGGAGTGACAATGTTCTAAAGAAAAGAAGATCACATGTGGGAGCACAGCCACATGTGGTAGTACTGTTATTGTGATAGTAAATTGATGTAGCAGCTGTAATTGCAATCATTATCACTGTCGTAAATTACAACCGGAGGGTCCCCCCCCCCCCCGTGTGATTGTACCGAGTTCCCATATCAGTTAGATGCCTTCACCAACCCACACTGACCAGCGTCGTGAAGTGAGGTCAAACAACAACGCTGCAATTCACGGATGTTACGCTTAAACCACGGTCACCAGCAGCTCTGCTTCCATCAGCTGTGACACACTGACTGGGTAGGTGAAGAAGCAGGGCCAGTGGGATATGGACAGGGTGCCTTTAGGATTTGTACGTAGCGAAATAGGAACAACTAAGCAGGTGTGTGACAAAAGCCGGAGTGCCAAAGCTGCAGAGTAAAGTAAATTTTATATATTAGAGATAGCAGTCCTTGCGATGAGACCCAGAGAGAGAGTGAGACACAGCAACACGAGATGGCCATGAGTGAAGACAGAGAGACCGTATGTCCGAGTAGAAGCGATGATAAAGCCGGAGACAAGAGGTGTGTAAGAAGAGATGTGGCCAAGACGGGCACGATGACTTAAGAGATGTTCTTGGTTCTTTCGGTAAAGTCACGTAGAATGGAAATAATAAAATAATAAAAATAAAACATAATAAAATAATTCTCACGACGTTTCTATGTTTTATTTATGTATTATGTTTTATGTTTATTATTTTATTATTTCCATTCTACGTGACTTTACCGAAAGATTTTTCGATTTAATGCTTTCGTGATTGCAGGGATTCATCTTCTTGGTTCTTTCGGTAAAGTCACGTAGAATGGAAATAATAAAATAATAAAAATAAAACAATAAAATAATTCTCACGACGTTGCGGCCACAACGCAAGCAGCCGTCCTCAGACTCTGTCTGCTCAACAGACCTGCTCTCCACCTGAGGACAGGCTGCTTGCGTTGTGGCCGAAACGTCGTGAGAATTGTATTTTATTATGTTTTATTTTTATTATTTTATTATTTCCATTCTACGTGACTTTACCGAAAGAACCAAGAAGATTTACCGAAAGAACCAAGAAGATGAATCCCTGCAGTCACGGAAGCTTTAAATCGAGACTTAAGAGATGTGTTCAGTTGAAACAGAACAGAGACAAGTTGAATATTAATTGCCTGCACACTGCTATGTGCCACGGTACGTAAGTCGCGACAAGGATGCCGTCGTTTCAGCCGTGCCTACCTCACCAGCTCCTCTTGGGTTGAGACAACAGAGTGCAAAATGTTGTCGGTGTTAAATCCTATTTAACCCCCGAATGTCTTCCTATACCACAGGATTTAATTTTTTACCGCCATTATTTTTTTCCCTCCGGTTTAAATTTTTTGTCTTTGATTCCCACCTCCCCCCCCCCAACAATCACTGGTTTAGACCCCGTGCTGCCTCCTGAAACCCTTTCCTGACCTCTCCACATTCCTGGCGCTCGTTCCCACTGACTTTTGGCATATGTCCCTGGTCCCTGTTTGGTGTTGAACTCTAAGGACCTTATTCTTGATCGCTTGTGTTGCAATCGAAACGTCGTGAGAATTTTATTGTTTTATTTTTATTATTAAAATTAAAGTCACGTAGAAGGTGTGGTTTTCACACACCTGATGATGATTGCTTGTGTTGCAATCGAAACGTCGTGATAATTTTATTGTTTTATTTGTATTATTAAAAGTAAAGTCACGTAGAAGGTGTGGTTTCCACACACCTGATGATGATTGCTTGTGTTGCAATCGAAACGTCGTGAGAATTTTATTGTTTTATTTGTATTATTAAAAGTAAAGTCACGTAGAAGGTGTGGTTTTCACACACCTGATGATGATTGCTTGTGTTGCAATCGAAACGTCGTGATCATTTTATTGTTTTATTTTTATTATTAAAAGTAAAGTCACGTAGAAGGTGTGGTTTTCACACACCTGATGATGATTGCTTGTGTTGCAATCGAAACGTCGTGAGAATTTTATTGTTTTATTTTTATTATTAAAAGTAAAGTCATGTAGAAGGTGTGGTTTCAACACCTGATGATGATTGCTTGTGTTGCAATCGAAACGTCGTGAGAATTTTATTGTTTTATTTGTATTATTAAAAGTAAAGTCACGTAGAAGGTGTGGTTTTCACACACCTGATGATGATTGCTTGTGTTGCAATCGAAACGTCGTGATCATTTTATTGTTTTATTTTTATTATTAAAAGTAAAGTCACGTAGAAGGTGTGGTTTTCACACACCTGATGATGATTGCTTGTGTTGCAATCGAAACGTCGTGAGAATTTTATTGTTTTATTTTTATTATTTCCCTTCTGCGTGACTTTACCGAAAGAACCAAGAATATGAATCCCTGCAGTCACGAAAGCTTTAAATCGAACTTTAAGGACCTTGTTGGCATTAAACCTTGTTGCTGCTGCCAGCCCTCCTGTGCTCGCCAGCATCGGGACACTTGTTAGTGTCGACCCTCCGAATATCATTGGTACTGGGGGCTTCATTGTGCTGGCAACTTTCTCCTTGGCGTTGAAGTCGAGCGGTCTATCGATGCCTGCCCCGGGGTTCATGTGTTCATCCCTCTCTCACTGCCCATATCTTAAGCCCTGCCCTGTCTCATTCAGCTAAGTTTGTATTTTGCCAGAGACCTAAAAAAGCCTCTTTAGACACTGGCCATAAAAAAAAATCGGATGCATTCCCATGCGAGTTTTACTCTTACCCAACTCAACTAAATGGCACAAAAGCATGCAAAAATATTAATTTAAAGATATTTATAAAGTAATGCACATTTCTAGACGTACAATTCTTATTATTTTTGTGCCAATATTATTTATCATTGTGAAAAAAAATGGCAACTGGACAGGTATCAGGTGGTGGTATAAATAAATATCGATTCCTCTATTTGTAATCAATATACTTTCCCACCATTGAACATGTTCGGGTGAGATAGTTGGGCTTGGTTACTGCTAAGGTAAAGGCAAATGAGCTGAAACAACATTGGTTTGGACAAAGTTAAGTCCAAATAGATTGCATAACAAGTTAAACAACACGGAAAACCAAATGTGGAACCGTTTCATAGCTAAGTTTGTAACGTGGTCCTAAAAAGATTTTTACTTGAAATTACAGGGACACATACTTATACGAGAAGATCGTTTTGCAACAAGCAAATAAGAGGTGGGGGGTGTGAAGGGGGTACAGAAATATTCAAAAGGGGAACCCCAAATTCCTAAAATATTGGTTCCTCTTGGGAACAAATATTGGTTTCTGTGGGGGGGAGGGGGAACAAATGTTGGAGGATGAACGCTACATTCCCTGGCGCCAGCAAAGCGACAGTGCATGGCTGCGATGGAGCGCCACCTGCTGCCAGCCGGCACGCCACTCCTGCCCCAAGGAAAGCCTGAACCCCTAGGCCCGCTGTTATATTCTGCAAGACGTGACACGTTGGGGTGGCATTATACATCGTATCGAAGGAGGGAGATGAAATAAACCACCCTTTTAAAGCTGATACGCGTGAACGTATTTAATGTTGAAGGTAACCCTAGAATTGTCGAAAGTGCAGTAATCCCTCGTTATTCACAGCGAGGGATACGTTTCGGAGATGCTCGTGAAGAGCAAATTTTGCGGATAATGATATTGGCCTATGAAAACCTGTCTTTTGAATCAATCATCTTAAATAAATACATAAGCTATTAAACGTATGAAAATGATCATAACGCAAAACAATTGGGTTTTAATAAAAAAAGTAAATACATTTTATATTAAAGTATTAGATAATATATCTCATCATGAGGCCTCCTTTGCCAGCACCAAAATATATTAACAGGATTGTTCCCCTTTTTTCTGGCGACAAAACTGAAACCTTTTGCAAGGAATCATGTTTACATTAACCACAATACTTGCAGTCAGAATGCAAACAAAAAACACACTGATAATGTATGCATTGTCATTGAAATTGATTGGTCCACACCAGAGACAGCTTTCCTTAGAGCCGAGTCTCATACGGTGTGCGCCTTTTGGCGTCATCTGGTCGACCAAAGGCGCAGTTGAACTGTGCGCCTTTTGGCTTCATCTGGTCGAACACCGTATGAGACTAGGCTTTAAGGAAAGCTGTCTCTGGTGTGGACCAATCCGTTTCAAGGACAATGCATATACAGGGTGACCCAAAAAAAACGGGCCCCGTGTACACTTTATGTGATATCTCCTTTATTTATTCACCGATTGCCCTTATTTTACAGGACATGGCAGAATCAACGACCGTGAGTACACCAAGACCCCAGTGGGAGCTGGGACAAAGAATACACTGTGTTAAATTTTACTACAAGACAGGCTCGTTTAAGAAAACCCAGGACAGTTTCATGCGTCAGTTCGAATGTGAAAAGGCTCCATCCAAAAGCAGAATTCAGAACTGGGTGGCCCACTTCGAGAAGTATGGGACCGTGGAGAACCTCAACGCTGCCAGTGAGAACCGTCCAAGCCACTCGGGACGTCCCAAGAAGCGAACAGCCGAGCTGGTCGAAAGTGTGAGAGAGTCTCTCCAGCAGAGTCCGAAACGCTCTGTGCGTAAGCGAAGTCAGTCCCTCGGTATGTCCCGTGAGACTTGCAGGAGAGTGCTGGTGAACGATATCAGGGCTTACCCATACAAAATACAGACGCTGCAGACCCTTACAGCCTCAGACAAGAAGCAGAGGAGCGCTATGGCAGTCAAGATGCTCGAGAAGATCGAGGAGACACCAAGTTTCCTTAACCTCCTTTGGACCTCAGATGAAGCCCACTTCCATCTTGACGGAAAGGCGAACTCCAAGACAAATGTCTTCTGGGGGTCCTCCAGACCCAATGAAGTAGCCACCAAGCCCTTGCACTCTCCTAAGTGCACGGTGTGGGCTGCAATCTCGGCCAGAGGCATCATCGGACCAATCTTCATCGAAGAATCTGGCGCAGCAGTGACAGTCACCAAGGAGCGGTATGTGGAGGTCCTCAAAACCTTCAAGAGTGAGCTCCAGACCCTCTACCCGTCGCTCATGAGCAAGTTCTGGTTCCAGCAAGACGGAGCAAGTTCTCACACCTCAAACCTGTCCCGAGATTGGCTGAAAGAGAACTTCGGAGGCCGAGTGATCAGTCTCAAGACTGATTTTGAGTGGGCACCCCATAGCCCGGACCTAAGCCCCCCAGATGTTTTTCTTTGGGGCTATTTTAAGGACAGAGTCTACGCAGGGAAACCCAGAACCATCACGGAACTCAAGGAAACCATCAGGGAGGAGATGAGAGCCATTACCAATTCAGTCTGTAAGAACGTCATGGACAACTTCGTGCTGCGCCTCAAGAAATGCACGGAGCTAAATGGAGGCCATCTAGAGCACATGCTGTAGAACGGAGAAAAAAAGGCCAAAGACCCTAGTGTTTTGATTTGATGTTTTGAATATAATAAACTAGTTATGACCAAAGTTTCATTTCATTCGGACAAAACACTAAGAAACGGGGCCTAATTAGAGTTGGGGCCCGTTTTTTTTGGGTCACCCTGTACTATCAGTGTGTTTTTGTTCGCATTCTGACTGCAAGTATTGTGGTTAATGTAAACATGATTCCTTGCAAAAGGTTTCAGTTTTGTCGCCAGAAAAAAAGGGGAAAAACCCTATTTTATTAGATAATAGTTTAGAAATGAACTTACCTTAAATTACAATGATGCTATGCATCATCGTTTTATCTCGTCACTTTCTTTCTCTCTTTCGATGCAGCCGCGTAGATTTCCAGATGCGGTTCGCGAATAGTCAAAATTGCAGATAGCAAGTTCTTGAATAACGAGGGAATACTACATGTAAAGTCTTCGCTTAACGCGTGGCGGTGTTCACACTACAACGCTATTTCACTACAACGCGGTTCTTCCACTTGGGAACACTTTTCGCACAAGGCTGAATGCGCACCGCTTTAACGCAGAACGCGTGACGTTATAACGCGAAACGCGCGCCGTTATAATGCGGAATGCGCACTGTTATAATGCGGAACACGCAACGTTATGAAGCAGTTTCTGAGCGGTCGGTAGCAAAGTACTTTCTTGGAATGATACAGTAACGCGGCAGCGTACCCTCAGTTATTGTCCCGCCATCTCACTGTGTGCAGTAGTAGTAGTACATCGCATCTCGGCAACATTCATCGTGACATTATTTATGGGGAAATCTTTTTGCCTTAGGAACGCATCTACCGCGTTAAACGAGGACTTAATGTAAACTTGGGAATCAAAAACCCCATGTGGGTTTAAAAACATTTTAAATGCGATTATGTTATAATACCCACAACAACAACAAGAGACAGGGTATAACAATGAGAATGCTCCCACTGTACTTGCACCCAACTCAAGAGGTTTCCGATTGCACAACAAAAGCAAAATCCTCACGTTCATGGCGGCGAGGTCGTTCTCGTAGGCTTCTCGGAGCCTCTTCATGATCTCCCCCTCTGCCTTGGAGGTCGCCTCGACGCTGCCCCGCACGGTGATCGTCCTCTCCGGGTTGTACAGGGTCAGGTCCTGTAAACTGAGGTCCACCAAAAATTATTAAATCACCACGCGCAACAACAGCAGCGGCACACACCAGAAAGCTCCCAATAAAAAAAATCACCTATTTTAAGATTCGCAAATCAGTAGAGACTTTATCTGCCGCAAGGTATTATCATAATCCACAATCAATCCACTGCCGGGTGAAGGTCGGGGTGGAGGCAGTATAAAATATATATATGCACATGGTAATAAGCTTGCAAATCTAACTAACAAAAAGCAGTTGCCATCCACAATGCCCTGTCAAAGAAGATGCCATTGAGGGTAAACGTTCGCAGTTGAACAGGGGATTGGTGGTATTACAGTTTATGCACGGTGAAAGGCCTTGGCATCATTTAGACACCGAGTGAAAGCACACAGGTCAATTAGGGGACTTACATTGCCAAGGCATGCCTGGAACCGTTATCAAACAAGCAATGGGCTGATTTGTACATATGCAAAGTGTTTAGTTATACATAGCGTGAAAGATGAGTGAGCATCAACATGCTGGTGTATAATTTTTAAACCTACCCAAATGCTATCTTTCAGGCATTACGATCCTATTTGTGCATTTTGTGACACTTTAACTGCTCCCATATGTCTACATATGAAGCGAGTGACTCCATTGGGTTAAGTAATGTTCTCGCGAGTTCCAACTGACACACCTGACAAAGGCGCTCCAATGTAATTCATAAATTAACATAAGGGTTGAATAATATGAAGCCAAAAAGAAAACAAATATTTAAAAAATACTTTTTATTCTACCAGGTAAGGCACACTGAGAGATATATAGCTATTTTTCAGAAGCGACCTGGCCACAAATGATAGCTCAACAAAGTGGCTTATCGTGTGGAAATTGACCGCAGCCAAATACTCTAAACACATTTCGATTTAAAGCTTTCGTGACTGCAGGGATTCATCTTCTTGGTTCTTTCGGTAAAGTCACGTAGAAGGGAGTAGTGACTAATCCCATATCTGCATTTACATAAATATGCTACATTCATATTGATATGCAAATTCCTTTGTCAAGGCACTCTTCCCCCTCCAACCCAGCTTAAATATACACTGCCAAGCCTGGTGGTGTTCATTCAGACGCTGTCTTTTCGACAGACCTGTTCTTCACCTGATGACGGCTGCTTGCGTTGTGGCCGAAACGTCGTGAGAATTATTTTATTATGTTTTATTTTTATAATTTTATTATTTCCCTTCTACGTGACTTTACCGAAAGAACCAAGAAGATGACTCTAAACACATGTTCATTATAAATGTGGAGAGGAAAACGGAAGGAGCAGGAGAAAAATCCGCTTGACCATGGAGACAGCATGCAAACTCCAAATATAGAGGCGTCGGGGTGGGGATCGAACCAACGACCTCCTGTATAGTAACCAGGCGAGGTAATTAACATCTCACCACCGTAGAAGATTACTAACCGCTTAGAATAAGCAACTAGCAATGCGCCAAGTTTCTTCCACCAGCATAATCAGAATTTGTCGCCATGTTGAAGGAAGAAAGAACGTGGACTCAAAAATACAAAGATTTGTCCAAATTGCACAGGTGTCTCTTAACCATTTCTAAACTGTTGATATGCAAATCCCTTTGTCAAGGCGCCCTTCCTCCTCTAACCCAGCTTAAATATACGCTGCCAAGCTTGGTGGTGTTCATTCAGACGTTGTCTTTCCGACAGACCTGTTCTTCACCTGAGGATGGCTGCTTGCGTTGTGGCCGAAACGTCGTGAGAATTGTATTTTATTATGTTTCATTTTTATTATTTTTTTATTTCCCTTCTACTTGACTTTACCGAAAGAACCAAGAAGACATTTCTAAACAGGCTGGGAGTGTCCCGACACCAAAAACACAGAAAATTATTCTTCAGCCAATCACGTAAGTACATTACTGTAAAGTGGAAGACTCCTGTATGTGCATTATACTGAAGCTAACTTAAGTACCGCGCCAAAGCACAGCACACAATCACAGCATATAAAAAAAAATTAACCCGTAAAAACTAAGTTTTTCACTATAAATCCTTTATATGCGTGTTCAATGGGCCACAACCCAGCCCACACTGGTCTTTGAAATGGGCGGCTAGAGTCCTCTCGTCCTCTGGCTTGAGATGGCTGCCACCTATGGGTCAAATGATTGCCTGCCACCATTAAGCAATTGGTAATTAAATATAAAAAATTTTTTCCTAAAAAGTGGAAAATTTTGGAATTTTTTTTCTCACGAAAATAAATTGTCACGCACAACGAGTATGTGTGCAAAATGTCAGCTCGATTGGATCACGGGAAGTGGGTTAAAAAACGACCGAAAGATTTGCACGGTCGTAAGCGCGCAAGCAAGCAAAGCAAGTGAACTTAATATAAAGGATTTAAAAATGTACAACAATTAGGTAATTATGTGTGAATGAGACTCATCCTGGTCATTGAGTTTTCACCTGGTTAAACAAAATAAACTTGAAACACTTAAAAGGAGCCATGTTACAGACATCAGTGAAATTCAAAGATGTGCAGTTTCACAGTCAGTCCAAAGAACGCTTTAATGAGGTCAAATCAGAATGTAGAAGCGTATAAAAAAAAGACGGTGGTAAAGTTGTGGCCGTACAGAAGTTTTACGTGGCAAAACAAAAAGGATTAACATTTTCCCCCATGTATGGAATTTGTAATTGCTGTGTATTTAAACGAGCATTCCACCTCAAAGAGAGAAAAGACAAAGATCCCCTGTATAGCCTTAACTGATTGTTGGGGCAAGTGCTGTTAGCGAGCACCTATGAAGGCTGGCAAGGCACACGGGGGGGGAGTGGGTGGGCAGCACCATGCCCTGGCCGCTTTTGTCTCCCCAGTGGAGATGTTTTACACATCACCCACGTACTCAGTTGAAGCCGAGTTGAACTAGGGTAAGGACCGATGCAGGTAATCATCGCTGGTGTTGGTGGCCTTGAGCGGGAATCGAACTCGGGTCACCGGGTTCCTAGCGTGGTGCGCTAACCGCTGTACTACCGCTTAAGGAGAGGACAGCTGGCAGCAGAGGCGTGTTTGTGATGGATGCACACTCACGGGGAGATGGTGATTTTCGTCTCCGTGTCCTGCTCAATCTTCTTGAGATTGCGACCCTCCTTGCCGATCAGACGCCCTACAAAGTTGTTGTGGGCCAGGATTTTCAGAGGGACATCCTCCCCTCTGCAGGAAGACAACGCAGTGGTAAAAAAGGGACGCGGAAGATAAAAAAGATAATTTACAGTCTTTAAGTTTAACTGCAAAGTAAAAAAAAAAAATTGTTGCCACTGATTTTACCCTCGAAAATTCTGGCACCGCAGCACTACCGCTTATTGCTTTATAGATTTACTCAATTGTTTGTACTAATTTTTTAAAAAAAATGTCCATTTGTTTTCAAACACATACATTAGAATTAATGATGGCATGAAACTTGTAACGGCAACATCTGCTATAAAAGTATATATAATTAATAAGGAACACATTTACTTTCAGGGAAAGAGTAAGATTCAGCAATGCATACACACATCCATCTGATACATATCTGATGTGGTATTCATTGGAACTTCGGCATTATTTGAGTCGCAATTTATTTTAATCTGCTTGTCAAATTTCAGTTATTCTTTTTACAATTGCTACGTGACTGCCTCCCCCCCCGTACATTCCCCACAGTTTAAGAATCACTTGTAGGGAAAGCAATTCCCCAGTAATAATGAAGTGATGTGGGCTGCCAACTTATGGATTAAGCAGAAAGACAAAAAGGGGAAATCCTGGGCAGGAAATAAAATCCGTTTGTATTGTGAGGAAACTACACGGAGGGAAAATAACACCATTTAAACAAGATCAATTATCGAGTTTTGCTTTTTACGTTAGGCCGCATACATGTCCATCAATCTTCGAAGTGAATTAACTACAAAAAGTGGAGTAAAAAAAACGCTTGAACCTGGACACAGTGAAGTCAGAAATTGATGTTGGAAAGGCTCCCCTTAGATACAACAAAAAATACTGGGAAAAACACAACGCTGGTAATGCACTGCTCACGTGATAGCCAAGCAGTGCGCGTGGAAGAGTACGCTATTGTGCACATATTTACCCGACCTAAACCAAAAACCTTCCTTATGAATAATATGGGTCGCGAGAGCCTACGTGTTAAACTGATTCTGTGGTCATTCATTTTTCTTAAATAAACGTACAATGGGGAAATTCGTGCATTCATTTAGATAGAAAATGTAAGTCCAACAAGCAAGGGCAACACCATCCGACCTCGTGGTAGGCCAATATTTTGGCAAAATGCTTAAGAAACCGTAAAAGGTAACTTCACCGGAATGGGACAATGTGAGTAGCTTGTGTCTTTTAAAGGGAAAAGCAACCCACAGTTCTTATTTGGGAGATAAGTAACCATACTGCATATCCTGTGGGGCGAGGGTATTGCTTTAACTTCCTCAGCACCGTAACAAACTCCCCGGTGACATCGCACTGGTGACGTACACTCTGTCATCTCCTCACAGGAAATTAAAATTCGTATCTCACGAAAAAAGTTACAAATTTGAAACTGATAAGTCCAGGGCACAGCCTGGGCAATGCAAACATATTCTTCTACATTTTTAAGTGATTTGGTATTTGGGTAGTGTCTTGGAGGGCATAGACAATGTTTAGATATCTATATACACATTCATTTAAAGCTTTCGTGACTGCAGGAATCCATACTCTTTGGTTCTTTCGGTAAAGTCATGTAGATAGAAAAATAATAGATCACGACGTTTCGATCGCAACACAGGCAATCGTCTTCAGGTGAGAGTGATTTATTTTATTTCATACCCACGTGACTTTACCGAAAGAACCAAAGAGTATGGATTCCTGCAGTCACAAAAGCTTCAAATCAAGACAGAGAAAGCTATTGAAACAAAAATGTGCGTACTTTTTTTGACTAATTTCTTTCATACCGTTTTTTTCTCCTTAATTCCATCTAAATGTATCAAATCATGCTTTGGACAATGCTCTTCCCTTTATATTACACAGCATTTGATTTTAGTCCATAAGCTAATTTATTTCAAACTGATTTTTGTGTTTAGTTTGTTGTCCTTTCCCTGCACCTCCGATTAGCACAGTTGGATATGTATGTTTTGAGATAACTTAAACACATACATCAATGCAAGCAGAGTTAAACTATATTTCACTGCAATGTACAGGTCATAATGCAAAAACTACTACCATTGAATGCATCCCCAATTGCTTGTGAAATAATTCAAGGTAAGAAAAAGTCACAATATATATTGTTTATGTTTTTCCCCCAATTCGCTTGTAAATGAGACATCCTGGAGCTGAGCAGTATTTTTTATAAAATATCAGAAAAATAACAAAGATTTCTCAGACAATAATCACAGACATGGAGATTTTTTGTCTCAATTTAACCAGTAAAATCTCTGTAATCTAGTTTTGTTCAGCACGAGTTTTATGGGCTTAGATTAATCACATCTCACTGGTCAACCAATCCGAATGCAGCTACTCTCTCGCAAAAGAGCGATTCAGAGCTGGCGTTGACTGCGGCGAGGAAACCTCGTGCCGAAAGAGCAGCCAACGACAAATGTGTCCCCTCTGTTGGGCGCCGGCTGTGAGCGGCGGACTCACGACTTTGTGTCCTGTGCCTCCTTCAACATGATCTCCATGATCATCTTGCACGCGGCCGTGCAGCCATCCGGAGCCGACTGGATGGTGATGGGCTTCTCTGCCGAGCCGGCATTCTCCTTGCGGTGAACGTCCACCCTGGGGGGTACGGTGGGGGGAGGGGGGTGGACAATCAACTTCATTTCTCACACATCAGGACTCTTTAACCTATATTTTGCCGACGGACCACGAAGAAATTCGAGTGTGCGCTGGCAGGTCGCGTGGCATCGTACGTCACGTAATACGGACGACGTCAAGGATGTCATGTGGCAGATGGCACGTCGCAATGTTTGTAATCGAGACCACCGATCCGTGCCTCTGGCCTACGGCAGCCGCGCTCGCCAGAATGGCGAAGTATGGTCAAACAACTCGAATGACCGAGATCGGCATGGGGATTGTGAAGGGCCTCTAAATAATTTTCTAATGATTCTGAGCAGGGCTTAAAGTACTCCCACCTCTGCCAGGGCTCTCGAGGGCTACCTCGAGTGGAGGTCCCTCCCTCCATCGGTATGCATAACAAATTGCACGCCTGTAACCACCCTCCTTGACAATTGTAACCGTTGCTACTGGGAGATAACAATAATGACAAACTTAGACATCGCGTTTCCGTTATTTTATTTTGGGTTCTGTTTGCCTAAATGATTCCTCGCGATCGTTACCCTGACCGCGGGAAGGGCAAGCGAGCGCCGACGCCCTCGTTCGTTCGTTCCCCAACTTTGAGGGTGCATCACGCCCAAGCTTGTTGCACGTCATCTCTTGTTTTTTACCCTCCTTATAAAATTCCTGCTGTATCCTGGGGTTCTTTAATGACGATAAAAAAAACGCTCACGAAAAAAATTGTAGGCCTGCACCTTTACCCTTTAACCACCTATCGCAAGCGCACAACCCCGCGCAACTCCACGCGACATGCCGATGGGAGTACGGGGGCACCAGGGCCTTGCAAGGAGGCCCGCGCGCTCACTTGGACTGAGTCTGCTGGGTGATGGAGCGGATGGTAGCGCCCTCCTTGCCGATGATGGCTCCCACAAACTGGCTGGGCACGAGGATGCGCAGCGGGATGTCGGCCTGCTGACGCCCGCGTCCGGAGGGGCCGCCGCCGCCACCGCCACCACCACCGCCACCACCGCCCGCGGCTCCCTGCCCCGAGGAGCCGGACTGGCTGCCCCGGTGGCGGGCGGACTGCTGAGGGCCGCTCGGCTGCGCCGGGGCCATCTCGTCGGGGATGTAGGACACCTTGAGGGCGTGGCTCTCCAGCTCGTGGCCGTTCAGCTTCTCCAGGGCTCTGCAAACCAACAGGCGGGATGGCGCTGTAACGACCCGCAGGAGCGCACGCTGTCACTCAAATGACTTTTAACTATTTTAATTTCACCAGGAAAGAACCACTGAGCCGTGTAGCTCTTTTTCAGAAGCGACCTGACCACAAACGATAGCTCGACCAAGTGGCTTAGCACGTGGAAATGTATAGTAGTCAAATAAACTCATGTTTCGAGGGAAAAACTGGAGGACCCGGAGAAAAATCCATGCGACTAATGGAAGAACATGCAAACTCCAAATGAAAAAATATATCGATGTCAGGGTCCAGATCGCACCTACGACCTTCTGTACATCTTGCCACCGTTATATTAACATTAAAAAAACAGTCATCACCGCTCAATCCATCCCCATCTTTAATTTAACTTCTCATCTGATTTTGACTACACTCTCATGCTTCCCTCCACACTTCCTCCCCACCCATCCCTCAGACCTTCCGCTATGCATTAGTTTCACAACTGTAGAGCACATAGAGATGTGGTCGCATTTATATCACATATATATTGAACCAAATAATTGTGTTACGTTGTATTCATGCAAAGGGGCGAAGTGTTAATATTTGGTTTAACACGTAGGCTTTCGCGACCAATATTGTTCATAATCAACGATTTTTGGGTTTAACGCAATCTAAACCAAAAAATCGTTGATTATGTTAATATTTGACCAGGCCTGATGGACTGTACTCTATCCTCAAAGGTCTTGGTTTTCTCCGAGTATCCTGGTTACCTCCCACGAGTAAAATATGACTCAGGAAAGAAACAGGTTCAATAATAGGGATGCCCTCGGCAAACGTGCCCTCATCACATCCGAGCTCTGAGACCAACGCTACTGGCACAAACTGCCAAATCCACTGCTCCGTTGCAAAGGACGGCTCACATGTATGCATGTTGGACTTCTTTTGCACTGTACGTAGCCAACCGTGCGCTAACCGGAAGCGCGGGGGAAGGACGACAATCTAAAATACAAGAAGCGTTGGCGTAAAACTGCCCTTAATACAGGAATGAGGTTACTAAAGGCCGTGGCACTAAAGGCCATGACCCGAGAGGACACGTGACCAGTTAAGTCTACAAAGGGCCCCCAGGTGGGGGCTAGGGGTGGTCACGTGGTCGGGGTCCAGATCCTGCTCGAGGATTCTGGAAGGTGGTCGTGGCCAAGGGTGGAGCCGGCCACGCTGCAGAGAATATAAGCCGGGTCCCGGGAGTGACCGTGGTTGTTGTTCATCCTGGAAGAAACCTTCGTCTACGTTCTACGTTCAACGAGTCTCCAACACGTGGACCCGGACCCAAGCTGTTGGTCCCAGTCCGTAGTAGCAGTTACGTTGTAACTAGTGTAGTTAGCCTGGTGACTAGTGTAGTAACTAGTGTAGTAACTAGTGTAGCTAGCCTGGTGGTCACCACCTGGCTAGCTACACCAGTCACGTGGTAATTAGTGTAGCTAGCCTGGTGGTCACCACCATAGGTTGTTATTCTGTTAAGGGGCAGTTATCCCATGTGTTGGAGTTAAATAAATGTGTTGCCTCCAAGTATACGTCTGCGACTCAGTTGAACTCATTACACATGGCCAACATGCACGTTGGAGACACTATTTTGATTTTCATTAAGCAGTGGATAGCGCAGAATGACATTGATGATCAGAATCAGAATCTTTATTTAGGCTGGAGGAATTCCGATCAGCTATGAAGCTCTTTTTCACAGATGTCCAGGATGGGACGGGGCAGCGAGTTGCATCAACAATAAAAACAAAAATACAAAAAAGCAATCCAAGAGCAATGAATAGAAAAGTGAAGCAAGTCACTTAAACTACCTCCTTCCATGCTTTAGAGTTCAACTGCATAACTGGATTATGATTTAAAAGAGTCATTTTGTTACAAAAAGCAACGTTACTTAGTTATCTTACGATGTGCATAGGTGACCAAAAACTCCAAAATGAATCATCTTACAGAAATCACAGAATAAACACAACACTCACATCCTTGGAATGCTTGGCAAATGCCAATTACATCACATGTTTTTAGCTATGGAAAGAAACTTGAGAATCCGAAGGAAACCTTTGCAGAACAGGGCGAGAGAACATACAAACTCCACGTAGACAGCTACTCGAATCTGGAATCGAATTCAGGCCTTTCTTGCTGTGAGGCACAAGTGTTACCACCGCTCCACGCTGGTAACCACACTTTGCAGGCTGGACGCAGTTAATATCCCCCCATTAAACTGATACTCCCCATTGTATTTATAATGCTTGCAAATAGCCACTGCTGGATCATCATGGAAAATTACCATGTAGAGCCCTCGACGGAGAGCATTGTTCAACTAGCATTGCAAGCATTTGTTTGTAAGTGCTAAATGCTAAATGAATGAGTCATCTGTAGTGCACACACACACACGAGGTTTCATGCAGGTGCTCTGTGTAAGAGCTTCAGACTTACTGCTTGGCTTGGTCCTTGCTGGCAAAGGTGACATTTACAACGGCCGTCTCGCTGTCTGATGTCACTGGGAAATCACAAACATAGACACCTATTTAGAAACAAAAAGAGTTTTGCACGTTTACAATACAGGTTGTAACAGATTAGCCTTCATTTTAATAGCATGAGATATTCAGCTGGATGGCACTGTTGAACTCAAAATGGAAATGTGCGTTCAAACCTCAGTCAGAGTTGATTTAGCCCATCGTCCTTTGGGGTCAATCAAGTATTGCTTCGTTGAAGTTCAGCAGTCAGTGGCATTGATAAATTGGCACTGCTAGAGCAATGTAAAATTTTCACCGCTGGTTCAGGATGGCCAATGGATATTAGAGTCAACGAAATGTTAACTACCTTGTCTGGTATACAAGAGGTGGTAGGTTAAATCCAGACCCTGACGCCTGTGTTTTTGGAGTTTGCATGTTCTCACCGTGGGCACACGGATCTTTCTCCAGGCTCTCCAGTATTTCCCTCCACATTTACAATCAGCGTGCGTTTAGAGTATTTGACTGCTACAAATTTCCATGTGATAAGCCACTTTGCTGAGCTATCATATGTGGCCAGGTTGCTTCTGAAAAAATATCTAACAGCTCAGTGGTCTTCACTTGCTAAAATCAAAAGGTTTAGTTTTATTTGTATATATTTTTTTGTTATTTTCTTATATTTTGCACGCCTATCGTATGTTTTTGTATCGTTTATTCTTGTAAAGTTCTGACATGCCTCGACTGGACATCTGTGAAAAAAGCTTCATAGCTCATCAGATTCCTCCAGTACAAATACAGATTCTGATTCAGTTACCTCTCAGCATATGCCAAAATTAGTCCGCTGGCATATTGTAAATGGCTGCGGTAATATGTGCTTTTGGGAAAGCCCTGTTGAGGAACCTGTTCATGGCAGACTGCATCACCACCGCTGGGTCGAGCAAAAATTATTTTTTGTACGGCAACACTCGCAATGCCATCAGCAAATTCACCAAGAGGACGGTAGTGAATGTGGTCCTGTAATC
Source organism: Lampetra planeri (assembly GCF_965212315.1). Taxonomy (NCBI): domain Eukaryota; kingdom Metazoa; phylum Chordata; class Hyperoartia; order Petromyzontiformes; family Petromyzontidae; genus Lampetra; species Lampetra planeri. Next base: position 19,115,186 of record NC_136108.1, on the reverse strand, counting down.
CTGAGCGATTGTGTCACGTCTATCCGTGGAACTTTGGGACCTTAAACTCCGGTACCAAGTCACCTATGGCGGTGGTTCTCAACCGGGGGTAACCGGACCCCTGGGGGGTTACTTGGCAATGTCCCAGCGGGGTACGCGAGGCGATTTCTAAACGTGTGAAATTCGATTGTACACGAGAGTCGTTGGTGAATAATCAGGAATGAATCTGCCATAGCTACGATACAATTTAAATCTATATGGTAACCGCGAACAATATTAAATACCTCTTCTTGGTTCTTTCGGTAAAGTCACGTAGAAGGGAAATAATAAAATAATAAAAATAAAACATAATAAAATTATGATATTAAATACCTTTCTAAACTCACCGATCGTAAACAATGTGGTTTCCAAGAGTAACCAGTAAGCGCGAACAAATGACGTCACGCATGCAGAGCGTCCGTTGCATTTTTTTCATTCGCTTGCAGTAGCAAGCTAGTTAGTAGGATACCTCACAAAATGGACAATTGGTTAAAATCTTGATGTGCATTATTCATACTTTTATTTCTCAGAACCATGTTGGGTCAGGCAAGGGCTACTCGGTTGAAACAAAACTCAACAAGGGGTACAACACCAGTAGCCAAAACAGGTTGAGAACCACTTACCTACGGAGACCTCTGCAGGATTCCTGTGATCTCTATGGGCCACTCAACGCGGGGTCCCCCTCTGCCAGGTCCTCACTCTTACAATTGCCCTGACACAAAATTCCCTTCGAATTGGGAGCCATGACCCCTTCTCAGCTGCTGCGGGTTTGGGTGGCCGTTGTGGGTACCTGAGACTCATCCAGTTGAGCGCCTTGCTACAGCAGTGCCCAAAAGCAATTGCAGGGTTGCCAATAGCATTTAATCGAGAAGAGGGAAGATTGTACCAGGCGGTGATGGAGGCAGCCTACATCACCGCCTGGTACGAAATGTGGAGGGAAAAACCGGAGGACCCGGAGAAAAATCCACGCGACCACGGGGAGAGAGACATGCAAACTCCAAATATGCAGGCGTCGGGGTTGGGACCGAACTCAAGACCTCGTGCATACCAGGCGAGGTATTTACCATCTCGCCACCGTGGCGCCGATCCCAATCTATCCACAGACAACTAAATTCGTGTGCTTGAGTGAGAAGCTGAGATAAACAGCAGGTTTACCTTGATCGCAGCTTTCGACGGTGCCGTATTGCGCCAACAAACCATCCAGGACCTGGGGGAATAACAGCGGTCTTCACAAGCTGGCGTACCACACGGCACTAGAGGGCATAGCAAAAAACAAAACCTACCAGGCTCATTAATCAGTGGGTCTATTTATGAAGGGGTTGAGCAAGCCAAATGCATCTCATTATCTGCATTTATCTACAGATAAGGTTATGTTTATGCGCAAAATGGGAAATGCTCTGAATGTAGAAGTTTTCTTGTTTGGCAACACAATTGCTGCACCTCCGATTAGCGCGGTTGGCTACGTTCGGTTCGGAAAAAGTTCAACACACATACCTTCATCAATATAAGTGAGAGTTTCACTGTATTCCACTGCTATGCGTAAAGGTGAAAATGCGAAAACTGCTACACTGAATACATTCCCAATTGCTGTTGAAATTATTTAATTATTCAGGACAAGAGAACGTCACAATATAAATAAATAAAACGTGATGACTTTTTTCCACAATTCACTTGTAAATGAGACATGCCTGAGTCGTGCAGTATTTCATAAAGTATCAGAAAATTACAAAACTATTCTAAGAAAATAATTGTAGATATGTGGAGATTTTTTGATTTAATCAAATGAGTAAAATTACTGTAATCTTGTTACAGTGTCAAACTTAACACCGGTACATTCAGCATTAGGAAAAACTGACATTTTCACGTATTATGGAGTCAGCATTCTCATCAATGATGATATGTAAACCCAAACCACAGTTTATTGAGTAAAATCTGCTTCGAAATAAAAAAATACCGAGCAAGCGAGTTATAATTTCACTTCCAGATTTGAAGTTTTCGTGACTGCAAGGATTCATACTCTTTGTTTTTTACGGTAAAGTCACGTAGGTGAAACATTACAATAAATTAACTCACGACGTTTCGGAAGCCTCTTCATACGCTATAGCAGGAGTAGTTACACCCGATGACGGAGGCTTGTGTTGCCTCCGAAACGTCGTGAGTTATTTTATTTGAATTTTTTACCTACGTGACTTTACCGAAAAAACCAAAGAGTATTATTTTACTTCATTTCATAAAAGTGAGCATTGCACATTCCCTGTCCCTAATCAATCCGTGAATATTGCCGTTATCAACTAAACAGATTCTTCATTTTCCACGGATGCGAGTAGCCAAACACCAGATTGGTTGCGAGGTAGGCAAGTCTCCCCCCGGCCCTCCTGCCCCCATCTCCACCCAATAACATATTAGCATAGACGTGTTGAGTATTAATTGTAAATACTACCCATTTATATGTTACACGTTATGCACTGTATATACACACGATATAACGTGTTCAAAAACGCATATGAATGCCCATTATTTATGAAATAAGTCTAAATATATCTTCACATACATTACGATGTACAATTAATGTAAAAATTCTCATTTAAGAAATGTTACATTTATTTAATTGCTCAACCCGATTGGGTAAAGTGCGAATTCCAGTAATACACTAAAAGCCACATTGTTATTTTACCAGGTAAGGCCCACCGAGCGATATAGCTCTTTTTCAGAAGCCACGTGGCCCCACGAATGATAGGCTCCAGGAAGTGGCTCGTCACGTGAGCATTTAAAGCAGCCAAACACTCTTGAACCAAGTAGCCTGGGTTGGGATAGCGGGAAGTGGGGGGGCTTATAATGCTTGAGCATCGCTGCACACCTGCACGCAGCACTAGCACGCTCCGCTATCTACTCCAAGGCTCTTTGAAGCAAATGGGTAACAATGTTTGGCTTTTAACGTGTTGACTTTGAATGTACTCGGGGCCAAGGGACTCACTCACCTCCCACTGCAGCTGAGGAGGGATATTCCTGACTTGTATTTTCCGGTTCCTGCCAACATAACATTCCACACCGGTGTGAGACGTTTGCTAAACTTACAAATAACCGTCGTAAACACAACTGGCACAAACCAAATAAACAAACAAAAAAATGCGGCAAAACAGCAGTGAACAATGCAGATTGGGGGTCATAAGAATCCCTGTTCCATGAGATAGTTCAGGAGAATAAAAAAAATCAACATGATAAATTACAGCTTCATATCGTATATTACCATTGTGCACAATTCTAATTAGAAACATGCATTTAGATGATTGCGCTGCTATACATTTACACATAAGCTACTTCTTTGAGTCATCATGTGTGTGACCAATAGCTCCGCAGGCCTTACCAGGTAAGATAAGAAATGTTGTATTTGTATATATATTTTAAAATTATTTGTTTACCTTTCCTACACTTTGCACTGCTGTCGTGTTTCTGTTTTGTGTTTGTTGTTGTAATGTTCTGACCCAGCCCCTACTGGACATCTGTGAAAAAGAGCTTCACAGCTCTTCGGATTCCTCGAGAATGAACAAATGAATTTCGATTTAAAGCTTTCGTGACCGCAGGGATTCATCTTCTTGGTTCTTTTGGTAAAGTCATGTAGAAGGGAAATAATAAAATAATAAAAAATTAAACATTATAAAATACAATTCTCACGACCTTTCGGCCACAACGCAAGCAGCCGTCCTCAGGTGAAGAACAGGCCTGTCATTCAGACGCTGTCTTTCCCACAGACCTGTTCTTCTGAATTTCAGACGCTGTCTTTCCGACAGACCTGTTCTTCTGAATTTCAGATGCTGTCTTTCCAACAGACCTGTTCTTCACCTGAGGATGGCTGCTTGCGTTGTGGCCGAAAAGTCGTGAGAATTGTATTTTATTAAGTTTTATTTTATTATTTTATTATTTCTCTTCTACGTGACTTTATCGAAAGAACCAAGAAAATGAACAAATGTTCTCATTTTGATTTTACAACTTGCAGCATATAATTGACAAACCACCAATACAAATGTAGCAGTAACACACACAGGGAAGCCTCACTGGGTCAAGACTTTTCAGGAAGTTCCGAGACAGGGATATTTGGCCACACTGCAGTATCCAGAGCAAACCCACCATGCAGAGACAAGGAGGGCGAGGAGTTCAACACGTAGCCTTTCGCGACTATTACTACCCATAACAACGGTCTTTTGGGGGGGTTAGACGGAGTAAATATAAATGTATGGTTAAACCTGCCACCACCCAACACAGCTAATTAGTAAGGTTTGTCACGTGAACAAATCATGCCAATTCGTGACTACGAGAGCACACCGGTGTGCTGGAGAGCAAACCCACAACATTCACAATTCGAGTACCACGTTTTGCCAGTGATTACAACAACCACCTTCATCAGGCGATGAGCCAGAATTGTAGGAGGTGCAGGGGGGCAAGACTCAACAGTGCCATCTACTGCTGGTCATCCCATAGCCCCATGCCTACAACATTGCGCAAAGCAACCCTGGTCATCAACCATTCAAATTCTGAAAGAGCGCAACTCTGCTGAAGCTTATGAGATCTGACGCAATCGGGGTCGCATTCCAGATTTGTCTGAGTGTAGGCAATAATGACACGAGGCAAGTGAGAAGTGGCTGACTGTTTGGTGGTTTAGACAACCAAGCCAGCACCACTGGAATTCGAAACATGAACGCTTATACTGGTAGGAACCTCCTGGTTACACCAGCCCACAGGGGATTATTGTGTCTGTCATGCAGAGAGGGACTGAATGGGGAGGGAGGGGCTGGGTGGGGAGTGGCTGGGTGGGGAGGGGCTGGGTGGGGAGGGGCTGGGTGGGGAGGGTGGGGCTGGGTGGGGAGGGGCTGTTCACCCCGTGGTGCCCTTATAAAACTCAACATTTAACCTACTCACGCCGGCTTGTGCCCGCCCTCACAGTCGGGCATATTTGCGGAATACACCACGCCGCTGTTGACCCTGGCCATTGACCGAGCAACCCAACATTCCTACCAGCTCCTTCCGCAGGAATGTGTTAGCCCAGTTGACTAAACTGAGATAATCGGGATAAGCCCAGTTTTGAGGGCTAATATGCAATATGGTATGTTGTATACATGTTATACGATTAATACAAAGTACACCACTGTCTTCACAACACAGAAGGCCATCGTCGTGGTTGCTGTTAAAAGGAGCTCGTTTAGTTCAGACGCAGAAATAGCTCTGTCTGGTGTCTTGTCCTGGGTTGTCCCATATGAGACACGGGGCTCTTGACACCTCAGATTCTCCAGATAGGACTCTCGTTCACTTTGTTCCATGAAGGCACAAGCATAATTGTGATCACATTTGATAATGGAACGATTGAATACTAAAAGCGTAAACATGCAGTGCGCAGGATAGGAATTTTACATGTCTAAGAGTCAAATGGGAATCGAGTCTGCAAAGGCACAAACTTTCATAAGCGTTCGTTTTGCCAGGCTGCAAATCATGCATGCAGCATAATACAATACTTGTGATGCATTTTGATTTAAAGCTTTCGTGACTGCAGGGATTCATATTCTTGGTTCTTTCGGTAAAGTCACGTAGAAGGGAAATAATAAAATAATATTAATGTAAAACAATAAAAATTCTCACGACGTTTCGACTGCAACACAAGCAATCTTCGTCAGGTGTGAAATCCACAGCAAGAACATTTATTTTTTCAAATGTTCTTTCTGTGGATTTCACACCTGATGGTGATTGCTTGTGTTGCAGTCGAAACGTCGTGAGAATTTGTATTGTTTTATATTGATATTATTTTATTATTTCCCTTCTACGTGACTTTACCGAAAGAACCAAGAATATACTTGTGATGCATTTAACAATGTTACCGAGCAGACTTGTCCAATAACAGTGGTAAAGAACGAAGTGTAATTATTGTATTTTAAGTGTGTCCTCACATTACCTGATTCAGTCACATTCATTCATAATTCTCATCCAGCCTCAATGAAACCTAACTATTATTTTTCATGCATACGAATCGCTTTTGGGACACATTAGAAATAAATAATTTGAGCCTCGTGCCATGCACGGTAATAAAAAGGAATCGGTTTGGATGGAATAGGAAAACAATTCATCAGTACTGTATGATGAACTGTGGTTCAACGAAATATTAAATCGAAGTTTTGGGACAAAAAAACTGCTTTTAGAGTGCACGGCAAGCCTCTTCATAATGGCGTCACGGAGAATTCAGGGAACGTGTTACAACAAAAAAAATACCACTTCCAGGTCACAGGTCACCTATTTTTTACATTATTAATATTATTATTTTTGTCCAAGTAACGAGGAATTGTACTGGCCACGTCCAATGGTGTGAAGGGGGAAAAAAACTGGCTCAGTATTCTGCACTACAAGACAGCATTTTGTTTGATTTCTGCACTCACCATCGAAGCAACCAATATGCCTTTCAAATGCAAATGCATTAAGCCCTGCTTTGCTGCATTATGCATAGAGAGGTTGCATCAAATGCGCACACATGCCAGGGGCAGCCATTGGCTGCACGGGCACTGCATTAGAGCACATGGGGTTCAGCTCGCAGATGGGCGTGCTATTCAATGAGACACATTTTCTAGAATGCATACATCAGGGTCACGCCGTGTCGACCCGTTTTGGGAAAGGCTGTTGAACGAGCACAGGTTTCCTGTACGGTCCCGACCTCATAAAACTGCAAGCGTGCGAGTTGCTCAAATGTGTTCTTCACGCAAGATGCAATTGTCATTGTTTGCAGAGCTGCAATAAAGGAATGTATTGATAATGTTTAAAAAATGCAGTTATGGGCAACAACGCAGCTCTACAAATGTGAAATTTGAAATTGTTTCAGATTTGTACAAGTCAGTTTTGACAGTTCTTGCAATTCCATCGCATTTTTAAAGCTCATCTTCACATCGTGGTTGGGAAAATAATAACATTTGGTCACAAACCAATTTGTTAATTAAATCATATATATACATCGCAGTTGTAAAGAAGTTACATTGATGTAAACTAATGACATTACATTGGGGGATCTCTTTAAATTAATGTTTGGCTTGTGCCATTGCCCTTGTGAATTATGGCAGACAATTGGGCTAAAGTGCAGTAAAAAACCCCGGAGAGATGGACTACGGGCAATTATTCATTTTCAATCAGATTAGATGAGCCAAGGGTAATCAAAGTACCGTTTCAATTAACATGTATTTTAATGCCAAACAAAATATATCTGTCTCGATATGTTTTTCTCTATTGTCTTCTTTTTATTGTTTAAGCTTGTTAAGAAGAGTATCACCAAGTTCGAGACACTGCGAAAAGAACCCTTGCGGGACTGCAAGTGGAGGTTAAGGGGTGTTGATTCCCACCTTTGGGATTTAATATCACTATCATTGTGATGTGTGCTTACCCAGGGAAAGCCTCACTGGGCTTCCAATAGAGGAAAAACACTGCTGTGAGATGGAGATCATGACTAAAATGGACAGATTTATTCCGATATATTCTGTGCTGGATGAAAGTAAAATGTAAATAGCATTAGAATCTGTCACTCAACAGCAAAACATTTTTCTGAAACCGAGTGGCAGGTATTTCAGATTTTTGAAGCACAGTAAATAATGTTCAATCGGTCTTAATAAACAGCAAGTGCTTAGATTAATAATAATTTCAATTAAGGATATCATGATCATTTGAAATAAAGTCTAACACATATTGCTGTAATTATAACCGCCCAGTGAAATCAGTTTGTGTGCACCAGGCGAGGTGGTGATTACTACAATCTGACGACCAGGAGTCATCGCAAGGGATTGTGGGGGAGGCCTTCGTCCAACAGTGGATCAAACATGGCTCACGATGATAATTATTTCCACGACTATTTAAAGGTGTGATTCACACATGCTCAGCATGGACGAGATAGCCTGAGAATGTCAATGTGAGCTGTAAAAATAAATTACATGAGCCAATGGGATATTATTGTGCCTTGACTAATATGCAATGTGCATTCGCCACTGTATACATCAAGCATCCGTGCTACGTAAACACCACTCAAGGCAAAGAATGTAAATCGCCACATATTTTGCAGGAATTTCCTACTCGAATCGAATTTATTTTAACTGGTGAATGCAATATTATCATATAATCACATCAATAATGCCACAAAACACTGAAAACATCTCACCACCCTCCCTTAAAAACACTTCAAGCCATGATCCCAAGGTAGCTTACTAAATATATTTGAAAATTATAAGGCAGTTGTAATTAAAAATGGTGATGAGGTTATTACATTTTATCCGTGAATACAGTGAACTGTGGTTGTAAATAAAAGCTGTGACGATGCATCATGACAGACAAATATATTTGATTTTCCTTAAGTTTCTTTGCAGATGAGTCGCAATCGATGACAATTCTAAACATAATCCCAGAGGGGAAAAAAACCCATCATGCTCAAATGAGCCGATTGACTGGTTCCACAAAAGTCACTCAGCCCGCCAGCTCAGGTGCTATGAGCCACATGCAGGTCAAACAACAACGCAAGTTTGCCGACTTCGAACGCTATGCGCCGAACACTTTCACCGGTGGCACAAGCTCAGCCTGGTTTGCACGGTGGTTCCGCGAGTTCGCCAGACGGTCGGCAACGGAGCTCGCAACCGATGGGCGCAAATAACATTTCTAGTCTGCTGCTAGTGACGGGGCAGCAGCGCTTTCGCGCTGCGTGGAATTCCTTGGAAAGACGACAACTAAACAGACTGTCCCCTCTTCTCGCGCGCTGACTTGCTCACTGGCTGGCTAGTTGACTCATTCTCCCCGCTGTTCTCCCAATACCGCGGGCCTTCGTGAACACAAACTCCAATTTCACCGGGTAACATCGTCGCGGCTGGTACCGTTTTCACCACGTGCGTACCACACACGCACACGCGCGTAGTGTAGCGGTTAGTGTGCTGCGCTACAAACCCGGTGACCGAGTTCGATTTCCGCTCACGGCCAACACTTGTGACGATTATCTGAACTGGTCTTCGGCCAAGATCGACTCAGCCTCAAATGAGTACCTGGTGCAGTGTGTAAACATTGCCAACTAGGGAGACAAAGGCGGCCGGGCGTGGTGCTGGCTACCCACCCCCTCGTGTGCCGGGCCGGCCTTCAGAGGCGCTCACTAACAACACTTGCCCCAACAGTCTGTTCAGGCTATACTGGGGATCTTTGTCTTTGTGTGTGTGTGCGACTGCGTGTCCCGGTCGGATCTTGTGTCACGTCTAATCACAGGGCAGTGCAGCGGGGAGTTGTACAGCCAGGAGACGTTTCTCCGTGAGCGGAGTGCGTGCTGCCACATCTTCCAGTACATCGCCTGCATGGATTCAGGGGCTCTTGCTGTAAACTGTATGTTGCGCATGCGCTCCATACGCGGCGATTCTGGCGCCGAGGTTTAAAAGTGCTCCATGAATGTTGGGAAAGGGAAGCGAACACAAAGTAAGATTTTAGAGACGTGCCTAAGAATAAGAAAATATTTTTTTAAACGTGTCGGCAAATCCAATATTCTACGTTGCAAACATTCAGAAAAGGTGTTTTCAAGTTGCCGAAAAGCCACATAACAAGAATACAAGCGCACCTGTGACAAAACTGTGTCACATTAAGCCAATTGTCAAAACACCAAACCAAAATACACATTAAAAATAACGGTGCCATTTAAGAGACATCTGCTGGATAGCCCACAAAGCCACATTCTGCCACGTTGCTGCATGACCGTGAATCATAAATTCGCTATGAGCTGCTGCTGCTGCAGGGCCAACAGGATGCCTGCTGAAATGTAAAGAATGCCAAGCAGGCGAAGCAGTCTCCCCACTGCAGGCAGTCACATGCTCGCAAGGCTCCTGCCACTCATGCGGGGCCACCTCGTGCATCGTTGTTCCCATGACGAACATGTATGCATGCCGGTGATTGTCCACAAGGTGGCTGGGTATTGGTGAAACGAATCAGAATCAAATTTCGATTTAAAGCTTTCGTGACTGCAGGGATTCATCTTCTTGGTTCTTTCGGTAAAGTCACGTAGAATGGAAATAATAAAATAATAAAAATAAAACATAATAAAATAATTCTCACGACGTTTCGGCTACAACGCAAGCAGCCGTCCTCAGGTGAAGAACAGGTCGAAACGTCGTGAGAATTATTTTATTATGTTTTATTTTTATTATTTCCATTCTACGTGACTTTACCGAAAGAACCAAGAAGATGAATCTCTGCAATCACGAAAGCTTTAAATCGGAATCAGAATCAGTTTCATTTATACAGGAGGAATCCGATGAGCTCTAGAGTTACTTTTCAACAACAATGAAAACAATACAAAAACACGTTAGGAGTGCAAAGTAGAGGAAAGGTAAGAAAATCACTAAAATAATACACCAATTAAACTATTTTATTTTACCAGGTAAAGCCCACTGAGCTATTGGCTTCTTTTTCAGAAGTAACCTGGCCACAAATGATAGTGGAAACGTATAACGGCAAAAATAATCTAAATAATATAAACGCGTGATGTGGATTCTAAACGTGGAGGGGAAAACCGGAGGACCCAGAGAAAAACCCAAATGTTGGGGGGGGGGGGGGGGTTGGGGGGGAGCAGACGGGAGCGATGATTAAATGAAGCGGTACATTTAGAGGGTGACCTCACCCACTGCATCGTGCAAATTTCCACAAATAACTACCGCGCTCATCAGACGGCAGGGAATTTGGATAGGCGTCAGTGGGCCCTCTCACCGAGGAACACCACGAGAAACATGAGCCGCAGCTATGCCGCACGCGCTACCAAAGACTTAGGAGGGAGAAGAGCAAATTTGATGCTGGAATCGGGGGGGGGGACTTTGTTTTATGGTTACTTTGAATAGACCACTGAAAATGATGACCAGAAACATGTTTTTAAAGGTCAGATAATCGTATACAACAAAAAAAAAACTTCCATGCGATAGGCAAAAGGCGACGGCCGTTGCTCGTGACCTCCTAATTACGGTATTCGCTAATGTGGTCCACAACTTGTCAGGGCTAATTTCAGAACAGTTACGCAAAGTTCCACTCTGTCCAATATTAAATTAGCTCGTAATGAGAATTTCTATTTTCATGAATAGCCAAATGCTGGATTAAGTGTTTTTTCTTTCCCCAAAAGAAGAGAGAATTGTCATAATTTATACTGTCAGGCAAGACAGATGATGACGACTTAGCTAATACTATACCACGCCATTCATTGTTGAGACGTATACGATGAAAATTTTCAAGTGACTAATTTCAGTGAAATTACTATATAAAATGTATGTACACACCGCCACCGCAGATTTGCACGCGTACATTTGCTAATTTCCTTAGAGTTTCCCAAATTGGAGAGTCCAGTACATTCTCGTCATTTTACATGAAGTCACAACATTTGCATGTACCATGATGCTATCTTTGATGCCGAAAGGCACGTACAATTTGAAACATATAAAGACTTCAAATTCAATGACCAATCCAGGTAAAGTTGGACACGTGTGCACGTTTGCATTTGAGTCACCAGTTTACAGTTCATCTGTCCATAATTTATGAACAGATGAATAATTTGTAAATTTGTAAACTCCTACGTAATACAGGTCTGAATAACAGCATTAGGCTTGCGTATTACAACATTTTATTTAACCGGTAGGTCCTTTGCAGAACTGAATTCAGGACAAAAACATGTATTTACGTGGTGTGTATTTATCCCTTCCAATGTAATTTAATAAGTTTATTCGATCGGTTACATGGATGGTCCCGTTCGGCAAGTTTCCCGGCTATTTTACATGGTTGGGGAGGGGATATCCGTGGCGTGCGAGCACGGCAACAACAAAACAGAGTCAAAAAAACGTCAATATTGCAGATAAGGAGCAGACGGTCCTTCTGAACTACTTTTTTTTTATTTCACCAGGTCAGGCCCACTGAGCTATGTAGCTTATTTTCCAAAGCGACCTGGCCACAAATGATAGCTCAACGAAGTGGCTTATCACGTGGAAATTTATAGCAGCCAAATACTCCAACCGCATGATTCTAAATTCAGAAGGAAAAACCGGAGGACCCGGAGAAAAATCCACGCAACCACGCGGAGATCACGCGAACTCTAAACGTACAGGCCCGTCAGGGTCGGAATCGAACCCTCGGCCTCCTGCTTACCAGGCGAAAGAGATCACATCTCGCCACATGGCGCCCTTCATGAATATTGCACAAGGAGGTATTTAACAGCTGCAAACTAAAGACACGCTCTTAATTCTAGATTTGAAGCTTTCGTGACTGCAAGGCATCATATTCGTAGGTTTTTTCGGTAAAGTCACATAGGTAAAACATCAAAATTAATAAAAATAAAATAAAAAATCACGACGTTTCGGAGGCAACACAAGTCTCCGTCATCAGGTGGGACCGTCACAGCCGGATTATAAAGACACGCTCGCCAAAAAAAACAACGCAATTGCAATCGGATAAGTCAGCTGCAGGTGCACGTAAGCTCTACGTTTTAGTCTAGCAGTGAAATAAACGTGCACGCAAATAAAAAAAGACGGTGCAAACCATCTGGGAGCAGCAAAGAGGCGCCCAGAAGAAGCTGTGGTATGTTGCTACGGTTGAGGAAAAGACTGCAATGTTCTTGCAATAAAAACACCTCCACAGAATCCCAACTGCCCACGACCCTAATAACAGAAGAAATATAAAAAACGCCTCTTTATGAGCTTATGTTTGTGAAAATAGAGAAGCCACCGCACCATTCAAAGGAAACCCCCCCCCCCACCAGTTTCCTCCATCATTTCCCACGTATTACTCATTCACTTTACAGCCTTTATCTTTGTTTAGAAACCCAAGCACCCACACCGCCCGCCGCCCCCCCACAACTCTCCCAGCCACCCCTCCCAGCATTCCAGCCGGGCAACCTTTGAACTCCCTAGGCTGGCGCCATTCAGCAGCCCCATTCTCAGGCCCCAGGGGCAAGCCTCCATCTTATTCCCGTGCGCGTGCGCACTCACTCGTCCACGCTCACCCGGCGTGCACGTGCTCTGGTGTGGATGATTTCTGAGATGTGTAAAAAAAAAAGAGAGGCATTATAAGCACACACCGACATGCTGCAGTAGGTGCATCCGCGCACACACATCCACGGTTAAATGTGTAAGGGTTACGAACTCATGATACAAACAGGCAACTAATCACCGCGACAGGCCAACCCCGAGTGAAAGTGTGCCCATCACCAAGCCTGGATGCCGCCTTTGTCTTCCCCAATGCCGATGCAGTAGAAGCTGAATATATCCCCACCGTGCATAAGCACACTAACCCATATATAATCCACTTGGTGCAAGCAAACGTCGGATATAAGCACATGGGTGCTCGTATCCAGCTTTTAGTGTATTACAAAATGCACCAATTAGTAAGCAGTGTAGGTGCGAGTTAAACAATACAAGTCATGGAACGGGTTCAGCTAACACTTGCACCGTGTCTGGGAAATGAACTTCATGTTTCTGGGATTGTAGCGTAGTGTACCAACTACTGCACCACCACTCTCCTCGCTAAAACACACAACAGAAAAAAAGACGCACATGCACACGCATGCGCGCACACATACAACAAGACAAAGACAGAGACCCCCTGTATAGCCTGAACAGACTGTTGGGGCAAGTGCTGTTAAGCGAGCACGTCTGAAGGCCAGAACGGCACACGAAGGGGTGGGTGGCCAGCACCACGCCCGACCGCCTTTGTCTCCCTAGTGGCGATGTTTACACACCGCACCAGGTACTCATTTGAGGCCGAGTCGACCTAGGGGTGGCCCAAGACCGGTTCATATAATCGTCACCGGTGTTGGCCGTGAGCGGGAATCAAAAGTCGGGTCGCCAGGTTCGTGGTGCAGCGCTTAACTGCTACACTACCGCTCAACAACACATGCAACGCACACACAAAGTGTCCATGAGAACAAACGCTCATACAATATACGACCTGCCAGCTTACAATGCTCCAAAGAGAAACATATTTCAAGGAATTCCTCAACTCATGTCACACGCAATTTAAAAAAACGCAATACATACGATAATAATAGCACTGCCTTAAAAGGAAAAGTTACTTTAGGCAAGGTTTTGGGAAATGACCCTCCGTAATACTGAAATGTTGACTTAAAAAAAAACTTTACTTAATGCAGTGTTAATTGATGAACGTGTCGATTTTTTTTGTCGTGTGCCATTGCCAACGAAACTTCACCAAGTAATGCTTCATAATTTATTTGGATAATGCTCATAATTAATTACAGCATCATTACACATATATACTTGCAAAGGACAACTGTTTGACAACATATCATTTTAAATGTACAAACATTGAATGTTGTAGAATGCAAGTTTCGATTAAGAAGATGATAATCTAAATAAACAATCGAAATATCTGTGACCATCATTCTAATTATTTCAAACATGTCATGAGGGGAAAACCAGCTCAATGTAAAATACTCGCCTAAATAAACCGATCACAACACGATGAACGGATTTGGCTAACGCATCATCCATAAAGTGGGGATAACATCGTGCCCTCGTATAACGCAGTGGTTATGGTGAAAATCAAAACTGTACGATGTCTCTTTTATATAACTTATCACAGCAACAATGCAGAATTCTTTCGCCAAATGACTATGATCTGTACGTGACAGCTGGAAGTGGTGCATTGACTCCATACTTTCTATTTAAACCCCTCCTGTGTGCTTCACATACCGAAGATGCACATGCAGCAATTCCAATGATTAATTATTTAAAGCGCTGTCAAACCCATTGGCTGGATGAAGAAGACCTCTACACGCTTACGGATCATGGGGGTTGTTTGACCATATTTCACGACGATGTCCAGTGTGGGCTGGTAAAGTGGGGGGGCAGAAGCGGTTCAGATCTCACGCGCCACCGATGTCGAGTTTTTATTTTGCGCGCCTTTCGAACATTTTGAGTGAATGTATTCTCCGAGATCAGTCGATTGGCAACAGGGCTACAAAGCAGTATTGTAAGATTGTATTTTTCGCAAGTATGTTGCCTTGTGATGGTGCCATTCTATACAAGAACAGATGACGTGTTCCACCACGGTGCAAATATGGGACAAACCCCGCGGATGTTATTTCAAGCATTCGCAAAATACACGGCGGACGCAGACAACAGCAGCTACGTATCAAATACCTTACACGTAAAACATGCACGTGCATAAATGACGCTGTGGGAGTCCGTGAGAGCCGTTCTGGATGCAGGTGACAAGAGACCGTGAAGAGTGGAAGACAATGGGAAGGGGGGCTTTGGCCCAGCAGTAGGCTGTTAACCGCTAAGAAAAAGAGTTAAGTCGCGTTACTCTTGCATCAGATGAGATTTCTAAATTGATGCCAATTTGTGGGTGTCAATGCCACAACCATGTGCAATCATTTCACGTTTCATGAAGTGCACACCTTTCAGGGACCTCATCTTTGAAGTCTCTGAAAACACTGCTGTAAATTTCGTTGAGCTATCATTTGTGGCTAGGATGCTTCTGAGAAAGAGCTAAATAAGCTCTGTGGGCCTTACCTGGTAAAAAAAAAATCTAACTTGTGTTATGATACAAAGAAGAATCGCATTAAAATTGCTTGAGCCTCATGGAGTGTGACAATGGCACATGCCCCCTTTAGCTGGAGGGGTCGAGGCAAAGGAGGTGGGGGATAAGGTGGGCAAACAGAAGTGGCGTGCGATAAAAGATACGAGCCCTAATAGAGAAGCACTCTCGGTGGGATGGTGGCACGCGTGTCAAGGGGGCAGAGAGCAAGAACTGACTAGGTGCAAGGTGACCATTTACTGTATTACCAAGGGTGATCAAAGTGTGATACAATTCGAGAGCGAAATGCCTTCGATTCTTGCCACGCTATTCTATTGCACATAGCTCCGGTCAACCCATTAAAACGACGCCTGTGTGATGTGGGGAGGTCAATGCCCCGTCTTGTCCAGGTACTCCTTGCGTCTTCCCACAGGCCAAATGTGCTCCAACTTTTGTCAAATAATGGCGAGTTATCACGACACTGTATTTTCATAACGAGAATTTCGGCGCCCTATTCGACCTCCTGCAGAGGGCTTCTCGGCGCTTTGCGCGTCACCCCCAATGATGCCCCCCCCGCCCCCAATACATGCAGACACTACTGACTGTATTATATGTAGGGTGTGTAGGCATATATGCCTACAAAATATATTTTTTTGGGGGGGGATCAACAATTGTTGTATACCTGTTGGATCAACTTTTTACCCCCACTTCTGGGAGGGGGGGGGGTTCACTTTCTATAACTTGTTGATTCAGGCCTTCTGAAAGGCTCTTATAATTTAGTTGACGTACAAACGGAACGCCGGGCTTTTATAATAAATGTATTTGTCGCACTCTTGCAACTACGCAAGGGATTGGTAATGTCCACTTTATAACAGACACATCACGCTTTGCTAACGTGTTGACAAATGACCACACGTGACAGCAGGAATCAACCCCCATACAAACGGCTTCAGTGACACATGTTAGCAACGACTTGCCTACCCAACCACGTATGCACCTGTGCTAAACCCTCATCATTGCCTTGTGATCGGGGCGGTGCAAACGCGCCAGTGGCTGCATATTTTAGGGCTGACAAATCTCCACCGATTCTTTTCGGACATTAATCAGCCCCATACGTCTTTGATGATACCTTCGTAAAAACCGCACGTGGGGTTAAAGCAGCAATGCACGTCACATGACAAGGGGAGACGACATTGATGCAGCTCTATGGGGGGAATAAAAAAAAGTGACGCTCGCAACTGCAAAAAATCCGAAGTTCTTCCCCAACATGACACCAAATTTTCCGTCGTATTCATAGCTGTGGTGTAACCAATCCTTTTATTGTAGGAGCCACTGAAAGAATGTAAATGTCTGAATGGGCAGGCTAGGCCATGTTAGGGGGCCCTCAGTTGGGTGGGCTGCATCACTTTACTCGGCTCCGTGGACACTGGAACACCCCATCATGTATTGAATAACATATTAAAATTAATCCGTCCCAAATTATTCCCAGTATGGTTAAAACTAAATTGTAGTCCTCACATAAAATCGGCGTTTTCAAAAGTGGCCACCAACACGCTCCGATCACGTACTTTAGACCGCCCATTGCAGTGCATGGCACTCAAATTACTTAGCTCATGCATTGCATGTTGCATTTAATATAAAATTAATTACCGTATATTGATGGTGACCGGGGACAGAGCCCCCACCCACGTGACCACTCACCAACATTTCCTCAGTTACTGATTAACAAAGCCCACTGTGGGGGCGGGGGGGGTCACAAAACAGAGAAAGGCGAACACCAGCGAGTAATGAAACAGGGTTCTAGAAACGACCCAAAATGTATTTTCTTTTTCAAGGACTCGTAAGAGCACGGGCGCCACGTAACTAACTGGCCCGTATGTTTTTTCGATTTAAAGCTTTCGTGACTGCAGGGATTCATCTTCTTGATTCTTTCGGTAAAGTCACGTAGAAGGGAAATAATAAAAGAATAAAAATGAAACATAATGAAATAATATAATATAATAAAAATATTTTATTATGTTTATTTTTATTATTTTATTATTTCCCTTCTACGTGACTTTACCGAAAGAACCAAGAAGATGGCCCGCATGTACGTACCACTGTACGCTAGATATCCACCTCGTCCTTTATTGGGAAAAACGCATTGAGGGGGTGGCTGTGCGGGACCGTGCAGCGTGTCGGCGACCACTTATGAAAAGCAGATTTAGCGCAAAAGTACTAATTTCTGGTTTATTCACACAGTGGTCAATCGGCGGGAAACATTGATTAATCCCTCTGCACATCTCAAATGGGTTTTTGATTGGGCAACCAAAGCCGAAAAATGACAGCCTCTCTCAAAGCTGCATTCCCGGGACCCCAAAGTGTCCAGCATGGTAGAGGCTGGTAAAAAAAGTGTGAGGTGATCTCTACACCGCTGCCTTTTACAGATATCCTTCAGCGGGACTGCTACGCTACCGGCACTGCCATAGCTCTAGTGGTATGAGGTTTCCACCTCCCTGTGAATCTTCTTGGTTCTTTCGGTAAAGTCACGTAGAAGGAAAATAATAAAAATAGAATATAATAAAATAATATAATAAACTCGAATAATTTTATTATATTTTATTGTATTATTATTATTTTATTATTTCCCTTCTACGTGACTTTATGGAAAGAACCAATAAGATGAATCCCTGCAGTCACGAAAGCTTTAAATCGAAACTCCCTGTGAATGTTTGTCTATTCTCTTTACAGGCCTCCAGGATGTGATCCCGCACCCAGGCAGCAGCTTTCTGTTTCGACGCCAGGGCTCTGCCGACTTTTACAAGATGAGGAGCTATTCCGACCTCCTCCAGAACCTTGAATCCTTGCAAAAATAAAAGACCAATGCCCTTATCGTATGTAACCTGTGTAACCTAGTCTCCACCAGAAAGACGGAAGGACAATTTCCTGGTTGACATGAAAGTCAACACAGCCCTTCCCTCTGAAATGACTGTGATCAGGGATTGGCCACATTGGTCTGCAGCTCACTCACTCACTCTCCTAGCGGAGATGGCAACCATCAGTTAAACTGTCTTAAGCGTTAGCAGTAACTCCGAGCACCTAGCTAACGGTTAAATCATTTTCACTTTGAATTGTACACTCGCCACGTAGACCCACGTCTGGATTTGAGCAGGTCTTGGACTTTGTTGTCCACCCCTAAGTTGGCGAATCATGCCCCATCAACTGCCATGGCATAGGTTGCATTTCCGGCAGATCCTGACACCGAATTCCCCTCTGCATGAGTAGGTCCCGTTGAGGAGCTGCCAGGATTTGCGCCCTGGGGCAGTGCCCAGTTGGTCCCAAAACTACAACCTCCCAATGCTCTCCTAGGACACTAAACATCAGGCACCTGTAAGTAGTCCCACCTCTTTACAGCCACATGTAGACATGCATCCTTGAGGTTCACCGATGCCAGCGGATGGCTTTGGAAATGGATGCCAGAGATTCCTTTTTAAACCTCCTGTACCACCTTAGGTACCGATTTAGCCTCCAAGGCACTCCGCCGGTAACGTGCCTTGCTGGCATTGGCATGCGGGGGGGGGGGCACACTGGGCCCTGGTGGAGGCCATACCAGGCCATTTAGAGGGTCTCTCACCCACCACCAAGGCGCACTATGGGTCGCAAACCCTATTCCACTGAGGTTTCTGTGACCCCGGGAGTGTCCACCTGGGAACAGGGGTCCTGTGCTTGTCATAGGCAGTGACCCCGCCACTCCCCTCTCTCTCTTGATCAGCTCGAAGACCGTCTGGAGTGCTTCTGGTCCCTTCGTAACCGAGGATCGCTCTCATCTTGCGCCGTTGCCACCAAAATGGCCCACGTAGCATTTGGCCCCGCCCATATGTACTCATTGAATTTATATTAAATGCGAAAATGTAGTGTATTCGATAAATTCCTTTCATGCCAGGCACTTGAATGGTGTTCTCATGTAAATGTTCGGAGGTTGTCACTGACCACGATATGAATGATCACGTAAAACCCTACCTTAAAATAAGATTTTGTAGCTTTAAATATTTGGGCACCGCCAAAATACATTCTCTAGCAATTCCCTAGCCAGAATTTACCAATGATTCACTGATAAACATCCTGCATTTTCATACAACCGAAACTGTGCTGCTAAATAGATTATTTCAAGTTCCTTTATAAAAAAAAATATAAACAAACCCCAATAACAGGGTGGACACTAGGGGATACATGCTTCTGGGCTAATAGAACTCAATAACATTGGGACAAAGCAGACCTGAATTCAATTCAGAGTTAATCGGATGTCATCTTACATTTTTCCGATCTGATAGCTTGGCAGCTTGAAACATTCGTGATCAGTTTATTGGGATATGATTAGCAATGTTGCAAAACAACATATGGTACAATATACCAAATTATAACCTACATTTCAACCCCCAAAGACAACTCACTTTTGTTATTGTGTTTTATTTTACCAGTAAACTATACATACGCAGAAGCAGAACACCAAACAAATTGATCCTCGGTCAAACAGGCTAGCAAAAAAGGAGGTTACTTGCATCAATAGGAGATGAGGAATATGATTTTTCCTAGGACATGTTCTACGTAAAAACCCGGGAGGTCTGCCTGGAGGTGATGGCAACTCAAGGTGAGCTCCTAGAAAATTGAGGCTGAGGAGGACCCAGAAGAACTTGGATTGATGACGCAGCTGTTGCTGTGGAACAACTCTCAAGAAGAGCCAAAGACATAACTCCGCTAAATGCCACCATGATGTAGGTGACATTGCGCCCTGTTCAATTACAAAGGGCTCTGGTTTAATTCTTGAATGAGGAAGTAGAGAATCATTATTTTCAAACGGTGACCAAGTGTCCTTTTTAGTTTTTAGTGACCAAGATTCATACATATTACAAAAGAAAAAGTATTACCATAATATAAGGTTTTTTTAATTGTTTGGGGGCATTTACACTACAGAGTCCAACTTGAGCTAAATGTTTACTTGTGTAGAAATTCATTGTACACCAAATCATTAGTGTACTGCGGGGTTTTTTTTTACAGGAAAAAAATGTTTGTGCAAACTACAAAGGGTTAAATCTTGACTTAAAGCTTTCGTGACTGCAGGAATTCATATTCGTTGGGTCTTTCGGTAAAGTCACGTAGATAGGTTCAAAGAAAATAACCTATTTACGTGACTTTACCGAAAGACGCAAAGAATATGCAAAGGGTTATACGAGATGAGGTTGCCAAGTGGTTCATGGAGTTAATGACCATGGCAGAGCATAGAGTGAATATTGCTACAATTCTGGATTTGAACTTGTGACATTGCAGTTAGTTATATAAAACATTGGAAACAAATTCCAGCCACACAATCCTGCACACGAAATTTTTTGTTTTCATTCTACCAAAGCGCGTTTTTGTTCCAAGTTCGTTATCAAATACATTGTTTCCTTGAGCTGCTTTTCATTTCTTTCTCCATTTTTAGTTGATTCAGGTCCCCCAATTGTATCCCGAGTCTGCCAGAGGCATCGTGTCATTTGCCGAAGAATCCAATCCGAACGTTCGCAGAGCAAAGCATCACCCCCCCATGTCAGCAAACGGCCACCGGCGGGCACGAGCGATCACAACAACAACAACGACGACGACAAAACACCCGGAATCTCTTTAAGTCATCCGTTATCCGCACTTTCACACCAACACTTCTGCACAGAGCATCTCGTCTCATGAAAATGAATCCGATATTTGTTTTCATCAACAAATTTGTAATACCGCGTCGTTGGCGGCAGTGGTGCACGAGAAACGAATTAATAAAAACTCAACACAATTGTCAAAAATTAACCCGTAAAAACAAAGTTTTTCACTATAAATCCTTTATATGCATGGCGGCTAGAGTCCTCTCGTCCTCTGGCTTGAGATGGCTGCCACCTATGGGTCAGATGATTGCCTGCCACCATTAAGCAATTGGTAATTAAATATAAAAAAAATTCCTAAAAAGTGTAAAATTTTGGAAAACAATTTTCACGAAAATAAATTGTCACGCACAACGAGTCTGTGTGCAAAATGTCAGCTCGATTGGATCACGGGAAGTGGGTTAAAAAACGACTGAAAGATTTGCACGGTCGTAAGCGCGCAAGCAAGTGAACTTAATATAAAGGATTTAAAAACTCAACACAATTGTCAATAAACGCTGTCCCAAAAAAAGGATAAACTCAACAGGCGATGGATGTGCTGTCATCCCCGATTATACGTCACCGGAAATTGACCTAGGTGTGTAATTCTAACAGCTGGGATTGATCGAAATCAACCAAACTTGAGACCATCAACTCACTACAACTGAGAACCCGGCTTTAATGATGAGCACGTGTCTGGGTAGGAACCCAGCGTCTTAGCGGTACCAGCTCAGTGCTCAGACACCAGAGCCACCCAACCACACTCACGTCCAAGTTGGTATACTCGTTTTTAGTAAACTGTGATCCAAGTTTCTGAACCCGTTTGTTTGACAGCTAACATAAAAGTTAACATTTTGCTAATCATAAAAAATGCATTTAAGTGTTTTATTTATATATGTATAAGAACAATGAAAAAAGTGCTCCATTTTGGTATTTTTTTCGCTTTATTGCATTAATGTTGACTGATACAATGTAAGCACTCGGGAAATATAATATGTTGTTTTCCTACGACGTGCAAAGCTTGCTGCAGAAGTAGTCTAAAAAGCTCGCTCAAATTCATGCAGAAGAAAACGCAGCCGAATTTACAATACACCTTCTGGGGCTACTGTGCCGAATGCTGTCACATGACCCCTACCCAGAATTCCTCAATTCTTTACTCTTCTGGGACTCCGCACGGCTGCACTTTGTCAACCCTCATGCAAAAATGCAACCGTAATAAGCTGCGACAACGTACGTATGCCAGAATTGATTTGTAAACGTAAATTGCAAATGCAACTCTGCCAAAAGTAAACCCGGGATGAGCAAAACCCCTCTCTCGCATGCATCCACACCTCTGTTAGCCTAACCCAGGGGTCGGCAACCTACGGCTCCGGAGCCGCATGCGGCTCTTTACGGACTGCTTCTTGACAATATGTACGTATGTACAGTATGTACTCAGATGCATTGCGGCTCTTGAAATACTGAATTTTGTACCGAATTGGAAAGAAATGGCTCTTCTTGTTATTTTGGTTGCCGACCCCTGGCCTAACCCAACGTCCAGAATGATTCAGGTCACGGGTAGAGACGGTTGAAAGGAGGTCCGTTGAAGAGTACAGAAGTATAACCCAGCAGCGACGTAGGCTTCACCACGCATGTGTATTGGGGAATTACAGGTCACCAGTCTAAGCGATTCAAAATGCCACACTCGTGTCAGTTTGGGTGGTCAGCAACTATTTTTGGAAGGACTGTATTTGACTTGTGCAGGGATGTCATGGATACAGAAAACAGCATGGCACCGGCATCGTCCTACACGCGTCCCCCAGCCATCCTTGTGAAATTCCACGAGGTAGGACTTGAAACATTCATACTGAAATTATTTCTCGTAGGCAATCGCGGCGAAGTCCATCAAAGGAAACTGCAGGTACTCGGCACATTCCCATACCGCTGAGGGAATGAGCAAAAAAAAAAACCCATTGAACCGACCGAGTGTGTTTTAAATGTTACCTCCTTGTGGCAACAAAATAAGATATATCTTCATACTAAGCGCGGTGACACCATTGGAACCTCATTTGCCAGTAAAAAATATGATAATTGTTTTTTTACCCTTCTATCTGGCAACAAAACTGACACCTTTTTTACAAGTGCGCCTTTTGGCGTCATCTGGTCCAACCCATGTGAGACTAGGCTCTAAGGAAAGCTATCTCGGGTGTGGACCAATCAACTTCAAGGACAGTGCATACATTATCAGAGTTATGTTTTTTGTTTGCATTATGACTGAAGGTATTGTGGTCTATGCAAACATGACTCCTTGTAAAAAAGGTGTCAGTTTTGTTGCCAGACAGAAGAGTAAAAAAACTATTATCATAAGCGTGGTTAATTAATCGAGTAAATAGACCATCAATGTTCTTGTATCAACTCTCAAACGTATCTACTTCACTCACAAATGTAAATTTGACTTGTCACTTGGATCTTTGTGAACATTTGAACGATGTCTATTTGATCATGCTTGCTTTCGTGAAAATGAAATGTTTTTTTGCCGTTACAAAAAATTATTCCTCTATTAAAAAAGAACGATAAATCGACGAAAGAACGTAAAGTGCGCGCATGTAATACTGCACACAAAGTAATTCGCTCAACAGCTGTGACACCAGCAATAATCGATTAAACGTTACACCAATAAATGGAATTACTAAATGCAGAAAAAGGTTCCTATCCAAAAGTTTCTCGCCATCCGTCCAGATTCGTACGCTATTCCCTCGTTCTTCACGAACTTGCTATCTGCGATTTTGGCTATCCGTGAATCGCATCTGGAACAATGCAGAGAGAGAAAGTAAGTGATGAGAGATAAAGTGATGAGCATGTGATGAGAGAGAAAGTGATGAGAGATAAAGTAATGAGATAAAGTGATGAGAATGTGATGCGAGAAAGTGATGAGATGCATTTAATAGCTTATTAATGTATTTATTTTAGGTAATTCTTTAAAAAGATTGTACGTGAAATGTTCTATTCATAAGCATTTCCGGAACGTATCCCTCGCGAAAAACGAGGGAATACTCTACTCGCAACGAAGCTGTACCATGTACATCACTGTGTCTGTAGCTGTACCATGTACATCACTGTGACTGTAACTGTACCATGCACATCACTGGGGCTGTAGCTGTACCATGTACATCACTGTGACTGTAGCTGTACCATGTACATCACTGTGACTGTAGCTGTACCATGTACATCACTGTGACTGTAGCTGTACCATGGACATCACTGGGACGATGGTTATGCTGTGCAATGTGAATTACAAAGTCTCCAGAAGTCGCATTCTCGAATAGCGAGGTCAAAAATGATTGGTAGGTCATGCAGATGAGACTATTCCCTTGATGTTAAAATTAAAAAAAAACCCATCCGGCTTGTTCTAAAACTTTTTTTTCCCAACAATGGCATTCCCACATACCGCAAGTGAAACACAGAAGCACTTCTGTTATCTCTGCTAATATGTAGGGAATTCATTCTTGGGTAGCAGCATGAGTGGACAACTCAATACTCAATAGCTTAATTCAGCAAAGTCTCAATCTGCATAACTCTGATTTTAAAACGTCCTCTTACAATGTTTGGTAACTTCATTAACGTTTACTTCAGCATTTGGCATTGTACCTTGGTTTAAAAAAAACGTATTCTTAGTCAAAACTACCATCTGCCAGGACTTTAAATAAAAGAATAAAGGAGATGTTTTGTGGAAAGCAGTATTGTCAAAGAATAAAAACGCAAAGAAGAAAAGCAGGAAAGTTCGTAGAATTACTTGCTGTACTCCTCCCTACAGGAGTTGTTTCCTACAACCTCGTGTGGTCTCACGATCCTCCACCTTCGATAGAAGATTCTCAACATCATTGGCCATGTTCTATCCACTGCTGAACATACTGAAGATATGTGAAAAAGATCCGCATAGCTCATCGGATTCCTCCAGGAGAAATAAAGATTCCGATTCTGAAAGAAGGCCTCAAAGCCGCCCGCCACAATCCCGCAATATCCCGTGATGCAATAATCCACGGAGACCCTGCGAACGAGCTAATTTCGTCGCTCCATGGTACACTTCACATCAGGGAAGATCCCTCCACTGGCTTGCCACTGTCATTAGTTTTCGACAACCGCGCCATTTTCCCTTCCATCAACAGGTTCTAATTCAAGCCCCACTTGGACGAGCTTATGATGTTCTCCAATCCCACGTCTTCCTCTTCCCTGCTACTCGGTGGAATTCAAAGCACGCACTTGTGTGCTTTGTTGCAAACTTTTCTGCATGTGTTGTATGTCACAATCAGAATATTTATATAAACTGGAGGAATCTGATGAGCCGTAAAGCTCTTTTTCACAGATGTATTGCTGGGGCAGTTACTAAGGGTGGAGCATGATTAAAATTGTAAAAGATAAAATACACATCCATAACACAGCCCGACTAGAACAGGTTGCCGCTTTTTGGAAAACTAAACGTAATTATGAAAAGCAAAACTCCAGTGTGCCTTCTGAAGAATTTGTATTCAGCACACTCAAGCCATCCTCCGTGTGCAATAACGCCCACAGTGCAATTGTGTACAAATAACGCAATATAAGTCATGGTGTCAAGCCCATTCCGAGCAAAGATCCGCGCCATGAGCAGCAGCATCAATGTACTCCTAGGTGTCACATTCACAAACACGTCTAATCAGCGCCCTTTGATATCGAGGGAGAACTGGCAAGTGTTATGCGCTCAAGTAAAGACCCTATAAGAATGGACGTTTACTTGTTAGAGTCGACGATAATTTAAAAACCCACATTTTAATTTTGTGTTTTAGCATTATAAAAATTTTGACCAATTAAGATCTGGCTTCGGGATTAACGGTGCCCTGCCTCTCCAGATGATTCACAACTGAAGTCCCAATCTACGCACAAAAACTGACCTCTGCATCGCATTTAAAAGCACACTCCTTCACACCTCATCAGGAATCGGGATGCATGCCTTGCATACGAACCTGTGGACTTATCGCGCAAAATAACTTCACACAGCATTTCTATCGGCATCATACCATCCCGTTCACAGTAACAATCATTCGGGCGACAAGTAAAAAAGACATGCATGTGGAATAATACTGGTAGGAACCTCCTGGTTGCACCAGCCCACAGGGGATTATTGTGTCCGTCCGTCTTGCAGGGAGGAGCTGGGTGAGGAGGGAGAGACTGGGTGGGGAGGGGTGGGGCTGGGTGGGGAGGAGCTGGTCACCCCGTGGTGCCCTTATAAAACTCAAAGTTTAACCTACTCACGCCGGCTTGTGCCCGCCCTCACAGTCGGGCATATTTGCGGAATACACCACGCCGCCGTTGACCCTGGCCATTGACCGAGCAACCCAACGTTCCTAGCAGCTCTCTCCGCAGGAATGTGTTACCCACAGTATATGTATAGTACTTGGTAATATATACTCTCCTTGTCGACAATCAGGAAACACTCGAAATACCCTCGTCATATCGACTTGATACCATTATAATAACGATTAATGCACTAGTTTGGTTCCACCAGATCAAAAGTACTGTAAACAAGTTGCAAAAATATGAGTAAACTTCGAGTGGAGAAGGGAGTAATATTAAGCTTGGAACACAATTGCACGTCGCCTACTACGAGTGTGAAAGTTTGTAGCTCCTTGGACGAGTCGCATTAATACTCCGTAAACCTGCCCATGGAATGCGCAATACGTAGAGGATGCAATGCATGCACTGACTATCTAAAGCTTGAACATATGGGAAATATACAAGGGGCTAAGTGCAGCACAAACCACGTCACACAAGGGTGGGGAATGTTTTCCAAATGTTACTTTCTGCCGCGTTAACATTTGCAATTAACGACTGTAAATGAAAAAAAAATGTACTTCAATGTTACGTAAAATTACGTTTTAAAACGTATTGTCGCATGAAGTCAGTTCGTCACCAATTTCCTCGACTGATCACACATACTAAAACGCGACTTTACACTATTCCAATTGTGCCGTTCGAGCCAAGTCACAAGTTCACGCTCTTCTGGAACATCCAAAGCCAGCCGCCCCCCCCCCCCCCGTATTCTGAACGGCCCCGCAATACGATACCGGCAAGGTGCTTCGAGAGTGAACATCCATAATAAATAAGCCTCTCTCATCCCACACTGAATGACATTTTATTTCCCATAAATAGCACTTACGACATGTTGATCTTCTTCAGCGGAATACAAAGTAGTAAGATGCAAGCTCAAACTTATCAGGACATTTTTGTAGTCACCGTGAGTGGCTGGGTTTGACCACCAAACTTGAGCATCTGGTTTAATCACATTCATTGGCTACCACATTCAGATAAGCCCCTCCCCCCTCCTCCCCCCTTAACTTGTATTTAAGAGCTTTTCTCTTGGAATTTTGCCTCACTTGATACAGTAAATCTAGCTGTGACGGTCCCACCTGATGACGGAGACTTGTGTTGCCTCCGAAACGTCGTGATTTGTAATTTTATTTCTATTATTATTTCTATTATTTTTATTATTGATTTTTTACCTACGTGACTTTACCGAAAAAACGTAAGAGGATTAATCACAAGTGGTTACTGCTCAGATTCAAAGCAGCAGCTGAGTCACGCTGACCCAGCAACCCTGAAATGGGAATCAGTGGTCTGTGCCGCCTGGATGCCTCAACTATCCCAATTCTTCACCGTGTAAAAGCTCACATTTTTCCAAATCCTCAGGCTCTAACACCAGTCCTCATTGATCAGCAGCTGTGTCAACGATTCTTCGACTAAGACTGCTGCCAGATACATCTGCTCCTGGCAATGCATCACGACTGACCATGATGGCCAATATCACGTAACATGCTGACATGCAGGACAAATTCAGCACGGTATCCAGGGGATAAAATACCTTGCCAAATGTGGCCTCTCCTGTGTCAACTCCTGAATGTTGCTGCATGTCAGAATGCTGCCGCCTGCCATGTTGGACATTTCTAAAATTTGTTTGGCATTTATTAAGTGCTCGATGCAGATCATTCCTCAAGATATGTGGCCTGTGCAGCTATCTTGCACGCTCAGAATATGTCCATGACTTCAATTCATCTCTTCGTGTCTCCTTCCAACGCCACGCCTTTACAACCACATTTCATTCTCCCCAAATGTCCCGGAAGATATCTTTACCGTCTCATGCATGTGCATGTATATATCCCCATGTTTCAGCTGTTTATCCAGTGTTAAGGAGCTAAAAACCTCACCAATGGAATTCCAGATGCCTCCATTGAGCCTCGAATGCGCACACCAATCCAGACATCGAATTACTTTCATTGAGTGTCCAAAAAACTCAAGCGAGGCACCGGGAGAATGACGATCCCAGAATTGACGGCTCTTTTTTGTTTAAAATGAATTGCCGACCTCAGTGTGATGGGGCTGTATGCTAAAGTTGTAATGTGGTTGCAAAACAGCAAAAACACGAGATATTTTCTTCAGAAACTGCAGCTGGCTATTATATAACAATGTGTTTCAATGCATTGTGCTCGACTTGCATCAATATTATCATCATTGTTA
This sequence comes from Lampetra planeri, assembly GCF_965212315.1. Taxonomy (NCBI): domain Eukaryota; kingdom Metazoa; phylum Chordata; class Hyperoartia; order Petromyzontiformes; family Petromyzontidae; genus Lampetra; species Lampetra planeri. Next base: position 19,086,462 of record NC_136108.1, on the reverse strand, counting down.
ATAAAGCCCACAAAAAATGCTAAAACACCTCAATGTGACTTTCATTTTCCCACAATGTTTGGACCCCCCCCATCAACCACATAATCTTGAGCTTCTCATACCCACCACTGTGCATGCAGCTCAAAGTGATGTTCAAAATTAAAACACGCTTATCCATGTAGAACGGTGGAGAGGGTAGCACAGTCGGTGATTGCCGTGCACTATTAAACCCGGTGACAAATCGTCCACTTCCTGGTCAACGGCTACATCGGTAGCAAGAAATTATCCGAGCAGTTCTGACCCCTTTCCCGCTTCATCAACCCACAGCATGGTGAAGCAAGGTCGAACATAAAAACACGAATGAGCAGCACAGCATAGGGGAGGCCTAGATCGAGCAGTGGATTTGGAGGGTTGCGAATTATATTTTTAATTAGCTTCACCGAGACTCATTCTCTTGTTTGGAAATGAAACGTGTTGCAGTATTTGATATTTAGAGAGACCCTCCTCGGTGCAGCGTTGTGCGTTCTTCAATCCCCTCTCTTAAAAATACCTCCAAGTACCACTAAATATTCTGGTGAACGGTCACGAATGAATTTAGGTGAAAATAAACTTTAAATATTATACTAAATATGGCAGAAAAATATTGCAGCCTATTGCACAACACATGCCTACGAGAGGATTCAACAAGTCTGCTGGCACAGACATTGATTGCAGTGGAAGTGGTTTTTATGGAGTAAGGCTGCTTCACGGTGATTTGAATAATTTATCGATTTTTTATTTTATTTTTTGTTACAAAATAAAACAAAATCACAAACGTGCTACATACATACATATGGAGTCTATCGACCGTGAAAATGTCAATAAAATAATCACTGCTGAAACCTACACCCAAACGTCACTTCCACAACTCGTACAATGAACATTGGTGAACCCCCTGACCCTCTTCAAAATGCCAATCCCATCAGCACCTTACATCACACTGCCACTCTCAATCGTCGGAGGTTGTCGCTCTTCGTCTACCACTGGTAATTTCTCTCTCCTCGTGTCTCCTCTTATCACTCAGCACCTCCAATTAGCATGGTTGGCTACGAACGGTGCGAAACACATTCCTGCGGAGGGAGCTGGTAGGAACGTTGGGTTGCTCGGTCAATGGCCAGGGTCAACGGCGGCGTGGTGTATTCCGCAAATATGCCCGACTGTGAGGGCGGGCACAAGCCGGCGTGAGTAGGTTAAACGTTGAGTTTTATAAGGGCACCACGGGGTGACCAGCCCCTCCACACTCAGCCCCACCCCTCCCACCCCCCACCCAGCCCCACCCTCCCCACCCAGCCCCTCCCCACCCTCCCCTCTCCACCCAGCCCCACCCTCCCCACCCAGCCCCACCCTCCCCACCCAGCCCCTCCCTCCCCACCCGGCCCCTCCCACCCCACCCAGCCCCTCCCTGCACGACGGACGGACACAATAATCCCCTGTGGGCTGGTGTAACCAGGAGGTTCCTACCAGTAAAAAGTTCAACATACATACTCCTCACACCTCGATCATTATGCACATCTCTTGTTTGTTTGTTTTCTCTATCTAATTACACCTCTTCCTCTTCACCTCACCTCGTTTTTCTAGTGCATATCATGTCTCTCTTTGTCTGGCTTGTGTGTCTCCCCTCATCACTCTTCACATCTATCCCCTTTTCTCTGCTTATCCATGTATCTAATATTTCACATTTCTCACCGATCCCCACTCTCATCTCGTTTTTTTCTTGCTTTTCATATCTCTCCTAACTACTACTAAAACCAAATAAATTTTCTTTTACAAAGTAAGGCCCACTGAACTAAATAGCTCTTTTTCAGAAGGGTCCTGCCACAAATGACAGCTTAATGAAGTGGTTTATCAAGTGGAAATTGAATGCAGCCAAATACCACAAACGGCACATTTCTAAATGTGGAGGGGAAAACCGGAAGGACCCGGACAGAAATCCATGCGGCCACGGGGAGAGGGACATGCATACGCCAAAAATATAGGCGTCGGGGTCGAGATCGAACCCATGGCTTCCCGCATACCAAGTAAGGGGAGTTAATATTTCTACACCACAGCACTCATCAATTCTCTCTCTCTCTCATGTCCCTCTGTTCCTCGATGTCCCGTCTCTCCCCAGATTTCTCTAGATTTGTCCCTATTGTCTATTCCACCGGTCCTCATATCCCAACACCACATCCCCATGTCACGCTGTGTATGTGTGGGAATCTGTATCGAATGGCATTGTAAAAGGCCATTTTGCGTAAATAAATTTAAATAACTATAAGCTCAAGAGGCGTACAATGGGTCACTTGTGTTTTTTGTGGTGTACTGTCGTTTCGCTCCACAGGCTGGGAATTTCCTCAGGAATTCAGTTCCTGAAGAAGCTCCCGGGACAAGGAGCTCGTTCAGGAATTCGGACATAATTCTGAACAACACGCAGTACAATCTTAAAACAGATTGGAGAACTATCCAGCAGAATCGCAAAAAAAAACCTATACAGTAGATGGATGTACAAATGTTTCACTTAGAATAATAACCTCATTGCATTTACATTTTTGACAGCCGTTACAAGTAATGCATCATTTACGGCACAAGAGGGTGGTGAATCATGGTGACTTGCCCAAACACTCATGGCCCGCGGTTCTTGCCGTAAAATTACGGAAATAGTTCTACTGTTAAAAAAAAACACCTTAATGCTTAATTTCCAAGCAAAGGATAACTTCCAGAAAGATACTAACGGTTTACTGGGAATGCTTAGAGCCTTGCCTGCTGCCTCATCTGGTAAATTTTAGATATTATATATCATTAAGCATTCACTGAAATTCCAAAACGAAAAATACATAATCTTTTTGTTTCTTCTTCCATCAATACATTTCAAAAGCTATTTATATCCCCGTTAGTAAGTCAGGGTTTTTTTTATTGAACATAGTAATTTAACTTCTTGGTTCTTTCGGTAAAGTCACGTAGAAGGGAAGTAATAAAATAATAAAAATAAAACATAATAAAATAATTCTGCTTGCGTTGTGGCCGAAACGTCGTGAGAATTAATTTATTATGTTTAATTTTTATTATTTTTTTACTTCCCTTCTACGTGACTTTACCGAAAGAACCAAGAAGATGAATCCCTGCAGTCACGAAAGCTTTAAATCGAAAAATAGTAATTTAAGTTCATGCCTATCGGCGTAATTAATAAAAACGGTAGAGGAAGGGAGTTGGGGGCGAAATGGTCACACAGTGGTTACCACACTGCCCAATGAGCCCAGGCACCTTCCTTCACAAAGCCACACTGACCAGCGTGGTGAAGTATAGTCAAACAACCCCGATGGCCCATGCAACATTGGGAGGGGCCCTTCATCCAGCATTGGATTGACAAGATGAACGTTCTTGAAAAAGACGAATTATATTTAGCTTTGCTGTTAATCTGGCGGCATACTTGAATATTGAGCCTAATTTTGGTGTGCCTAATAACAATTGTTTTAAAACACACTGTTATTAAATAACGCAGCTAGCTACACTTTGTGAATACAATTTTCTCATTTGATTTAACAGTTCTGCAACCATGTTACACGTAATCCAACGAAAACAACTTCATAATTACATAGCAAAGTCTCATTACACTGGAAGATGAGCATTTCATTTTTTAAAGCAGTCAATTCAACATTCTTCATCCAATCCTTCGAAGTGAAGAGAAAACCGACCGCTGGCATGTATTAAGCCAGACAACACTGGGTGCTTTTAGATGTCCACTGAAATGATCTCAAAGAGATCCAAAATCAGTGGCAGTAATAGTTAATGGAAAAAAATGTGTGTATACCAGTTTCTCTGGATGCTGCCATGGTGCAATTAGCACACTGGCCCTGCAATCCAGAGGGTTTTATCTCCTAATGCAGCAGCTGAAACAACGGTGCACATCCTTCCATTTGTCCAACCAGCAGTATAATATATAAGGTACACCACAGATGACACTGGTCAACAACAACACAAATTCTGGCCTGGACTTTTGCAGCTGTTTTAGACTAATTTCAGGGTGCTGATTCCAAATCTGATCTCAGATTTGCTCTATCACATCTCATTTTTATGCTATCGGCATACCCCATTTTCATTGACTTTACCCGAAATTAACTCTGTCACTTATGATTGCAAGTTGTTGCGAGTCAGTGACTGCTTTAGTGTTAAAATATGGTGCTGTATTTTTAGGATAGTGTGTTTATAATATCATTTTATGTAGATATCCACATTTATTTAATATTTTTCTTCTGCAGTTTTTATTGAAAATGCAATAATTGATATCTCAAAAACCTGATGTGATAGACATAAACTGATGCCAGATTTGGAATCAGCACCCCAACATTACCTTCAAACCGTTGGAATACCTTATGGTTTTATCTACTAATGCAGCAGCTCAAACAACGGTGCACATCCTTCCATTTGTCCAACCAGCAGTATAATATATAAGGTACACCACAGATGACACTGGTCAACAACAACACAAATTCTGGCCTGGACTTTTGCAGCTGTTTTAGACTAATTTCAGGGTGCTGATTCCAAATCTGATCTCAGATTTGCTCTATCACATCTCATTTTTATGCTATCGGCATACCCCATTTTCATTGACTTTACCCGAAATTAACTCTGTCACTTATGATTGCAAGTTGTTGCGAGTCAGTGACTGCTTTAGTGTTAAAATATGGTGCTGTATTTTTAGGATAGTGTGTTTATAATATCATTTTATGTAGATATCCACATTTATTTAATATTTTTCTTCTGCAGTTTTTATTGAAAATGCAATAATTGATATCTCAAAAACCTGATGTGATAGACATAAACTGATGCCAGATTTGGAATCAGCACCCCAACATTACCTTCAAACCGTTGGAATACCTTATGGTTTTATCTACTAATGCAGCAGCTCAAACAACGGTGCACATCCTTCCATTTGTCCAACCAGCAGTATAATATATAAGGTACACCACAGATGACACTGGTCAACAACAACACAAATTCTGGCCTGGACTTTTGCAGCTGTTTTAGACTAATTTCAGGGTGCTGATTCCAAATCTGATCTCAGATTTGCTCTATCACATCTCATTTTTATGCTATCGGCATACCCCATTTTCATTGACTTTACCCGAAATTAACTCTGTCACTTATGATTGCAAGTTGTTGCGAGTCAGTGACTGCTTTAGTGTTAAAATATGGTGCTGTATTTTTAGGATAGTGTGTTTATAATATCATTTTATGTAGATATCCACATTTATTTAATATTTTTCTTCTGCAGTTTTTATTGAAAATGCAATAATTGATATCTCAAAAACCTGATGTGATAGACATAAACTGATGCCAGATTTGGAATCAGCACCCCAACATTACCTTCAAACCGTTGGAATACCTTATGGTTTTATCTACTAATGCAGCAGCTCAAACAACGGTGCACATCCTTCCATTTGTCCAACCAGCAGTATAATATATAAGGTACACCACAGATGACACTGGTCAACAACAACACAAATTCTGGCCTGGACTTTTGCAGCTGTTTTAGACTAATTTCAGGGTGCTGATTCCAAATCTGATCTCAGATTTGCTCTATCACATCTCATTTTTATGCTATCGGCATACCCCATTTTCATTGACTTTACCCGAAATTAACTCTGTCACTTATGATTGCAAGTTGTTGCGAGTCAGTGACTGCTTTAGTGTTAAAATATGGTGCTGTATTTTTAGGATAGTGTGTTTATAATATCATTTTATGTAGATATCCACATTTATTTAATATTTTTCTTCTGCAGTTTTTATTGAAAATGCAATAATTGATATCTCAAAAACCTGATGTGATAGACATAAACTGATGCCAGATTTGGAATCAGCACCCCAACATTACCTTCAAACCGTTGGAATACCTTATGGTTTTATCTCCTAATGCAGCAGCTGAAACAACGGTGCACATCCTTCCATTTGTCCAACCAGCAGTATAATATATAAGGTACACCACAGATGACACTGGTCAACAACAACACAAATTCTGGCCTGGACTTTTGCAGCTGTTTTAGACTAATTTCAGGGTGCTGATTCCAAATCTGATCTCAGATTTGCTCTATCACACAGATTTGGAATCAGCACCCCAACATTACCTTCAAACCGTTGGAATACCTTATGGTTTTATCTCCTAATGCAGCAGCTGAAACAACGGTGCACATCCTTCCATTTGTCCAACCAGCAGTATAATATATAAGGTACACCACAGATGACACTGGTCAACAACAACACAAATTCTGGCCTGGACTTTTGCAGCTGTTTTAGACTAATTTCAGGGTGCTGATTCCAAATCTGATCTCAGATTTGCTCTATCACATCTCATTTTTATGCTATCGGCATACCCCATTTTCATTGACTTTACCCGAAATTAACTCTGTCACTTATGATTGCAAGTTGTTGCGAGTCAGTGACTGCTTTAGTGTTAAAATATGGTGCTGTATTTTTAGGATAGTGTGTTTATAATATCATTTTATGTAGATATCCACATTTATTTAATATTTTTCTTCTGCAGTTTTTATTGAAAATGCAATAATTGATATCTCAAAAACCTGATGTGATAGACATAAACTGATGCCAGATTTGGAATCAGCACCCCAACATTACCTTCAAACCGTTGGAATACCTTATGGTTTTATCTCCTAATGCAGCAGCTGAAACAACGGTGCACATCCTTCCATTTGTCCAACCAGCAGTATAATATATAAGGTACACCACAGATGACACTGGTCAACAACAACACAAATTCTGGCCTGGACTTTTGCAGCTGTTTTAGACTAATTTCAGGGTGCTGATTCCAAATCTGATCTCAGATTTGCTCTATCACACAGATTTGGAATCAGCACCCCAACATTACCTTCAAACCGTTGGAATACCTTATGGTTTTATCTCCTAATGCAGCAGCTGAAACAACGGTGCACATCCTTCCATTTGTCCAACCAGCAGTATAATATATAAGGTACACCACAGATGACACTGGTCAACAACAACACAAATTCTGGCCTGGACTTTTGCAGCTGTTTTAGACTAATTTCAGGGTGCTGATTCCAAATCTGATCTCAGATTTGCTCTATCACATCTCATTTTTATGCTATCGGCATACCCCATTTTCATTGACTTTACCCGAAATTAACTCTGTCACTTATGATTGCAAGTTGTTGCGAGTCAGTGACTGCTTTAGTGTTAAAATATGGTGCTGTATTTTTAGGATAGTGTGTTTATAATATCATTTTATGTAGATATCCACATTTATTTAATATTTTTCTTCTGCAGTTTTTATTGAAAATGCAATAATTGATATCTCAAAAACCTGATGTGATAGACATAAACTGATGCCAGATTTGGAATCAGCACCCCAACATTACCTTCAAACCGTTGGAATACCTTATGCCAGAAAAAGTGTGTTGACCATGACCAGTGTGATCGATCGGCGGGGTCATGTGTGATGGAGAGTAAAGTGTGGATACACCTACCTCTTCCCCTCGTGTCTGACTGCAAATACCTCTTTGTTGCAAGCCTTTCTGGCAGCGTTAACATGTGCAAGTAAATCCAGCCCGAGTTGATCAAAGCCAAGTTTGAGTGTCAAGGTCTCATCAGAAAAGTCCCACGGGTTATATTTCACAACAGCCATGCTCTGCTTGTACATCACCCGTGTTAAAGGTAGCGGCACGAGCGATACAGGCAACCAACTCAAGTGCAACGTGGAACTTTTGGTAAGTATTGTCAAGAAAGTGCTTTGCACTTCTCATTTCCATGACAGCATTAAACAGATATATATGGTACAGCAGGATGTATGCCAGTACCATGTGGCACACCTTTTAAGTGGTGTATGAGTTCATGTCATTATTATAGAGGGCAATAAATAGTGTATTAAAACAGATTGATTACATTGTAAACTGCTCTTGAACAAGTCAACTGTTCTGTTTAATGAATTAACCCTCTCTTACTCATGAGTAAAATTAACATTCCAACGCATCCACCCGTCCACCCACAGAGACAATAATTCCTCTCACGGAAACCACATATGTGATGATGCCAGACGCAAGGAGATGGCTTCCCAAGCTCCCATGGCTCATTCTTCAGCATGTAGTGCTATATCCATCCTATTATCTGTGAGCGGTGCACATTTGTACGTTATATAATCTATCACACTTGTTTATCTGGCAAGGCCTCATCGAGTCCCATGCCTCTTCACGAGGGTTCTGCTAAGTTGCCTCCTGATGGGGGCAATGATTGCTATGGATAATCCCAATTGAGTCATTTGTGTGCAAATGTTGCAAATTTGGACCGCTGAAGCAGCACATAATGGTCTACTTTTCCGAATGACGTCATGGGATCTTTAACGTCCTCTGCGAGTGAAACAGGCTGGGCGTATTTATAGTCGGATTCGAACCATGACCCTCTGCAACAAGCAGCGTGAGCATTAAAGCTAGGCCATGTCACAGCCCGTGAGGATTGTTTAATTCAAGAGTTATTATCCTTGTGATTATATCCTCTGCAGTGTAACAGCTACTATAGTTCTACTGTAGTGTACACACCAAATCTATGTGCAGAGCACAAATGAAACGTATTGAACAATTTTACGAGGTGCATTTTGTCGATGTAAAATAGTCATACACACACGGCGCTAAATGTGCACTTGATGTGCTGTCTCTTGAACTTTTGAGTGTTAATCTTATGCATAATATTCAATTGCCACGAATGGAATCATGGTTAAGTCAACTTTTATGTCCCCTTTTCTTCCATTTCTTCTTATTTTGCCTCTATTGCATTATTTTGTTTGCTTCAATATAGCCTAAATGTAACATCAGCAGGTAGATGAATTGTCAAACATGTACTCTTACGCAGCATGTATAAAGCGCCAACTAACCATACGCATCATCACATGCCGATATAACTGTGCAAAGCAGGCTTACGCGAGAGGTGTTGTACCGTCCACAGCTTGTGTAGCATGTCAAGGAGTGTGCACCCATGGCATATGCAAGTGCCATGAATGCATGCTCAAGTACCTTTATTTTTGTTGCGTAGTCTTGCAATACATTGAAAACATATTGGAAAAAAATGTGTACAATTGTCAACATGTACAACTAATTCTATTGCGAGTGCATTCCACTGAATATTTTACTGCCACCTCTGCAGACAACCTTTTACAATACGCAGAAACCAATGCTCTTATTTATATTCAGAGCAAATTCATTGTGGCTAGTGGCAAATGCAGCCAGTCAAATTAAACAAAGCATAAGGGCATGTGGTGTTTCGTGGATCTCATTTGCAAGAACACCCCCCAACAAGACAGTATCATCATTATCAACAGATTGTCAATCTACTGCAAGATATCATCCCCATCCCTCATATAGTCTTGCAATGCCATAAGCCAAATGGACCATTCTCATCGCTTCAATCACGCAATGGTCATCTTCTCGGGCCTGTTCCCTGTGAAGAGCCTTGGTGGGAGCCTATCACCTCAATCCGTTTTCCATCTTTTTAAAAGGTTTCAGTACATTCTACATATTCTTTTTCGATTTAAAGCTTTCGTGACTGCAGGGATTCATCTTCTTGGTTCTTTCGGTAAAGTCACGTAGAATGGAAATAATAAAATAAAAAAAATAAAACAATAAAATAATTCTCACGACGTTTCGGCCACAACGCAAGCAGCCGTCCTCAGGTGGAGAACAGGTCTGTCGAGAAGACAGCGTCTGAATGACAGACCTGACAGACCTGTTCTCCACCTGAGGACGGCTGCTTGCGTTGTGGCCGAAACGTCGTGAGAATTATTTTGTTATGCTTTATTTTTATTATTTTATTATTTCCATTCTACGTGACTTCACCGAAATAACAAAGAAGATCTACACATTCTGTTAAAGACCTCGGTTTGTGGGAAGCTGGATGACTATAGCAATTTTTCCAGAGTCATATTCAACAGAATTTATGATCGCAAAAATCCAGGCATAATGGTAGAGCAGAGACTTGTCAATAAACAAGAATCTGATGTGCCTTCAGAAACAAAGGATATTTTGGGATTGTGAAAACAAATCACTGGTCTTTTTAAAATATAAATTTGGTAACCGTTTCTACAAATAGAAGACTCTCAAATAACCAGGTATTTGTATGTATGTTTAACTTCTTTCGCACTGTACGTAAACAACCGTGCTAATTCGAGGTGTGGGGGAAAAACAAACTCAACACAAAAAGGAGTTCTAAAGAAATTAGTTTTTAATCTAGATGATTGGAAAGTGCATAGCTCCAGTGGCTTCCTAATATCAGAAGAGCGTTCCAGACGGCCAAATTAATTTTAACTGTGGAGTCGAGTGCAAACTCACAGTCATATAAAACCAGTCATATACCCATCCCCGACAGCCCCTTCACTCACTCGACCACCTCCAATTCCACCCCTTCCCCTGTACTCTACCGCAGATTTGTTTTAATTATTTGTCCAAAAAGTAAATTGCATTTTACCACGAATGTCAACACTGCAAGACAAATATAGTTAATATTTTTCAATGTTCACTTGCAGGCAAACCTTGAGATATTGGAATTAAATATTTAGTATGTTTAATAAAGCAAAATGCTACAAATGAATGTGAATGAAGCATTTGTGATAAATCTGAAATTCCCCAAGTATTCACTCAATGATGCCAAAGAATTAGATAGGTGAGCGTGGGATTTTATTTCCCATATCTCAAAACCAAGGCGTGCCAATTTCCCAAACCTATAGAGTAAAAACTCTCCAACCTAATTGAAACTCCCAGGTAGTATACATTGCTAGAAAATGTACTCCTCCATTGGCACTCACCTGAAAAAACACACATTGTGGACACAATCGTTTGTTGTTAATTCGTGTAATGATTTTCCGCATCTGGCCTGCCGATCCTAATCTCTGAGGGCAATTACTAATTCACTGTATGTGTGCCATCAGCAGGAAGTAGAGAAGAATGCATTAGTTGTGGCTTTGCAGAGGCTTCCAGTGGGAGGCCATTTTATTGAAGAGTTAAAACCGCCATCTTCTGTACCTGGTTGTCTTCAAGTGTTTGACAGCCAGATCAGAGCCCACTCTCCCTAATGATACCATCCAGAATTAAAGTGTTTTTTCCATGACTATTAAAACGTACGAATACCCTGCTATTGCACATGCACTGCCAATGTGTGCTGGATGAATGCCTCCGATTAGTAGGGCTGGCAATGTACGTTGCAAAAGAAGTTCAACATACAAACACACACGCAGGTCACGGGGGTTATTCTAACGTTCTGCACCGTCAGAATTGCACCGAACCCAAACCATAAACCGATGTCATCTACTTATAGTCATGAACTAAACCATTAGCAAAAACAAAGATTTGGTTACCAGTTTTAACCAGTTTATATATATTTTGAAAATGTTTATAGCGCTTTGTAGCAGTGGGGGTTAGGGGGCAGCAAGTGAAAATGGCCGCGTTCCCTCGGCCAAGAGAGTTTAACTGTGATGACGTTCCAGGGCACATTCGCCGCTGTCCCTCAGCGAAACATGGAGAATTGTGCACGCTGAAGGGACAAAGCAAGGGCTAGAGCCAAATTAAAAAAATTCTCTCCATATTTTTTAATGAAATATAACTCGACGGGGTCAGACGTAGCATTGCCCACAACAAAATCGTTGAAGCAAATCGAATAAAATACCGATTGCATGTGGTGCACGCATTAGTACGAGCGATGTAAGCGCTGCAACATTGCAATAACGAGTAAGAGCATGAGCAAGGCAATACACGTTAAGACATTTTAAATCGGTTTAGACTGGTTGTAGCAAATGCTGAACCAGAAGTTAACCCTTCCGAGATCGTTTAAAAGTCTTAAACTGCTGTTCCCACTCACGTGTGCCGCTGGACGGGAGGTGATGGGCAGCGCCTGATGGGCGTGGCTTGCGGGGGTTTCCCGCCTTCAAGAGCCGGCGTGTTGGGGGATCGCCCATTCTTAAAGGGCCCCAGATTGTCGACTATTTTTTTTATTAAGACAGATTTTGGCCGGATTAATCGATTTAAATCGAATAATCGCCCAGGCTCTGAACCAAACTGAGAATGATACTTTGCGAAATATGAATAACATTTGACAACATGCAGATTAAAACAGCCAGTGGGTTTGAAATGGTTAAGTCAAGAGAATGTCATACTCACGTAAGGCTGGTTTATATCTCTGGCACAGAGGGGAATAAGTGCCGGTGCATACAAGAACGTAAGCTAAGCAAACACAAACAGTGAAGACAAACGTAAGACAGTGCTGTATATGGAGTGATTGCGCATCCCTTTTCTGCTGTACAATCCACACGTTTTCACAGATATTAAACTGTTACAAAACTTCTTTCTCATTTGTCCTACGCACTGGTTTAGGCCTGTTCGCTGTCGATACAACAAGTAATTATTTATACTGAAGAATCTGATGAGCTATGAAGCTCTTCTTCAAAGATGTCCAAGTAAGGGGCAGATCAGAACGTTACAACAGCAAACGCTACAAAAAAACACACGCTCGGAGTGCAAAGTATAGTCAAGGTAAACAAATCACTTGAAAAAAATCTACAAATAAAACTCAACAATTTTTTCTCTTACCAGGCAAAGCGCACTAAGCTATTGGCTTATTTTTTTTTATTAGTAGCAGATTATGGGGCATTTGTGTTGCTTTCTACCCAGTTCATCAGAAAAAGAACTCCAAGCATAGGGAGCCGTGAAGCTGGAACAAGAAAGGAAGAGATGTTGAGTATCTCATTGGGCCCATCGACTCTAACAGATGTTGTGAACCTAAAATAAGAATATTGCTTACAGGTGTATAATATCAGTTGGTTCTCTGATATACAATACTTTATACAGTGCGATGTAATAAGAGTCGTCTCGTACAAATCCACTGCTGTGCCATATGAAACACTTGCAATTGTAGTGTACGATTACACTTCCCACTTTTAGAAAGTTCACCTATATTCCGGGAGGGGGAGGGGAAGTAATTACTAATTTTAACCTGGAAGTTCTTATTCGATTTAAAGCTTTCGTGACTGCAGGGATTCATCTTCTTGGTTCTTTCGGTAAAGTCACGTAGAATGGAAATAATAAAATAATAAAAATAAAACATTATAAAATAATTCTCACGACGTTTCGGCCACAACGCAGGCAGCCGTCCTCAGGTGAAGAACAGGTCTGTCGAGAAGACAGCGTCTGAATGACACACTCCAGGCTTGGAGCGACTATTTAAGCTGGGATGGAGGGGGGAAGGGCGCCTTAGAGTCGCGGCAGTTGGAAGTTCTTATTCCAAATCTTTCTTCAGGAACTATAGTTGTAATGCAGTCGTCTCTTTTACAGTCAACATTCGTTACCATCTCATGCAATGACCATTGCTTCGATGCATATTTTTTTATATAACAGGGCAAAACATTGACCGTAATATTACCTTTTCCCCTTTTAAAATAATAACATATCAATCCCTAGTTTATTTACTGCCTACTACCCCGGACTCCCATCCATTTATCGAAACAATGTTTAAAATAAAATCAGGTTTTTTTGTTGTTAATGAATATAGGTGAAAATTATGAACTTTATAGAACGTTAGGAATGGAAACCGTATTGCAAAGGACAGCAATTACTTGCTGCATTGTTGTTTGCTTCACGATGATTTTTATTTTAAGTACAGTACTGTCAAGTATTGTGTAATATAGAATATTGAAATTAATACTGCACTGTATATTAGTTTGTTAGAATCTATTGTAATTGTACCTCGTCCTGTAAAGTGTAGATATTAAATATATAATCGAGTACTTAATACATTGTATGCGATTGTTTTATTGTGTGGCTAGTACGATTGCAATTGCTTCACTGTAAACACAGCAGATCATAATTTTCAATGACACTTCACAGTACTGAGGAACACCAAAGTATTCAGTTTGGTGTTACAAGTAATGCAAAATTGCTTGGAGTAATATTACAAAATTACATTGTCAATGTCAATCTCCTGCTGGATGAACTACTGTAAAGGGATTACATTATGCACATCCAATAATAAAAGCTTGAACATACAAAAAAATTACACGCAGAACTCATCCATCATATGGGAGGACCAATACCATGAATCATATTGTTCACGGGATTATCCACGAATGTATTCCACTTATCCATAGAAAAAAAATATTGTGGATACCTGGAGAAAAAATCCTGGGAATTGAACACCGTTCTGGACTTACATAGCAGAAAACAGAAGATGATTGGGGAACTCATACAAAGGGCCTAGTGTAATTGGGAGTTTTCACGGATAGTACAGCTCCTGTGGATAATAGGAGTCATGAATAATAGGAGTTATGAATAATACGAGTCACAGATACAAGTTCTCATCGACTTATCTTGCCATATAATTCAGTGCTGCGTTAGTAAGATAATTTAAAGGACTGATTATCAAGTATTCTGGCTGCAGCATTACAATTCAAATTGGCTCATCCCAAAATACCATAACCTCTTAAAAGCACCAGCAGATGGTCCATTTTAACCACATAGGTCAAATGTTTGAGAAGTTTAAGACATTTTTACCTATGTACATAAACAGGATCTGCATACATCCAAGGACGAGTGCTGTCAATGTTTTTAATATGTAATCACTGCCCTTGCCTATGATAAACCCTGATGGTTGTTTGGGTGTAAATGTGGGGGTAAGTGTAGATCTTGACAATTAGTTGTAATATCTTAATTGCTCTTCTTGGTTCTTTCGGTAAAGTCACGTAGAAGGGAAGTAATACAATAATAAAAATAAAACATAATAAAATAATATAATAAAAAATAATATAATCAAATAATATAATAGTGAGAATTATTTTATTATGTTTTATTTTTTTTACTTACCTTCTACGTGACTTTACCGAAAGAACCAAGAAGATTAATCATTGCAGTCACGAAAGCTTTAAATCAAAATCTTAATTGTTGCTTTTAAACATTGCATTTTCATGTCACAACGGGAGGAGTGGCTTTTACCCAAACTGCTGTCCGAATTGAAACCATAGATCTGTGTTGTTCATTTTTAAAACGTGTTGCAGGTATAACAGCAACGTTCGAACAAATCTCGGCTCAAAACGTACAAACATAGTGTGGCCACAGTATGTTTCTATAGCTCTAGCCAATGCACTCCTCCCACAATTCATTGCTCGTTTGTTCACTAATATCCACTATTAAAATGTGGCCCACAGAGAATTAAGAAATATCATGTATGCGTTTGGTTGCTAAATATTATTAAAAAACATGCGCCTAAAAGACTTGGGTTTTGACATTTTCAACTATTTTAGCGATGATGACCCCTCCTTATTGTTTTTATGTTTTAATAAATTAATGAATTCATTAATTGCTACGCATGCACTTGCTACAGCCACATTCCACACAATGCAAGTGCAGTATTTACTGAACTTGCAGGAAATAAACCTACAAGTACTGTTTGTCCATTGGCAAAGCATAGCAGTAAACATCAGCACTATATGACACAGCAACACTAACACCAATAATTATTGGTTATTAATTATTATTCAAACAACTACAATTCTCCGCATTTGGACCTCTCACCACATGCAATACTCCCATCATTCCTCCATTCCAGTGTAAAACAGCCAGATATCACACGATGGGACAGTATGGGGTCTCGGTATGATAACACGGGAACAGAATAACAGATAATGGAGCACAATACTGAATGTACTATAGTTTTGCAAAATATAAAATGGATTAACACTTTACACACTCCACTCACATTCAATACACGACTATGGTAAGCCATCGACGGTTACTTGAACTGGAGAATAAAAAATGTGTTAGTTGCCTTAAATCAAAGTATAAATACCAAATGGTGAATATGTTCCCGGTACACTATTACATTAACACGTGTGCAGGAATATTCCATGTTACACAAACAATTGTTGGTTCATCCTGACCCAAGACACGTTACCCAAAGCAATTCACCCAGGATAAAAGTGTGCAGTTAATCCCCCACCGGGGCAGCACTTAGCAACTAGTTCACAATAAGAAGTACTGCACGGTTATTATTGTACTTTTAATGCGGGAAGGTAGTTTTACACCATACTCTTTGGTTCTTTCGGTAAAGTCACGTAGGTATAAAATATAAACTGAATTAAATCACGACGTTTCGATTGCAACACAAGCAATCATCACCAGGTGTAAAAACTACAGCTGTAGTTTAAAGTCACCTGTAGGTATAAAACTACAGCTGTAGTTTTCACACCTGATGACAATTGCTTGTGTTGCAATCGAAACGTGATTTTATTTATTTTATATGTTATACCTAGGTGACTTTACCGAAAGAACCAAAGAGTATGGGATCCCTGTGGTCACGAAAACTTCAAATCTAGAGTGTTACACCATTCGGTCTGTATGTGATCGCCACGTAAGCAGATTACACTTACAATAGTTGCTTTACGTGTTGAATATTATATTTAATCTGAAAAGATTACATTTGGACTCGTGTATTTGTTGCTTTGCACCAAATAATCACGGTAATAACATGTATGTAAAAAAAAAACATTGTATTTCAACTAAATGTATAAAAAAGTTGGCGTTTTTAATTCTTAGCAATCTAATATTTTTTTTTCCTAGACACCTAAGCATGCATGGTGTACATATAACATCTCATAATTTTCCTACGATATCATGATACAGGCGGTAATATTATATTACCATATGCGCATTTGACAACATTCAATGGAATTAAAAATAATTATAATCACTTAGAAATTGCCTTACTGCAAGGCGTTGTCATTCCAGTAATGAAATAGAGCAAGTCAGAAATTCTCCGATAATTTCTTGAACGAGATATGACAACACATTAATTAGATCACAAATTGTGAAATACATTACTCCCCTATATATGCAAGCACCAGACGTGGACACATCACGTAATGTGAGGTCACGTTTCTGGTAAATGGCAGCACTTTTATTTTTTCAATGAATACAAATGTATTTTCATTCATGTTATTACATCAACAAGTCATGCAGCAGCAGTTACTGGGAAAGTACGTGCGTATTAACTTGATGGCTGGCATACCAGTGGAGGGATGAATATCGTTTTACAACACCTTCAATAACTGGACGTGATGTTCAATCTCCATCCGTTTAAAATCATCCGCAGTGCTAGCCGACGACTGCAAGGCTACACACAAGAGGCAGTGGAATAGCACGAAACCATACAAATGAATTTTTCTTTTCGATATCGTGGCATAACAGAGCAACAGTTCCTGGGGACGATCTTTTCTCCATTTCCTCTCTCTCCTATATTATCGAATAAGCGGCGAGTGCCACGCTTTACCGATAAAAAGCGCTTACACATGTGTAACTTCCAAAAAGGCGGGAGGGGGAGAAGAAATCAGTGACAAAAGCTACAGACAGCTTAACTTCCAAGAATTTCCAGTTTGCCTGGAAGAGAGAGGGGGGAAAAAAAGAAACACTCGCCATATGGAAGTGAATAACCATTTAATTGGTGACACGGATGGAAAGTTATACAGTGTTGTGCATTTGCATGTCCCACGTTCAATTTTCGAGGCAATTTCAAATGGGGAGAGAGATGTGGGGGAATGTTTCGATTTAAAGCTTTCGTGACTGCAGGGATTCATCTTCTTTGTTCTTTCGGTAAAGTCACGTAGAAGGGAAATAATAAAATTATAAAAATTAAACATAATAAAATACAATTCTCACGACGTTTCGGCCACAATGCAAGCAGCCGTCCTCAGGTGAAGAACAGGTCTGTCATTCAGACGTCTTTCCGACAGACCTGTTCTTCACCTGAGGACGGCTGCTTGCGTTGTGGCCGAAACGTCGTGAGAATTATATTTTATTATGTTTTATTTTTATTATTTTATTATTTCCCTTCTACGTGACTTTACCGAAAGAACCAAGAAGATGTGGGGGAATGTTGCATGGAAAAGTCGACGAAAAAATAAATGACGCATTCATCATTATGCACGGTACAACACCCTCCCTTTGCAGTTGCTGTGAGTGTGTGTGTGTGGTCAGGACTGAAGGAACTCAGTTTGTTAACATCTGAAGTTTGAAAGAAAGTAAAGAGGAAGCACACGCACGATGTGCACGCACGAGTTGATGCTGGACAGAAGACGATCTGGACATAATTCGGAAGGCTTTTGAGTCACAAAAGAGCATTATGTAATACCTTTCCACCCCCCCGCTCCCCAACGTTGACTGTCGTGACATATCCAACATCTACCTAATAACGGAAGCGTGCAAACCACTGTACCGCTAATGAATAATAGAACTTAACAAGAACAAAAAGGCTGCAACGGATGCACGTACGTGAACGCATCCTTAGCAAAGGTTCGCGTCGATAATAATTTGAAAAATATATATATTCTTTGATCAAATAAATCCTATTCATGAGCCATATTTCACCACGTTGCCTTTCATTGTATATAAACATTTGCGGCAATACATACAAGTGCCTATTAGTTATTGAATGGCAGCTCGTTACAAACACGTTATGCAATTAATAGGATAAATTAATTAAATTATCTGGAACTCGTATCAAGGTGCATAACAAACCCAGGTATACTTTGTATTTTCCTCTAAATGCATACATTTTAAAAAGTTCAGTGACCATTGAGAACAAAAGTTAGGCTATAAATTGCTCCTTTTCCCCTTATACATCCATTCAGTTTGAATTATGTAATGATTATGTAAGTAAGTGTTGACGGTTAGAATAACTCGTTGCGGAGCTGAAATCAATGCGATGTGGTTTACAAATGTATCCTTTTGTCAAAATCACACGTCACTGAATGTTCAAGATCGACTTCCTCCTCCCTGTGGTTCTCTGCTTGTGGGACAGCCTGAATTTGAACAACTTTACACACACAAAGGTAAGTGCGTGTCACTAAAGGTGTGCACACCGGTGGGCTAAAGAAGTTCATTATATTGTCCTTTGAAAAACGTGACACAATTTTTACTGATTGGCCGTGTCGGGTGGTGGAGGGTTACGACACATTTATAAATAACGCGATCTGACCCAAAAACCTTTATTATGAATAATATTGGTCGCGAAAGCCTGCTACGTGTTAAATTAAGCTAAGAAGTGCCTTCACACTGGCGCGTCTGCCAATGTCCACGATGCCACGTGGTGGTGACGTGTCCCATCTCGCCACCGTGTCCCAATTAAACAAGAATGTACAGTGCCCAGATATAACCTTACCCCCCAAGACCCAAAGACCATTATTATAAAGCCAGGGACATTTAATACCATACTCATTGACAAGCTTACGAGTGGAAGCGCAAATGTTTTAAGTTTACAACCCAATAGGGCGAGGACATCGACAGCTGTATCCACATTCACAAGACGGACTTGCAGTGCCATTCATTGTTCGAAGTTGCAATTCATTACAACCTAAGCCACTGCTATACACAGTATAGCAAACCGAGCCATTCGTCATCTTGAAGACTGTTTCCTACACCTCGTCATGTACCACAACGTAACGAGTAAGTGAAGGGAATTCAACATGCAATGTATAATTTGGCTGTACATTTTGCAGCTTAAAATTGTGTAAAGTGTATTTGATTGACCTCGCATAGGGACATATACTGTATGTGTGTGCTCTGTATAAATTTCAGGAAGTTGCTTATATACAAGATGCAGAGGTCTCAGCTCCACAATAACTCAATCCACGTTGCATTTAGCAGATCCGTACCGTTCAAACGCAGTGTGTGTCAATCACCTTTTTTTTTGGCCATTTTAAGAGTTCCAATTTCTAAAAGCAATCTAGATTTCTAAAAGCAGTTTATGCATCCAAGGGTCTACTGTTGAAGTCTTCCAAATATGATAGACCTGACAATAGTGAACCACGCTCCCGTCACATGGTGACAAGTGTTCTAAATCGAGTGTGACTGGTGGAATTGTGAATAACAAAAATATTTTAAACAATATTTACTCGGCGTTATAGTCGTGTAAACCACAGTATTCAGCGATGATAAGGATACCAAAAAAAACACCTTCAAAGTGTGTCATGATACAATTATTAAGAACCCTGTGAACTAAACAAAATAACTTATGGCCTTATTATTTAGCACTGCAGCTACACACACCACATTCTGTTCCTTATCCACAAACCGAGTCGCACAATATCTGCACTCTCGTCCCCACCACCAATCTAACAAGCAAGCACGGGTCAGTGTTAACACTGCCACACTAAACGGTGCTCAGAGTAACCCTTCACAATTCCCCGAAGCTAGAATAGATTTGTTGTAGTTACATTTGTGAATAAGATGTTGAGTACGCCGAATCTTAAACACAGCAGGGCCAAACGTGGGGCGAGTCCTCTACTACAACGATGACGACGCATAATCGTTGTATTTTTTGGGGTGAGATCGCGGTTAATATAAATGTTGTGTCGTTAAACCCTCCGCCACCCGACACTGCCAATCGGTAAGGGGTTTGTCAGGGAAAAAAACCGTGCCAATTCGTTACTAATACAGCACTAACCGGCAGTGTGTTGAGAGAGTAAACCCACAACAACATTTACAATTCGGGTAACAACACAACCGGTTTAGTGCTTTGTTCTCTACGCGACTGTGACATCGGTGGTTTACACCCCACTCCACACACACACCACACCACACACCCACACCACCCACACCACACCACACACCCACCCCACCCACCACACCACACACCCACACCACACCACACCACACAACCACAACACACACACCCACACACCCACAACACACACACACCCCACACACCCCACGAACGAATTGTCACGTGTTGTTTACGTGGACAATTAACTAATTGGCCGTGTCGGGTGGTGGCGGGATTAACGACACAAATAAACCCCCTCTACTGCGCGTTGAACTAACAACAAGCTATGGCTTGGGCTGTCAACTAAAGTTTTAACTCAACCCACTGACAGCAACAACTGTTACGTTTCTACAACAAAAGAATTTGTTGTTTTTCACATTTCCGGATTGGGCTCAGTTGTGCAAGATTATGTCACCGTTCAAAAATTACCAAAAAAAAATATCCATACCTGTCAACCTCCCCCCCTCCCCCTTATCAGTGTCCTAACTTATTACTACTGACCATTAACACGAACTTTAGTGGTCACCCCCCGTGCCCTTATCAATCTCAACGTTCATCCCACAAAGTCCCATCACAACAAGGCAGAAACACAAACAAATAGAAACATTTATTGTTGTTGTTGCCCTAGTGAAACGGCTGTACGCCATATGGACCTGATAACTTAACTTCCCTGTACACGAATACGGAGTATCAACAACAAAATATACACTTTGTCATCCGATACGTTGAGTAATAAACTGCTGATATAAAAACACCGTGGAACCTGTTCTTAATGGGAATAGCATTTAAATAGCAACGCCACGGGGTTGGGGAATACACAACGAGTGGACAAAACACGTGGCTCTTGCACCGAACATTCAAACTTTTTAAAATGTTTACAACTTTACCAGCCGATGTGTAACCCGCATCGATGAAAAAAACAAACACGAATTGCAACTCGTGCAGTGAACAAGTTGACATTAAATTGCATCGGAAGGCGACGACATTTCCTGTCGATATTAATACATTCTGCGTGTGTTTGTGTGTTTCGACGACTGCTGTTGTTGTTGTTGACGTCGTTCTACAAAGTAAACAAGAGAGACACACACACACATGGGGGGAGAGGAGCTTGCTCCTTGCTCACCGTTGCTTCCTGGCCACGGAGTAGTCCACGTCAAGCGCCTTCCCGTGGAGTTCCACTTTCCCTGCGGAGAAGGAAGAAGAGACCAAGAGTCAAGCAAAGCCCCCCAACACCATCACCACCACCACCATCACCAACACCACCACCATCACCAACACCACCATCATCACCACCACCACCATCACCACCACCATCACCATCATCACCATCATCACCACCACCACCAACACCACCACCAACACCACCATCATCACTACCACCACCACCATCACCACCACCACCAACACCACCATCATCACCACCAACACCATCACCACCAACACCACCACCACCATCACCACCACAACCACCACCACCACATCACCACCACCATCACCACCACCACCACCACCATCACCACCAACACCACCACCATCACCACCAACAACACCATCACCACCACCACTTTTGTTCAGAACAAAGGCAAATGTCCCCCGTGTAGCCATTAACAGAAGGATGGGGCAAGTGCTGTTAGTGAGTCACAGCGGCACTGTGGCACACGTGGGGGTGTGTGGCCAGCACCACGCCCGGCCGCCTTTGTCTCCCCAGTGGCGATGTTGACTGCACACCGCTGCGCCAGGTGCTCGTTTGAGGCTGAGTCGACCTAAAGGGAAGGGGCCCAGGACCGATTCGTTGTCACCAGCGGCATTGGTGGTGGGGCACACACACACAGTCACACACCCACAGTCACACACACACACAGTCACACACACAGACACAGTCACACACAGACAGAGTCACACAAACACACACAGTCACACAAACACACACACACAGTCACACACACGTAGAGACACACACAGTCACACACACACACGTAGAGACACACACACACAGTCACACAGTCACACACACACACGTAGAGACACACACACACACAGTCACACACACACACGTAGAGACACACACAAACACACACACACAGTCACACACACACACAGAGACACACACAAACACACACACAGTCACACACACACACGTAGAGACACACAAACACACACACACAGTCACACACACAGTCACACACACGTAGAGACACACACAAACACACACACACAGTCACACACACACACACGTAGAGACACACACAAACACACACACACAGTCACACACACGTAGAGACACACAAACACACACACACAGTCACACACACACGTAGAGACACACACACACAGTCACACACACACGTAGAGACACACACACACACAGTCACACACACACACGTAGAGACACAAACACACAGTCACACACACACGTAGAGACACACACACACGTAGAGATACACACAAACACACACACGTAGAGACACACACACACACAGTCACACACACGTAGAGACACACACAAACACACACACAGTCACACACAGTCACACACACACGTAGAGACACACACAAACACACACACAGTCACACACACACACGTAGAGACACACACAAACACACACACACAGTCACACACACACACACGAGGTCGGGTGGTCAACAACCAACCCCGGCTGCCTTTGTCTCTCCCCCACCCCCCTCCCGACACACTGACACCGCATCCACTTGAGGCCGAGTCGACCTAGGGGACGGCCGGGATAATCGTCGTCGTTGGTCGTGGTGGTGGTGTTGATTGATGGTGGTGATTGTGGTGGTGGTGATTGTGGTGGTGGTTGTTGGTTGATGATTGTGGTCGTGATTGTGGTGGTGGTGTTAGTTGATGGTGGTGTTGGTTGGAGATTGTGGCGGTGTTGGTTGATGGTGGTTTGGTGGTATTTGTTGTGGTGGTGGTGTTGGTTGGTGATTGTGGTGATGGTGTTGCTTGGTGATTGTGGTGGTGGTGGTTGATGGTCGTGATGCACGGGCATCGATCTCGGGTAGTCTAAAGCGTGGCGCTTTGTTCTCTACGCGACCGTGACACCGGTGGTTTACACCCCACACCAAACACACACCACACACACACACCACACACTACACACACACACCACACACACCACACACCACACACACCCCACATACACCCCACACATACCGCACACACCCCACACACACACCACACACACCCCACACATACCGCACACACCACACACACCACACCACACACCACCCACACACCCACCCCACACACACCACACACACACCCACCCCACACACACCACACACACATCATACACACCACACACACCACACCACACACACCACACACCGATCCCACACACACCACACACCACCCACCCCACACACACCACACACACACCATACACACCACACACACCACACCACACACACATCACACACACACACAACACACCCACCCCACACACACCCACATATACCGCACACACCACACCACACACACCACACCACACACACCACACCACACACACCACACCACACACACCACACACCCATCCCACACACACACACCCCACACCACACACCCACCCCACACACACACCCCACACATACCGCACACACCACACCACACACACCACACAACCATCCCACACACACACACCACACCCCACACCACACACCCACCCCACACACACCACACACCACACACACACATACCCATCCCACACACATACCCATCCCACACACACACCCACCCCACACACACCACACACCCATCCCACACACACTACACACACACCACACACCCACCCCACACACACCACACACACACACCACACACACACACCACAAACCACACACACACCACACCCCACACAACACATCCCACACACACACCACACCCCACACACACCACACACACACCAAACCACACACACCACACACACACACCCCACACACACCACACTTGAACCCGTCCCTTAGCTATAAGATCCACAACACACAACGTGGTGACGATCGTGGTTGATGGTGGTGGTGGTCGTGGTGATGGTGGTGGTGGTGATGGTGGTGGTTGTGGTGGTGGTGGTAGTGGTGATGGTGGTGACCACCCTCAACAACAATCACGACTTTAAACGAGAAACCCGTAAACGTAACCAAAGTTAAACGCAGAACAAAGGAGACACGGTACAAGTTTCTCGCTTTGTTATAAAGAACTTACAGTACACACACACACCACATGCACTGCGGTGCACCGAGTAGGGATAGAGAATTACACTCTAACGGAGAAGAATTGCGGCAACTATCACACTACTGTTATTGTTATTATAATAGTAGTAGTGTGATAGTGACGACAATAACAATGTTTAGTCTGTTGCCCTTCCCCCGCATCTCCGACTAGCGCGGTTGGCTAGGTACGGTGCGAAAGAAGTTCAATATACAGGATATAAAATAGACGTGAAGATGGAGGTGATGGTGAAGATGATGGTGGTGATGGTGAAGATGGTGGTGGTGATGTTGGTGGTGGTGATGTTGGTGGTGGTGGTGGTGGTGATGGTGGTGGAGATGGTGGTTAAGATGGAGATGGTGACGGTTAAGGTGGTGGTGAAGATGGTGGTGGTAATGGTGGTGGATGGCGAAGGTGGTGGTGGATGGCGAAGGTAGTGGTGGTGGTCTGACACGAGGATAGGGGCAGTCAGTCACGACCATGCCCCACCACCAACAACATTAGTGACAAAGCCACGGTTCTACTCCAACAAGAGAGGGCCCCCCCCCAACAACATTGATGACAAAGCCACGGTTCGACTCCAGCAAGAGAGAGCCCCCCCCCCCCCCAACAACATTGGTGACAAAGCCACGGTTCGACTCCAGCAAGAGAGGGCCCCCCCAACAACATTGGTGACAAAGCCACGGTTCTACTCCAACAAGAGAGGGCCCCCCCCAACAACATTGGTGACAAAGCCACGGTTCGACTCCAGCAAGAGAGGGCCCCCCCAACAACATTGGTGACAAAGCCACGGTTCTACTCCAACAAGAGAGGGCCCCCCCCCAACAACATTGGTGACAAAGCCACGGTTCGACTCCAGCAAGAGAGGGCCCCCCCCCAACAACATTGGTGACAAAGCCACGGTTCGACTCCAGCAAGAGAGGGCCCCCCCAACAACATTGGTGACAAAGCCACGGTTCTACTCCAGCACGAGAGCCCCCCCCCAACAACATTGGTGACAAAGCCACGGTTCGACTCCAGCACGAGAGCCCCCCCCAACAACATTGGTGACAAATCCACGGTTCGACTCCAGCACGAGAGGGCCCCCCCCAACACCCTCATCTCGAGGCTTTACCCAGAGAATTAGAGAATTGAAATCCCCCCGACAGAAACTAAAACACACGGACGAGAGCTACCGACTACGAACATCATCATCGCGTGGTGGTGGTGGGGATGACGGCGGTGTTTTTTGTTGTAGCTCGATGTATTTACGATAATAGAAATGGGACAAATTACAACTTCACCCCGCTAGCCCGTGGAGGTGGTGGCATTCTCACCACCAACCCACCACCACCCCACCACCAACACGCCACGCACCACCACCAACCCACCACCAAGCACCACCACCCCACCGACCATCCACCACCACCACCACGCCACGCACAGACCACCCACCACCCCACTACCACCAACCAACCCACCCACCACCACCCACCACCACGCCCCTACCACCACCACTATACTCTGATTTTCGCGATAACCGTGGCTAGCGCGAGTCGGTGCTGTGTGGGTTAAGAAGATAATAGTTTGTTGTTGTTGGTTGTTGTTGTTGTTGTTGTTTAAGAGTAGGGGGCACCCCCCCCCCTGTCGCTCTGCACGCCGAGTTGGCCCGGGGTATACAAAAGGGGAAAGGCAGTGGACATGGCGGGAACACAACACACACACTACTACTACCACTACTACCACTACACACATTGCTACTATTACTACACACACACTGTTACTACCACTACACACACACACTGCTACTACTACTACCACTACACACACACTACTACTACTGCCACTACTACCACTACACACACACATTGCTACTACTACTACACACACTGCTACTACTACTACCACTACTACCACAACACACACACACTGCTACTACTACTACCACTACTACCATTACACACACACTGCTACTACCACTACTACACACACCACACACACTGCTACTCCTACTACCACCACTACTACACACACACTGTTACTACTACTACACACACAACACACACTGCTACCACTACACACACACTACCACTACTACCACTACTACACACACTCTGCTACTACTACTACACACACACTGCTACCACTACTACACACACACTACTACCACTACTACACACAAACTGCTACTACTACTACACACACTACTACCACACACACTGCTACCACTACTACCACTACACACACACACTACTACACACACACACTACTACACACACACTACTACCACTACTACACACACTGCTACTACCACTACACACACTACATCACACAACACTGCTACAACTACCACTACACACACACACTGCTACTACACACACACTACTACTACCACTACATACAACACACACTGCTACTACTACCACTACACACAACACACTGCTACTACCACTTCACACACTACCACTACTACACACACACTGCTACTACTACCACTACACACACTACCACTACACACACTGCTACCACTACTACCACTACACACACCACACTGCTACTACCACTACACACACTACCACTACTACACACACACTGCTACTACTACCACTACACACACTACCACTACACACACTGCTACCACTACTACCACTATACACACTACCACTACACACACTGCTACCACTACTACCACTACACACACTACCACTACACACAACACACTGCTACTACCACTTCACACACTACCACTACTACACACACACTGCTACTACTACCACTACACACACTACCACTACACACACTGCTACCACTACTACCACTACACACACTACCACTACTACACACACACTGCTACTACTACCAATACACACACTACCACTACACACACTACTACTACACACACACACTACTACTACCACTACACACAACCCACACTGCTACTACTACCACTACACACAACACACACTGCTACTACTACCACTACACACACTACCACTACTACACACACACTGCTGCCACTACCACTACACACACACACTGCTACTACTACTGCTGCTGGTGTATATAACAAACATTAGTGTACACACAGGCATGCGGGACATATTTATGTTAACAATATCGCTCACGTGTGTGTGTTCATTACGAAGTGTGGTGCCTTGTGGTTGCAGTGTGGATGTTGTGCTCCATCAACACACGAACTACCACCACCACCAACACCACCACCATCAACACCACCACCACCACACTAGGGACCATCATCACACGGACCTCCACCACCATCAACACCACCACCACACTAGGGACCATCATCACACGGACCTCCACCACCATCAACACCACCACCACACTAGGGACCATCATCACACGGACCTCCACCACCATCAACACCACCATCACCACCACTATCACACCACACCACGAACCATCACCATCATCACACGGACCTCCATCACCAACACACGGCCCACCACATTAGGGACCACCACACTAAGGACCATCAACAACACAAGGGACCATCACCATCATCACACGGCCCACCACATTAGGGACCATCAGTGATCCATAATTACACGGCCCACCAACTCCATCACCGCACCACCATCATCATCACCACCATCACTAGAGTGACCATCGTCCGTGTTTTGTGCGGCTAAGTCCCCAACATCTCGCGCAAACATTAACACGAGCGAGCCTCCTTCATTAAACATCACAGAGATTCATTAAACATCACAGAGATTAATTAAACATCACAGAGATTCTCACATTTCCCACACCAAGAGGCGACGTTCTAGCCAATGGAAAGCCGACTTTGACTAAGCGTGGTGTGTTGTGTGTGTTTTTTGTGTGTGTGGTGTGTGTTGTGTTATGTGTTGTGTGTGTGTTGTGTGTGTGTTGTGTGTGTTGTATGCTGTGTGTGGTGTGTGTGTGTTGTGTGTGGTGTGTTGTGTGCTGTGTGTGTGTTGCGTGTGTTGTGTGTGTGTTGTGTGCTGTGTGTTGTGTGTGCTGTGTGTGTTGTGTGTGTGTTGTGTGTGTGTGTTGTGTGTGTGTGTTGTGTGTGTGTTGTGTGTGTGTTGTGTGGGTTGTGTGTTGTGTGTTATGTGGGTTGTGTGTGTGTGTTGTGTGTGCTGTGTGTGTTGTGATGTGTGTGTTGTGTGTGTGTTGTGTGTGTGTGGTGTGTGTGTTGTGTGTGTGTTGTGTGTGTGTGGTGTGTGTGTGGTGTGTGTGGTGTGTTGTGTGTGTGTGGTGTGTGTGTGGTGTGTGTGTTGTGTTGTGTGTGTTGTGTGTGTGTGTTGTGTACACGAGAGAGAGATAAGCATGTGAGTGAGGATGTGTTAGAGTTACATGTTGGACGAGTTTATATTTCAAGTGCGTTACGTGAGAATGATAACTGCACGTGTTGGTGTGTCTTTGAGATTGTGAATCTGTATTGTGGGTCCTTACTGCTGCATCAGTGAGTGTCTATGCTGTGTATCTATACAAGTGAAGCAATGTGAGGCTATGTACTCTGTGTGAGTTTGTGTCCGTGAGTGAATGTATTTGTGTATGCGAGTGAATCTGAAAGTGAATCTTGATGTCTGTGAATGAGCCTATCGTTCCATGTGTATGTGAGTGAGTTAACATGCACGAGTCTGTATGTGAGTCTGTATGTATGTCTGTATGTAGATGCATGTGAGTGTGTATGTATGTATAGGCGAGTCTCAGTGTGTCTGTGAGCCGATGTCTGTGAATGAGTCTCTGTATCATCCTGCATGGATGTGAATGAGAGGACATGGGTCTGCATCGTCTCTAACACGCCTTGTGAGTGAATGGGTGAGCACCCACGTGGATCTGGGTGTTTGTGGATGATGATGGGTGGTGGATGATGGTGGATGATGGGTGATGGATGATGATGATGATGGGTGATGGTTGGATGGTGTGGTGCCCTGTGAGTGGCGAGTGAGTGAATGGGTGCGTGAATGGGTGAGCACCCACGTGGATCTGGTGGGTGTTGGTGGATGGTTGTTGGTGGATGATGATGGATGATGGGTGATGGATGATGATGATGGGTGATGGTTGGATGGTGTGGTGCCCTGTGAGTGGCGAGTGAGTGAATGGGTGCGTGAATGGGTGAGCACCCACGTGGATCTGGTGGGTGTTGGTGGATGGTTGTTGGTGGATGATGATGGGTGGTGGATGATGATGATGATGATGGTGGATGATGGGTGATGGATGATGATGATGGGTGATGGTTGGATGGTGTGGTGCCCTGTGAGTGGCGAGTGAGTGAATGGGTGAGCACCCACGTGGATCTGGTGGGTGTTGGTGGATGATGGGTGGTGGATGATGATGGGTGGTGGGATGTTGATGATGGTGGATGATGGTGGATGATGGGTGATGGATGATGATGATGGGTGATGGTTGGATGGTGTGGTGCCCTGTGAGTGGCGAGTCAGTGAATGGGTGAGCACCCACGTGGATCTGGTGGGTGTTGGTGGATGGTTGTTGGTGGATGATGATGGGTGGTGGATGATGATGGTGGATGATGGTGGCTGATAGGTGATGGTTGGATGGTGTGGTGCCCTGTGAGTGGCGAGTCAGTGAATGGGTGAACACCAACGTGGATCTGATGGGTGTTGGTGGATGATGGGTGGTGGATGATGATGATGGTTGGTGGATGATGATGGGTGGATGGTGGAGTGCCTTGTGAGTAGAGAGTGAGTGAATGAGTGAGCACCAACGTGGATCTGGGTGTTGGGGGATGGATGGTTGATGGATGGTTGGTGGATGATGGGTGGTGGATGATGGGTGGTGGATGATGGGTGGTGGATGATGGGTGGTGGATGATGGGTGGATGGTGTGGTGCCCTGTGAGTAGAGAATGAGTGAATGAGTGAGTGAACGGGTGAGCACCAATGTGGATCTGGGTGGTGGATGATGATGGGTGGTGGATGATGATGATGGGTGGTGGATGATGGGTGGTGGATGATGATGATGATGGGTGGTGGATGATAATAGGTGGTGGTGGTGGATGATGGATGGTGGATGATGATGATGGGTGGTGGTGGATGATGATGATGGTGGTGATGGATGATGGTGGATGATGATGATGGTTGTTGTGTTGCTCTGTGAGTAGCGCTCGTGTGAGTGAACGACCGACCACCAGCGTGTTCGCCTGGCGGTGTATACTGTCCTGTGTGTATATACACCTTTAACAGATGATGCTGCTGCTCATGATGCTCATGATGATGGTGATGATGCTCATGATGGTGATGATGATGATCATGATGATGCTGATGATGCTGATGATGATGCTGATGATTATGCTCATGATTATGCTCATGATTATGCTCATGATTATGCTCATGATTATGCTCATGATTATGCTCATGATGATGATGCTCATGATGATGATGCTCATGATGATAATGCTCATGATGATAATGCTCATGATGATAATGCTCATGATGATAATGCTCATGATGATAATGCTCATGATGCTGATGATGATGCTGATGATGCTGATGATGATGCTGATGATGCTGATGATGATGCTGATGATGATGCTGATGATGATGCTGATGATGATGATGCTGCTGATCATGCTGCTCATGCTGCTTCTGCTGTTGCCATCAACCCACCCGAGAGCGTCTCGATGGCTCGCAGAGCCCCCGTCTCGTCGGGGCAGTCGACGAAGGCGAAGCCGCCCGCCTTGAGCACGAAGTGCCCCAGCCAGGGCAGCTGCCGCTCCGAGAAGAGCGACTCCAGGTCGCCCGCCGCCGCCGACTCGCTCACGTTGCCGATGTACAACTTGTTCATGGCTACCCCCCTACTACACGTGGTGGTGGTGGTGCTGGTTGTTGTGGTGGTGGTTGTGGTTGTTGTTGGGGTGAGTCGTCCACTGATTAATTAATCGAAGGCAGCAGCAGCAGCAGCAGTGGCGGCGGCGTTATAAACAACAGCAACTACGACGACTATTTAAACAACTATTTAAACAACAACAACTATATCAACAACAACCACCACCAGCCCTCCCCCCCAAGGGCACCCCGAGCGGAACTCGTCCAAGACCACGACTCGCCCCAACTCCTCCACTCGCTCAGGTCGAGCACAACAAAGGCGATTGTTGTTGTTGTTGGTGGTGATGTTGTTGATGCTGTTGATGCTGTTGTTGTTGTTGACCGGGAATAAGTCGTCCCCCCCACCCCCGACCCCCCCCAACAATCCTCCCACCAGCGCCGTCAACTCCGCCTCGCTGCTGGTGCTAGACGACAGAAGAGACGGTGGTTGTTGTGGTGGTTGTTGTTGTTGGTGGTGGTTGTTGTTGTGTTGGTTGTTGTTGATGGTCGAGCGACCGAGGTCAGCCCTAGCTGGCGACGGGGCAGATGGAAGAAGCGCGGTTGTTGCTGCTGCTGCTGTTGTTGGTGGTGGTGGTAGTGGTGCTGCTGGTGGTGGACGATGTTGATGAAGAGGAGAAGAGATGTAGCGGCTGCCTGTGGTGATGGTGGTGGTGATGGTGGTGGTGGAGGGGAGCCGACTGCGAGTAAAATGTCGCCGAGCCGACACGCGGAGGGCTTCGGGGCTGAAGCGCCGCCTCGAAATAAAATCGCTCCCGAAAAATGCGCGGAAAATCGCATCCGCTGCCGCCACCACCAACCACGAGCAGCACCAACCCAGCACAGCAGCAATAGCAGCACCACCACCAGCACAGCACCACGACAACAGCACCACTACCACCACAGCACCACCAACCACTACCACCACAGCACCACCAACCACGACCAGTACCACCACAGCACCACCACCAGCACCAACAACCACGACCACCAGCACCACCAACCACGACCACTACCACCACAGCACCACCAACCACGACCACTACCACCACAGCACCACCACCAGCAGCACCACAGCACCAACAACCACGACCACCAGCACCACCAACCACGACCACAACCACAGCACCACCACCACTACCACCACAGCACCACCACTAGCACCAACAACCACGACCACCAGCACAACCAACCACGACCACCAGCACCACCAACCACTACCACCAGCACCACCAACCACGACCACTACCACCACAGCACCAGCACCAACAACCACGACCACCAGCACCAACAACCACGACCACCAGCACCACAACCACTACCACCAGCACCACCAACCACGACCACTACCACCACAGCACCACCACAGCACCACCACCACGACCACCAGCACCACCAACCACGACCACCAGCACCACCAACCACGACCACTACCACCACAGCACCAGCACCAACAACCACGACCACCAGCACCACCAACCACGACCACCAGCACCACCAACCACGACCACTACCACCACAGCACCACCACCAGCACCAGCACCAACAACCACGACCACCAGCACCACCAACCACGACCACAACCCACAGCACCACCACCACTACCACCACAGCACCACCACTAGCAGCAACAACCACGACCACCAGCACCACCAACCACGACCACTACCACCACAGCACCACCACCACAACCACAGCACCACCACCACTACCACCACAGCACCACCACTAGTACCAACAACCACGACCACCAGCACCACCAACCACGACCACCAGCACCACCAACCACGACCACTACCACCACAGCACCACTACCACCACAGCAGCACCACCAGCAGCAACAACCACGACCACCAGCACCACCAACCACGACCACCAGCACCACCAACCACGACCACTACCACCACAGCACCAACAACTACGACCACCAGCACCACCAACCACGACCACTACCACCACAGCACCACCACTACCACCACAGCACCACCACCAGCACCAACAACCACGACCACCAGCACCACCAACCACGACCACTACCACCACAGCACCACCACTACCACCACAGCACCACCACCAGCACCAACAACCACGACCACCAGCACCACCAACCACGACCACTACCACCACAGCACCACCACTACCACCACAGCACCACCACCAGCACCACCAACCACGACCACCAGCACCACCAACCACGACCACTA